>NC_064646.1:393630731-394242481 GCF_023864345.2 Schistocerca serialis cubense | reverse complement strand
TTGGTTCCGCTGGAAAGGCGGTCTTTGTGTTATATTTATGCTTTAATTTTGTTCTTTGTGTTTTAGTTACTTTCTTTACTCCTAGTCGGGAGTTGTGTTTAACCTGCCTTCCTGCTGCAAATATACACGAGCACACACACACACACACACACACACACACACACACACACACACACACACACACAAGCATCAACAAAAATTTTACGTGGTGGTTCATGGACGGGTAGGGGGCGGTGTCATGGCCAGGCCTCGAGTTCGAACCTCTGTCCACCCTGTTCAAAATGGTTCAAATGGCTCTGAGCACTATGGGACTGAAATTCTGAGGTCATCAGTCCCCTAGACCTTAGAACTACTCAAACCTAACTAACCTAAAGACATCACACACATCAATGCCCAAGGCGGGATTCGAACCTGCGACATTAGCGGTCACGCGGTTCCAGACTGTAGCGCCTAGAACCGCTCGGCCACTCCCGCCGGCTTATCGGTGGTAGCAGCGGGTGTAGTGTCTAATGTTGGTTCCGCTGGAAAGGCGGTCTTTGTGTTATATTTATGCTTTAATTTTGTTTTTTGTGTTTTAGTTACTTTCTTTACTCCTAGTCGGGAGTTGTGTTTAACCTGCCTTCCTGCTGCACATATACACGAGCACACACACACACACACACACACACACACACACATACACACACACACACACACACACACACACACACACACACACAAACATCAACAAAAATTTTACGTGGTGGTTCATGGACGGGTAGGGGGAGGTGTCATGGCCAGGCCTCGAGTTCCAACCTCTGTCCACCCTGTTCAAAATGGTTCAAATGGCTCTGAGCACTATGGGACTGAAATTCTGAGGTCATCAGTCCCCTAGAACTTAGAACTACTTAAACCTAACTAACCTAAAGACATCACACACATCAATGCCCGAGGCGGGATTCGAACCTGCGACATTAGCGGTCACGCGGTTCCAGACTGTAGCGCCTAGAACCGCTCGGCCACTCCCGCCGGCTTATCGGTGGTAGCAGCGGGTGTAGTGTCTAATGTAGGTTCCGCTGGAAAGGCGGTCTTTGTGTTATATTTATGCTTTCATTTTGTTTTTTGTGTTTTAGTTACTTTCTTTACTCCTAGTCGGGAGTTGTGTTTAACCTGCCTTCCTGCTGCACATATACTCGAGCACACACACACACACACACACACACATACACACACACACACACACACACACACACACACACAAGCATCAACAAAAATTTTACGTGGTGGTTCATGGACAGGTAGGGGGAGGTGTCATGGCCAGGCCTCGAGTTCCAACCTCTGTCCACCCTGTTCAAAATGGTTCAAATGGCTCTGAGCACTATGGGACTGAAATTATGAGGTCATCAGTCCCCTAGAACTTAGAACTACTTAAACCTAACTAACCTAAAGACATCACACACATCAATGCCCGAGGCGGGATTCGAACCTGCGACATTAGCGGTCACGCGGTTCCAGACTGTAGCGCCTAGAACCGCTCGGCCACTCCCGCCGGCTTATCGGTGGTAGCAGTGGGTGTAGTGTCTAATGTTGGTTCCGCTGGAAAGGCGGTCTTTGTGTTATATTTATGCTTTAATTTTGTTTTTTGTGTTTTAGTTACTTTCTTTACTCCTAGTCGGGAGTTGTGTTTAACCTGCCTTCCTGCTGCAAATATACACGAGCACACACACACACACACACACACACACACACACACACACACACACACAAGCATCAACAAAAATTTTACGTGGTGGTTCATGGACGGGTAGGGGGCGGTGTCATGGCCAGGCCTCGAGTTCGAACCTCTGTCCACCCTGTTCAAAATGGTTCAAATGGCTCTGAGCACTATGGGACTGAAATTCTGAGGTCATCAGTCCCCTAGACCTTAGAACTACTTAAACCTAACTAACCTAAAGACATCACACACATCAATGCCCAAGGCGGGATTCGAACCTGCGACATTAGCGGTCACGCGGTTCCAGACTGTAGCGCCTAGAACCGCTCGGCCACTCCCGCCGGCTTATCGGTGGTAGCAGCGGCTGTAGTGTCTAATGTTGGTTCCGCTGGAAAGGCGGTCTTTGTGTTATATTTATGCTTTAATTTTGTTTTTTGTGTTTTAGTTACTTTCTTTACTCCTAGTCGGGAGTTGTGTTTAACCTGCCTTCCTGCTGCACATACACACACACACACACACACACACACACACACACACACACACACACACACACACACACACAAGCATCAACAAAAATTTTACGTGGTGGTTCATGGACGGGTAGGGGGAGGTGTCATAGCCAGGCCTCGAGTTCCAACCTCTGTCCACCCTGTTCAAAATGGTTCAAATGGCTCTGAGCACTATGGGACTGAAATTCTGAGGTCATCAGTCCCCTAGAACTTAGAACTACTTAAACCTAACTAACCTAAAGACATCACACACATCAATGCCTGAGGCGGGATTCGAACCTGCGACATTAGCGGTCACGCGGTTCCAGACTGTAGCGCCTAGAACCGCTCGGCCACTCCCGCCGGCTTATCGGTGGTAGCAGCGGGTGTAGTGTCTAATGTTGGTTCCGCTGGAAAGGCGGTCTTTGTGTTATATTTATGCTATAATTTTGTTTTTTGTGTTTTAGTTACTTTCTTTACTCCTAGTCGGGAGTTGTGTTTAACCTGCCTTCCTGCTGCACATATACACGAGCACACACACACACACACACACACACACACACACACACAAGCATCAACAAAAATTTTACGTGGTGGTTCATGGACGGGTCGGGGGAGGTGTCATGGCCAGGCCTCGAGTTCCAACCTCTGTCCACCCTGTTCAAAATGGTTCAAATGGCTCTGAGCACTATGGGACTGAAATTCTGAGGTCATCAGTCCCCTAGAACTTAGAACTACTTAAACCTAACTAACCTAAAGACATCACACACATCAATGCCCGAGGCGGGATTCGAACCTGCGACATTAGCGGTCACGCGGTTCCAGACTGTAGCGCCTAGAACCGCTCGGCCACTCTCGCCGGCTTATCGGTGGTAACAGCGGGTACAGTGTCTAATGTTGGTTCCGCTGGAAAGGCGGTCTTTGTGTTATATTTATGCTTTAATTTTGTTTTTTGTGTTTTAGTTACTTTCTTTACTCCTAGTCGGGAGTTGTGTTTAACCTGCCTTCCTGCTGCACATATACACGAGCACACACACACACACACACACACATACACACACACACACACACATACACACACACACACACAAGCATCAACAAAAATTTTACGTGGTGGTTCATGGACGGCTAGGGGGAGGTGTCATTTCCAGGCCTCGAGTTCCAACCTCTGTCCACCCTGTTCAAAATGGTTCAAAAGACTCTGAGCACTATGGGACTGAAACTATGAGGTCATCAGTCCCCTAGAACTTAGAACTACTTAAACCTAACTAACCTAAAGACATCACACACATCAATGCCCGAGGCGGGATTCGAACCTGCGACATTAGCGGTCACGCGGTTCCAGACTGTAGCGCCTAGAACCGCTCGGCCACTCCCGCCGGCTTATCGGTGGTAGCAGCGGGTGTAGTGTCTAATGTTGGTTCCGCTGGAAAGGCGGTCTTTGTGTTATATTTATGCTTTAATTTTGTTTTTTGTGTTTTAGTTACTTTCTTTACTCCTAGTCGGGAGTTGTGTTTAACCTGCCTTCCTGCTGCACATATACACGAGCACACACACACACACACACACACACACACACACACACACACACACACACATACACATACACACACACACACACACACACACACACACACACACACAAGCATCAACAAAAATTTTACATGGTGGTTCATGGACGGGTAGGGGGAGGTGTCATGGCCAGGCCTCGAGTTCCAACCTCTGTCCACCCTGTTCAAAATGGTTCAAATGGCTCTGAGCACTATGGGACTGAAATTCTGAGGTCATCAGTCCCCTAGAACTTAGAACTACTTAAACCTAACTAACCTAAAGACATCACACACATCAATGCCCGAGGCGGGATTCGAACCTGCGACATTAGCGGTCACGCGGTTCCAGACTGTAGCGCCTAGAACCGCTCGGCCACTCCCGCCGGCTTATCGGTGGTAGCAGCGGGTGTAGAGTCTAATGTTGGTTCCGCTGGAAAGGCAGTCTTTGTGTTATATTTATGCTTTAATTTTGTTTTTTGTGTTTTAGTTACTTTCTTTACTCCTAGTCGGGAGTTGTGTTTAACCTGCCTTCCTGCTGCACATATACACGAGCGCACACACACACACACACACACACACACACACACACACACACATACACACACACACACACACACACACACACACACACACACACAAGCATCAACAAAAATTTTACGTGGTGGTTCATAGACGGGTAGGGGGAGGTGTCATAGCCAGGCCTCGAGTTCCAACCTCTGTCCACCCTGTTCAAAATGGTTCAAATGGCTCTGAGCACTATGGGACTGAAATTCTGAGGTCATCAGTCCCCTAGAACTTAGAACTACTTAAACCTAACTAACCTAAAGACATCACACACATCAATGCCCGAGGCGGGATTCGAACCTGCGACATTAGCGGTCACGCGGTTCCAGACTGTAGCGCCTAGAACCGCTCGGCCACTCCCGCCGGCTTATCGGTGGTAGCAGCGGGTGTAGTGTCTAATGTTGGTTCCGCTGGAAAGGCGGTCTTTGTGTTATATTTATGCTTTAATTTTGTTTTTTGTGTTTTAGTTACTTTCTTTACTCCTAGTCGGGAGTTGTGTTTAACCTGCCTTCCTGCTGCACATATACACGAGCACACACACACACACACACACACATACACACACACACACACACAAGCATCAACAAAAATTTTATGTGGTGGTTCATGGACGGGTAGGGGGAGGTGTCATGGCCAGGCCTCGAGTTCGAACCTCTGTCCACCCTGTTCAAAATGGTTCAAATGGCTCTGAGCACTATGGGACTGAAATTCTGAGGTCATCAGTCCCCTAGAACTTAGAACTACTTTAACCTAACTAACCTAAAGACATCACACACATCAATGCCCGAGGCGGGATTCGAACCTGCGACATTAGCGGTCACGCGGTTCCAGACTGTAGCGCCTAGAACCGCTCGGCCACTCCCGCCGGCTTATCGGTGGTAGCAGCGGGTGTAGTGTCTAATGTTGGTTCCGCTGGAAAGGCGGTCTTTGTGTTATATTTATGCTTTAATTTTGTTTTTTGTGTTTTAGTTACTTTCTTTACTCCTAGTCGGGAGTTGTGTTTAACCTGCCTTCCTGCTGCACATATACTCGAACACACACACACACACACACACACACACACACACACATACACACACACACACACACACACACACAAGCATCAACAAAAATTTTACGTGGTGGTTCATGGACGGGTAGGGGGAGGTGTCATGGCCAGGCCTCGAGTTCCAACCTCTGTCCACCCTGTTCAAAATGGTTCAAATGGCTCTGAGCACTATGGGACTGAAATTCTGAGGTCATCAGTCCCCTAGAACTTAGAACTACTTAAACCTAACTAACCTAAAGACATCACACACATCAATGCCCGAGGCGGGATTCGAACCTGCGACATTAGCGGTCACGCGGTTCCAGACTGTAGCGCCTAGAACCGCTCGGCCACTCCCGCCGGCTTATCGGTGGTAGCAGCGGGTGTAGTGTCTAATGTTGGTTCCGCTGGAAAGGCGGTCTTTGTGTTATATTTATGCTTTAATTTTGTTTTTTGTGCTTTAGTTACTTTCTTTACTCCTAGTCGGGAGTTGTGTTTAACCTGCCTTCCTGCTGCACATATACTCGAGCACACACACACACACACACACACACACACACACATACACACACACACGCACACACACACCCACAAGCATCAACAAAAGTTTTACGTGGTGGTTCATGGACGGGTAGGGGGAGGTGTCATGGCCAGGCCTCGAGTTCCAACCTCTGTCCACCCTGTTCAAAATGGTTCAAATGGCTCTGAGCACTATAAGACTGAAATTCTGAGGTCATCAGTCCCCTAGAACTTAGAATTACTTAAACCTAACTAACCTAAAGACATCACACACATCAATGCCCGAGGCGGGATTCGAACCTGCGACATTAGCGGTCACGCGGTTCCAGACTGTAGCGCCTAGAACCGCTCGGCCACTCCCGCCGGCTTATCGGTGGTAACAGCGGGTGTAGTGTCTAATGTTGGTTCCGCTGGAAAGGCGGTCTTTGTGTTATATTTATGCTTTAATTTTGTTTTTTGTGCTTTAGTTACTTTCTTTACTCCCAGTCGGGAGTTGTGTTTAACCTGCCTTCCTGCTGCACATATACACGAGCACACACACACACACACACACACACACACATACACACACACACACACACACACACACACACACACACAAGCATCAACAAAAATTTTACGTGGTGGTTCATGGACGGGTAGGGGGAGGTGTCATGGCCAGGCCTCGAGTTCCAACCTCTGTCCACCCTGTTCAAAATGGTTCAAATGGCTCTGAGCACTATGGGACTGAAATTCTGAGGTCATCAGTCCCCTAGATCTTAGAACTACTTAAACCTAACTAACCTAAAGACATCACACACATCAATGCCCGAGGCGGGATTCGAACCTGCGACATTAGCGGTCACGCGGTTCCAGACTGTAGCGCCTAGAACCGCTCGGCCACTCCCGCCGGCTTATCGGTGGTAGCAGCGGGTGTAGTGTCTAATGTTGGTTCCGCTGGAAAGGCGGTCTTTGTGTTATATTTATGCTTTAATTTTGTTTTTTGTGCTTTAGTTACTTTCTTTACTCCCAGTCGGGAGTTGTGTTTAACCTGCCTTCCTGCTGCACATATACACGAGCACACACACACACACACACACACACACACACATACACACACACACACACACACACACACACACACACACACACACACACACAAGCATCAACAAAAATTTTACGTGGTGGTTCATGGACAGGTAGGGGGAGGTGTCATGGCCAGGCCTCGAGTTCCAACCTCTGTCCACCCTGTTCAAAATGGTTCAAATGGCTCTGAGCACTATGGGACTGAAATTCTGAGGTCATCAGTCCCCTAGAACTTAGAACTACTTAAACCTAACTAACCTAAAGACATCACACACATCAATGCCCGAGGCGGGATTCGAACCTGCGACATTAGCGGTCACGCGGTTCCAGACTGTAGCGCCTAGAACCGCTCGGCCACTCCCGCCGGCTTATCGGTGGTAGCAGCGGGTGTAGTGTCTAATGTTGGTTCCGCTGGAAAGGCGGTCTTTGTGTTATATTTATGCTTTAATTTTGTTTTTTGTGTTTTAGTTACTTTCTTTACTCCTAGTCGGGAGTTGTGTTTAACCTGCCTTCCTGCTGCACATATACTCGAGCACACACACACACACACACACACACACACACACACATACACACACACACACACACACACAAGCATCAACAAAAATTTTACGTGGTGGTTCATGGACGGGTAGGGGGAGGTGTCATGGCCAGGCCTCGAGTTCCAACCTCTGTCCACCCTGTTCAAAATGGTTCAAATGGCTCTGAGCACTATGGGACTGAAATTCTGAGGTCATCAGTCCCCTAGAACTTAGAACTACTTAAACCTAACTAACCTAAAGACATCACACACATCAATGCCCGAGGCGGGATTCGAACCTGCGACATTAGCGGTCACGCGGTTCCAGACTGTAGCGCCTAGAACCGCTCGGCCACTCCCGCCGGCTTATCGGTGGTAGCAGCGGGTGTAGAGTCTAATGTTGGTTCCGCTGGAAAGGCGGTCTTTGTGTTATATTTATGCTTTAATTTTGTTTTTTGTGTTTTAGTTACTTTCTTTACTCCTAGTCGGGAGTTGTGTTTAACCTGCCTTCCTGCTGCACATATACACGAGCGCACACACACACACACACACACACACACACACACACACACACACACATACACACACACACACACACACACACACACACACACACACACAAGCATCAACAAAAATTTTACGTGGTGGTTCATAGACGGGTAGGGGGAGGTGTCATAGCCAGGCCTCGAGTTCCAACCTCTGTCCACCCTGTTCAAAATGGTTCAAATGGCTCTGAGCACTATGGGACTGAAATTCTGAGGTCATCAGTCCCCTAGAACTTAGAACTACTTAAACCTAACTAACCTAAAGACATCACACACATCAATGCCCGAGGCGGGATTCGAACCTGCGACATTAGCGGTCACGCGGTTCCAGACTGTAGCGCCTAGAACCGCTCGGCCACTCCCGCCGGCTTATCGGTGGTAGCAGCGGGTGTAGTGTCTAATGTTGGTTCCGCTGGAAAGGCGGTCTTTGTGTTATATTTATGCTTTAATTTTGTTTTTTGTGTTTTAGTTACTTTCTTTACTCCTAGTCGGGAGTTGTGTTTAACCTGCCTTCCTGCTGCACATATACACGAGCACACACACACACACACACACACATACACACACACACACACACACACAAGCATCAACAAAAATTTTACGTGGTGGTTCATGGACGGGTAGGGGGAGGTGTCATGGCCAGGCCTCGAGTTCCAACCTCTGTCCACCCTGTTCAAAATGGTTCAAATGGCTCTGAGCACTATAAGACTGAAATTCTGAGGTCATCAGTCCCCTAGAACTTAGAACTACTTAAACCTAACTAACCTAAAGACATCACACACATCAATGCCCGAGGCGGGATTCGAACCTGCGACATTAGCGGTCACGCGGTTCCAGACTGTAGCGCCTAGAACCGCTCGGCCACTCCCGCCGGCTTATCGGTGGTAGCAGCGGGTGTAGTGTCTAATGTTGGTTCCGCTGGAAAGGCGGTCTTTGTGTTATATTTATGCTTTAATTTTGTTTTTTGTGCTTTAGTTACTTTCTTTACTCCCAGTCGGGAGTTGTGTTTAACCTGCCTTCCTGCTGCACATATACACGAGCACACACACACACACACACACACACACATACACACACACACACACACACACACAAGCATCAACAAAAATTTTACGTGGTGGTTCATGGACGGGTAGGGGGAGGTGTCATGGCCAGGCCTCGAGTTCGAACCTCTGTCCACCCTGTTCAAAATGGTTCAAATGGCTCTGAGCACTATGGGACTGAAATTCTGAGGTCATCAGTCCCCTAGAACTTAGAACTACTTAAACCTAACTAACCTAAAGACATCACACACATCAATGCCCGAGGCGGGATTCGAACCTGCGACATTAGCGGTCACGCGGTTCCAGACTGTAGCGCCTAGAACCGCTCGGCCACTCCCGCCGGCTTATCGGTGGTAGCAGCGGGTGTAGTGTCTAATGTTGGTTCCGCTGGAAAGGCGGTCTTTGTGTTATATTTATGCTATAATTTTGTTTTTTGTGTTTTAGTTACTTTCTTTACTCCTAGTCGGGAGTTGTGTTTAACCTGCCTTCCTGCTGCACATATACACGAGCACACACACACACACACACACACACACACACACACACACACACACACAAGCATCAACAAAAATTTTACGTGGTGGTTCATGGACGGGTAGGGGGAGGTGTCATGGCCAGGCCTCGAGATCCAACCTCTGTCCACCCTGTTCAAAATGGTTCAAATGGCTCTGAGCACTATGGGACTGAAATTCTGAGGTCATCAGTCCCCTAGAACTTAGAACTACTTAAACCTAACTAACCTAAAGACATCACACACATCAATGCCCGAGGCGGGATTCGAACCTGCGACATTAGCGGTCACGCGGTTCCAGACTGTAGCGCCTAGAACCGCTCGGCCACTCCCGCCGGCTTATCGGTGGTAGCAGCGGGTGTAGTGTCTAATGTTGGTTCCGCTGGAAAGGCGGTCTTTGTGTTATATTTATGCTTTAATTTTGTTTTTTGTGTTTTAGTTACTTTCTTTACTCCTAGTCGGGAGTTGTGTTTAACCTGCCTTCCTGCTGCACATATACACGAGCACACACACACACACACACACACACACACACACACACACATACACACACACACACACACATACACACACACACACACAAGCATCAACAAAAATTTTACGTGGTGGTTCATGGACGGGTAGGGGGAGGTGTCATTTCCAGGCCTCGAGTTCCAACCTCTGTCCACCCTGTTCAAAATGGTTCAAAAGACTCTGAGCACTATGGGACTGAAACTATGAGGTCATCAGTCCCCTAGAACTTAGAACTACTTAAACCTAACTAACCTAAAGACATCACACACATCAATGCCCGAGGCGGGATTCGAACCTGCGACATTAGCGGTCACGCGGTTCCAGACTGTAGCGCCTAGAACCGCTCGGCCACTCCCACCGGCTTATCGGTGGTAGCAGCGGGTGTAGTGTCTAATGTTGGTTCCGCTGGAAAGGCGGTCTTTGTGTTATATTTATGCTTTAATTTTGTTTTTTGTGTTTTAGTTACTTTCTTTACTCCTAGTCGGGAGTTGTGTTTAACCTGCCTTCCTGCTGCACATATACACGAGCACACACACACACACACACACACACACACACACACACACACACACACATACACATACACACACACACACACACACACATACACACACACACACACACACACACAAGCATCAACAAAAATTTTACGTGGTGGTTCATGGACGGGTAGGGGGAGGTGTCATGGCCAGGCCTCGAGTTCCAACCTCTGTCCACCCTGTTCAAAATGGTTCAAATGGCTCTGAGCACTATGGGACTGAAATTCTGAGGTCATCAGTCCCCTAGAACTTAGAACTACTTAAACCTAACTAACCTAAAGACATCACACACATCAATGCCCGAGGCGGGATTCGAACCTGCGACATTAGCGGTCACGCGGTTCCAGACTGTAGCGCCTAGAACCGCTCGGCCACTCCCGCCGGCTTATCGGTGGTAGCAGCGGGTGTAGTGTCTAATGTTGGTTCCGCTGGAAAGGCGGTCTTTGTGTTATATTTATGCTTTAATTTTGTTTTTTGTGTTTTAGTTACTTTCTTTACTCCTAGTCGGGAGTTGTGTTTAACCTGCCTTCCTGCTGCACATATACTCGAGCACACACACACACACACACACACACACACACATACACACACACACACACACACACACAAGCATCAACAAAAATTTTACGTGGTGGTTCATGGACGGGTAGGGGGAGGTGTCATGGCCAGGCCTCGAGTTCCAACCTCTGTCCACCCTGTTCAAAATGGTTCAAATGGCTCTGAGCACTATAAGACTGAAATTCTGAGGTCATCAGTCCCCTAGAACTTAGAACTACTTAAACCTAACTAACCTAAAGACATCACACACATCAATGCCCGAGGCGGGATTCGAACCTGCGACATTAGCGGTCACGCGTTTCCAGACTGTAGCGCCTAGAACCGCTCGGCCACTCCCGCCGGCTTATCGGTGGTAGCAGCGGGTGTAGTGTCTAATGTTGGGTCCGCTGGAAAGGCGGTCTTTGTGTTATATTTATGCTTTAATTTTGTTTTTTGTGCTTTAGTTACTTTCTTTACTCCCAGTCGGGAGTTGTGTTTAACCTGCCTTCCTGCTGCACATATACACGAGCACACACACACACACACACACACACACATACACACACACACACACACACACAAGCATCAACAAAAATGTTACGTGGTGGTTCATGGACGGGTAGGGGGAGGTGTCATGGCCAGGCCTCGAGTTCGAACCTCTGTCCACCCTGTTCAAAATGGTTCAAATGGCTCTGAGCACTATGGGACTGAAATTCTGAGGTCATCAGTCCCCTAGAACTTAGAACTACTTAAACCTAACTAACCTAAAGACATCACACACATCAATGCCCGAGGCGGGATTCGAACCTGAGACATTAGCGGTCACGCGGTTCCAGACTGTAGCGCCTAGAACCGCTCGGCCACTCCCGCCGGCTTATCGGTGGTAGCAGCGGGTGTAGTGTCTAATGTTGGTTCCGCTGGAAAGGCGGTCTTTGTGTTATATTTATGCTTTAATTTTGTTTTTTGTGCTTTAGTTACTTTCTTTACTCCTAGTCGGGAGTTGTGTTTAACCTGCCTTCCTGCTGCACATATACACGAGCACACACACACACACACACACACACACACACACACACACACATACACACACACACACACACACACACACACACACACACAAGCATCAACAAAAATTTTACATGGTGGTTCATGGACGGGTAGGGGGAGGTGTCATGGCCAGGCCTCGAGTTCCAACCTCTGTCCACCCTGTTCAAAATGGTTCAAATGGCTCTGAGCACTATGGGACTGAAATTCTGAGGTCATCAGTCCCCTAGAACTTAGAACTACTTAAACCTAACTAACCTAAAGACATCACACACATCAATGCCCGAGGCGGGATTCGAACCTGCGACATTAGCGGTCACGCGGTTCCACACTGTAGCGCCTAGAACCGCTCGGCCACTCCCGCCGGCTTATCGGTGGTAGCAGCGGGTGTAGTGTCTAATGTTGGTTCCGCTGGAAAGGCGGTCTTTGTGTTATATTTATGCTTTAATTTTGTTTTTTGTGTTTTAGTTACTTTCTTTACACCTAGTCGGGAGTTGTGTTTAACCTGCCTTCCTGCTGCACATATACACGAGCACACACACACACACACACACACACACACACACACACACACACACACACACAAGCATCAACAAAAATTTTACGTGGTGGTTCATGGACGGGTAGGGGGAGGTGTCATAGCCAGGCCTCGAGTTCCAACCTCTGTCCACCCTGTTCAAAATGGTTCAAATGGCTGTGAGCACTATGGGACTGAAATTCTGAGGTCATCAGTCCCCTAGAACTTAGAACTACTTAAACCTAACTAACCTAAAGACATCACACACATCAATGCCCGAGGCGGGATTCGAACCTGCGACATTAGCGGTCACGCGGTTCCAGACTGTAGCGCCTAGAACCGCTCGGCCACTCCCGCCGGCTTATCGGTGGTAGCAGCGGGTGTAGTGTCAAATGTTGGTTCCGCTGGAAAGGCGGTCTTTGTGTTATATTTATGCTATAATTTTGTTTTTTGTGTTTTAGTTACTTTCTTTACTCCTAGTCGGGAGTTGTGTTTAACCTGCCTTCCTGCTGCACATATACACGAGCACACACACACACACACACACACACACACACACACACACACACACACACACACAAGCATCAACAAAAATTTTACGTGGTGGTTCATGGACGGGTAGGGGGAGGTGTCATGGCCAGGCCTCGAGTTCCAACCTCTGTCCACCCTGTTCAAAATGGTTCAAATGGCTCTGAGCACTATGGGACTGAAATTCTGAGGTCATCAGTCCCCTAGAACTTAGAACTACTTAAACCTAACTAACCTAAAGACATCACACACATCAATGCCCGAGGCGGGATTCGAACCTGCGACATTAGCGGTCACGCGGTTCCAGACTGTAGCGCCTAGAACCGCTCGGCCACTCCCGCCGGCTTATCGGTGGTAGCAGCGGGTGTAGAGTCTAATGTTGGTTCCGCTGGAAAGGCGGTCTTTGTGTTATATTTATGCTTTAATTTTGTTTTTTGTGTTTTAGTTACTTTCTTTACTCCTAGTCGGGAGTTGTGTTTAACCTGCCTTCCTGCTGCACATATACACGAGCACACACACACACACACACACACACACACACACACACACACACATACACACACACACACACACACACACACACACACACACAAGCATCAACAAAAATTTTACGTGGTGGTTCATGGACGGGTAGGGGGAGGTGTCATAGCCAGGCCTCGAGTTCCAACCTCTGTCCACCCTGTTCAAAATGGTTCAAATGGCTCTGAGCACTATGGGACTGAAATTCTGAGGTCATCAGTCCCCTAGAACTTAGAACTACTTAAACCTAACTAACCTAAAGACATCACACACATCAATGCCCGAGGCGGGATTCGAACCTGCGACATTAGCGGTCACGCGGTTCCAGACTGTAGCGCCTAGAACCGCTCGGCCACTCCCGCCGGCTTATCGGTGGTAGCAGCGGGTGTAGTGTCTAATGTTGGTTCCGCTGGAAAGGCGGTCTTTGTGTTATATTTATGCTTTAATTTTGTTTTTTGTGTTTTAGTTACTTTCCTTACTCCTAGTCGGGAGTTGTGTTTAACCTGCCTTCCTGCTGCACATATACACGAGCACACACACACACACACACACACATACACACACACACACACACACACACACTCACACACACACAAGCATCAACAAAAATTTTACGTGGTGGTTCATGGACGGGTAGGGGGAGGTGTCATGGCCAGGCCTCGAGTTCGAACCTCTGTCCACCCTGTTCAAAATGGTTCAAATGGCTCTGAGCACTATGGGACTGAAATTCTGAGGTCATCAGTCCCCTAGAACTTAGAACTACTTAAAACTAACTAACCTAAAGACATCACACACATCAATGCCCGAGGCGGGATTCGAACCTGCGACATTAGCGGTCACGCGGTTCCAGACTGTAGCGCCTAGAACCGCTCGGCCACTCCCGCCGGCTTATCGGTGGTAGCAGCGGGTGTAGTGTCTAATGTTGGTTCCGCTGGAAAGGCGGTCTTTGTGTTATATTTATGCTTTAATTTTGTTTTTTGTGTTTTAGTTACTTTCTTTACTCCTAGTCGGGAGTTGTGTTTAACCTGCCTTCCTGCTGCACATATACTCGAGCACACACACACACACACACACACACACACACACACATACACACACACACACACACACACACACACACAAGCATCAACAAAAATTTTACGTGGTGGTTCATGGACGGGTAGGGGGAGGTGTCATGGCCAGGCCTCGAGTTCCAACCTCTGTCCACCCTGTTCAAAATGGTTCAAATGGCTCTGAGCCCTATGGGACTGAAATTCTGAGGTCATCAGTCCCCTAGAACTTAGAACTACTTAAACCTAACTAACCTAAAGACATCACACACATCAATGCCCGAGGCGGGATTCGAACCTGCGACATTAGCGGTCACGCGGTTCCAGACTGTAGCGCCTAGAACCGCTCGGCCACTCCCGCCGGCTTATCGGTGGTAGCAGCGGGTGTAGTGTCTAATGTTGGTTCCGCTGGAAAGGCGGTCTTTGTGTTATATTTATGCTTTAATTTTGTTTTTTGTGTTTTAGTTACTTTCTTTACTCCTAGTCGGGAGTTGTGTTTAACCTGCCTTCCTGCTGCACATATACACGAGCACACACACACACACACACACACATACACACACACACAACAACACACTCACACACACACAAGCATCAACAAAAATTTTACGTGGTGGTTCATGGACGGGTAGGGGGAGGTGTCATGGCCAGGCCTCGAGTTCGAACCTCTGTCCACCCTGTTCAAAATGGTTCAAATGGCTCTGAGCACTATGGGACTGAAATTCTGAGGTCATCAGTCCCCTAGAACTTAGAACTACTTAAAACTAACTAACCTAAAGACATCACACACATCAATGCCCGAGGCGGGATTCGAACCTGCGACATTAGCGGTCACGCGGTTCCAGACTGTAGCGCCTAGAACCGCTCGGCCACTCCCGCCGGCTTATCGGTGGTAGCAGCGGGTGTAGTGTCTAATGTTGGTTCCGCTGGAAAGGCGGTCTTTGTGTTATATTTATGCTTTAATTTTGTTTTTTGTGCTTTAGTTACTTTCTTTACTCCTAGTCGGGAGTTGTGTTTAACCTGCCTTCCTGCTGCACATATACTCGAGCACACACACACACACACACACACACACACACACACATACACACACACACACACACACACACACAAGCATCAACAAAAGTTTTACGTGGTGGTTCATGGACGGGTAGGGGGAGGTGTCATGGCCAGGCCTCGAGTTCCAACCTCTGTCCACCCTGTTCAAAATGGTTCAAATGGCTCTGAGCACTATAAGACTGAAATTCTGAGGTCATCAGTCCCCTAGAACTTAGAATTACTTAAACCTAACTAACCTAAAGACATCACACACATCAATGCCCGAGGCGGGATTCGAACCTGCGACATTAGCGGTCACGCGGTTCCAGACTGTAGCGCCTAGAACCGCTCGGCCACTCCCGCCGGCTTATCGGTGGTAGCAGCGGGTGTAGTGTCTAATGTTGGTTCCGCTGGAAAGGCGGTCTTTGTGTTATATTTATGCTTTAATTTTGTTTTTTGTGCTTTACTTACTTTCTTTACTCCCAGTCGGGAGTTGTGTTTAACCTGCCTTCCTGCTGCACATATACACGAGCACACACACACACACACACACACATACACACACACACACACACACACACACACACACACACACACACACAAGCATCAACAAAAATGTTACGTGGTGGTTCATGGACGGGTAGGGGGAGGTGTCATGGCCAGGCCTCGAGTTCCAACCTCTGTCCACCCTGTTCAAAATGGTTCAAATGGCTCTGAGCACTATAAGACTGAAATTCTGAGGTCATCAGTCCCCTAGAACTTAGAACTACTTAAACCTAACTAACCTAAAGACATCACACACATCAATGCCCGAGGCGGGATTCGAACCTGCGACATTAGCGGTCACGCGGCTCCAGACTGTAGCGCCTAGAACCGCTCGGCCACTCCCGCCGGCTTATCGGTGGTAGCAGCGGGTGTAGTGTCTAATGTTGGTTCCGCTGGAAAGGCGGTTTTTGTGTTATATTTATGCTTTAATTTTGTTTTTTGTGCTTTAGTTACTTTCTTTACTCCCAGTCGGGAGTTGTGTTTAACCTGCCTTCCTGCTGCACATATACACGAGCACACACACACACACACACACACACACACACACATACACACACACACACACACACACACACACACACACACACACACACACACACACAAGCATCAACAAAAATTTTACGTGGTGGTTCATGGACAGGTAGGGGGAGGTGTCATGGCCAGGCCTCGAGTTCCAACCTCTGTCCACCCTGTTCAAAATGGTTCAAATGGCTCTGAGCACTATAAGACTGAAATTCTGAGGTCATCAGTCCCCTAGAACTTAGAATTACTTAAACCTAACTAACCTAAAGACATCACACACATCAATGCCCGAGGCGGGATTCGAACCTGCGACATTAGCGGTCACGCGGTTCCAGACTGTAGCGCCTAGAACCGCTCGGCCACTCCCGCCGGCTTATCGGTGGTAGCAGCGGGTGTAGTGTCTAATGTTGGTTCCGCTGGAAAGGCGGTCTTTGTGTTATATTTATGCTTTAATTTTGTTTTTTGTGCTTTAGTTACTTTCTTTACTCCCAGTCGGGAGTTGTGTTTAACCTGCCTTCCTGCTGCACATATACACGAGCACACACACACACACACACACACACACACACATACACACACACACACACACACACACACACACACACACACACAAGCATCAACAAAAATTTTACGTGGTGGTTCATGGACAGGTAGGGGGAGGTGTCATGGCCAGGCCTCGAGTTCCAACCTCTGTCCACCCTGTTCAAAATGGTTCAAATGGCTCTGAGCACTATGGGACTGAAATTCTGAGGTCATCAGTCCCCTAGAACTTAGAACTACTTAAACCTAACTAACCTAAAGACATCACACACATCAATGCCCGAGGCGGGATTCGAACCTGCGACATTAGCGGTCACGCGGTTCCAGACTGTAGCGCCTAGAACCGCTCGGCCACTCCCGCCGGCTTATCGGTGGTAGCAGCGGGTGTAGTGTCTAATGTTGGTTCCGCTGGAAAGGCGGTCTTTGTGTTATATTTATGCTTTAATTTTGTTTTTTGTGTTTTAGTTACTTTCTTTACTCCTAGTCGGGAGTTGTGTTTAACGTGCCTTCCTGCTGCACATATACTCGAGCACACACACACACACACACACATACACACACACACACACACACACACACACACAAGCATCAACAAAAATTTTACGTGGTGGTTCATGGACGGGTAGGGGGAGGTGTCATGGCCAGGCCTCGAGTTCCAACCTCTGTCCACCCTGTTCAAAATGGTTCAAATGGCTCTGAGCACTATAAGACTGAAATTCTGAGGTCAGCAGTCCCCTAGAACTTAGAACTACTTAAACCTAACTAACCTAAAGACATCACACACATCAATGCCCGAGGCGGGATTCGAACCTGCGACATTAGCGGTCACGCGGTTCCAGACTGTAGCGCCTAGAACCGCTCGGCCACTCCCGCCGGCTTATCGGTGGTAGCAGCGGGTGTAGTGTCTAATGTTGGTTCCGCTGGAAAGGCGGTCTTTGTGTTATATTTATGCTTTAATTTTGTTTTTTGTGCTTTAGTTACTTTCTTTACTCCCAGTCGGGAGTTGTGTTTAACCTGCCTTCCTGCTGCACATATACACGAGCACACGCACACACACACACACACACACACATACACACACACACACACACACACACACACACAAGCATCAACAAAAATTTTACGTGGTGGTTCATGGACGGGTAGGGGGAGGTGTCATGGCCAGGCCTCGAGTTCCAACCTCTGTCCACCCTGTTCAAAATGGTTCAAATGGCTCTGAGCACTATGGGACTGAAATTCTGAGGTCATCAGTCCCCTAGAACTTAGAACTACTTAAACCTAACTAACCTAAAGACATCACACACATCAATGCCCGAGGCGGGATTCGAACCTGCGACATTAGCGGTCACGCGGTTCCAGACTGTAGCGCCTAGAACCGCTCGGCCACTCCCGCCGGCTTATCGGTGGTAGCAGCGGGTGTAGTGTCTAATGTTGGTTCCGCTGGAAAGGCGGTCTTTGTGTTATATTTATGCTATAATTTTGTTTTTTGTGTTTTAGTTACTTTCTTTACTCCTAGTCGGGAGTTGTGTTTAACCTGCCTTCCTGCTGCACATATACACGAGCACACACACACACACACACACACACACACACACACACACACACACAAGCATCAACAAAAATTTTACGTGGTGGTTCATGGACGGGTAGGGGGAGGTGTCATGGCCAGGCCTCGAGTTCCAACCTCTGTCCACCCTGTTCAAAATGGTTCAAATGGCTCTGAGCACTATGGGACTGAAATTCTGAGGTCATCAGTCCCCTAGAACTTAGAACTACTTAAACCTAACTAACCTAAAGACATCACACACATTAATGCCCGAGGCGGGATTCGAACCTGCGACATTAGCGGTCACGCGGTTCCAGACTGTAGCGCCTAGAACCGCTCGGCCACTCCCGATGGCTTATCGGTGGTAGCAGCGGGTGTAGTGTCTAATGTTGGTTCCGCTGGAAAGGCGGTCTTTGTGTTATATTTATGCTTTAATTTTGTTTTTTGTGTTTTAGTTACTTTCTTTACTCCTAGTCGGGAGTTGTGTTTAACCTGCCTTCCTGCTGCACATATACACGAGCACACACACACACACACACACACACACACACACACACACATACACACACACACACACACACATACACACACACACACACACACAAGCATCAACAAAAATTTTACGTGGTGGTTCATGGACGGGTAGGGGGAGGTGTCATTTCCAGGCCTCGAGTTCCAACCTCTGTCCACCCTGTTCAAAATGGTTCAAAAGACTCTGAGCACTATGGGACTGAAACTATGAGGTCATCAGTCCCCTAGAACTTAGAACTACTTAAACCTAACTAACCTAAAGACATCACACACATCAATGCCCGAGGCGGGATTCGAACCTGCGACATTAGCGGTCACGCGGTTCCAGACTGTAGCGCCTAGAACCGCTCGGCCACTCCCACCGGCTTATCGGTGGTAGCAGCGGGTGTAGTGTCTAATGTTGGTTCCGCTGGAAAGGCGGTCTTTGTGTTATATTTATGCTTTAATTATGTTTTTTGTGTTTTACTTACTTTCTTTACTCCTAGTCGGGAGTTGTGTTTAACCTGCCTTCCTGCTGCACATATACACGAGCACACACACACACACACACACACACACACACACACACATACACACACACACACACACACACACACACACACACACAAGCATCAACAAAAATTTTACATGGTGGTTCATGGACGGGTAGGGGGAGGTGTCATGGCCAGGCCTCGAGTTCGAACCTCTGTCCACCCTGTTCAAAAGGTTCAAATGGCTCTGAGCACTATGGGACTGAAATTCTGAGGTCATCAGTCCCCTAGAACTTAGAACTACTTAAACCTAACTAACCTAAAGACATCACACACATCAATGCCCGAGGCGGGATTCGAACCTGCGACATTAGCGGACACGCGGTTCCAGACTGTAGCGCCTAGAACCGCTCGGCCACTCCCGCCGGCTTATCGGTGGTAGCAGCGGGTGTAGTGTCTAATGTTGGTTCCGCTGGAAAAGCGGTCTTTGTGTTATATTTATGCTTTAATTTTGTTTTTTGTGTTTTAGTTACTTTCTTTACTCCTAGTCGGGAGTTGTGTTTAACCTGCCTTCCTGCTGCACATATACTCGAGCACACACACACACACACACACACACACACATACACACACACACACACACACACAAGCATCAACAAAAATTTTACGTGGTGGTTCATGGACGGGTAGGGGGAGGTGTCATGGCCAGGCCTCGAGTTCCAACCTCTGTCCACCCTGTTCAAAATGGTTCAAATGGCTCTGAGCACTATGGGACTGAAATTCTGAGGTCATCAGTCCCCTAGAACTTAGAACTACTTAAACCTAACTAACCTAAAGACATCACACACATCAATGCCCGAGGCGGGATTCGAACCTGCGACATTAGCGGTCACGCGGTTCCAGACTGTAGCGCCTAGAACCGCTCGGCCACTCCCGCCGGCTTATCGGTGGTAGCAGCGGGTGTAGTGTCTAATGTTGGTTCCGCTGGAAAGGCGGTCTTTGTGTTATATTTATGCTTTAATTTTGTTTTTTGTGCTTTAGTTACTTTCTTTACTCCCAGTCGGGAGTTGTGTTTAACCTGCCTTCCTGCTGCACATATACACGAGCACACACACACACACACACACACACACATACACACACACACACACACACACACACACACACACACACACAAGCATCAACAAAAATTTTACGTGGTGGTTCATGGACGGGTAGGGGGAGGTGTCATGGCCAGGCCTCGAGTTCCAACCTCTGTCCACCCTGTTCAAAATGGTTCAAATGGCTCTGAGCACTATGGGACTGAAATTCTGAGGTCATCAGTCCCCTAGAACTTAGAACTACTTAAACCTAACTAACCTAAAGACATCACACACATCAATGCCCGAGGCGGGATTCGAACCTGCGACATTAGCGGTCACGCGGTTCCAGACTGTAGCGCCTAGAACCGCTCGGCCACTAGCCGGCTTATCGGTGGGAGCAGCGGGTGTAGTGTCTAATGTTGGTTCCGCTGGAAAGGCGGTCTTTGTGTTATATTTATGCTATAATTTTGTTTTTTGTGTTTTAGTTACTTTCTTTACTCCTAGTCGGGAGTTGTGTTTAACCTGCCTTCCTGCTGCACATATACACGAGCACACACACACACACACACACACATACACACACACACACACACACACACACACACAAGCATCAACAAAAATTTTACGTGGTGGTTCATGGACGGGTAGGGGGAGGTGTCATGGCCAGGCCTCGAGTTCCAACCTCTGTCCACCCTGTTCAAAATGGTTCAAATGGCTCTGAGCACTATAAGACTGAAATTCTGAGGTCATCAGTCCCCTAGAACTTAGAACTACTTAAACCTAACTAACCTAAAGACATCACACACATCAATGCCCGAGGCGGGATTCGAACCTGCGACATTAGCGGTCACGCGGTTCCAGACTGTAGCGCCTAGAACCGCTCGGCCACTCCCGCCGGCTTATCGGTGGTAGCAGCGGGTGTAGTGTCTAATGTTGGTTCCGCTGGAATGGCGGTCTTTGTGTTATATTTATGCTTTAATTTTGTTTTTTGTGTTTTAGTTACTTTCTTTACTCCTAGTCGGGAGTTGTGTTTAACCTGCCTTCCTGCTGCACATATACACGAGCACACACACACACACACACACACACACACACACATACACACACACACACACACACACACACACACAAGCATCAACAAAAATTTTACGTGGTGGTTCATGGACGGGTAGGGGGAGGTGTCATGGCCAGGCCTCGAGTTCCAACCTCTGTCCACCCTGTTCAAAATGGTTCAAATGGCTCTGAGCACTATGGGACTGAAATTCTGAGGTCATCAGTCCCCTAGAACTTAGAACTACTTAAACCTAACTAACCTAAAGACATCACACACATCAATGCCCGAGGCGGGATTCGAACCTGCGACATTAGCGGTCACGCGGTTCCAGACTGTAGCGCCTAGAACCGCTCGGCCACTAGCCGGCTTATCGGTGGGAGCAGCGGGTGTAGTGTCTAATGTTGGTTCCGCTGGAAAGGCGGTCTTTGTGTTATATTTATGCTATAATTTTGTTTTTTGTGTTTTAGTTACTTTCTTTACTCCTAGTCGGGAGTTGTGTTTAACCTGCCTTCCTGCTGCACATATACACGAGCACACACACACACACACACACACACACACACACACATACACACACACACACACACACACACACACACAAGCATCAACAAAAATTTTACGTGGTTGTTCATGGACGGGTAGGGGGAGGTGTCATGGCCAGGCCTCGAGTTCCAACCTCTGTCCACCCTGTTCAAAATGGTTCAAATTTCTCTGAGCACTATAAGACTGAAATTCTGAGGTCATCAGTCCCCTAGAACTTAGAACTACTTAAACCTAACTAACCTAAAGACATCACACACATCAATGCCCGAGGCGGGATTTGAACCTGCGACATTAGCGGTCACGCGGTTCCAGACTGTAGCGCCTAGAACCGCTCGGCCACTCCCGCCGGCTTATCGGTGGTAGCAGCGGGTGTAGTGTCTAATGTTGGTTCCGCTGGAATGGCGGTCTTTGTGTTATATTTATGCTTTAATTTTGTTTTTTGTGTTTTAGTTACTTTCTTTACTCCTAGTCGGGAGTTGTGTTTAACCTGCCTTCCTGCTGCACATATACACGAGCACACACACACACACACACACACACACACACACATACACACACACACACACACACACACACACACACACACAAGCATCAACAAAAATTTTACATGGTGGTTCATGGACGGGTAGGGGGAGGTGTCATGGCCAGGCCTCGAGTTCGAACCTCTGTCCACCCTGTTCAAAAGGTTCAAATGGCTCTGAGCACTATGGGACTGAAATTCTGAGGTCATCAGTCCCCTAGAACTTAGAACTACTTAAACCTAACTAACCTAAAGACATCACACACATCAATGCCCGAGGCGGGATTCGAACCTGCGACATTAGCGGTCACGCGGTTCCAGACTGTAGCGCCTAGAACCGCTCGGCCACTCCCACCGGCTTATCGGTGGTAGCAGCGGGTGTAGTGTCTAATGTTGGTTCCGCTGGAAAGGCGGTCTTTGTGTTATATTTATGCTTTAATTATGTTTTTTGTGTTTTACTTACTTTCTTTACTCCTAGTCGGGAGTTGTGTTTAACCTGCCTTCCTGCTGCACATATACACGAGCACACACACACACACACACACACACACACACACATACACACACACACACACACACACACACACACACACACACAAGCATCAACAAAAATTTTACATGGTGGTTCATGGACGGGTAGGGGGAGGTGTCATGGCCAGGCCTCGAGTTCGAACCTCTGTCCACCCTGTTCAAAAGGTTCAAATGGCTCTGAGCACTATGGGACTGAAATTCTGAGGTCATCAGTCCCCTAGAACTTAGAACTACTTAAACCTAACTAACCTAAAGACATCACACACATCAATGCCCGAGGCGGGATTCGAACCTGCGACATTAGCGGACACGCGGTTCCAGACTGTAGCGCCTAGAACCGCTCGGCCACTCCCGCCGGCTTATCGGTGGTAGCAGCGGGTGTAGTGTCTAATGTTGGTTCCGCTGGAAAAGCGGTCTTTGTGTTATATTTATGCTTTAATTTTGTTTTTTGTGTTTTAGTTACTTTCTTTACTCCTAGTCGGGAGTTGTGTTTAACCTGCCTTCCTGCTGCACATATACTCGAGCACACACACACACACACACACACACACACATACACACACACACACACACACACAAGCATCAACAAAAATTTTACGTGGTGGTTCATGGACGGGTAGGGGGAGGTGTCATGGCCAGGCCTCGAGTTCCAACCTCTGTCCACCCTGTTCAAAATGGTTCAAATGGCTCTGAGCACTATGGGACTGAAATTCTGAGGTCATCAGTCCCCTAGAACTTAGAACTACTTAAACCTAACTAACCTAAAGACATCACACACATCAATGCCCGAGGCGGGATTCGAACCTGCGACATTAGCGGTCACGCGGTTCCAGACTGTAGCGCCTAGAACCGCTCGGCCACTCCCGCCGGCTTATCGGTGGTAGCAGCGGGTGTAGTGTCTAATGTTGGTTCCGCTGGAAAGGCGGTCTTTGTGTTATATTTATGCTTTAATTTTGTTTTTTGTGCTTTAGTTACTTTCTTTACTCCCAGTCGGGAGTTGTGTTTAACCTGCCTTCCTGCTGCACATATACACGAGCACACACACACACACACACACACACACATACACACACACACACACACACACACACACACACACACACACACAAGCATCAACAAAAATTTTACGTGGTGGTTCATGGACGGGTAGGGGGAGGTGTCATGGCCAGGCCTCGAGTTCCAACCTCTGTCCACCCTGTTCAAAATGGTTCAAATGGCTCTGAGCACTATGGGACTGAAATTCTGAGGTCATCAGTCCCCTAGAACTTAGAACTACTTAAACCTAACTAACCTAAAGACATCACACACATCAATGCCCGAGGCGGGATTCGAACCTGCGACATTAGCGGTCACGCGGTTCCAGACTGTAGCGCCTAGAACCGCTCGGCCACTAGCCGGCTTATCGGTGGGAGCAGCGGGTGTAGTGTCTAATGTTGGTTCCGCTGGAAAGGCGGTCTTTGTGTTATATTTATGCTATAATTTTGTTTTTTGTGTTTTAGTTACTTTCTTTACTCCTAGTCGGGAGTTGTGTTTAACCTGCCTTCCTGCTGCACATATACACGAGCACACACACACACACACACATACACACACACACACACACACACACACACACAAGCATCAACAAAAATTTTACGTGGTGGTTCATGGACGGGTAGGGGGAGGTGTCATGGCCAGGCCTCGAGTTCCAACCTCTGTCCACCCTGTTCAAAATGGTTCAAATGGCTCTGAGCACTATAAGACTGAAATTCTGAGGTCATCAGTCCCCTAGAACTTAGAACTACTTAAACCTAACTAACCTAAAGACATCACACACATCAATGCCCGAGGCGGGATTCGAACCTGCGACATTAGCGGTCACGCGGTTCCAGACTGTAGCGCCTAGAACCGCTCGGCCACTCCCGCCGGCTTATCGGTGGTAGCAGCGGGTGTAGTGTCTAATGTTGGTTCCGCTGGAATGGCGGTCTTTGTGTTATATTTATGCTTTAATTTTGTTTTTTGTGTTTTAGTTACTTTCTTTACTCCTAGTCGGGAGTTGTGTTTAACCTGCCTTCCTGCTGCACATATACACGAGCACACACACACACACACACACACACACACACACATACACACACACACACACACACACACACACACAAGCATCAACAAAAATTTTACGTGGTGGTTCATGGACGGGTAGGGGGAGGTGTCATGGCCAGGCCTCGAGTTCCAACCTCTGTCCACCCTGTTCAAAATGGTTCAAATGGCTCTGAGCACTATGGGACTGAAATTCTGAGGTCATCAGTCCCCTAGAACTTAGAACTACTTAAACCTAACTAACCTAAAGACATCACACACATCAATGCCCGAGGCGGGATTCGAACCTGCGACATTAGCGGTCACGCGGTTCCAGACTGTAGCGCCTAGAACCGCTCGGCCACTAGCCGGCTTATCGGTGGGAGCAGCGGGTGTAGTGTCTAATGTTGGTTCCGCTGGAAAGGCGGTCTTTGTGTTATATTTATGCTATAATTTTGTTTTTTGTGTTTTAGTTACTTTCTTTACTCCTAGTCGGGAGTTGTGTTTAACCTGCCTTCCTGCTGCACATATACACGAGCACACACACACACACACACACACACACACACACACACACACACACACACACACATACACACACACACACACACACACACACACACAAGCATCAACAAAAATTTTACGTGGTGGTTCATGGACGGGTAGGGGGAGGTGTCATGGCCAGGCCTCGAGTTCCAACCTCTGTCCACCCTGTTCAAAATGGTTCAAATTTCTCTGAGCACTATAAGACTGAAATTCTGAGGTCATCAGTCCCCTAGAACTTAGAACTACTTAAACCTAACTAACCTAAAGACATCACACACATCAATGCCCGAGGCGGGATTTGAACCTGCGACATTAGCGGTCACGCGGTTCCAGACTGTAGCGCCTAGAACCGCTCGGCCACTCCCGCCGGCTTATCGGTGGTAGCAGCGGGTGTAGTGTCTAATGTTGGTTCCGCTGGAATGGCGGTCTTTGTGTTATATTTATGCTTTAATTTTGTTTTTTGTGTTTTAGTTACTTTCTTTACTCCTAGTCGGGAGTTGTGTTTAACCTGCCTTCCTGCTGCACATATACACGAGCACACACACACACACACACACACACACACACATACACACACACACACACACACACACACACACACAAGCATCAACAAAAATTTTACGTGGTGGTTCATGGACAGGTAGGGGGAGGTGTCATGGCCAGGCCTCGAGTTCCAACCTCTGTCCACCCTGTTCAAAATGGTTCAAATGGCTCTGAGCACTATGGGACTGAAATTCTGAGGTCATCAGTCCCCTAGAACTTAGAACTACTTAAACCTAACTAACCTAAAGACATCACACACATCAATGCCCGAGGCGGGATTCGAACCTGCGACATTAGCGGTCGCGCGGTTCCAGACTGTAGCGCCTAGAACAGGTCGGACAACCCGGCCGGCTGTCCACCCTGTCTCCACCGACCTGCAGCGAACTGCTCTACTTCCTTTACAGAAAAATAAATAAAATAAAATGAAAGAATGGCGATACGAGAAAAAACGCGTATTAAAAAAGAAAAAGGGAGGTAATCCGGATGCAGGTCCCGGCCCCGCACAAATTTTCACGGCACTATTGTGTGATAGATCTACTGTGTATCTAATACGGCTCACGTCAAGGAATTCGCAGTCAGCAAATTAATTTCGAAGTATTTCCTAAAGCTGTGGCTCGTCAACAGTATCGGCTCCTTCCGACATGCATGTAAGAATTCAACAAGTTGTTATTGTTATTAACTGGACGGCACTGATTCTTACAAAACTTCGGGAGTACATCAATGGATTATTATAGTGTTCTTCCTATTTACAATATGTGTAAACCACCAGATGACCCATGCGAAACTTCCGCACTTTTATATTTTTAAATAATGACGGTATTTGGAATAAGTGTAGTCGTTGGGATAAGCGTAATGAAAACATCTTTAAAAATGAACGGAACGACGTGAAATAATAACTATGAATTTATGATACATCCTTGTATGTATATTCCCATGCACATAATTTTGAACAAAATTTTTTACAAGCATTACAATACATCCGCGTAAGCGACATTTGAGGCAAGAATGTAATCTTCGTGTACTTGATGCTTTCAATTTTTAAGGTGTACAGAAGTATTAGTTGATTTTGTTACCCTTGAAAAGACCACATAGAATTATCTGTGAGTTAATACCGGATTTGGTAAATACAATCCAGCTGTTTGAAGCGTTTGTCACTGCAAGTTGTTTATACAGATCGTAAATGCAGTTTTAACAGGCAACTGTCTTCTTGTCACTTAAAAAGGCACGCATGGATCAGTTGGTGTTATGTACACCCTTCGTATTACAACAGTTTTCCTGGTGTCAACCAGCTGAGCATCAACCGTAAAATCGTATAATTTTGTTACAATCATGCATGCTCCAGTGACTAAGTCCTATTTAGAGTACAGGTTTCTTATCAACCTGACAAAAGTGGTTTTCTGTAGTATAAATTAATGTGGCGGTAATCCTGAGGCATCTAATGAATATATGAATTCTATAGGATACAACTGGTTGTGTACCCCTCGTCAGACTGAATGGAGTCACAACTGTAGAAAAACTTTTCGTTTCCTTGCACAGTGTTCTTCATAATAGCTTCTTTTATTTTAGTGCAATCTTAAATCTTTTGGCACAGTACTGATGCGTTAATAAATCATTAATGGTGTTAGTTGGAAATACTATCTATACTGTTACGTCTCCTTCACAGTAGGTTTTGTAGTGGGACGAAATTGAAGCGTCAACCATCTCCCAGTGTCGGCCCAGTTTGCAGATGAATATAAGTTTAATTTAGTTTTGTTTATGTATTTTTGTAATATTTGTAATGGTTGTGAAGTGTCTAAAGTTTTGTATTTTT
The DNA here is from genome assembly GCF_023864345.2 of Schistocerca serialis cubense. NCBI lineage: Eukaryota > Metazoa > Arthropoda > Insecta > Orthoptera > Acrididae > Schistocerca > Schistocerca serialis. The sequence continues at coordinate 394,213,830 of NC_064646.1, read as the reverse complement.
TTTATGTTTCATGTACGGAGAGGGCGGCGCAACGAACGGAGACAACATCTTCGTTGCCAGGACCGGAGAGAAAATTGCTGGCCACTATACGTAGCGGGTCGACAGCCAAAGAGCGACAGAAGATTCTGAAACCGATTTGTTGCGTCGTGCTTCTAAAAATTGAAAATGAATAATTTGTAATGTTTTGTACAACAATGACGTCGTAGTGAGTTTAATCTTATTGATACTGTTAGTTTTGTCTTGTCAAGGCTCAGGTTCACGTCTGTATGTAGGAAGATAATAAACTAGTGGATGCTATTAAAGTTGAAATACGTGTTCCGAGGATTTATTTATGAAGAATTATGCGAATGAATTAATAATATATTTGACAAGATGATTGAATTTTGACTGCGTTCATCGCGACTTTGAATCTCAAAAATTTTATTCAATGTGGTTCTATTATCGATTAAATCTGATAACGTGTATCAATATAAATTCTGAGGAGAAACAAACGACGTCAAAAATTGAAAAAGTTTACGCAAACCAATTGGCCCGAGTGACGTAATTCTGTGCATACGACTCAAATGATGTTTTACAGTTTCGTTCAAGAACCATTCTGAGACAATTTAAAAAGAATACAAATAATTTTGAAGTGGGTTGAAACTGACGTAGGTGACGAAGTCTACACATGGTCATATGTCGAAAGAAAATCATTTATAAGAAACTTACGTCGTTACACTACAGTTTCTTTGGAATCTTGACAGCGTCCGGTGAAACTTCTTGTTGGATGGCAGTTCGTCCGTTACCTAGTTGTAGGAGCCAATTACTGCATTCTCGATCAACTGTTCGCATATCTCTGGTAAGTTTTCCCTTTTTAACTGTTGACCAGAATGGTAAGTGTTCTTCTCCTCTTCAGGAAAGTTCGCTCTTTTTCCGTGCCTGACAATGGGCAAAACCTGAAGTCTCCGTCGCAGGAGTCGATTGTCGATTCTAAGGGCGGGTTTTGGTACCAGTGAAACCACATCCCAAATTAACAATGTAGCTGTTCGTTAGGCTGTAGTAACAAAAGGTAAATCACAATTCGAGGCGACAATGAAAAATATGTTTGTCGTTTTGGAAAGCATATTCGCTTAGAAAAGTCAACTTGTTCAATAAGCAGAGATAATGGACTACCGCAGTGGTCACGGTTATTATCTGTGACAATGCTGTATACAAATTAACTATTATTAAGTACTTTAAAACAAATAAATTGGTATTTGTTATAAGGTATTATGAAAAGGGAGTGTCTCATTCGTTATTAAAAAGTTACATTCATAAAATGTAGGTATGAAGCTCGGCATACATCATGACCTTTCCTACTCCACTCTTCCCTGTACGATTAGTAAGTGTTGAGAAAAAGTGGTGTGGACCTGAAGAGTAACGTGTATGATGATCATTATCAAACGAATGAAAAGTACTAAAAAAATGGTTCTGAGCACTATGGGACTTAACTGCAGTGCTCATCAGTCCCCTAGAACTTAGAACTACTTAAACCTAACTAACCTAAGGACATCACACACATCCATGCCCGAGGCAGGATTCGAACCTGCGACCGTAGCGGTCGCGCGGTTCCAGAGTGTAGCGCCTAGAACCGCTCGGCCACTCCGGCCGGCAATGAAAAGTACTGCAATGAAACGAACATATGTGTGGGGATGATGTCAACGATGCTAGAGTAACGTAAAACAGTGTCAGTACTGAACGTGAAATCTAATGAACATGTATAGACATCTGAAATTTATTTAATTGCATCTAATACATTATATATATATATATATATATATATATATATATATATATATATATATATATTCCTTTAGGCAGGATAAGCCGGGGTAGTGCATAAACTCTCTTTGCCATATGGTGTCATTGCCATATAGCGTTACCATGCTGGACAGGATCTGCTACACGAGCATGCAGAAAAGGGTCGCAACACCGGTGACAGCGAAATTTGAGTCGTACTTGGTAGCGTATTCAGATAACGCAGTAGTTAATGCGACTGCCCTGTTCACGGGTGATGTTTTCGTGTGTATGAAGAGTTGCAACGCCAGATTACTGTCAAAATACAGTAAGACGTGTAGATGTCAGATGTTTCGTGCAAGGACTGGCAAGTGACACTGAACGTAAATAAATGTAACGTATTGCACACTAATAGGCGGAGAGATGTATTACTGTACAATTATACCACTGTCGATAAAAGATTTTGAATACTAATGACGGTAAAATGTTCAGGAGCAGCCGTACGTAGCGACCTAAAGTGAAATGAACACATAAAACTAATTCTAGGAATCATATAAATACACTACTGGCTATTAAAATTGCTGCACCACGAAGATGACGTGATACAGATGCGAAATTTAACCGACAGTAAGAAGATGCTGTGATATGCAAATGATTAGCTTTTCAGAGCATTCACACAAGGTTGGCGCCGGTGGCGACACCTACAACGTGCTGACACGAGGAAAGTTTCCAACCGATTTCTCATACACAAACTGCAGTTGACCGGGGTTGCCTGGTGAAACGTTGTTGTGATGCCTCGTGTAAGGAGGAAAAATGCGTACCATCACGTTTCCGACTTTAATAAAGGTCGGATTGTAGCCTATCGCGATTGCGATTTATCGTATCGCGACATTGGTGCTCGCGTTGGTCGACAACTAATGACTGTTAGCAGAATATGGAATCGGTGGGTTCAAGACGGTAATACGAAATCCTTTGCTGGATCCCAACGGCCTCGTATCACTAGCAGTCGAGATGACAGGCATCTTATCCACATGGCTGTGACGGATCGTGCAGCCACGTCTCGATCCCTGAGTCAACAGATGGGGACGCTTGCAAGACAACAACCATCTGCACGAACAATTCGACGACGTTTGCAGCAACATGGACTATCAGCTCGGAGACCATGGCTGCGGTTACCCTTGACAATACATCACAGACAGGACCGCCTGCGATGGTGTACTCAACGACGAACCTGGGTGCACGAATGGCAAAACGTCATCTTTCGGATGAATCCAGGTTCTGTTTACAGCATCATGATGGTCGCATCCTTGTTTGGCGACATCGCGGTGAACGCACATTGGAAGCGTATATTCGTCATCGCCATACTGGCGTATCACCTGGCGTGATGGTAGGGTGCCTTTGGTTACACGTCTCGGTCACCTCTTGTTCGCATTGACGGCACTTTTAACAGGGGACGTTATATTTCAGATGTGTTACGGACCGTGGCTCTACCCTTCATTCGGTCCCTGCGAAACCCTACATTCCAGAAGGATAATCCACGACCGCATGTTACAGGTCCTGTACGGGCCTTTCTGGATACAGAAAATGTTCGACTGCTGACCCGGCCAGCACATTCTCCAGATCTCTCACCAATTGAAAACGTCAATGGTGGCCCGAGCAACTGGCTCGTCACAATACGGCAGTCACTACTCTTGATGAACTGTGGTATCGTGTTGAAGCTGCATGGGCAGCTGTACCTGTACAAGCCATCCAAGCTCTGTTTGACTCAACGGCCAGGCGTATCAAGGCCGTTATTATGGCCAGCGGTGGTTGTTCTGGGTACTGATTTCTCGGGATCTATGCACCCAAATTGCATGAAAATGTAATAACGTGTCAGTTGTAGTATAATATGTTTGTCAAATGAATACCCGTTTATCATCTGCATTTCTTCTTGGTGCAGCAATTTTAATGGCCAGTAGTGTAAGTGTAATTCATTCATGAAGAAAGAAGCTCACAAAATACTCTTTCTATCGATACTTGAAGACTGCTCGTCACTCTTGGACTCTTACCCGATAGTGTTGAGCAGAGTACATCATATAGTTCTAAAGTTGTCAGAGATAAAATATGGAGAGCGAAGAGAGATGTTGAGTAGAGTACACCCTCCAGTTCTGAAGTTATCAGAAAAAAATACAGAGGACAATAAGTTATGAGTTGTACAGAAATTAGACTACAGCTCTTGGTGCCAGAGGATGTCAATGGGAAGCAGTACATGTAATGGGAATAAGACAGGGTTGTAGCTTATCATCCAGACTGTTCAATCTGTTAACGAAACCAAAGAAAAATTCAGAAAAGGAGTTAAAATTCAGGGAGCAGAAATAAAAGTTTTAAGGTCTGCCGATGACATTGTAATTACGTTAGAGGCGTCAAACGACATGGGAGACCCACGGAACGGAATGGATAGAGACTTATAAACAGCTTATGAGACCAACAGTCAACAAAACTAAAAGGCAGATACTGGAGTGAAGGCAAATTAAATTGCGTGTAGCTCGGGTAACCATATGAGGTTGCTCAGTATGTAATCCAATACTTTTTTTCTCGCAAATTTCGGTTAAAAAATCAGAATTTCTTGTGGGACATCGTGAAATATTCCCGTTTAGGCTCTTGTAGTTTCAAGAAGTTACTATTGATAGCGGTGCTGTGAGTAGCCTTCAAAATGTCTGCAACGAAGGTACGTTCCGAACAGAGTGCTGTCATTGAGTTTCTGTTGGTGGAAAACCAGAGCGTCGCAGATCTTCATAGCTGCTTGCAGGACGTCTATGGAGATTTGGCAGTGAACGAAAGCATGGTGAGTCGTTGGGCGAGGCGTCTGTCATCATCACAATAAGGCACACAGCTGCAACCCCTGTAATTTTGGACTTCAGCGTGCTCGTCGTCAAAATGATGCAAACGAACATCTCCTTCTCCATGACAACGTTAGCACTCCGTCGTCAGCCCACGAGTGGCCTACCGGGACTATCCGACCGCCGTGTCACCCCCAGTGGAGGATGCGGATAGGAGGGGTGTGGGGTCAGCACACCCCTGCCCCGGTCGTTATGATGGTATTCTTGACCGAAGCCGCTACTATTCGGTAGAGTAGCTCCTCAATTGGCACCACGAGGCTGAGTGCACCCCGAAAAATGGCAACAGCGCATGGCGGCCTGGATGGTCACCCACAGCGCTTAACTTCAGTGATCTCACGGGAACCGGTGTATCCACTGCGGCAAGACATGGCAACGTAAGGCCTCACACAAGTCTGCACACGCGAGAGGATCTCACAAAACTTTACGCGACTGTTCTTCCCTATCCACCCTACAGTCCTGATCCCGCGACTTCATACTTCTATTTGTCTAGCGAAACTTATGCACTGCACCGGAAGCAGTTCGTGTCTGATGGTCAAGTTACTGATGTAGCAAAACAATGGCTCCGACGTCGACCAGTGCAGTGGTACAGTCCAGACATAAGGGCCATATGTTGAAAAATATGGTTTTGTAGCCAAAAGTTCGGGGAATAATAAGATGTATTGGAGTCTTGGACAAAACCAACCTTATTTTAGAAAAAAAAAGCGTGTTGCATTACTTATTGAACGCCCCTCGTATTAGGAAAAGAAAACTAAGAATCGAGCAGCAAAATACCTGGTGATGGCCAAAGTAAATACACTCCTGGAAATTGAAATAAGAACACCGTGAATTCATTGTCCCAGGAAGGGGAAACTTTATTGACACATTCCTGGGGTCAGATGCATCACATGATCACACTGACAGAACCACAGGCACATAGACACAGGCAACAGAGCATGCACAATGTCGCCACTAGTACAGTGTATATCCACCTTTCGCAGCAATGCAGGCTGCTATTCTCCCATGGAGACGATCGTAGAGATGCTGGATGTAGTCCTGTGGAACGGCTTGCCATGCCATTTCCACCTGGCGCCTCAGTTGGACCAGCGTTCGTGCTGGACGTGCAGACCGCGTGAGACGACGCTTCATCCAGTCCCAAACATGCTCAATGGGGGACAGATCCGGAGATCTTGCTGGCCAGGGTAGTTGACTTACACCTTCTAGAGCACGTTGGGTGGCACGGGATACATGCGGACGTGCATTGTCCTGTTGGAACAGCAAGTTCCCTTGCCGGTCTAGGAATGGTAGAACGATGGGTTCGATGACGGTTTGGATGTACCGTGCACTATTCAGTGTCCCCTCGACGATCACCAGTGGTGTACGGCCAGTGTAGGAGATCGCTCCCCACACCATGATGCCGGGTGTTGGCCCTGTGTGCCTCGGTCGTATGCAGTCCTGATTGTGGCGCTCACCTGCACGGCGCCAAACACGCATACGACCATCATTGGCACCAAGGCAGAAGCGACTCTCATCGCTGAAGACGACACGTCTCCATTCGTCCCTCCATTCACGCCTGTCGCGACACCACTGGAGGCGGGCTGCACGATGTTGGGGCGTGAGCGGAAGACGGCCTAACGGTGTGCGGGACCGTAGCCCAGCTTCATGGAGACGGTTGCGAATGGTCCTCGCCGATACCCCAGGAGCAACAGTGTCCCTAATTTGCTGGGAAGTGGCGGTGCGGTCCCCTACGGCACTGCGTAGGATCCTACGGTCTTGGCGTGCATCCGTGCGTTGCTGCGGTCCGGTCCCAGGTCGACGGGCACGTGCACCTTCCGCCGACCACTGGCGACAACATCGATGTAATGTGGAGACCTCACGCCCCACGTGTTGAGCAATTCGGCGGTACGTCCACCCGGCCTCCCGCATGCCCACTATACGCCCTCGCTCAAAGTCCGTCAACTGCACATACGGTTCACGTCCACGCTGTCGCGGCATGCTACCAGTGTTAAAGACTGCGATGGAGCTCCGTATGCCACGGCAAACTGGCTGACACTGACGGCGGCGGTGCACAAATGCTGCGCAGCTAGCGCCATTCGACGGCCAACACCGCGGTTCCTGGTGTGTCCGCTGTGCCGTGCGTGTGATCATTGCTTGTACAGCCCTCTCGCAGTGTCCGGAGCAAGTATGGTGGGTCTGACACACCGGTGTCAATGTGTTCTTTTTTCCATTTCCAGGAGTGTAGTATAAAAATCCACACTGGTAATAGCAAGAAAGGCGCATCTGAAAAGGTGAAATCTGTTATGTATACTCCTGGATTGTAGCCTTACATGGAAGTAAAACATGGATGGTAAATAGTACAGACACGAAATTCGATAGGTAGATAACTAATGAAGGGGTATGCATTGAACTGAAGAGCACAATTAGGCTTACAGATAAGGCAGGTGGATAGGACACATTTTGAGGCATCAAGGAAAAGTCAATTTCGTAATGGAGGGAATGTGGAGCGGGTGAGGCGGGGGGGGTAAAACGCCTTAAGTTTGGCTTAAGGTCGTGTACTCACCGTTGCAGACGATCTGTCGTAGCCGTAGTCCTGGATTCTTAGACAGTTACTGTAACATCTAACTATCTGATTAAATGACTATTTAATCCTGTATTATGTTTCAACAAAGTATTTATTGCGACCTCAAAAAAAAAAAAAAAAAAAAAAAAAAAAAAAAAAAAAAAAAAAAAAAAAATAAAAATAAAAAAAAATCAAAGTATCTTTACAAAACTCAAATAATTAGTAACGTACTTACAATACTGATGTGAATTTTACGAGCTACATGTTTCCCATCCAAAATCACAAATAAGACTGCCTCCCCCATACCAACGTGACTGACCGTATATATATATGTTCTAAACAGTCTCGAACAATCCTCGGCATTGTTTAGAATGGTATTTTGTTTAAATAATGATTAAAGTAAGTATTTAAGAACTGATAATAAACATATAAATGTATGTTTGCACCTGTACAGCAAGTACACTACGGTATTCGTCCGTATCTGTGGTGTGAGTTAAGTATAGCTTCTCGAATACGTAATTACAATAATGTATTTACATATTTCATTAATTACTAGACGCTCCCTTCATAGAAAATCTTCCTACCATTCACAGTGCTTCTGTACTTTACCATAGTGGTAATGTAATAGTTAGATTTGCTGCTATAAGTTTTTTCAGGCATATTACATATTACGACTTTTTGTTTACATGTGTAATCCTGAATTAAAACTGGAGAATGTACGTTTTAAGTGGATCTTAACGGGCTGTTACGTTTCAGGGGAGAGGAGGATAAAAAATATAGAGGACTAACACTAAGCAAAAAGAGATGAAGGTAAGTGTCAGTAGATATTAATTAGACAAGAAGAGATTCAGACTAGATAGACTAGTTGGTAGAGTTGCATCAGACACGCCTTTGGAGTGAAAACTGCAAGGGATATGGAGAAGACGGTTCGTTTAGCATGCTTGTGAGATTTGAGGTGATTTTCATCGAACTCCTGTGGCAAAAGCTACACGAAAGGCGTTGGCATCACTGCGACATTAATATTTCAAAATCCCGAGAGTTTTCGTTCCAAGAAGAGTCAGATTACATGTTAAATGTTCTCACATACATCTTGGTACGACGAGAAAAACAGATAAATCCGAACCCTTACTGAATCATACTATTAGCTAATGGAGTGGGGAAAGTGTTGGCGGGAGGGGTGGGAGAGGGGGGGGGGTTGAAATGGGAGGGGAAAGGAGCTGCGGGAGGAAGAGGGGGTGAGGGAATCATTGTGCCACCAGAAGAACCGCCGCGACACAATGCAAGGCGGCTTGCGGGATAAAAATGTAAATCCAGAAATGGCACAATATTCTGCCTTCTTTCCGCTGGTACCGTACCTTCTAACAACGTTTTATTACAACCATCAATACTGTTTTCCTACAGGTGAAGGAAATCTGAAAGGAATACTAGTTTTACATGCCAGTAGCGACATAATTCTTCTCCTCATAAAACTGCAATGATTGCAGCATTGTCCTGCTCCTGATCGGAAAAAGCATGAAAAGTGTATAAAAGAATTGAATGAAAAAATACTTATGTCACTGAGAATTTTCGTCTTCATGGGTGTAACTATTTATAATAAAAATGTTTCAGTTCAAATTTTTCAAGGCAATGGGTAGTAAACTTTTAGCACAATTTCAGCTGATACACTGTTGGCTTTTGGGCTTCTGAAACTAAGTCGGTATAAACTTATTGAACGCCCCTCGTGTTAGGAAAAGAAAACTAGAAATTGAGTTTTGTTATTTGGGCAGAAAAATAACTGATGATGGCCAAAGTAAATAGTATAAAAATCTACAATGGTAATAGCAAGAAAGGCCCATCTGTAAAGCTGAAATCTGTTAAGTATAAGATGGCTTTGTTGTCAGTCTCAGCAACAGCTAGACGTATCAAGTTGAAGTTTTTGTCACATACTAAGATCCACGGTCCATCGGCGGTGTTAAACAATAAACCTTCTAAGTTAATATAATCAAAAGATACATATATTTATGTCCCATGTTTTGAGACTCGCAAACTCACTGATCAAAACCCGTAGTACTACGCGTTGACATGCAGTCATAAAATGTGGCAAAAAGCAAGGTTTCATAGTAAAAGTAAGGGAAAAATCCGAATATGGTTAATCTGTAATTACATTAGAGGAAAAAAATATTTTTTTATCAATTGTTATCCAACTGTCTGTCTGTTCGTCAGTTAAAATCTCTTTTTCTCAGAGAGGGGAAGAAGTAACAAGTTGAAGTATACGTCACATATTCACGTCTATGATCCCCTGTCAGTGTAAAAAATTAAGGTTTTACGTCAATGCAATCAAAAATACGGTCGTTTATGTCACATACACTCCTGGAAATGGAAAAAAGAACACATTGATACCGGTGTGTCAGACCCACCATACTTGCTCCGATGATCACACGCACGGCACAGCGGACACACCAGGAACAGCGGTGTTGGCCGTCGAATGGCGCTAGCTGCGCAGCATTTCTGCACCGCCGCCGTCAGTGTCAGCCAGCTTGCCGTGGCATACGGAGCTCCATCGCAGTCTTTAACACTGGTAGCATGCCGCGACAGCGTGGACGTGAACCGTATGTGCAGTTGACGGACTTTGAGCGAGGGCGTATAGTGGGCATGTGGGAGGCCGGGTGGACGTACCGCCGAATTGCTCAACACGTGGGGCGTGAGGTCTCCACAGTACATCGATGTTGTCGCCAGTGGTCGGCGGAAGGTGCACGTGCCCGTCGACCTGGGACCGGACCGCAGCGACGCACGGATGCACGCCAAGACCGTAGGATCCTACGCAGTGCCGTAGGGGACCGCACCGCCACTTCCCAGCAAATTAGGGACACTGTTGCTCCTGGGGTATCGGCGAGGACCATTCGCAACCGTCTCCATGAAGCTGGGCTACGGTCCCGCACACCGTTAGGCCGTCTTCCGCTCACGCCCCAACATCGTGCAGCCCGCCTCCAGTGGTGTCGCGACAGGCGTGAATGGAGGGACGAATGGAGACGTGTCGTCTTCAGCGATGAGAGTCGCTTCTGCCTTGGTGCCAATAATGGTCGTATGCGTGTTTGGCTCCGTGCAGGTGAGCGCCACAATCAGGACTGCATACGACCGAGGCACACAGGGCCAACACCCGGCATCATGGTGTGGGGAGCGATCTCCTACACTGGCCGTACACCACTGGTGATCGTCGAGGGGACACTGAATAGTGCACGGTACATCCAAACCGTCATCGAACCCATCGTTCTACCATTCCTAGACCGGCAAGGGAACTTGCTGTTCCAACAGGACAATGCACGTCCGCATGTATCCTGTGCCACCCAACGTGCTCTAGAAGGTGTAAGTCAACTACCCTGGCCAGCAAGATCTCCGGATCTGTCCCCCATTGAGCATGTTTGGGACTGGATGAAGCGTCGTCTCACGCGGTCTGCACGTCCAGCACGAACGCTGGTCCAACTGAGGCGCCAAGTGGAAATGGCATGGCAAGCCGTTCCACAGGACTACATCCAGCATCTCTACGATCGTCTCCATGGGAGAATAGCAGCCTGCATTGCTGCGAAAGGTGGATATACACTGTACTAGTGGCGACATTGTGCATGCTCTGTTGCCTGTGTCTATGTGCCTGTGGTTCTGTCAGTGTGATCATGTGATGTATCTGACCCCAGGAATGTGTCAATAAAGTTTCCCCTTCCTGGGACAATGAATTCACGGTGTTCTTATTTCAATTTCCAGGAGTGTATTTCGATACATCTACATCTACATCTATACTCTTTCCGTTCCATTCACATAGGGAACGCGGGAAGAATGATCGTTTCATTGCCTTTGTGCTTGTAATAATTATACCAATCTTATCCTCACGATCCGTATATGAGCGATACGTAGGGGGCTGTAGTATATTCTTAGAGTCATCAGTTAAAGCCGGTTCTGGAAACTTTGTTAATAATCTTTCTCGGATAGTTTACGTCTATCTTCAAGAGTTCTCCAATCCAGTTCCTTCCCTATCAATACGACACTCTCCCACGGATCAAAAAAGCCTATGACCATTCGTGCTGCCCTGTTAGGCCTATTTGATACGCGTCCCACTCACTTGAGCAGTATTCTAGAACTGGTCGCACGAGTGATTTATAAGCAGTCTTCATTGTAGAGTGAGTGCACTTGTCCTGTATTCTACAAATAAACCGAAGTCAACCACCTGCTTTACAGACGCCCGAGCCAATGTGATCATTCCATTTCATATTCCTGCAAAGTGTTGGCCGATTCCAGCTGTGATTCATTGGTAGTATAATCATACTCGTAAACTCGCACATCAAAACCCATGTAGTACTTCTCGTTGACTTAGGAGTCATAAAATTTGGCAAGAAGTAAGGTCTGACAGTAAAAGTAAAGTAAAAAAATCAGAAAATCGTTAAATTGTAATCATTGCACATATAAAATATTTTCCGATCAGAATTTACATTGCATTCATCATTCGTCGAAAGCGTAATAGTAAAATATTGCTGCATGCAAATATAAAGTGCTAAATTTTCTACCTCTACAAATATGAACTGAAGTTCACTGCTCCCTCTACGTACATAAAGTGAAGTCCCCTGCTCGCTTTTTTGTGTGTGTCTAGGAATTAGTGGAGAGATTTTTATGTGCTCTTGGAATTCGCAGGACCGATATCTTGCCAATAGCGACATCGATGAGAGGTAAAAATCGTTGAAATTCCCGATTTCCGGGATGGATTGTCCGTCTACATATATAATTTTGTACAGACCCTGGGTGCGCGAGTGTTGCTTGCACTTTTTCAAGTTTTTATTCTTGATTATAACTTTCTTCCTACTGACACATAATATCATTCTGCAGCCAACCTCGCCAATATCATAAGATTATAGCTTGAATGCGTGACGTACAGTTCTTTTCCTTACCGAGTCTAGAAATCAACGAATACTTTCAATTTGCACATAGCGTGAGACTAAAGCATGGCACTCTTGAACATTTGAAAGTGTTGATTTTATATCTAATTTTTTGCAGTAATAAGGTAAAAGCCATGCAGATTCAGTTTTCAGTATATTTTGCTACGCTAGTGTTCTGAAAATAATGAAATCGACTAAATTTCAGTTATTTGGTTTGATTGACAATAATTAATCTTAACGGTTCTCAAAATGTACAAAAAGAATAGTGGTGGTGTTATTTAGTATCAGATGACCAAAATATGAAGTTGTAGAAAACTGTAGGAACTAATTTCCAAATAGTAAGTATCTTTAAATACAATGCCGGAAAAAAGTTAGTACGCCTGGAAAGCGTATGATTCAATGACGGTTGGGGTGGGTTGTTTGAGGAGGAGACCAAACAGCGAGGTCATCGGTCTCGTCGGATCAGGGAAGGAAGTCGGCCGTGCCCTTTCAAAGGAACCATCCCGGCATTTGCCTGAAACGATTTAGGGAAATCACGGAAAACCTAAATCAGGATGGCCGGACCCGGGATTGAGCCGTCGTCCTCCCGAATGCAATCCAATGACGGCATTTGCCTCGTTGGGGGATAGTATATACATTGAGAATTGTTTCAACGCCGTCTGCCAACAGACAGCGTAGTGGCGTAGCTGGGGACAGAGCATCATTGTGTCTACCTTTTTATAGGGAACGCTCACAGCCGGAAAACTCAGTCTAGTACAAATGTGTGAAGCAAGCAGGAAACGACGCTGGTATCAGTAGTCAGTGGTGAACATTCTCACATCTGTAGACGAGGTTCTGGACGTCAACACAGCACAGATGCCCGCTGGGATCGTCGTATTGTAAGGGCAGCTGTGGCAGATCGTACAGCTACCACAAAACAGATAAGAGCGCTTCTGCGCCCAGACATGTCAGCACAAACTGTTACGAACCGGTTATTTGCAGTGTGACTACGGGCACTCACAGCTCTAGCCTGTCTTCATCTCACGACACAGCATCGACGTGCACTGCTCGAGTAGTGCCGTCAAAGAATCAATTGGAACATGCAATCCAATGGTCTTCAGCGATGAAAGCAGGTGCCGCCAGCAGGCAAGTGGAAGTCGTTTGCGCGTACGACGTAGAAGCCGTGAGCGCTGTCTCGTAGAGTGCACTCGTTCGAGACACACTGGCTCCACCCCAACACCTTATGCTCTGAGGTGCGATAAGCTACAACTGTCGTTCACCTTTGGTGTTTCTGGAGGTAACTATGACCAACTTTCGGTATGTAAAGCATGTTATTAGACCCATTCTTTTGCTGTTGGCTCTGAGCACTATGGGACTTTAACGTCTGAGGTCATCAGTCCCCAAGAACTTAGAACTACTTAAACCTAACTAACCTATGGACATCACACACATCCATGCCCGAGGCACGATTCGAACCTGCGACCGTAGCGGTCGCGCGGTGCCAGATTGTAGTGCCTAGAACCGCTCGGCTCACCGGCCGGCTCTTTTGCTGTTATTGCAACAAGAAGGCGATGTGTTATTCCAACAGGATAATGCTCGTCCACACACTGCCCATGAAACTCAAGGTGCTTTACAAGATGTGAAGCAACACGATCTCCTCCGCATTTGTCTCCAATCGAACACGTGTGCGAAACGACAGGACAGGAAATGACTTGTGCGACTCATCAGCCAACAAATCTTACAGAACTACAAAGGGCGTTCAAAAAGTTTTTCACAGTCGTCTCTAATTTTTTTATTTTTTGCAGGAGGAAAATGAAATTTTTGTGCACATACTTGGAACATTTAGCCGTAAGTTGGTGCATAATACTATTTTCTTTTATTTACAGTTGAGCCATAATGGACCGTGAAGTAGCTGTCAGGTTGCGACAACGGTCGGTGATGGAGTTCCTCTGCAAGACCGTCGCCTAGTCTGCCACATCGATTCACAGGAAGTTCCTCCCTGTTTGTGGGGAGGACACAGAGGACCACAGCAGTATACAGCGGTGGTTGTAGAGGTTTAATGAAGGTGATTTCTCTGTACTGGACAATACACGGCGCGGTAGACCATCGACAGCAGTGATGTGAATAAGGTGACCATTGATCAAATCATCCAAAGTGACAGATGTGTGACGACACGACAGATTGCTGAAATGACCTGTTTGTAATTGGGTAGTGTGGTATCACTGGTACAATTACTAGGGTACAGAAAAATCTGTGCACGTTGGGTGCCTAGACAATTGACAAGAGAAATGAAAACGATGAGGAAGAATGTGTGCGCGGGTCTCATGAAGACCTTTACTGAAGACTGAAAACAGTGTTTTGACGGCGTCATTACCCAGGATGAAACATGGTTGTTTTTGTCCGAACCTAAGAGCAAAACCCAATTCATGGAGTGGCTCCATCTGGGTTCCCCTCGCAAGAAGAAACCAAGACCTTCATGAACAGTAGACCGAAAGGTGATGGCCTCCTTCTTCTGGGATGAGTGTGGTGTCATTTTCATTGATTTTTTGGAACCTGGCTCCGCAATTAACCGGGACCGTTACTGTTTGTCACTGGACAAGCTGCGACGTGCGATCAAGACCCACAGACCACAGCTTTAGGGTCAGCTCATCAGACTACACCATGACAATGCCAAACCCCGTACAGCCCTCATGACGCAGGAGAAAATCAGGAAAATGGGTTGGAGAATTGTTCCTCATCTGATTTTTTTTTTTTTTTAGCGTATGGCTAATACAGACATATCATGAAATTACATATACGTATGTACATATTGACACACAAGAAACTTAAGTTTGTCTTTACAACTGAATATCCAGTCCTTCAATCCAGCGCACTGCATCTGGAGTTGATAGCAGGAAGTCCTCTTTGGCGCCGTGATAGGCTCGAATACTGCATTCACTGACCATGTGGTGAACAGTCTGGTATGGAGCCCCGCAGCCACAAGCTGGATCAGGCAGCTTCTTCCACTTAAAGAGAGCATCCCTGCATCGCCCATGGCTGGTACGGATTCTGTTGAGAGTAGACCACGTCTTGCGTGGTAAGTCGAATCCACTTGGAAGTTTAGCACCTGAGAAGATGTTATGCAGGTGCACATCTGTCACTGCTTCCCACCGACCTTTCCATTCTTCAAGAGGTTTGAAATTCTTAGCAACCATGTCAGCAGCATCGCACAGAGTTGGATGACGTGATTTCAGTCTCTTGCGATTTGAAAGTGGCAGGTCGGAATGCATGGGTAGGTTAGAATTCCTGGAGATCTTGTGGAATTCTCTCATAAGGGTAGTACATCTGCGTAGATCAGGAGGCATTATACCGGTTAACGGTGGAAGCCAATAAACTGGAGTAGATCTGATTGTGCCAGATATTATGCGCATTGTCGTATTCAGCTGGGTATCAACAAGCCTTGTATGATGACTATTCATCCAAACAGGTGCACAATACTCAGCACTTGAGTATACCAAGCCCAGAGCTGAAGTTCGCAGGGTGGTTGCTGAAGATCCCCAGGTAGTTCCGCATAGCTTATGGAGGATGTTGTTTCGAGTCCTCAGCTTTTGAGCTAAGAAGGTGTTGTTTGAAGCATAGTGTACGATCCAGGATGACACCAAGATATTTTGGGTTCCAGTTGTGACGAAGAATTTTGCCTCTGAAACTTACCTCCAGTTTTACGTTCGCCAACTGGTTATTTAGATGGAAGCAACACACTTCTGTTTTACTCACACTGGGTTGGAGTCTCCAGATTTTGAAGTAATTGTCTAATGCAGACAGGTCATTGGCTAAAATCTCTTCTGTTGTCTTCATTTCCTGGTGTTTGACGGCTAGAGCCAGGTCATCGGCATAGCAATATTTTCTGGACGAAGTGTCAGGTAGATCAGATAGATATAGGTTGAACAGTAAGGGTGAGAGAACGGATCCTTGAGGCAATCCGTTGTTCAGCTTCCTCTCCTTACTTATGTTGCTTCCAGTGATTACCTGGAACTTCCGATCACTTAGCATGCTGTTAATCAGTCGAGCCATTGTTCTGTAGGGTATGATGCGGAGAAGTTTGTAGATAAGGCCTTCCCTCCACACAGTGTCGAAGGCGGCAGTTAGATCAACAAATGCCACAGATGTTTTCTGCTTCATTTGGTATCCTGACTCTATGAAGGATGTGAGAGACAATACTTGGTCGCAGCAGCTACGCCCTGGTCTGAAGCCTGCCTGATCAACTGGAACGTTCTCTAAGATAGCGCTACTTATTCTGTTATATATTAGCCTTTCAAAAAGCTTGTAGCAGCAGCTGAGTAGGGAAATGGGGCGATAGTTTTCTACCCTGTTGCTGGGTTTGCCAGGTTTCAGAACAGATATTATCTTCGCCTTTTTAAACTCCAATGGAAGTTGACCAGTCAGCAGCATGTTAGTGAAAAATTCTGCCAGCCATTTCTTAGCTTTTCCTCCCATATGAATCAGGAATTCTGGATGGATACCATCGAATCCAGGTGCCTTAAGAGGTTTGAGGTCCTTCAGTCCAGAGTCAATGTCTGAAACTGTGAAGGGATGGGTATACTCAGATGAGGGAGATGCCTTCTTTTTAAGGTCACGAAGCTGTCGTCTGATATGTATGTTTCTTGTCAGGAGGTACTCTTGAGGTGGTAATGATGTGGGAAGCAATTTGGTCTGGTGTTACTTCGGAATTTTTTCTGCATGCTGGTGCACTTCCTCCCAGTTTTCTCAGAAGACTCCATGCTTTCCTGCTCGAGTGGGTAAAGTCCATAGTTTTGACTGTTTCTGCCCATTTCTGCCTCCGAGACATGTCCAAGCTGGACAATAGTTCCGTAGCTATCTCTGGGTCACCACTTTGCTGGAAGTATTGGTACAGTGTTTCACTTTCCTCATTCCATCCTGGAACATATTATTTTCGGTATCCTCTTGGCATACACTTTTTAGCTGTTGCTGTTACTGCACCAATGATGCGTTGATAGTTATTATGTGATGGAGGTATCCATCGAATGGTCTTATCCAGTTCCGTTGAAAACTTCATCCAGTCGGCTTTCTGGAAATTCCATCGAGCATGCGGAGTTGATCGTATGACAGGACCAGTGCAGCCAATTTGTATTATTACAGGTCTGTGTTGGCTGTGAGGAAAGGCATCTATCACTTTCCTTGTGGTGTTGATGGGAAAGCCAGTTTCGTTGCAGCTAACAAAGCATAAGTCAGGATTTGAATCCTTGTCCCAAGCAGCTGACCTGAAAGTGCCTTGATCTTTGGCATCAAACACTAGATAAAGATTATTCTCTTCGATCCAATCTGCAAGCATGCTCCCATTTTCATCATTTTGAGAGTACTTCCAAAGTTCATGGTGACTATTGAAGTCTCCTATGTAAATTGCAGGATGTTCTGCCGTGTGTAGGACAAAATCGGGCCATGTTGTTTTGGGTGGTTTGTAAACATTTGTAATAGTAATGCCGTGCAATTGTATGACAACTGTATGTATATCTGCCTCCACACTTACAGAAATCAGTGAAGCTTTGTTTATGTTGTTACGGACATACGTAGCAATTCCATACACCTCGTGGTAAGTTACACCAAGTCCAGAATATCCAGGAATTCGACCTCGGCTTCGGAATATTTCTTCGCTGGAAACACGAGTTTCTTGAATGGCGACGACATCGATATTGTTGTCCAGCAAAAATTTTGACAGGTAGTCACACTTTGCCCTGCTAATGCTTTCGATATTCAGTTGAAGGAGTCTGATAGTTGGTCCAATGTTTCTTGTTAATGAGCTCTGAAAAGAACTGTTTCTGCTATTTAGTTGATATGTCATTGCCAGGAGATCCTATGGATAGTCTGGCTGCCTGTAATCACTGTTGCTCAATTAGCACCACCCAGGAGGCACGTGTAGGGTATTTTAAGGTTAAACCCACGGACGTGAGCAACGCTACCTCCCTATATCTGATGTTTACCTCTTTAGTCGTCTGAAGGCCCACCTGCGCGGTAATATATTTGATAGTGAGAAGCGATGGTCTAAAAGTCAATCCCCAGAATTTTATAAAAGTGCATTTACATCATGGAAAGAACGTTGGGCCAGATGTGTCACAGCTGATGGAGGCTACATTGAGTAGGATAAATGTATAGCTAAATGTTCCAAGTATGTTTAAAAAAATTTTTATTCTCCTCCTGCAAAAAAAAAAAAAAAAAAAAAAAAAAACGACTGTGCAAAACTTTTTGAACGCCCTTTGTACATGAACAGGTAGGGCAGATGCGGCATAACGCACGCCAGCACAGTATTCCCCATCTGTACGATCGACTGGATGCCAGCGTCAGCAACTTTACTGCCACTCGTGGAGGCTACGTTGCGTACTAATATGGGGGATTCAGGATTGGTCCTACCTGGCACCTCAGATTCAATTGTGCTGTTGATCGGTAAACGTGATCATTTTATGTACTCCATAAGCACTGTTACTACTACTACTGCTACTACTACTACTACTACTACTACTACGTGATTAGGCTCAGAGGACCGCACGCATCTACAAGTTTCCTCCTCCACTGTATTCTGTCCATTGCTGCTATCCGCCATCCGTTCACATCTATTGACACTTGGTTTAAATCTTCATGGAGTACATCCCTCCAACGCTTCTTGGGTCTCCATAAGCAATGTTGCAAAAATAAATCCTGGGTGAACTAGAAACCTTCAAAAGGATGTACTACTTTTTCCGGCAGTATATTACGTATTAAACCAATCCATTCAGGGAGAGTTATGATTATTATTACGCGGTGTTCCTAATGAGTTTTAAATATTTTTGGAAATGTTATCTTTGAAGTTTGGTCTTCAGCTCAGTGATTATTATGATGCAGGTCTCCACGATAGTCTACCTGATGGAAACCTCTTCTTCTCTGCTTGGCAGGCCGCTGTGGCCAAGCGGTTCTAGGCGCTTCAGTCCAGAACCACGCTGCTGCTACGGTCACAGGTTCGAATTCTGCCTCGGACATCCATGTGTGTGATGTCCTTAGGTTAGTTAGGTTTAAATACTTTTCTAAGTCTAGGGGACTGGTGACCTCAGATGTTAAGTCCCATAGTGCTTCGAGACATTTTTTTTCTCTGCTTCAGTACCGTGACCTACAGTCATGTGAACTTGCTTTCTGTAGTCAACCTGTTGTCTCCCTCTACAATCTGTGCCTCCTCCGCATTCCCAGACTTCTTCGACCAGCAAATTGCCTGTTACGAATGGACGATTCCTTGCTGTCTCAGGATGTCTCTTGTCAACCGCTTCCTTTTTTTAGTCAGGTTGTGCCATATATTTCTTTTTTCCCCAATTCGACTCAGTAACTCTTCATTAGCATTTTTAATTTCAAATTTTTTTGTACTGTCACATTCCGAAAGCATCTAGTCTCTTGTCAGAACTGTTCATCGTACATGTTTCTTTCTATACAATGCTACATTCCAGACAAAAACCTTGGAGAAAAGACTTTCTAACACATAATGCCATATTGACTGTTAATCGATATTGGCTGCTTCAAAACATGAAAAAGTTTTTCAGAGACCACTATCAGTCACAAATGTTTTCACTTTTTAAATTATTAGTGAACCAACGTGTTTCAAGAGACTTCAGGCTATAACGTCAATAGAAAATATTTAACAAAAGTACATGTAGATATTAAAGATGTACTGTATAGTCTTCGTATATGCGATTCTCATCTTTATTCATATGGAACTGCTGCCTTTTTCAGTTACTACCACTGCTTCATTTCCTTATCTAATCCGGCTAGTTTCATCTAAACTAATTCGAGTGAATTCCATTGTTTTACTGTCGTTGCTGTTCATCTTATTACGTCTGTTCAACACCTTAAGCAGTCCTTATCCATTTTCTTCTTTCTCCTGGCTTTTATCCTAGTCTTCTAGGGATCTACATGTTAATTAGGATTCAGGAATATTAGAGGTATAAGGTGCAGAAATTCCCTTTCTCTCACCACCCCTTCCATCTTTCCTCTCTGTGTTTTTCACAGTCACACACACTTACTTCCCGTCTAAATATTCCAGCTATGTCATTTTGCACTTCCGATCAGTGTCGATTTTTAGACCTTGTTTCTTTTTGCCTGATTCATTGCTCTAGTTTCATGTTTTATCGTTCTATCAATTCGATTGAATATCCCCTTTCGACTGTACGATCCCTTGTTACCACTTCAGAGCTCTTAAATCTAGTTACTCTTCTTTTGCTGTATTCATTTCCTCTGCTTTAGCCACCCATTACCCTTACGCCACGGTTGGAACTTTCAACAAACCCTGAGCCCTTTCTTTTAATTTATGCAGGTCACAAATACTTTCTGCAGTTTTTTCAGTTTTAATCTGCAGTTTGTAACAAACAAATTATGCTCAGAGTTCGTATCTGACCCTTGGAAATATATTCAATTTAAAATCTGGTTTCAGAATCTGTCTTAACATTAACTATTCTGTCCGAAACTTTATAGTGTCTCCAGGCGCCATCTTCATATAAACGCTTCTCTCATGATCCATACACACAAGCAAAACATTGTAAACGATATAATACGAAAACTTTGTGTCAGACCTATTATTATTGGAACTGTCAAAGTGCAAAGTCATATTTAGTTTAATTTTGTAGTAGATGAATAATGTGTGTTTAAATAATAGTAAGTAACAAAACCACAATTGTTAATAAAAATTGACACAGAACTCTGAAACTGCAGATATGATTGTGTCATTCATTAGGAATTTACCGTAAACTAAAGACTACACGACGCCGAGAGCCATTACAGCCTCCACTAGGCATTTGGAAGATAAAAGAGAAAAATCATCACTCGTTGAAATATCTTAAATTTCAGAAGTGTAGTGCTGCTTCTGCTGAATAAAAATTAAGAACTGTAGTGGGCGGAAATTGTTTAAGGTACCAATCCGCCATTTAACTGAGACACTACTGTGTTTGTTCTTTTGGGAATGCTATACAGCACATCACACTATAAGCTGGTATCGTCCTATGGCACATCATTATAACTGTACACAACCAAATGCCTGGAGATGGGGGATTAATCTCGTGAGACGGACCGCCGTTATTATAGAACGCTGTGGTGTTATATGAGGATGCTTGATCTCATTTTCTCTTTAGTATGCCAATACATGTTCTTCCTCTTGGACAGGAATCGAGCATTATATTAGCCAATCCTGTAAGCAAGCCTATGTGTTTGTGTCGATATTGCTTGTCTCTACGCTGGTGTGCATAACTTAAAGGCGAAAGTAACTATCGTATGATGTCACTGTCAAATAATACAGCTAGATGAAACGTGGATCATACATAGGAGGAATAACTACAGTAAACTACAGAAAGTAACTGAAAGAAATACACAATGCCTTGAACACAATTGACACTTGTATTCAGAGACATAATTATACAAAAATAACAGCTGTCCATGATTGTCTCCTGGAAATCACAAAATTCGTGGTTTATAGGGTGTGTGTCTACCACAGATGCCATTGCGTGCTCTGCAACATGCTCCCATTATGTCCACAAGGTTGATAAGGAGTTCTCATGGTAGGATGTTCGATTCCTCCTCCAGTGCAGCCGACGACTGCTGTATGGTCCATGGTCCATGTGGACGTGTTGCAATACGCCTCCCTAACGCATTCCACATGTGCTCAGTGGTACTGTAGTCAGAGGAACGGGCAGGCCAGACCGTTCGAGGAATCTCCTCGTGTTCCAAATGCTTCTCCACCTGCACTGTTCAATATGGTTCTATAGTCATCCATAAAACTGAAGTTGGGACCAAATTCAACCCATAAAAAACGCACATGGGGAAGAAGTACAGTGTCACAACAATGGTGACTTATGAGTGTACCATATTCAAAGATTTGGAGGTCAGCATACCCATGGAACACTATGCCTCCTAACATCATAGCATCTGTGCCATCAAAACTGTAAGTAGGCTGTTTAGGTTTTTATGTTGATAACGGCACGTAGCGCTCTATATGAATATCGCTGACTGTGCTGTGTGAAGTCTGTGGCTGGTCTGCGTTTTTGGAATATTTGCTATTGTAGTGTTGGGAAGTTGAATGTGAACAACACGTAGCGTTGCGCAGTTGGAGGTGAGCCGCCAGCAGTGGTGCATGTGGGGAGAGAGATGGCAGAATATTGAGAGCGGACGATCTGCACGTGTGTCCATCAGAAAGAGTTAATTTGTCATACTGTATATCATGAACTGATATATATTTGATGACTTTTGAATATTATTAAGGTAAATCATTGTTTGTTCTCTATCAAAATCTTTCATTTGCTAACTATGCCTATCAGTAGTTAGTGCCTTCAGTAGTTTGAATCTTTTATTTAGCTGGCAGTATTGGCGCTCGCTGTATTGCAGTAGTTCGAGTAACGAAGATTTTTGTGAGGTACATGATTCATGAAAGGTATAGGTTATTGTTAGTCAGGGCCATTCTTTTGTAGGGATTGTTGAAAGTCAGATTGCATTGCGCAAAAAATATTGTGTGTTAGTTTAGTATTGATTAGAATAAGTAAAGAGAGAAATGTCTGATTACCTTCAGTTCTGCTCAACTGTTTGAAAATCAAATGACGTAAGAGGTTTATCAGCACGGTAATTCATTAATTTTTCTAAGGGGACGTTTCATATGTCGACCCTTAGCCGAGGATACCTCACTGGAATCTTCTAATTTCTTCTTGTAGTTTGTGTGTGTAGCTATTGTTTATTGCTAGCGCGTAATTGTAGAGAGAATCTCCTTTGTAGTTGTATTTCATTGTTGTACAGTAAATCAGTTGTGGCATGCATGTAGATTTGCACCAAGTACTTCGCAGCTGCGCTTGCAATTAACTAGATATTATTTTCAGTGCTATGTTAATGAGTTTTCTTATTTTACTCTTCAAATTGTGCTTTTCTGCGTCATCGTGTGAAATACGTGATAATTATGGCGTGTGAAAAACGTAACAGTGGGCTCCAAAGTAAAGTTGAGAAATGATAGTGACGACGAGCGTAGCTTATCAGCACCACCGTGTAATGAATTAATAGACATTCAAAACAGTAATTTGGTAATTGTGTATAGGGAAATGGTGTGGAAGGCAAATAATGGTGTTGACACTGAAACAATTAGTGAACAAGGAAGCATTATCGATCGATCGGTGGGCAACAGCTCGCCTCAGGATTCCGAAATGACAGGACACAATCTTGCAGATACTGCAGATTCAGGTTTTTCTGGCTTCACCGTTTTCTCAAATAAGTCAAGACACATGTTCTGCCTTTCAAAATGCGAATATTGCTGATTCAAATGCACTGACGAATAGCATGAGGAACTTTTTTCAGACACCAATACTTCGTTATTACAATTAATGCAACAAATGGGACTATAACTGCTGAGTTCCTAAAAGATGTTGCTTGACGATATTTAGTCTAATTTTATATCACCAAGAACACATGCCACTTGGCCTGCTTAAGACTTCTTTATTCACTTTTCTTAGCAGTTATCCCTGAACCATCACATCTTTGCTACCAAAGAATAAACAAAAAAAAAAATTTAAAGATATTACATCATGTTTTCAGTAATGAACTATAACTATTAACGTTCTTGGCAACTTCATAAAATATAAAAATTCGATTTAGATTCATCACAGTTGCCTTTACACTACTCCCCCACTAGTAACATGGTTACGAATTAATACATGGTGATAAAGGAATTTTCTTAAAAAAAAAAAAAAACAGCACAACATTAACATAAAACAATAAAAAAACATATTGGAATGACAAAAGATATGATACAAAACAATTACAAAAACTTTTTACAATGTCTGGTATGATATTTGATTAATTCTCCACAGAGATAACTGCTATAAGAATCGAGGTGGGACCCTTATAATCCGTCCTGAGTTCGACACTCTGACATTTGGAGATGGTTCCTCTATGGGATGTTGTGGTTCAGTGTGCTTGGAAAAGTTTGGAAGTTTCTTCTCCCAGTTTTCTTGCAGGAGATGAGCTGGTTTAAGTCTGTCCACTGACACATTTATGTGTTTGTACTTCCTTTTAATAGTGAAATATTTTTCATGTCTTGAAATGACAGGAAAGGGACCATCATATGTAGGTTCTAATGGTTTCATAACCCTGTCACATCTCAGGAAGATATGGGAACAGGTTTGCAGACCTTTTGGAACAAATACTGATCTTGCTTTGCTTTGTGCAGCCCTACTAAGTTTCAGATGAAGCATTTGCTTTTGCAAATTAGATGCAAATGAATCAAGGTCAATCTTTGTAGGAAGAATTTCTGTCCAATTAGAACTGTTTTGGGCCTTGATTGCAGACTTCAGAGTTCTATGTAGTCGCTCAATTTTACCATTGCATTGAGGATGATATGGCGTTATGTGCTGAATTTTCATTCCACATACAATGCCCAAATTATTAAACAACTGGAATCTAAACTGTGTTCCTTGGTCAGTGATTACCTGTGATGGTCCACCAAATCTTGCAATCCAGTGCTGGTAGAAGGCTGTTGCCACTTTTTCAGCTGAAATATGTTCAAGTGGTGTGACTTCCATCCAAGATGTGAAACGGTCAATACAAGTTAAACAATACGTCATGCCATTAGAAGGAGGAAAAGGTCCGATGAGGTCAATGTGTACAACACTGAAACGTTCATCAGGTTCTTCAAACTTCTCTATCGGTGATTTTGTGTGGCGAGTGACCTTGGTTTTCTGACAACTGAAACAGGATTTAGTCCACTGTCGCACATCACTTTTGATGTTTGGCCAAATGGCTCTGCTACTCAACAGTTTCACTGTTGTCTTTATGCCAGGATCAGCTAAACCATGAAAATGAAGAAGTATTTGATAGCGAAAAGGTTGAGGAATATAAGGTCTAATATTTGCAGTGGATGTGTCACACCACAATGTTTTCCTTGTCGGAAGTTGATATGACTTGAAGTTTAAGGAGTTGTTCCCTGTTCGGAGTTGCTGTAGTTTTTGATCTTGTTGCTGGTTTTTGGCAATTTCACATAGTCCAGTATTACTACTTCATCAACTCTGGATAGGGCATCTGCAACAATATTGTCATGGACACTGACATGATGAATATCGGTCGAAAATTGTGAAATGTACTGAAACTGTCTCATCTGTCGAGGAGATGCCTTATCATTGTTTTGCTTGAAAGCAAATGTGAATGGCTTATGATCAGTGAAGATTATGAAGTCTCTTCTTTCCAGTAAATGCTTAAACTTTTTTACAGAAACGTAAATTCCCAATAATTATCGGTCATAGGTACTGTAACCCTTCTGCGATTTACTGTACATAATGCTAGGGGTAACTCTGAGTTAGGAAAAGCCAATAATGCAGCATTTACTATATCTTGTTTGGATTTCTCAAACATTTTCTTTGCTTCTTCAGTCCACTGAATTTGTCTATTATCCTTCTTTCTTGCTCCCTTAAGATAGTCATGTAAAACAGCTTGAGTCTGTGCCCCATCTTTAAGGTAGCGACGGTAGTAGTTGGCAATGCCAAGAAATCTGTGGAGCTCATACAGTTTGTCAGGTAACTTATGCTCTAAAATTGTTTGCACTTGCTCAGGTAGTGGACGGGATCCCTCTGGTGTTATCCATTACCCCAGGAATTCAATTTCATTTACTCCAAAGGTTGATTTTGATATGTTTATGCGAAGTCCATAATTAGACAATCCCTCCAAGACTACTTTCAGGTGTGTTTGGTGTTCTTCAATACTGGATGAGGCGATTAAAATGTCATCGAGGTAAGGATACACAAAATCTAGCCCAAACATAACTTCATTAATGAATCGCTGGAATGTTGAAGGTGCATTCTGCAGGCAAAAGCTCATGACAGTAAATTCATACAGTCCAAATGGCGTGATTATAGCTGTTTTGTGCTTATCTTCTTCAGCAACCGGTATTTGATAATAGGCCTTAAAGAGATCGATTTTAGAAAATATATATTGCCTTGAAGAATACGATGGAAATCTTATATTCTAGGTACAGGATAACGGTCTGGAATTGTTCTTTCATTTAACCGTCTACAATATCCACACGGACGTATTGAGCCATCCTTCTTAGGTACAATATGGAGAGGACTTGCCCATGCAGATTTAGATGGTCTAATGATGCCATTGTCTAACATGAATTTAAATTCTTGTTTTGCCATCGCCATGAGCTTTGGGTGTAATTGTCTTGTCCTAGAAAACACAGGCGGGTCTTCAGTGGTAATACAGTGTTTGACATCATGTTTAATTTCGCTAGGTACCAAATTAGGTTTAGCTATGTCTGGATACTGTAACAGTAGATCTGTAAATTTTGTGTTTTGGCTCATGGTGCTCAGGACGTTTTCCTCTGAGATTGACATAACTTTACCCTCAGCATTGAGCTTGGTTACATCATCTATTAATCTTTTATTATGGACATCTACCAATAATTGAAATTTATTCAAAAAATCGGCACCCAATATAGCTTTATTGTCTTCGCAACTATAAATGGCCATTGAAATTGACGTTGCAGTCCCAGATCAATAGTACGAAGTACGATTCCGTATGTAGGAATTTCGGTACCATTTGCAGCATACAATTTGTATGGTGACTCACCAATAACATTTGCGTGAGCTTGAATTACAGAAACATCCGCCCCACTCTCGACTGAAAACTGCAATCCCGTTTTTTTGTCGGTTACAAATAAGAGGGTTTTGCGGCAATGGACTTGGGCAGCAGAACTTGCTGCTAATTCAGCTGCTGGGTCGCGTTTCCCTTTTCAGTCCAGCTACATGGAGGTGTGCATTTTTTAGGCTTGCAGTTCTGCCCAAAGCGAAAGTGGTAATAACAGTACTTGCCCTCGGGGTTGTATTTATTCCGAGACTTACTACGACACTTACTACGACTTCTTTTACATTGACGCTCACAGCTTCTGTTACGAGACCTGCCTCGATAACCAGTTGACAGCGCGGCCATTTGTTGCTCTAGCCCCGAAATTCTTGTCATCAAGTCACTCATTGTTATCGAAACATCCTGTTGGCTACAAGCACCGCTTTTTGTGATGAACAATTCGTTACGGGGATTTATTTCAGTTATTCTATCAGCCATTATAGCCGCCTTTCCGAGTCCCTCGTCACTGACAATTAAAATGTTTCTTACAGAATCCGGAAGTCCTTCTAGCCAAAGTGTCTTTAGGACTTTTTCTGACACATCTACACCTGCCAAGGCTTGCATTTTGCATAATAATTGACTAGGTTTTTGGTCTCCCAAATCAATTCCAGTAACTAATCTCTTAATACGCTTGTCTTCACTTTCTTTGAAAATGTTCAGTAGACGTTATTTAGCCAACGAATATTAATTCGTATCTGTGCCGCAAATAATGTCCCAAATATTCTCGATGTATTTTGGTTCTAATTGTGAGACTAGGTGGTTAAATTTAGTTTCTTCTGTGACAGTTTTGCAAATGCTGAACTGTGCTTCTACTTGATAGAACCAAATTTCGGGTTTTTCACACCAAAAAGGCGGAATTTTGGTACTAACCTTGTTTACTTCGAGGCGATCTTCGGAAACGCTCCCGTTTGTCGTCATATCTTGTTATTATCACGTTGGGGTCACCAAATATAACTGCTGTAACGTAATATTTGCGGCAGTTCCCAAAAGATGTTGCTTGACGATATTTAGTCTCATTTTAAATCACCAAGAACACACGCCACTTGGCCTGCTTAAGACTTCTTTATTCACTTTTCTTAGCAGCTATCGCTGAATCATCACGTCTTTACTACCAAAGAATAAACAAAAAAATTAAAGATATTACATCATATTATCAATAATGAACTATAACTATTAACGGTCTTGGCAACTTCATAAAATATAAAAATTCCATTTAGATTCATCACTGTTGCCTTTACAGGACAAAAGCTTCAAAAGTTAGACACAATCGAACAAAATCTTCAAAAGGTAGACACAATGGAACAACACCAGAGACAAACACAGCAATAGTTAGACGCAATGGAACAAAAACAAAAACAGTCACAGCAACAAATGGAACAAAATCAGAAACAAATTAAAGAAACACTTCAACAAACACCTGAAGATTTAAATATTGAGTTACATAACATCGAATCGAAATGTCAAAAAGTCTGTAATGACGTAAAAACAGAAATTTTTGAGCATTTTCAACCTATTTTTTCGCGGCATGAAAATGCATTACAGAATCGCGAAGCAGGCGTAAAGGAACTGCAAACTATTGTTCATGAAAATCACAAGACCTTGCGGGCTAAAATTGACTCATTTGCATATACCGATTCGGTTACACAACTTGCAAAGCCTCAGGGAAACTTAAAGGACACAGTAGATATTCTGCAATTTGGTTCAGAAAGACACATGGAGGAAATTAGTTCATTAGCTGTGTGAAGCCTGTGGCTGGTTTGCATTGTTGGAATATTTGCTATTGTAGTGTTGGGCAGCTGGATGTGAATAACGCGTAGTTTTGCGCAGTTGGACGATTAGCTGCCAGCAGTGGTGGATGTGGGGGAGAGATGGCAGAATTTTGAGAGCGGACGATCTCCACGTGTGTCCATCAGAAAGAGTAAATTTGTAATCTGTATATCATGAACTGATATATATACGATGACTTTTGAATATTATTAAGGTAAATACATTGTTTGTTCTCTATCAAAATCTTTCATTTGCTAACTATGCCTATCAGTACTTAGTGCCTTCAGTAGTTAGAATCTTTTATTTATCTGGCCGTATTGGCGCTCGCTGTATTGCAGTAGTTCGAGTAAATGATTCATGAAAGGTATAGGTTACTGTTAGTCAGGGCCATTCTTTTGTAGGGATTATTGAAAGTCAGACTGCGCTGCGCTAAAAATATTGTGTGTCAGTTTAGTATTGATCAGAATGAGTAAAGAGAGAAATGTCTGAGTACGTTCAGTTCTGCTCAGCTGTTTGAAAATCAAATGACGTAAGAGGTTTATCAGCGCAATAATTCATAAATTTTTCTAAGGGGACGTTTCAAAACGATCTTGTTAGACAATGTTCACGGGTGCATTATGTGTTCCCACCTGTCACCATATGAGGATGTGCTCGAAATCTTGCATCGTTTGAGAAATAGTGCAATCGTAATTCGGATCAAAGTTTGAATTTTCGTTCATAATCAGAGGTCTGTAATTACGTTTGTTTGTCACGATAAGCAACTTGCATGTGTTTTGTACTCGACATCGTTACCTAATACCGTATAAATGCCTGGCAGTTGCAGTATATATCAGTGGATCATCCAGCGCACAGTTCAAGATTACGCCGTTAGTCCGCGCTGCAGCAGCAAAAAAATTCAAGTGGCAGCAGCAGAAAATTCTTAAATGCAAGAAGGTCGACGTGGGATATTAGAAAATGGAAGATGGCGGTGGTGGGAAATAAAAAATCCAAGGTGATAGAGCTAGACCAGTTATGCTTTGTGTTCACTCACTCAATCACACACACGCACACACACACACACACACACACACACACACACACACACACACACACACACATGCATATACACACATGTATGAGCACACACCCGTCTGTCAAAAGTTATGCCTAAAAATATAACTATGAATGCTCAAACTAAGTACCTGAGTGACATTTTCATGACTAAAATCATTTATTTAAGAAATAGCCTGCTAAACAGATGAGCAAACTACATATTTAAGCCTAATTTAGACGTTGTAATAAAAGGAACCTGACCAAGATTATAACTACATTAAACCCATGTTGCCTAAAATACTAAGGACGAAAGTACACAAACAAACAGGCACTTTAATTTACTGCCAGCTATTGGGAGAATGCAATTAATTCCATTTTCAGACCTACACTTGGTGAAAGACACAGTGTCTATATGTCGCCCCAGACTACACTCAACTTATATGCGAAATTTCATGAAAATACGTCTCGTAGTTTTGGACAGTAGGGTGTTCAGACAGACAAACATGGCAGTTTTTAGTTTTATAATTAGTATATTTTGAAAAAGTATGTATTGTAGTCTATAGTCGCAATTTATTTATTTTGCCGACTGAGTACCACCTTCGGTAAACAGTACCACTTCGAGACCAGCTGGTAAGTAGTGCGAGCAGCGTTACGAATGTATATAACAGCAAATGACAACGACATAAAAATGTGTCACCTTGTATAAAGTAGACATGGCTTAAAGCCAAAACACCTGCACTTGATAATGACCTAAGCCTGAAATTGTATTAGTGGAAATAAAAGGTTTAACAGTCACTGGCGTAAACAAGAAATGTCACGCATGACTGTGAATCCCAGTTATGAAAAGTTAACTTTTCGACTTTGTTTCGGCGTCGAGGTTAACTTCTTCTTATAATTGTGACGACTGGCTAGTGGCCTCAAAAATCAACCTGGACGAATTCATATGCATCCCGCTCACTCAATATACTGAGATGAATAATTTTCAACCAACCCTTTCATTGGAAAAAAAAACTCCTTCACATGCTCATACCTTCGTGAACCTTACCAGGTCCTCTCTGCACCTGTATGCCATCAATATGAAAAAAAGTTTCTTGAGATTTTACTTTGAAGCAAGTGCTAATACTGGTGAAAGTTTTCCATTGAGTGTGAAAAGTGAGGAAGGAGACCCGCAAAAGAAGCACAAAGAAGCCATGTAATATATTGGTTAAGGCAGTGAAGTTGCATTCGACAGCAACAGTATGAGAAGCGCTATCCAGTCATCCATAATGAGTGAAAATGGAATTAGGATCCTTTGAAAGAAAGTTGCCTATATCCTTGCCTATCCATGTTCCATCCGAACCTGTGCTCTATGTCCTCATCGAGAACACGACTAAATTCGTCCATTTGAATGGAATAAAAAGAATGCCCTTTTTCTTTTACTGTTACCTGCCTTCACCCAGCTACTTATTCATCGCAGTCATATATTAAGACTGAAGGAAAGGACAATATTTTAAATTTATTACCGCCACATAATTTTTTCCTGTATAGTGAGATATACATTTACGCCACACTGTTCATCCACAGAGTAAAAATAAGTCTCTGTGAATCAAATCCCATGTGTAAACAGGCAACAACCTGTTTATATCAGTCGATACCTTTGATCCGTTCCTCTTTCCGATGTTGCCTCTAGGAATACCTTAAACATAAAATCGTTTACTGAGCTTTGATACTGGCTTCTTCGATTTGAGACAGTCACTGTTAACATTAGTGGTACTGATGTCTTTGGCACCGCACGCAAGTGATTTGCAGGACCTCTTTTGTCCAGCTTCTCATAGAAGTGCCACGACGTTTTCAGGTGGAGAAAGCAAGTAGCCACATTCTACTGAGATGTTGTTTGGTTCCAGGATGTCGCTTTCAGGTAGACTTACAATCCGAGAGCAATTAACTTGGAATGCATTGTCATATTGGTACCGTAGTATCTATCTACATCTGTTTAGTAGGGAAGAGTGTTGTGCCTGGAGGGTAATGTACCTGGGAACACTTGATGTGTTGTGGTTTGTGTTTCAGTCTAGTGACTGATTTCCGGATCACATGCAGGTATGCTCACTACAGAAAGCCATAAACAGTGTCTGGCATTTTCTGCTGTGTTTTGTTGTAACACATGAGATTGTGTTTTGAGAATCATCTTTAAGTTTTTATAATTCTACTCATGTAAGTGTTGCATAATACAGTAAAGCTATTTAGAAGACATTGTTAATTATTCATTTATAGAGTGTAATTTTATATGTATTTAAAACTCTTTATCTAATGTGTGGACAGTTAAGCCATGCTTCATCAGTAGGGCACCATCTACTGTCATGAAACAGCAGAAGATTCTATTCCATGGAACATGTGGTATTTGCAAATGAACTGTTTCTTTATTGTCTTATCAACTTTATCTGTCTTGAGTAGAAAAATTGTATTATTTTTCAATAGTTTCTATTTCAGAATGCATAGAAATGAAATTGATTTTTTGATAATACTTCTATTTATTTTGATTTCACTTGCTGATTATTGGGTTGTGATAAACTAATACTGTAAAGACAGACCAGTGGCTGCAATACTGGTAAGATTTTCGTGACTTGAACACTTTTAAACTGTAATTGGATGTTTGTTCCTTGTTTTGCTTTGGAAAAGTTTTTGATATTTGGAAAAAACCATGCTTTTCTGGAATCATTTTTGTAATTTCAGGAAAATACTGCAGGCCATTAAAAGTGAACGCTATTATTTAAACTGGAGCAAGAAAAATATTAAACTTCAATTTCAAAGCTGGCTGGAGGCAGACGCCTCAAAAGTGTTCCAACGTATTACATTCTCCTAGAATTGTTGGTGGTCATCAAGTAGTTTGCTAAAAAGAACATACGTATTTCCCTTTTCCTCTTCAAGGCATAACTTTACGCTATTATTCTTGAATTACATAGGTTTTGGGATCAGTAGTGTTCATGTAGCTGTCGACATTGACTGTTGGGTGTCTTTTCGGCATGTAATGAACATTTGTTATGTGATGTATCAATCTGCATCTTGATGATAGCCTTTTTTCCAACGACGTGTTATAAATGAAAAAATTCGTGGTTCGTTTTGTGCCAGAAGATCGATTGACGGTACGGCGAGTTCCTGGAATTCAGATCTGTACCATGAGTGTGACTCTAAGAGAGGTGCACAACGGCTTTTAAACATACGGTTTATTTTCCATACTTTTGATACTTTTATTGTGTGTTGACACGTTCTTGAGAGACAAAATGTTATTTTTCTATCTAGTCCCTGTTTTTTCAACTACCTTACGCCACTGTGGAACTATCTGTTAACTCGCACAATAGCTGACGGGACCAGCATATCTGAGCCACTGCTCTGTCACCATCTTCAAATCATGTTTCACGAATAGTGGATCAAAGAGAGGAGGAGTGCACAGATTTATGGGTTTTTTAACATTTTACTTTGAAAGTAATAGCTATCACATTTCCTGACAGGTGTCGAGATAAACCCCCTTTCTCTCCCCTCACCCTCCTAATCCCTCCTCCTCCACTCCAGCTCCCTAATAGCTTTAGGTCAACAATATGAGAAAAAGGGGAGAAAATCAAGGTCACCAGACACTGGCATATATCAAGGTCATCAATCATGACACATATCCACCCGCGCCTCTACGGCAATTTTATGACCAAACAGTGGAGAGAAAATCAAGGTTGACCCAAATTGGCACATCTCCCCATCATGAAGCGAGCCTGGTTACGCTTCAAGGCCGACTGTGTGGCTTAAAATTGACTTGAAATCCAAAAAAACAGTAGAAAATTGAAAATAATTGTGAGAGATTGAAAATAATAGTGGGAAATTAAACAAAAACTGGCTTCCTATGGCTGGGTATATCAGTGCAGTTCGCATTGTTGCCAGATCTCCTGCGAACACGTTCAGAGGTCATCTGAATCACGCAAAACATGACAGGAAAAATAAAGCAGTTTGATGTGGTATTGTTCTATTAGTTTGGGATGAGGGCAGTCACATTCATCTTCTCTAATATCTGTAAGCCAGTTGTATGGTTTAAAATGGTGTGAGAAACAAGGCAGGTTGGTGGGGCGTAGTTCTATGACAAGTAACTCTGAATTATCGTTTTTAATTCGATTTATAAGGCAAAGATGATGTAAGACACTAAAACTGCAGTTGATGTGATATTTGCAATTTCATTTTTGCAGTGTTCAGCAGAGTATTTTGGCCAAAGGAATTTCATGCAAGCATTCTAACATATGATCAGCTAGCATTGCTACTTACCGTTTTGGGTCTGCTTGTTAGAGTTTTGCCGATTTTCAACTATTATACGAATTACCCACTTTTTGTGTGTCTTTGGGACTCACATAAATCTAAGACGTTAAATGTTTAGCAGTTAGCACCACATTCCGTTATTTAAACAAATACATTAATAGCCCAATAATTTTAAGTTTAACAATTAGCACAGTGCATTCCTTAGGTATTATAAGCTTGTTACTGATTCCAATGGCTAACTGAGGAATGCCTTCTGCACAGCTCACCAAAAACTCTAGGCATGACCAGTAGCTACAGAGGGGTGTGGGAAGTGAACCATACATGCACAAACAATAAAGTCTGCCACCCTGGTGCTGATAACAAATGCCTGCCTTGACGCTCCTTTTGACAGTCAGGAGGCAATACCCAACACTCACAATGTGTTCATAAGTACATGCCACCAACCTTACATTTTAATTTGTAGCTGATGTCTTAATTGTTGTTACTAACAAGCCGTCAGCCTGATGTACTGTCCTTTGTGAGTTTTTCATGTGTCAAGTTACATACAATACATATGAAGGAATCTGATTGATCTCAGGTTTGTGTATGTATGTAAGATCGACCATATGGTGTAAGAGTGCTACTGCTTCCTGTACAACAATGGGTAAGACTGTGAAATACTTAGATCTGTCAACCTATTAATATCGTCTATCCTCATCTAGGGTGTTACCCTGCAGTATGAGAACTTTACCAGTCAGGTTTCTTAGAGAATGACACAACCGATCTACACCCTGCATTCTTATGTAAGCCACACTTACGTATCCTCTGTAGGAAATATTTCATACTGCATTAATTTATAAGAGTACAGCAACTCTATAAGTTTGTGCTATCGATTTCTACGTTAAATAATTAAAACTTTAGGCAGACAGAACAAATATCTTCTTGGATGCATGTCAGCAACTCTTCAACTTATATTTTTATGAATAGCACTTCAGCAAATGAATGGATACTTACCTGTTTACACCACAACAATAGCACATAACAGAGGCTTTACTATAAATACTGATAGGTATTATTAAACAAATACAGCAAGGATTTTGCATAATACTTGTATTTTTTGATATATGTATGTATGTGTAAAATTAAGACTATAGACAGAAAGAGAATATTTTATAACCTCATCTTGGTCTTGCTGGTCAGGAAGGTGTACTTCTACACCAGAAATCTTACATACGTACTTATTACCCTTGCAGACAACCTGTATGACAGGAACATCATCAGTATTAGATATATGCAAGTATGCTCAGTATGTTGGTTCTTTAAGATATTATCCATCTCGAAGCAGAATATAATTGCTTGGTATATTACTTTAAAAATGTCCTGGGTTCAGAAAAATATATTTCCCTAGCTTTAATATAGAACTTATGTGTAATACTTACGTTGTCTGTGTGGGAATTTGTGGTAACAAAGATTGTCTACACTACCTCTGTCAGCTCCCATTTTTAGTAGAGTGTCCTACAAGTTCTTTATGTATGACTGTCCCATTTTTTAGTATAATATAGCTGTGAGGTACTGCCTTCTGTTTTTAGCAAATATTCCATTAAAACTACTGGCTTCTAACGCATATATCTAGAACTTCCATCCTCATGATTTTGAAATGTAATTTGCAAGTGAGGAACAGTCAGTACTGCAACAGAACAATGGGATCAGATGTGTAACATAGATTTCCACGTAGTTTACAAGGAAGTAACTGAAACTGCTGACAGACAAACAGAACCTATAAAATTTTTCCAGTTCTGATTGTGTGGAAGTGGTGTTAAGTCCAGCAACTGTATCTATCTATAAAAAGTATGAGCTGGATACATGTACTCTAAGGGAAAATATAGTAACATGGATGGTACTGTAACTTCTAAAACAATAACAGTTTGTTACATTTTTTCACAGTTACAGGCATTTAAACATGCTCATATTTCTTCCTCTTACATCAAAACCGTATGCCATATGACAACATCTGTCAAATAATGGTTTTTTATTTATGCTAAATGCGGCATGCATGTTACGATGCTTGTCTGCGGCTATGCTGTGTCCATCAGGGAGCTACACACTGGCAAAGTTGCATTATACTTCTCACAATGTTACTGAATACAATTTTCACATTTTCACTTGCTTGATCTATTCAGACACAAGAAAAACACAATGCATCGTGTAAATTACAGATGTTGGTATCACTTTGTTTTGCTAACAAGACAGTATGTGTCAACTCCTGATCCAATAGTTTAAGTGCTGTGCTGCCAAACCTGGTTACTATCAAGGCACTAAGACAGCTACTGCTGCTGCCTTTGCTGGTGTTGACATTGCTGTTGCTGGAAAAAAATTGACACTGATTTGTTTTGGGTTGTACTTGATGGTTAATTGGCTCTCGATGGACAGTAGTCTGTCACCCAAGTGTCTCCATTGTGTTTGAGTGAACTGAAGCTTCCTACAGTGCAATACACTTTCTGTGTAAATTACCACCTCGTGCTTTGAATACCAACATTGCTTTGATGACTAAGTGAACTAGTCGGCTTATAGACCCAAAGTTCTTTCCTACCACAGTTGCTATCTACCATTCATGATAGCCCACACCAGTGTGGTGGGGAAGGCATTTAGTAACAGATGATATGTAACTGCGTAGTGGTGGCCCTAATGATTTAACAACAGCAATACGTGGGGAATAAAATGATGTTTTTACCCATACAAGGGACTGTCCACATTGAAAAACTGTGGTATTGTGTGACAGTTCCATGTCTTGACACTAAAATCATGTGTCTATAATGGTCATTTTGTTTCGAAGGATATATTAAGATCATGGTGTAATCATAGATATCATATGAAGAGTTGATCTAAGTCTGGTTGAAACAGGCAAAAAAAGCAGTGTATTTTGATGAAAGTGCTTTATTTTGGACACTGTATACTAACAGTACATAAAGGTATATAACAAGGCAATTATATTTCTTACAAAACTGTCGTTTAGTCAAAAACGCTATTACTCTGGCTGATTAGGTTTGCAGCACACAGCAGAAGAAGAAAGGCAATACACACATTTAACACAAACACTCTGATTTCTTCCTGGAAACAAATTGTACACAGGTGAGAATTATTAAAAGCTTTCATGGTCGTGTGCTATATTGATACCACCTTCAGGGTAATAACTCTGTTAGATTTCAGAAGATTTGATGGGAGTGTAATATTTGCTGCAGCCTCTGCAGTAATTATTCCATCTTCATTGTGGCAGATATTACCTAAAAAATATTTATGCTCTTCAAGAATCACAAAAATTTTTTGAAGAATCAGAGTATCTTCAACCCATGGATTATTTGTTTCTTCCTAACCCTTCAACCTCCCACAAAATTGGAAGAACATGGTTTAATCTCAGTTACCAATATGAAAGAATCCAGCTTAACTTAGTTTCTCAGGATGTTGCCTACTAGCTAATGACCCACTGTCGATTGAAGTGAGCCTCACCTCATATGCTCTATATTTAGGATGAGCTAACCCAACTCTCACATCATGCACTGAAATGCACAAAAATGCTGATTCAAGTGATGAAGCAAATGTATTTCCATTGCGTACAAGAAAACACCTCGAGGCATAACATTTGACTCACTAGAGATATACTTTCAAAAGTGTACCCCCCAGCTTTCCAGACATCTATTGTGTTAGAGAGACTTGTTTTCAAAGCTTCTTATATTGTCTAAAGACCCAAGATGACAACACTTCCCTTCACATGATCATGATGGTACTTCCAGTCAAAGCTTCTACAGTTATTTGTAGATGCAACCCAGTTCTAAAGACCTGGCGCAGTAGCACTATTAAATGTGTGTTGTTGGTTTATTGTGGGAAAGGGGGGATTGGCTCTCCAGACCCCATTCCAGACCTAACACTGGTAGATTCACCTCTGAATACCACCATAGATGTGATGCTG
This sequence comes from Schistocerca serialis cubense, assembly GCF_023864345.2. Lineage (NCBI taxonomy): Eukaryota > Metazoa > Arthropoda > Insecta > Orthoptera > Acrididae > Schistocerca > Schistocerca serialis. The sequence continues at coordinate 394,176,123 of NC_064646.1, read as the reverse complement.
GTGGATCATCTCCGGACATTATCCCAGATGCAGTGTGGTGGATCCACTTCTGAACAATGCTCAGGACGAACGCTAGTGGATCCACCTCCTGACACTTTTCTGGGTGTAACATAGGTGGATCCACTGCCAAATACTGACCTGTATGTAGCACAGTTTCATCCACTTCCAAACAGCGCCCTTATGTAGCTTGGGTGGATTAACCCCCAGACACTATTCCAGACAGCACCTGTGTATCCTCTCCCAAACTCTACCTTTGACCTACTCTGGAATCTGTGGATACTCAGAACATTGATGTTCATTAAAAATATTATCAGTATTATAAGGCACACCATAAACAAAATAATAAGCCAAGAATATACAAAATTGGATGTAACAATTGTGACAAATTACACATCAGTCAAATAGGTAGAATCTTTTGAATATGTTTCGAAGAGCACAAAGATCTAATGACAACAATACAAGTGCTATTGCACTAAATCTCCTAAGTAACAAACACATGTCCAAAAACATCAATGAAAAGCTAGAGATTTTGCATAGTGCTAAGAAAAGGGATGCAAACGAATATTTTAGAATAAGTTATTCACAATGCCAACCAAATAAACTTCTTAATGACCAAACATTTCTACAGAACAAAAAATTTCTCAATAACTGCAGTAACATTCTGCTAATGACTAGTTGAAAATCATCTACACAATAACATGAAAATTAAAATTTAACCTAATCTCGTAATGTATTTTAAATTTGGTTTTATTTGCCATTCTATTTAATTTCTTACTAAGTTTTCAATTCTTCTCAAATAAATGTTCCTCTTATTCCATGCTTGGCTTTACTCTTCGATGAGTGTAATACCCTTGTAAATGTCAAGTTGACAAACTGTCAAACGAACAACACAATATTCGTGAACCACCGCTAACAGAAAACACAAATTTAAATATGCTGTCGTTTCAATACACATGGCATGATTTTACATTGCAGCTAACCATATTTATCATAGTTTTATGCTCACATCATTACATTTTTATTTTTGGAGGGAGGGGGGAGAATATATGGCTAATACACTCTTTTGTACAGCATCCCAAAATCACTTGGAACTAATAAAGTTATAACAGCTAGAGTGGGAAATTTAAGAATGCCACCTTCTTTTAGTATTACAAGTTGTTTAAAATGTTTCAGACGTGTACTTGTTGATGTTGTTTCACTGTCTGAGACCCATAATTCCGTATCAAATTTCTACCATCCCTGTTCTAGGGAAAAAAAAACCTAGCGTATTTTCTGTCTGCACTGGGCAATCTAGCACCCAGATTAACGAACTAAATAAATACTTAAAACATATACACTGAGTAATGAATGGGCCTGATATTGGTTTATAGTACGTTCTGTCATGGGATAATGTAAATATGATACAACATAGCCATCTTATCGACAAGTAAACGAAACCTGCATCATGAATTTCTAGTAATCAGGCTCGTCCTCGTTTTCTAGCAGGAAATAAGAATGTACATGTAAATATATAACGAAGTATGCGTAAACTTGTATGCATGTTGGTTGTAAATTAGCTGGAGAACAGTGATGCTAGACAAAGCAGTAGACAAGTACTTCCAAATCTCCTTAAGCTGGCTTCTGTGACCACAGGTTCCCCACCTCAACTGGTTCAGTGTTCTATATCCTGTTACATTTTTGCGCTCTCTTATGGAAACACCCTGTATATTTGTACAGAAAACTGTAATTGCTGATTTTGCCTAGATAATATTCTAGTCGGTTGGCAGCAGAATAAGCAGGTGCTGGAGGGAATGGCTAGTAGATATATTTGGTTTTATTGTAAACATATAAATGCCCAATAATAACGTCTGAGGAGTACATTCTGATTTCATTGTTGGTATTAAGTGAGTTGTAATTGAAAGCTATTTTTCATTTTGTGCTTACTGTGTATTCGGGTGACGAGGCCAAATACTGTGAAATGCTTGTGTTGTAGCTATTTCCCCAATTTTAGTGTTACTGTGCTGAAGGAAAAAGTATGGAGGAGTGGATAAACTGTTACCAAACTATACACATGGAGGAGAGAGAGAATTTTATACAAGAAATGTTAAATTCGATGGAAGAGGATGAACCTTCATGTACATGATAGATAACCTTGCAAGGAATTTGTTAACTTGTCTAACACACAAAAAATGGGAAACAACTGGGTCTGGCTGATATAAACATATAGTCAATATAAGCCGCTCCAATGGTGGTAGTGGCCCAGATGTATAATATATGTTAGAAAGGGAACCCAACGCTCAGGAAATGCAAAAAGTGTGTTAGTACTTCAGTCTATAAGAATGGAAATAGGCACGACTGTGTAATTACTGGGGTCGTTACTAGCGCAATTACATGAGAGGATCTTAAAAGAAAGAATCGAGATGGAGCCTATAATATCTGAAGTACAGATTGTTTTTAGACCAGGGTGCTTATGTATTGACGGAATCTTCACATTATGTATCTAGTACACAAGAGAATTTCCAGAGGGATAGACAACCATTGGATTTGCAGATACTGCATGAGAAAATAGTTTGTGGACTAGTAGGAAGAGTAGGTTAGCGTTGACTAATTACATCAAACCAGTTAAATAATTCGACACTCATGCTCATAAATTAAGGATGATTGCAGAATGAGGTGCCACACAACGTGGCACTACACAAAACTGGCGCTAATAGCATAGGCACATAGGGAACACACACGACACAAATCTTTAAGTCCACGCTATTGGTGATAAGTTGAGAAAACCGTCCCAAAACACATTTCCTACAAAACGTCACTATTTCCTGCGCATGTACCCCGACATGAATATGAGATATGATCACCATCCACATGTACAAAGGCCGAAAAACGGGTTGTCATACTCTGGAAAAGGTGGTCGAGCAGCTGCTGGGACATGGCCTCCCATTCTTGCACCAGTGCCTGTCGGAGCTCCTGAAGTGCCGTAGGGGTTTGAAGACGTGCAGCGATCGTCGACCGAGAGCATCCCAGACGTGCTCGATTGGGTTTAAGTCTGGAGAACAGGCACGCCACTCCATTCGCCTGATATGTTCTGTTTCTAGATTCTTCTCCACGATGGCAGTTCGGTGGGGCCGTACGTTATCATCCTTCAGGAGGAAGGCGGGAACGATTGCACACCTGAAAAGGCGGACATACTGGTGCAAAATGACGTCCGGATACACCTGACTTCTTACAGTTCGTCTGCCAAAGACATGCAGGGGTGTACTTGCACCAATCGTAATTCCACCCCACACCATCAAACCACGACCTCCATACTGGTCCCTTTGAAGGAAATTAAGGAGTTAGTATCCGGTTCCTGGTTCACGCCAGATGAAAACCCTGCGAGAATCACTGTTCAGACTATGCTTGGACTCGTCCGTCGTGAACATAACCTCGGACCACTGTTCCCATGATCATGTACTGTGTTCTTGACACCAGGCTTTACGGGCTCTCCTGTACCCAGGGGTCAGTGGAATGCACCTTTCAGGTCACCGGGCGAATAAACCATGTCTGTTCAGTCGTCTGTAGACTGTGTATCTGGAGACAACTGTTCCAGTGGCTGCGGTAAGGTCCCGAACAAGGCTACCTGCAGAACTCCGTGGCCGTCTGCGGGCACTGATGGTGAGATATCGGTCTTATTTTGGTGTTGTACACTGTGGACGTCCCGTATTGTAGCACCTGGACACGTTTCCTGTCTGCTGGAATCGTTGCCATAATCCTGAGATCACACTTTATGGCACGAAGAGGGCCTGTGCGACGACTTGCTGTGTTTGACCAGCCTCCAGTCACCCTAGTATTCTACCCCTCATAACGTAATCAATATGTGTTCTTTGACCATTTTAAACACACAGTCATCATTAGCACGTCTGAAATGCCTGCACACTTACTCGCTGCACCGTACTCTGACATGCACCAACACACCTCTGCATATATGGACTGCTGCCAGCGCCACCCTACGACGATCGCAGGCCAAATGCACCACATGGTCATGCCCTGAGGCGATTTAAACTCGCAAACTGCCCACGAGAGCGTTGTTTCACCATGTATCAGCATTATCCTTAATTTATGAGCATGAGTGTATATGGATTGTGTGAATACTGTCAAAATAGTAAATTCAGTGTCACTAGAGTTTCCTGTTACCAAACGTCTACCCCAAGTCTGTACTACAACATCGATACTATTTTAAAAATTTATGTGGGGGAAACACTGGAGGAACAAATGTAAGGGCATGGGAGTCGCGGTGGGGGACAAAATTTTGTACACACTACTATCCGCTGATGACCAGTTCTTCATAGTAGGAGACCAGGAGATGGTGCGTTCTAACTCCGTCGGGCATCTCTGTTTACATTTAACTGCATTCATTGCGGCATCCCATAGGGCAGTCATACTAATGCTATACAAGTCTGGCGAGCTCGTCAAGCATAAACCTGGACTGAAGCCATGTGAGCCATAGCCCATGGCCAGGCGCTAGCTCCCACTTCGAAAGCTGCCACACTAGTTGTGTACTACGACTACTGTCTGTCCGCCGCATACAGGCCAACTCCACTGTGGTTCCAAGCAAGCCGCTCCACGATGACCATAGCTGTCCTGTACTCCATACACCAACGGGAGACAACTGCCAGCAGCGTTCCAGGCACCACTGCTCGGTGGTCAACTCCCAGAGCATGGAACTCTGGTGGGTGGTCAAGCCCAGGTGGAACGACACGAATGTCGTGGCCCCCCACTTAAAGACTGTCTGCCATTGCAGCCAATGAGGCTAGAGCTGGCTAGAAGCTGTTGTGATTCCTTGTTGCACCACTGGCTGCCATCCGCCTTATCGCGCCGCTAACGCCAACCTCAGCGAGTAGCTGCCTCTGCCAAATCGACGATCGCCGCGCCCTCTGGCGCGAGTGGGGTGCCCGACCCCTGAGCGAGGCGGGAATTCAAGCATTCCGCGAAATAACGAATTCACTGCACGAAATAAATAACAAAAAAAAAACGAAGGCAACTGGTTGCGATAATAAGGATGGGTTGCAATGGCAAGGCTTTAGAGGAAGATTATGACGATGTCATTAAATTAACACCTAAGCACTGGAAGAATAGATATACATACAGGCAAAAGGTACAATTCATGTATATTTTACCAATACTATTGTTTCCAGCGGATAATGATTAAGGCTTGTTTTTATTTGTGACGAGGTTATGCAGACAGTGAAACATAAATAATGACATACCATTCATTATGTCTCTCCTTTGCTGACACTAAACATTTCAGTGACGTGATGCCGCACTTTTATCCGTCTGGTACATGAAGTTGAACAGGCTGTACGAAACGTTCAGTATCTGCAAGAAAATCATATTACTAGTGTGGCTAAGAGTAAAATTATGGCAAGACATTAACAAGGTAATATTTTCAAATCATCTATACAAATGAAATGGAAATTGCGCTGTGCCTATAACTTTTATAAAACCATGGAAAGTCTCGTCCAGTACGACAATGGTTGTTCCGAATGGTCGAAGATTACCGGTAGACCTCACGGTGGAACAAGACACGCTACATCATGACATTGTTCAACCGACATCATAAGATAACAGCATTTCACGAGTACCATCATGACTCTCCTGGTGAGTCGTCGATTGTTGTTGAGTTCCTGAGTGAGATCTGCTGATTGCACAAATGGACTTCCGCAGGCTTCCTATCATTTCTGATATTTATAGAATCGACTAAAGATCTGCTCTTTAGACTTTCCTTTCCTTTTTTCCTTTGGCAAGAAACACACATGCTGTCTTTCGCAGCATATCTCATAATTTGTTCTATTACTCGCTTGACGTTTTATTATACCTCGTAAGTCCCATCTGATACAGATGTCTGGAAATTTCTCGTATTTTGAAATTTTTACTTGCTTACGCTTTAGGTTTTTACAATGTTTTGCAGGACGAGACGGCACTGCCACCTTTGCTTTAACCAGAGAATAATTTGACACTAAATATAGAGAGTGACTGAGCTGCTCCTACCGATGGGTTTTATGCAGCATGTAATGCTTTCAAATACTACGTGTAAGATTTTTATATTCTTTGGCTCGCTATGTACAAACTATTAGTCATACAGGAGAAATGAACAGAGTCCTTTTGGAGGAAATTTATTGCAGTTAAAGTTTTTAATGCGAAACAATTTTGCTATGACCCATAGTCTTAGAATTATTCAAGAAAAGTGTCCAAATGTGACCTTCAAACGAGTCTTTGTTGGGTTACACGCAAACCGTGGTCTACCACGAAAACATCCTGGAGCAAAATTTAACTACAATAAATTTCCTACCAAAAGGTTCTGTTCGTCTTTTCTGTAGGACTAATAGTTTACACATAGCGAGCGAGATGACATGAAAATCTTTCGTGTGGATTGTCAACGCGTTAAGAGTTGCATAAAACGCACCAGTAGGGGCAGCTGAATCACCCATAATGATATTATTGTGCCTTTTATTGACAATGATGTAGTTTACGTGTTTTCTTTACCTTTCAAATGTATTTGATTATGTCTTTATTCCTAGGAAAAGTAACAAAATTTATAGCCCTTCATTTACATTTTAGCGCCTATAGAGAATGTTGGTCCTATTTTTGTAGCTAATACAGGGTGATTCAAAAAGAATGCCACAACTTTAGGAAGTTAAAACTCTGCAACGACAAAAGGCAGAGCTAAGCAGTATCTGTCGGCGAATTAAGGGAGCTATAAAGTTTCATTTAGTTGTACATTTGTTCGCTTGAGGCGCTGTTGACTAGACGTCAGCGTCAGTAGATGCTAAGATGGCGACCGCTCAACAGAAAGCTTTTTGTGTTATTGAGTACGGCAGAAGTGAATCGACGACAGTTGTTCAGCGTGCATTTCGAACGAAGTATGGTGTTAAACCTCCTGATAGGTGGTGTATTAAACGTTGGTATAAACAGTTTACAGAGAATGGGTGTTTGTGCAAAGGGAAAAGTTCTGGACGGCCGAGAACGAGTGATGAAAATGTAACACGCATCCAGCAAGCATTTGTTCGCAGCCCAGGAAAATCGACTCGCAGAGCTAGCAGAGAGCTGCAAATTCCACAATCAACTGTATGGAGAGTCCTACGAAAAAGGTTAGTTATGAAACCTTATCGTCTGAAATTGGTACAAGCACTGTCTGCAGCTGATAAGATTAAAAGAATCGATTTCTGTGATTTTATCCTTGCTCAAATGGAAACAGATGAATCTTTTGTTTCAAAGATTGTGTTTAGTGATGAAGCAACTTTCCACACTAACGGGAAAGTCAACCGTCACAATGTCTGTATATGGGGCACTGAGAATCCGCGAGAAACAACTCAGTATGAACGTGACTCGCCTAAGGTGAACGTTTTCTGTGCCATTTCAGCCAATAAAGTTTTCGGTCCCTTTTTCTTTGAAGGTGCTACTGTAACTGGACTACAGTATCTGGAGATGTTAGAGAATTGGCTGTTCCCTCAGCTCGAACAAGAAGCACAACAATTCATATTTCAGCAGGATGGAGCGCCACCACATTGGCACTTATCTGTCCGTAACTACCTGAACGTCAACTACCCGAGGCGATGGATCAGCCGCCAGGCAGCCCGTGACAGAGCACTTCATCACTGGCCTCCAAGAAGCCCTGATCTTACCCCCTGCGATTTTTTCTTGTGGGGGTATGTTAAGGATATGGTGTTTCAGCCACCTCTCCCAGCCACCATTGATGATTTGAAACGAGAAATAACAGCAGCTATCCAAACCGTTACGCCTGATATGCTACAGAGAGTGTGGAACGAGTTGGAGTATCGGGTTGATATTGCTCGTGTGTCTGGAGGGGGCCATATTGAACATCTCTGAACTTGTTTTTGAGTGAAAAAAACCTTTTTAAATACTCTTTGTAGTGATGTATAACAGAAGGTTATATTATGTTTCTTTCATTAAATACACATTTTTAAAGTTGTGGTATTCTTTTTGAATCACCCTGTATTTCAAGTCGTCGAAAAAAAATACCTTTATTATTTTTTGCTACGTAATACACTGTTTGACAAAAAAATGAAACGGCCAGAAGATATGGCCAGGTGTCAATGTAACTTCGAAAATGTACACAACATTGCCGGGTATATAAATGACTAGACTTGCAATTCTCTGCGACCGGATGAGTGACTACAAAGTATATTAGTGTTGTCCGTGTTTAGTTTCGTTAACAGGCTTGGTAGGGCCTTTAAGGTCCATGAACAGCGTTAGATCTTGAGTGATCGCTGTGAAGGGCTTGTAGATGCCACGTACTCATGTGAGACAGCGTTATCAATTGTATCAACTGAAAAGAGTTTGAAAGAGGCCTCATTGTGTGTCTCCATTTGGACGACAGGTCATTTCACGCGGTAATCAGATTTGGTGTGCAGTGGTGCTATGCTGGACTACTCCGGAACGTCAGGGCAAGCGTACTCATCGTCAAGGTTTCGGTCGGCCACAACGGAGGATCACCGTACTGTGCACCAAGCAAATCGAATGCCTTTACATCTGCGCCTACCATCCGAGTGCAAGTAATGGGCCTGATGGTGTGGCTGGGAACCATGGACTACTGATGAATGGCGACGCATAGTGTCAGGGAGTAAATAGTGGTTCTGCACTGCTCCAGATGTCCAATGTCGGCGAGTATGGGAGAGATCCCACTGTCCCAGCGTTTTGGAGACGCACAGCGGTTTTCCTCCTGGCGTCGTAGTGAGGGAAGCCATCAGGTATGACTTCAGACCTCAGCTAGTAGTGGCTGAGGGAACTCTGAAGGCACAACGATACATCAGGTATTTGTCCTCATATGTCACCTCTCTTGTGATAGTATCGTGGTGCCAGTTTTCAAACGCACAATGCTCGTCTGCACACGACACGTTACTGCGTGAAATGTCTGCATGATGCTGAGGTACTCTCTCCTTGCCGGCAAAATCCTTAAGATCTGTTCGAACAGAACATGTGTGTACCATCTCTGACGCCAACTCCGTCCTAGTGGCAGTATTCAGAGTAATCAAAGACCAGTTACAACAGATGTGTGCTAGCTTGCCTCAGGAGACAATGCAAACGGCTTCACTACACCCTTTCCAGCAGAATCGGTGCACGCATCCAGGTCAGAAGGGGTACAATGTGATGATGATAAGTGGATTTATACTGCCAAGTGCTTTGTAAATTTGACTCGATAATCACTAAAATATCATCACATACTCTTGCGATTGCTCCTCTCTGTATTGGCGCTTAAACGTTTTCTTTCAGGCAACATAATTTAATATAAAGATATTTTTGGGCACTGAGTCTACGTCTGTCTTCGTTTTTAGTCTATTATGTGCGGTTTTTTCACATGCTGCCTTATTAAAATTAGCAAAGCAAATGTAACTCAAAATAAAAAGTAATTTAATTTTTCAATCCCAAGATCATTGAGTTCTGTTACTGAATCAAAGCATGAGAACATCTCTCCATAACGAAGAAATCATGTGCCCATTGGTTTAAGTTCCTTTTCGCATTTGAAAAAATTCTAATATAAATTTTCTACGATGAACTTGCCTGTTGCACGTTTTGGTTAATTGACCAACAATAGTCTTCCGCGATATTCGCACCCAATCACTGCTGATACAGTCTTTCCATGACCTGAATGTGTTGATGAAACGGTCGCTTTGTTCCTTCCAGACATCAGTCTAATCTTCATGAAAACAAAATCAAGGTAAATAATCAAGACATGAATCCTGAGGCTTGGAAAACATTTCAACTCCTTTATCTTTTCCAGGATGTTGACTGTAACATAAATACAATGAGGATCTGTTTTGTTACCTAAGAAATTAACAGCAACCTCTTTGATTGATGCCCAAGCGTCTTCTTTCTGTCTCACTTCTGGTTGGAGAAGAAACTTTTTACCGACATCTTGCAAACGTCCTCCACCTACGCACAAGGCTTTATCGAATTACTTCAATATTCATCCCTTATCCTACCGTCCCATGTTGTTAATTGAAAAACTATTGAAATATATCGTCTGTTTCTCCTAAACACTGCCAGGTGGAATTTCTCCAGTGTTTTGGCAGATATATGCAGTTTCGTTCTTTGAATGTGTAGGTGGTGTCAGTCCAAATAAATACTACTCATCATGTCTTTCATGCAACGTCTAGTGTCAACGGAAATCGATCATTTGTTTCCGGTTACAAACAAAAGCGCAATTTTACGAGCGCCTTTGATAGAGCGGTGTCAGATTAGTCTAGTACGGTACTTTGTTGAGAAATACGTATTAACAACGATAGTACAACACAGTAAAACGTTTGTTCGCCATGTCTCGGCAGCCGGAAGTCACCGCCTCGCGTGCCGCCCTGGCCCGAACTGTCCTCTACCGCCATGTTGCAGTGCTATTCAGTCGCTGCTGGAGTACTTGTTACTCTTCGTTTATTGCTATCTCTGCTCATATGCATCGCTAAACCGAATAGCGTACTGGACTAATTGGGAAACGCACAATCGAGTGGGCTCGAAAAATTCCTGTTTAAAAGTGTTTTGTTTGTAACTGGAAACAAACCGACGCTTTCCTTTGACACTAGCAGTCGCCGACTATATCTACCCATTGTAAAAACGAAGTTTCAAATTTCTGCTGAAACACCAGAGAAAATGGGCCTGACGACTCTTAGGAGGGACTGTATGTACATAACGAATGTATGGTTTTTAAATATTTAGCGTGTATTGTACAAAGTGTTGCGTTATATGGATTTTTTGTTATCATATTACAATTCAACACAGTAAACACCACAAGAATTAATCGCTTTCATTGCTTTTTCTATCACTTGCCTTTGAATTTCTTCACTCACATGTTAGTAACTACTTACAGGGTTCCTAAGGATTTCGTCTGTCTGATATTATAAGCAATACAACAATGAGGCAAGAACAAGGATTTAAAAGGAGTACCGAAATAAATGAAGAGATTTTTACTCGAATGAAAATAGATTTCCTGTAATGGTAATGACTTATCGACAAACAGGGAAAATATCGATTGGTAGATCAAGAAAGGCGTGGGAAGATCAAATAGAAACAAACCACGGACAACACAGGCGCTGAACAAGAGGTCGGAACAGACAAATGTCTAGCAGCTTAAGAAAGAAGTAGAAGAAATTTACTGTATCAGCTTTTGCTCCGTCCTTTGGTGTGACTCCAAATTAACAACATATAGTCAATGTCTTGTGCTATTTTGAGTTTTCTCTTAGTCTGAAGCAATAAGTGCAGTGTGCTTACTGTATGTAATTACCGTTTCCATTTCATGTTGTTTTCCGTTAGACTCTTAAAACGCTTAGTAGGTGAGAGTGCTGTATTGGAGGGTAATGTACTGAAGTACAAATGATATTGCTTGATTGCTGTACCAGTCTAGTGACCGACTGTACGGTCACATGAAGGAACTCGCTCTAGAGACAGCCGTAAGCAGGTTCCAGCATTTTCGACAGTTGGTGAAGACGGAATAGTGGCCGAACTACTGAGAAACCTCAGGCCAAACTCAGAGTACTCACACAGATCATCACAGACATATGGACGTCAGAAAAGTTGCCAGAAATGCGCACAAAAGGGTGACCCACAGATGTGAACGATTACAGGGGCATCTCACTGATACAAGTCACATACAAGATACTCTCAGCGTGCCTACTCCAAAGAACACGGATGCAAGTGGTACATAAGATCGGCGAGTACCAGGAGGACTTCGCACTGGTCGCTCCTGTGCAGAACAAATCTTCAATCTGAAGACTACCCTGAAAATCGGAGCCCTCAGAAACAGTCCAGTCATATGCACCTTCGTTTAATTCAAGAAGGTATATGACTCCATCGACCGCCAGCCATTGTTCAACATTCTACATGAACAAGGTTTGGACAGCAAGACACTGTGACTGATCAAACAGACACTGACAGACACGACATCTAAGGTGAAGTTCAAGGGGGAAATCTCCGAACTCTTCGAGACCAAGACAGACGTTCGTTAAGGTGACGGACTCTCACCGCTCCCCTTCAACTTAGCGTTGGATAAGGTCATCAAGGAATGGGAGGAAGAGCTGCAAATACAAGGCCACTGGAAGCCAGTGCGACTTGGACGAGCCAAGCTGGAGGCGGGATGTCTAGCCTTCGCAGACAATCTGGCACTAATCACAGATAACGAAACTACAGCAATCAGACGGATAGAAATACTCAAAGAATGCGCAGAAAATGTAGGGCTACAGATTTCCTTTCAGAAAACCGAGTTCTTCTGCACGAAATTAAACATTCCAAATCTGAGCACAAAGTATGGCAAGATCAAGAGGGTCACACAATTTAAGTACCTAGGTGAAGTGCTCGAACCGACAGGAAAGGAGAAAATTGCCCAGAACGCTAGGTTATTGAAAATGAAGAGAGCCTTATACAAAACACAGGCTATTTACAATAAGAGTCCGCCTGCTCCAAAATTCGTCGCTACAACACTGTAATCAAGCCTGAGGTGCTATAAGCCCGTGAGACACTGATGATACACACAAAGGCCGACCTTGAGAACATTCTCACACAGGAAAGAAAAATCATTCGGAAAATTATCGGGTCAATACTCACCGACGATGGATATAGGCTTCACTCCAGAGACACCACAGAGAAGTTCTCCAACATCGCAGCGGACATTAGAAAGAGGCGACAAAAATTTTATGGACACATAAGCAGACTCACACAGACCAGACTCAACAAAAGCATCCTCAGGTACATCCAGAGACTCAAGATCACTATACCCTGGATAACACAAGTCAAAATTGATCTGGAAAGAGCTCACATAGATTCAGCGGACGTCATGGACAAAGGAGTCTATAGACAAAAGGTGTAAAAGCGGGAAGTGATGTCAGAGAAAACAGCACCTAAAGGCCAAAGGCCAAAGTAGACAGAAGAAAGGAAGAGTGCCTTTAGTCAACGAATGAAGGAGTACTCGAAGAACAGGAAGAACAAGTAGTCATGAATGTTTCGCGCTGTCTGGTAAAAGGCCTTTAACGTGTGTTATGGTTCAAATGGCTCCGAGCACTATGGAACTTAACATCTGAGCTCATCAGTACCATAGAACTTAGAACCACTTAAACCTAACTCACCAAAGGACATCACACACATCCATGCCTGAGACAGGATTCGAACCTGCGACCGTAGCAGTCTCGCGGTTCCGGACTGAAGCGCCTAGAACCGCTCGGCCACCACGGACGGCTTAAAGTGTGTTATAAGAATAATAATAATAGTAATAGTAATAATAATAATACATACATACATACAGTGGGACTGAAGGATTCATGATTGCAATACAGGATCAAACAATAAACACCAGATGTTACAGCAAGCATATTATTAAAAATCCCAATACTACAACAGATAAATGCAGACTTTGTAAACAACAAATAGAAACAGTAGATCATATTACAAGCGGATGTACAATACTAGCAAATACAGAATACCCCAGAAGACATGACAATGTAGCAAAAATAGTACATCAACAACTTGCCATACAACGCAAACTAATAAAAGAACACGTTCCCACATACAAGTACGCACCACAAAATGTACTGGAGAATGATGAATACAAATTATACTGGAACAGAACCATTATAACAGATAAAACAACACCACATAACAAACCTGACATCATATGCACCAATAAAAAGAAGAAATTAACACAACTAATCGAAATATCCATACCCAATACAACAAATACACAGAAGAAAACAGGAGAAAAAATTGAAAAATACATCCAACTGGCTGAGGAAATCAAGGACATGTGGCATCAGGATAAAGTTGACATTATACCAATTATACTATCAACTACAGGGGTCATACCACACAATATCCACCAGTATATCAACGCAATACAGCTACATCCAAACTTATATATACAACTACAGAAATTATTGATACATGTTCAATTACCCGAAAGTTCCTAAATGCAATGTAAGATATACCGTACAGTTAAAAGGAAGTCACGCTTGATCAAGATCCACGTCACTTTCCATTTCTGAGCAGACATAACGTCTGAGAAAAGAAAGAATAATAATAATAATCTCCGCAATATTATTTCTTCCATGAAAGCTAATTCTGCAAGGTTCGCAGAACAGCTTCTGTAAAGTTTGGAAGGTAGGAGACAAGGTACTGGCAGAATTGAAACTGTGAGGACGGAACATGAGTCGTGTCTGGTTAGCTCAGATCGTCGAGCACTTGCCCGCGAAAGGCAAGGTCCCGAGTTCGAGTCTCGGTCCGGCACACAGTTTTAATCTGCCAGGAAGTTTCATATCAGTGCACACTCCGCTGCAGAACGAAAATGTTATTCTGGAATAATAATAATTGTTGTTGTGTAACGACAAAGTCATCTGTTCCCATGGGAGGTTCTTTGCAGTTCTCCCGAGCCAAGTGAATATGTGACGGAACGTCGTCTTGCTCTGTTGCAGGCTTGAATCCATTGTGGTATACCCTTGATGACATCATCAATTGGTCCAAATTGTCCCGCTCTTCAAAAGCAGTTCCGCGCAAGTACACTGTCGTTACTGGTATCCAAAACAAACTCGCTGCAACTGATCCCACACGTGCTCGGTTGGGTTGAAGCCTGGGGAACAGGCAGTTCGCTCCGTTCTGGTGATGGTGATCCTAGCACGATGAAGGAACGTGTTCATGAGAACAGCTCAATGAACACACGAGTTATCATCCATCAAGATGAAATTGACACCAAAATATTGGCGATACGGTTCCAATATTTGCTGCAGAATCTCCTCCCTGTTCCGTGGAGACTGCTCTGAGCAGCCAAGATAGGTTTACCGCGTAATGCCACCCCAGATCACCACTCCGCCTGATCTACTTGCGGGACACAGTGTTCGAGGCGTTCAGTATTACCAGCTTGTCTCCAAACACATGATATGTGACTGTGAGGGTACAAACACATCCGATTTTCGTTCTCGAACAGAACCCAACACCAATCCTGATGTGACCACCATGCGTGATTTATTGCCCATTTGCATTGTGAGTCCATGGCGTAGTTGTTCACAACATGGTTCTCACCTTGCTTCTCAGGAATGGAGATATTTGTCTCTTAACATGCCATACATAATGTCCTCTAGCCACTTTGAAAGCGTAATTCAGTTCTGGAGCACTCACCTCACTGTTTCTCTGACTCAAAAGTTGCAGGTATCGATCATCGTGTGCACCGGTCGGATGTGTAAGTCCTCAACACTATCTATCTCTCCGAACCGATTCAATGTCTGCCCGAGACTCCAGTTCACACGTCGAGCAACTTCCCTGGTTGAAGAGTCTCCTTCACGTAACATGGTTATGCAGTCCAATAATTGGTAGGAAAAACAAATCCATAATGTTCGGATGCAGCATTAGTAATGCCCTGCTTCACACAGTCATGTCATTGAAATACCTGGGTGCAACGTTGCAGACCGATACGAAATGGAACGAAAATGTGAGGATTGTAACAGCGAAGGGGAATGGTCGAGTTCACTTTATTGGTAGAGCTGTGGGAATGTGTGGTTCACCTGAAAAGGAGACTGCATATACTGCTAGTGCGACCTGTTATTGAGTACTGCTCGAGTGTTTGGGATGAGAACCAGACCGGATCAAAGGAAGACATTGAATGAATCCAAAGGTTACTGGTAGCTTCGAGCAACATGCAGGTATTACAGAGTTCTTCAGGAACAGGAATTCCTGGAGGGAGCGCGACGTTCTTTTCAGGGTTAGCCTTCTTATTGATACGGGAACAGTCACAATAGCAACATACTCTCATGACATATTGCAGTGATGCAAAAGTTTTGTTGATGTGTGTATTTAGTCCGGTGAGCTTAGAAAAGCTAGATGGCCGCTAGACGGTCCCTACCTGCAGCAGAGTCTCCCTGGACAGCGTGTAGAGGCCGCACACCTTGAGGCTGAGTGCGCGCGAGGATCGCCGGCAGAGGGCGACCAGCAGCCGCCAACAGTGGGTGTCGGCTTCCGGCCATCCGCAGCTGAAGGCGGACCGCGGCAGGCGCTCGCTCTGCAACACCAGACGGCCACTCAGGCTAAAGCCGGCCACCCACAGGCCGACCAGTGGACCAACCTTCCTGGCAAGCCGGTCTGCCCGGACACGTTCGCTTATATTGTACGATTTTGTACGTGTCGGGTCCCAAGGCCTGGGTACATCGGCTCCACAGCCACATCACTACCTGCAAACCACGACCTCTACCTGCCACTGCACACTCCACCTCTTCTCTTCCATTTTGGTATGGTGAAAATTGGGTGGGGTCTGCCATGCAGTCACACTGTTCCCACACACAATCAGACGAATCAGTGGCCTGCTCAGCGATGAGGGGCAGGGTCAGCCAAGACTCTTCGGCCTTTGCATGGGCGGCTTAACACTTTGGTCGGATAACAGCCAGTCCCATTCACTGGAAAACATGCTGCAGGACAAAACAAAATTTAACACAATATTAGATTATGGGAGAAACCCGCCAGGGTAGCCGAGAGCGCTAACGTGCTGCTTCCTGGACTCGGGTAGGCGTGCCAGCTCCGGGTCAAATCAGCCCAGCGGATTAACGATGAGGGCCGGTGTGCCAGCCAGCCTGGATGTGGTTTTTAGGCGGTTTTCCACATCCTACTAGGTGAATGCCGAGCTGGCCCCCATGTTCCGCCTTAGTTACATGGCTCGCAGACATCTGCATACATTCGCATTACTCCATGGATTACACTAGTTGCAGACAGTTAGGGGTTCACTAATTCCTTCCTGGAGGGTACGGGGTGGCGACAGGAGGGGCACCTGGCCACCCCTTAAAATTAACTTGCCACATCTGATTAATCAGCAGACCCCACAAGTCGGGATTAATGCTTAGAAAGAGAGATTAGATTATGGGAGAACACAAAAAAATTTTCAGGAGAGTTAATAACAGTGCAAGCAGTTCACATTGGTGCTCTGAACTGTGTGCAGTGAAATTTGTGGCTGGAAAAGGTTGAGGAAAAGTCCAATAATCCCCTGTCCAGACCTCAACAGAAGAGCGGACGATTCTTTCGTGGTGTTTTAGTTTTATAACTACTGATGAAGAACAGTCGACGTTTCCTATGAAGAACTATAACTGAAGGATTGAAAGATACCTATCTGCTGCATGCTATAGAATTTAATTTATCCTGAGCTCTGTGGCTTACAAGGGAACTGTATTAACTTCCTCTCACCGACTTCTTCATACTGACAGAATGTTAGGGCACGACTAAGATTTCAACATGTGTAAAAAGGAAGACGCAACTATCAACCGTTTTAAATCGAGTTTGAAAATTTTACGCGTTTTTATATATTTTGTAAGGTCGCTAATACTCAAGAAGTCCGCAGCCGACTGCACGCACGGTGGCTAGGCAAATTCGTTCAAAGATCTGGCTGCCTTCTGTAATAAAAAAATTAAAAAAACAGAGTGAATTATTCAAGGATGAACTTAAAGGGGGGTCGTGTGACGTCCGCCCAGACCAAATGCCGAGAATAATGACTAAAAAAGCGTATTAAATGGTTAGTTTCAGGAGCTGGAGGTCCATGGATTGAATACCCTTGCCTGCGCTTCTGTTTCATTTTTTGTTTTGTTTTTTTCTTTTCTTCCTACGAAATTATTACGACTGTGCAGACTCTCGCTACTGAATGATTCCTTTCTTATTTTTATAAGCTTTATTATGAAAAAAGGACAAAAAGCTTTTGTAATGGGATTAAAAAAAACGGATACACAAGGACACCCAATCAAATCATCATAATCATTTCATTTATATTATTTTTTTCTAAGTGTATGGCAAGTTTAATGTCTAAACTATGGAGCACTGTACGAATCAGGATGATACTGATCATAGAAGCATGGCAAACAATAGTTATTGCGACGTACAGCACTTGTAATGAACGCAGAACCTTTGCATGTGCTCGGTTTTTTCATTGTTTAAGAACACACTTGTGTTACATTCATACGCGGTTCTCGGTCATCATAAAATTTCGTTGCGAACCACGCGTATCTGTTGTTAGAATAACTTGGAAATAAAATAAAAAACCGGAAGCCTGGTTTTATCCACAGACCTCGCGCTTATGGAACCAAGCGCTTACTCCCTTAGCTGCGGGATCCTTGGTTACTAGCAGCCATACGAAGTTTGTAAGCATGCGTAAAATGATGTAAAAACTCGATTTTCTCGAAAACGGGTGAGAGTTGTGTCTTGGTAATTACATATGCTGGAGTGCTAATCGTACCAACATGAATCAAATCAACGAGGGGAAGTTCGTACGGTCCCTTTATTAGTGAAACATGCCGTTTGCTTATTCTCATTTAACCAAACCTTATTTATGAAATCTGTAACATAATTATCGTGGGGCTATTGGAGAACAAATTCAATCAAGATGTATCAACATTCAGATTTTATTTAGACAACCCAAACGCAACATTTTCTTTATACATTTAGGTCAACTGCTTCTTTATCCATTAGTAGCATCTGAATGGATCATCAGGGGATATAGCTTGTAATGTAGAAAGCCTAGGGTTCGTTAAAGACTTCATGAATCCAATTTATTTTCAATGCAGGAACCAAATGTGACATGAGATAGTCAATACTCTACATAAGACAATAATATATACTCAAAATAAGATTAACCATAAACATACAATTATGGGAATGTGCTCCAGTTTATTTCAAGCAGAATCTGGAATCATTCCACCGTAATGTCACGGCGGGAAAATAATTAAATATGGAATGAAACATTCCAGTAGTCATAAAGAAATAGTGGAAGTTCGATAGAGAAGCAAGTCATCACAATGAGCAGGTAAGAAAAAAAAAAAAAACAGGGAAGATTGTAAAACTGCGAAAATTAAAAATCTGTTAAACTAGTTCTGTATCAAAGAAAGAAAGCAATCGGTTACAGAAAGTTATAGCCCCCCGCAGAATTATCTGATATGCATGTGGGAGAACAGAAGCAAGAAGCACATAAGAAAATCATGAGAAAGCAGTAAATTAGAAATCAGAAAAACAGATGAAATTTAACTACACAAATAGATATTCATTTTATGAAGAAAATTAAGTATTGTTCTATGATGAATACGAATAGCCATCTCAGTACAAAGTAGTGAGAACGTGGTAGAACCCTGAGGAAACTACGATGTACGAAACGCGGGTATGTAGCGACAAAAACACATTTTAGTGGAAAGTCACCGACATTCTAAACAAACACTGAAAGTGCGAACAGTTATGAAAGACTACGAAAGCAAGAGACACCGATTCTATCACAGTATCACACGAAATGTGGCTGAAACAAAGACCCAATTACGAAGTCCGTTAAAAAATAGGGATATTTGGTACTCCAAGACCACGTTATGTGAAAATAGACCACTTCAATATATCTAAGCCATTGAGATTGAGAAGTATTTAACCAAATATAGATCCTTCGTGTCTCCACTCCACGTGGTGAGCAAGCGACTTGTAGACAAAAAGCTACTCCTGTAAATATCAAAAACACTTGCGCACATGCGAAAGTATACTCTTTAACATTACATGCAACAACCAGACCACTTGTGTCATGACTTATGCACAACTCGGCAACCTGAAGATGTTCTGCGAAAGAAACCGGTAGTAACACAGTAAATATCTAACACTGGCTGATTCGAGGCATTCTGCTTGGGGGTAGTAGGCTCACAACTGCATAGTATTGAGGAAACTTCGTTAAATTTATAATTTGTCCGTCTCGGCTGCTTGAATATACAATTAATTGTTGCAGTTGTTACCTGTTCCGGGCTGATTCTCTCATTCTCAACCCTCGCACCTAAAAATTGCAAAGTACATGTGGTACAGAAATATTTACATACAGGATGCATGTCCATATTACAAGTACTTAAATGATTATAGACATACCTTGTAATTAACCGGAATTAGTTATACAACGTGGTGCCAAAAGACAGGAATAGCTTTGTACAAGAAAGTCAAACTGTGAGTAACAAATACTCTCATTGGTAAGACAGCCTATGTGACTACTGTTACACCTGAACGACACAACCAAACTGACAAATCTAGTTTTTAGAGGTCAACAGGACACTGTGGTATGTGTCGCTTTCATAGTTACCTGCATAGACATACGACTGTCTATTAAGTTGCTATGGTGCTGTCGCACCAACCGTCATTTATTAACGACATTCGTAGAACGTAGAAAACTACCAGTTTCACATTACAAGAAATGTTAACAAGTTTGTTTTAAAAAATAACGTATCATCTAAATGAAACGTACGAAGCCAGGAGGTGACGAGTAGCACGCCCTCCCGTATACAACATTGTATTTTCATCGCAAAGTACAATATTTCTAGCCATCTCTTGAGATAATGCAACACTAAAAGCTGCTACATTCCATACAGGAAGCCAATGCTAAAATCTGAAATATCATTTCCTTTTTATATGATATTCACAGTCAATAAGAGGAAAGAAAAATAAGGTGAAATATATTAAAATTTATATCTTTTTTATTTATGTAACCTTTGCTAACAAACCTCCAGTTACGCAATGAATGACTTTGCTCAACGCCATACTAAGCGTCATCCGACACAATCATTATCCACGGTGCGAAGGCCGCATTCGAGGCCAAAGGTTAATATGTACCTTGAATGACATTTCTTGTAATATAAAACTCGTAGTTTTCTATGTTATACAAATGCTAGAAAATAAATGACAAGAGGTGCTGGAGCACCATAGAAAACTAATAGAGAGCCACATGAACATTCGCATATGTATGAGGGCTACGGCTACCAAGATGTCCTGTTGACTACTGGAAGTTTTATTTGTCAGTTTGGCTGTATCATTCAGGTGTAACAGTAGACGCATAGGCTAACTTATCAATGAGGTTATATGTTGCACACAGTTTAACTTTCTTGTACAGAGACATTTGTATCTGGCACAATGTTGGACACCTAGTTACGATTAATTGCAAGGTATATCTATAATCATATGAGTACTCGTAGTATGAACCTGCATACTGTATGTAATTATTTCTGTACGACATGTACTTCGTAATTTTTAGGTATGTGGTTTGAGAATGGGTGGATCAGCCCGAAATCTGTAACCCATGCGGGGCTAATGGTATATTCATGCAACTGAAACGAACAAAAAAAATTATCATCGTTTCATCGAATGTTTAATAATACAGCAGAGGTGGTTTCCACTGATAATGAACGACACTAATTGAGATGGACCTACGTTAACTGACCAGGAATTTCTGTCTTGTTTGCAAACAATGTAGTTGATAAGGCGTGGCACTTGTCTCAGGTCCCCGTCGGTCAGTTTTTTTTTATTTTCACTCTTTCCAAACAATGGTACGTGCCTGCGAGCTGCACATCATTCCTTGTACATATTTACACATTGATACATTAATAAATGGGGCAACTTCATTTTCGATGTGTTCAAAGATAGGTACGTGAAATCACGATACCTTCTTTTTCCTATTCTACGATTTCTCCACTTCAACCTATTTTTCTGCACTGATATCGTACACTCATCTGGCACATAGACATCACTGCACCGCAAAGTCTTACTTTAGCGGTAGACGGTCGTATGACCTACTGTCACCAGTGCTATACTTTGTAACGTGGTTACGTCATTTATGTGATCAGATACTGAAAAGCCGGCCGGAGTGGCCGAGCGGTTCTAGGCGCTACAGTCTGGAACCGCGCGACCGCTACGGTCGCAGGTTCGAATCCTGCCTCGGGCATGGCTGTGTGTGATGTCCTTAGATTACTTAAGTTTAAGTAGTTCTAAGTTCTAGGGGAATGATGACTTTAGAAGTTAAGTCCCATAGTGCTCCGAGCCATTTGAACCATTTTGATACTGAAAAATAAATAAAATAATTTCGTTTAAAAAACAAGCAGTGTTTCTAAAAGGCAGTATATCTAGTGTGTATGGGTAAAAGTGTTGAGTACTGCATCTGAATATGCGTTCTATTCTGGAAATGCGTTGTATGTAACACCATTTACAACATTTCTTAACTGAAAGTGATAAAATATATTATGTGTGAAGTGGTTTACATTATAGACCGCGTAGAGTAATCGTTAAGTGCTTACAAAAATGTTAATATAACTCCGTTATCTCGAGGCCGACTGACCCCGTAGATCAATAAATGTTCAAAAATTTTCATGTCTCTTTATTCCAGGATTGTAACCCAGTGGCGACATTGTGCTATCACACTTGTTATAGGAGGGATAGTAATTTCGATCGCCCAAGAAATGGAAACCACTGTGAAAATCTAGTAAAGCTTTGCACTTATGTGTTCGACAGTGTCTTCAGTGTGCCTGTCAGTTGCATCACTTCGCTCTTTTCAGTTCTGAGCGCATGGTGAGCACTTAAAGATGCGTAGAGAATAGTGTCTCCGGCCAAGTGAGAGGTCTTGGTGACAGTTTTCGCCTGATGTTATGCAGCCCACATTACAGAACTGTCATACGGTTCCTACTTCGTGACATTTCTCGGTCGCAGTCTCCAGGGGCTATGAAAATGCTTCTGCAGCGTTTTAGATGGGAAGTGTTTGATCACCCGCACTACAGCCAGTAATTGGCTCCCTCTGTGTTTCATCTCTGCTCACATTAACTACTGGCTACGAAGACAACATTTTCGCAAAGACAACGAGCTACAGATGAGCGTAGTGAATTGGCGGGAAGCACAGGCGGCTGCTTTCTATGACGGGGGTATTGGAAAGTTGGTACAACGCTACAACAAATGTCTAAGTCGGAGTGGTGACTACGTAGAGCAGTGGCTGGAAGCTAACAGTTGCAGATAAAATATTTCTGATTATCACAGTTGTTTCCATCTCGCTATCAATCGGAACTTACTTTCCGAATAGCCCTAGTAAGTTCTGAGTACTATTCACTTCTACCGGGTATGTGCACAGGGCGTGTTCGTGAGAAAGTCCAATTCTAATCCACTACAGGAAAGCAAACCAAGATAGTTATTCTTTTGTATGTGGTGAAGAGCTTCAACGGCGGTGAACTACCTCAAGTGTTCCATCATAGTATGGCTGTATGAGTAGCGCAGGTGTGGCTTAAACTCACAGATGTAGTACTGATGGCATACCAAATAAGTTAAAAAGAGATGGAACACGTCCCCCATGGTACACAAATCAGGTCGGAACAATGAAGCACAAAATCACGAAGATTGGTGCTGTTGTACAGGAGCTCGAAATTTCTTGCGGACTTCGATGTAAGATACTTTTAATAGTTCCAAAACGAAACTCTTTCTGGATGTCCGGCAGATAATCCAAAGAAATTCTAGTCGGATGTGAGTACACACTCAATACCTTCATTACATGATAGCAATGGTAATGTTACCGATTTCAGTGGCACCAAAGCGGAATGTTTAAACAGATTTCACGAACTTATTTCGTTAAAGAGGACCAAGTAAATATTACAGAATACGGATCAAGAAAAGCTGCCAGCATGAGTAACTTATAAGTAATTTCCAGTGGTGTAGCGAAGCAACTAACATCACGTGATAAAGACAAGTCTTCCAATTCAGACTTTATAGCAGTTAGCTTCCTTTCGGAATTCGCTGATTGTAGCTAACTCGTATCCTCTGGGCTTTTAGTCTCAAATTTAACTACTCAGCTGCTGATTCACTTTCCAAGCAGGAAATTACATTCAAATACCAACGTCAAAGACTAAATATTCGCTGAGAAACTGCAACGAAATCTTATAATGCTGTGAAGAGCTGCTTGGAGAACGCCAATCGTAAGGCCTTGGTCAGAGTGTGGAAAATTCAGCCTTACGAAATCGTCCAGTAAAATCAAACTACACTGTTATGACAACTTGCATGGAATTCAATTTCGTTCTAGGTGACACTTGTACGACAGCGCGTATTGTAATAATGACTCTTGTACTTATTACTAGTAAGTCATAACAACGGTTAACACTATTACGGTTTTGAAATAACCTTGGTGTTGGTAACTTTTCGCCTATAAATCAACGTGAATTAGGCAGCCCCGGATGTACGATATTTCCGAATCGTTGCAAAAACTTGATAGTGGCGACCCCCCTTTCCACGCCCTCCCTCGAGCGTTTGAGACAAGAAGTCAAAAATTTTAAATAATCGGTTTTCAAAAATGTGTTCATTTTGTAATGCACGTCATGCTGAAGATTTTGATATATAAAACGTATATGTTCGAGGAAATGTAAGGCATGGTATTCGGTCATAAGTGATCCAAAGTGTAGTGTCACTCCTCTTCACACAGCAATCTTCTATCGCACATCACTGTATTTCGGCCTGTGGAATTCAAGCGTGTATATTTTGTAATGGAAGCCATCAAACCTATATTCAGGACAGTGGAAATTAAAATGTCCTGTGGTGCCTCTCCTGCTCCCAGTCGGCTGGTTTGACATCCTAGCCCTTAAAATAAACTCATGATTAGTGCTAGGTGGGATTATTTGTTACCGGGAGAATAAGAACTCTGCACAATATTTGCACTCTTTATTGCCTATTAGTTATAATAAAATTAAATAAAGGAAACATAAAACCAGTAAAGGCAAGAACAAGCACGACAGTACAAATTTCTTCAATCCACTTTTTTCTCTCTAATCTTGCTACAGCTTTACAGGGTATGCTTTCCTTTCTGCGAAGGAATATATTTAGTAAAATTCGTCAAATGTTTTCCTACATGAAAAATCAAAAGGTCGTTGTCTCATACTGAGGAAGCTTTTAATACGTTTAGTACCAAAGAGTGGTGAGGTTTCTCGATTTGATTACGTCTGTTTGTCACTGTCTGGTAGCTAAAGCGAAATAGGACATTCTAATATCGCAACAATGATAACACACGCCAAATAAGCCAGACTGTTTTGGCACAAATGGTCATTTTTATTCATTTACGTAAATAGTACGACAGAACATAATTTATGAAGTACTAATATCAATTGTCTATTATCCCTACTACAAGCAAAAAGTTTTAACTTAGGAAGTAGTTTCACGTTTCTTTCATACGATCAAGTTTCTCAAGTATGAGGTCGAAAAGCAGTGGTACGGAATTTTTATATAAATTTGGAATCGTCATATTTTTCCATATAATTTGTGTAATGTCCCCGTTTTTCCTCCTTCCTCTTTCTAATAAACAATCTTGTCACCACTAATTCTGTAACTATTCCTGCCCTTGCCAAAAATTATTCTCCGATTGACTCCACTAACCCTGCCAGAATCACAGGTTCAGTTATTCCGTGTTTATTTTCCGGTTTGGTGTTATAACGTGTTCGTACAATGCGTTTTCCGAGCTATTACCAAAATAGAACTTAAAGCGGCTGCTAAACGGGGAGTGTACAACTGATCCTTAGTAGTTTAGCGATCTGACAAAAAATTTCTGTCCAAAATGCATTCTCTTGGATATGTTACCGTCTAAACCCGATTTTAGGCTGAACTAGTTTCGCCTAGGTCAAACTCGTTCATCCTCTTACCGATAGGATGAAACTGTTAACCTAGGTCGAATCGGTTTATCTTAGTTAGAATTTACATGCTTTAAGATAAATGGGTACGCCCTAGTCTGAACTAATTTCACCTAGTTTGTATCTTCTATAAGCTTTTTAAAGTAAATTGAATAAAGGAATAGAAATAAAGTAGTCAATATGATTCATTAAAGTTATTTATTAACTAATCAGTAATTTCACAACTATCACTAGATCAACTTACATATATCCATCCACAGAAAGCAGCTTATCTGCAATTTTCTTATTTACTTATTTTTGCAAGATTTACTTTGGTGGCAATTAGAATTGTAGAGTACTTTGTTTTTCTTACAATTGCATTTGTTTGTTGTACAGTTTTTCATGCAACTGCATTTCACGAAGCCTTGCCCTGATCCAACAGAATGTCCTTAAAGATATTTCAATACCCTGGTTAATATCTCCCACATCTAAAAGCTTATGAATGCAGACGTCGAAATCAGATCTAAAAAAATAAAAAGAAGTTAAAAAATATTTTTTTAAATTTTATTACAAAAAATTATGGAAAACTTTAATAAAATTATACCTGCAATAATGTGTTAGAAGTACGCCATGTTTGGTGCCAACCTTGTAGAGGCCCTCATCAGTCTTTTGAAGTATTACTCCAATTATGTTTCGAAGGTCACCTCTACCTTTATTTACATCTGGAATAGGTGTGGATACGTTGTTTCCAATGTCATCTGGTGGATGAGATTTGTCGGAGGAAGCTTTCTTTCTTTTCGCTTCTTTTTTTAAATTTTCTGTCGCAATTTTTCTAGCATTTTGAATGTCGTTTCTGTCAATTTTCAAAATGTTATCATCATCACTATCTTCGTCCTGTTCAGTATTCCTGCCATGTTTGATTGCCTTCTTTAGGTCATCTTCATCCTGAATAACATTTATGATTTCTTGAGGCAACTAGGAAGTGGAAAGTCCTACTCTAGGTTCGATTCCGAATAATCCTTTGTGAGGTGATTGCTTTATGCCAGAGTGGTAAGCTCGACTTTTTTTTTAATTGGACATATCTTAATCCTTCCGACCACTTTGTGGAATTGTTGCCCTTTAACCAAGAGCACATCCTATTTTCAGTGTATTGGTTGGCACGTTCAACAGAACGCTGACTTTGGCTTAGCCTTGGTTTTGCATGCACAATTTTCAGTTCTGACCAAAGCTTTCCGAGTTCTCTTATAATATTATTGACAAATTTTCTGCCGCTATCAGGTTGAAGAACGCACGGCGCCCCTACAGTTAGGAATGTGTCATTCATTAGCCATCTTTGATGTTAAACCACGAAGGAGAACAAATTTTGTGAGATGGCTTTGGTAAACTACAATGAATTTTAAATTCCCGTCTGGTTGTGTCTGGAAATCAATCAAAACGACTTGACATCTGCTATTCTTTTCGAATGGAGAATTGGCCTTGAAACTAGTCCTCTGTTCTTTTTCGTCTTCTTTTGTTGACAAGCGTCACACACTGATAAACAGAGACATATCATTTCCTTTGTGATATTGGCATAATTTTCTGAAGTCTCGGCTAGTATCCTATCGCGACTACCATGACCAACAGCTACATGAGCTGCATCAATCACATCATAAAATTCATCACCTGGGACAAAGTATTTTATATTCCCTTCACACCATGCAATGAGTTTTTTCACATCACCAATTTTCAAAGCAGCAAATCGATTCAGTCTTCTTTTTGTAATGATGTTCTTTTTGCCAACTTTCTTAACCAAATCCGCAAGTTCGTCTACTGAAAACACATTATATTGATAAGACTTTTTGTTTTCACTCTGCAAAACTTTCTCCAGAAACTTTTCTCTCCACAGCTTCTGATTGGCTTGTCTACTACACGAAGGTTCACCCATGATGAAAGGCCTCACAATAATTATACTAGGATTGTAATAAAATATTTTAAACGCAATCAGCAACTTAGCACGCGCACTCGTCGATGCAAAATACCGTTCAAAACAAAGAACAGTGCGAGCGAAGAGCGGTTGAGAGGCGCGAGGGGCGAGCCATGGATGATTCGGGAATTCCCATTTCGTACAGGCAGCGACATGGATTCCGACTAAGCAAAATTAGTACAGACTAAGACATACCAGTTTACCCTAATTCATGTAAATTCTAACTAGTATAACCGATTCGACCTAGGCTAAACTGTTTTATCCTATCGGTAACTAGTTCATCCTAAAATCGGGTTTGGCCGGTAACATATACACCGAGAAGATAGTATGTAATCTTTCTTGCCTGTTATTCCTGCCAGTCGTTTATTTACGCTCTTATAGTCTGAATCTATGGATTTCACTAATAATTATAACAACGCTGATCATTCGCGCATCCTATCAACCGCAAACATCGATTGGCATTCACCCGTTCGGATTTATTCGGCTCAGCTCATACAGCCCCGTCCCCTTTTGTCTGTTGAAAAGTTTTTTATTTCTAGATGCGACGGGGATTCCCATGGCAGAGACATCGCATACACTACGCACGCATTCAAAAATCAACTTGTAATTAGTTCAGAAATCGACTTACAATCTATTCAAAAATGCTAGAAAACAAACGGCTGCTTTTCAAAATCTTATGTATAATAATCGACAGACCAATGTGTGCTGAATGCTAGGCGCTTTGTGAAACAAAGAATGTGAATTTCGCACCCCCTGAAATTGCCGCCCGGGGCAGATACCCCGGTTTGTCCTCGCTCCTCCCCTCTCCTCCCCGCCCCTCCTCCCCTCCCCCTCCCCCTCCTCCCTAGATCCTGGTCTGATAGCAGGTCATAACCTGACGGAAAAACTGCAACTACAAGAAAGAGTTGTCTGGCACAAACGAAAGTCTCTAGACGTGTATCTATATCTGAAAGATGATATCTATTCAAATTTCTCGCCAGTCGCTTAAGACTGGCGCTAGTGGGGCAGTATGAAGACGCAAATCAGTTTCCCTTTAAATACACTCTGTAGCGGTTGTGAGCGTTAGTTATCTCTGAGACTGGATGTGGTGAATTGATGTCAGTCAAGGACGTCTATAAGGCGTTGCCGACACCATTATCAACACTGCACTTAGTCTGAGCGAGGACTGTGGGTAGCTGGATGTTCCTTCTACGATACTGCGGAAAGAATTGGCAGAAATATAGCTACTGTACATGATTACTGGCAGCGTCATTCACGAGAAAGCACGGTCACTAGGAGACGGGGCTTTTGACGACCATGTGGCACTATCGAGAGGGAAGACCATCGTGTTCGGGGTATGGCTCTGGAGCATCGTACTGCATCTGCAGCAGTAACATGAGCAACAGTTAGCGCCACAGTCACCCGACGAACTGTTACAAACCGGTTACGTCAAGGACAGCTCCGAGGTAGACGCCTGACACACACAGTGGTTACGGTTACTACAAACCACACCACAAGTTGGGAAAAGGGGCCAAATTTCTAGTAGTTTACTGTCGAGTTGAGATTTTCACAAATGTTTTATTCGTATCGTACAGAAACTAGCAGTACGGCAATAAACAGCCTTTTAAACACGCCGCTAACGGCAATCAAGTAATTTATAGCAAAACAACAATTTTAAATTATTTTTTTTTAAACACAGAAGCTAGCAGTACGGCAATAAACAACCGTTTAAAACACGCCGCTAACGCCAATCAAAGTAATTTATAGCAATACAACAATTTAAAAAAAATTAAAGAACATTAGTAAACAGGCTACTAAAGTAAATACAGAACTTTGTTAATAAAGTACGGTGAGGTAGTGAAGCTACCAACACCGCCATTCAAAAAATTAAACAGGTCTCAGCAAACACACAATTAGTGGCAATAAAAGGAATTTACAAACTTGGAGGAATTTAAAAAAAATTTTAAACAAAAGTGTCCTGGAATATCATTAGAACATAACAGATATGACGGATGCGTGTAAGGCAGCCACAAATCACCCACTCATGGATGCTCAGGCTAGACAGAATACTGACCAATTTAAATACGCCCGTAAATACAATTGCCACTCTCAGGCTGGTCACTGCACCGACTTCTAACCAGCGAAACTTGTTATAAGATGTCTTAACTTGCTGACAGAATTAGAGCTAACCTCGTGCAAGGAAACAATACACCACACAGTCCCGAATGAGCGAAAGAAGCATGAATTTACTCATAACCTACGACAGAATAGCGAAACAATTAAACTGCCAAAACTACACCTCCCATCGGACAGTAACGAGAGGAGGAGGAAATATCACTGTCTTCAATTACACCGGTGCCAGGGGCAGGAAACACGGTCGCCGGAGGCCACAAGGTAGAAGAGACGCTGGTTACACCAAATTATTACTTAATGATTAAACCTTCCACGAACTTAACTTGCAATTATGCTCGAACAGGCAGTACACGACCTCCGATGGCAAGGATCCACACATTCGACCGCGTACGCGTCGCCAGCGTACCCAACACACCACGGTTACGCGACAACACGCTCTGTCACCGGAGTTCGTCTTCTCTGCAACGTTGACGGGTAGTGACCGCTCCTTCATGTTAGGTGTCTCCTTTTAAACTCCAGTGTTGAAACGAAGGATTTAAAGAAGCTTGTTAGCGTCCCACCAAGGTGAAATGAACAGCAACCACTTGTGGGGCGATTCTGTATACAACCAACACGCGGGGAACTCTTCCGTCAACTCGACCCGCTCGTTGCATACAACCAACATACATCACGTGGCGAGTCGATACAACCGACCACGCCTGCTTCGCGCTGGAGAGGCACACTGCCCTCCCGTGTCCACCACACTCTCTGCCCGCAACGCACCTATTTCCGCGCCACCACATGAGGGTAGAACTGGTCAAAGATCTCACTTCCTCCATAGCAGTTTCCCGGAAGCAAAAACGCAGACGTCGATAGCAGAGGGAAAAGACAACCAAGCAGCCACTTAATGACAGACAACATATCAAACAAACATGTCAGGGGAAGAAAAGGAAAACCAATGCAATCTAAACACAAGGTGTAGCATGAGTCGATACACGGCTCAACGCCCTCCACCATGCTTTCCACTGACCCCAAATCACCACCTTTTGCGACTTCAGTAGTGTCAAGCAAGAGCTCACTCAGGGGCAAGGTGGAGGCCACTTGTGTTTTCTGATGAAAGCTGGTCCTGCCTCGGTACCAGTGATGACGGTGTGTTGATTAGAAGAAAGCCAGTTTAGGCAAACCTGTCTGCATGCTACACACACTCCATCTACACCTGGAGTTATGGTCTGGAGTGCGATTTCGTGTGACAGCAAGAACAAACACCCGTGGTTACCCCACACACACTTACTGCAAATTTGTACATCAGTCTGATGATCCAACGTGTGATGCTGCCATTCTACATCTACATCTACATTTATACTCCGCAAGCCACCCAACGGTGTGTGGAGGAGGGTACTTTACGTGCCACTGTCATTACCTCCCTTTCCTGTTCCAGTCGCGTATGGTTCGCGGGAAGAACGACTGTCTGAAAGCCTCCGTGCGCGCTCTAATCTCTCTAATTTTACCTCCTCAGGAGGTATAAGTAGGGGGAAGCAATATATTCGATAGCTCATCCAGAAACGCACCCTCTCGAAACCTGGCGAGCAAGCGACACCGCGATGCAGAGCGCCTCTCTTGCAGAGTCTGCCACTTGAGTTTGTTAAACATCTCCGTAACGCTATCACGGTTACCAAATAACCCTGTGACGAAACGCGCCGCTCTTCTTTGGATCTTCTCTATCTCCTCCGTCAACCCGATCTGGTACGGATCCCACACTGATGAGCAATACTCAAGTATAGGTCGAACGAGTGTTTTGTAAGACACCTCCTTTGTTGATGGACTACATTTTCTGAGGACTCTCCCAATGAATCTCAACCTGGTACCCGCCTTACCAACAACTAATTTTATATCATCATTCCACTTCAAATCGTTCCGCACGCATACTCCCAGATATTTTACAGAAGTAACTGCTACCAGTGTTTGTTCCGCTATCATATAATCATCGAATAAAGGATCCTTCTTTCTATGTATTCGCAATACATTATACATTCGTGAACAACATTCCAGTGGTTTTTTCAACAAGATAACACTCGTCCACATACCGCTGTTGTAACCCGACGTGCTCTGCAGAATGTCGAAATGTCGCTTTGACCTGCTCGATCACCAAATCGAGCACATATGGCACATCATCAGTCGACTACTCCAGCATCCGCAAACAGCGTTAACCGTTCCTGTATTGACTGACAGAGTGCCAGATGCATGGAACTCCATCCGAAAATTGGTATCCGGCACTTGTGAGCGCAGCCGATGCACGTTTGCATTCAAACATTCTTACGGCTACTGTGAAATAACGCCTCCCCTGACCCGGTAGAAATAATTCATTATTTATGTCTAAGGAAAGATATATTTTGCGTTAACTGCAGCGATCGTGTGACTCTGATTGTCTGAGTGTTAAATGCCAAGCTTACTGTGATCGGCGCGGCATTAACATCTCTGTTACTACTATAAATTACGATGCGTGACCGATTTTGCGCTCTCTATTGTTCTAGCGCCTTTCTGTTAGCCTCTCGAACTATCAGAGATTCTATCTTGTCAGACATTTTAGTTCTAGTGAGTTCTATTTCTTAATATTGTAATTATGCCTTGTGTCTTATGACATGCATCGCAGTTACTGTGATATTATTACTATCCACGACGATTCCCTCTGCTGATGAGCATTCTAATTTCTAAACAGGACTAAACTTCGTAAACGATAACTAATTTTCGCCGTAAGTTGGCAAATTCCATTGTGTTTTCTTTGCAAAAGATGTCTGCCATGAAACTTGTAAATGTACGACACAGTTTTTCTAAATAACAATTTGAATTACTGTAAAATAAAAACGGGATGGTTATCACAAAATTATTTATTAGTTAAATTTCTAGAGTCTCAGATATTCTATATTTCATCGTTAGTCGACCCCACTTCTGGACACTAATAAGATAAAATATTTTTCTTAGCAAAGTTTTACCATCCTCTTTAAAAGCTATCCGGTATACAAACAAAAAAAAAAATATTTTTACCACTGAATGACTTCTTCCAGAACTTCGCTACAGAAACTGCAAAAGGTAAATTTCATGTTACTAACTTAACTTATAAAAGTTACTATTTACTGTCAATAGAAGTCGTCTCAGTTATAAAATATTCTCTCTATTTAACAAAATGTAATACTAAGTTATATTTTATTACATCTGTTACAATTTACTGTTGCAATGACTTATCTCGTGCTTCCATTAATCTGTGGTTGTGCAATGTTCATCACTCAAATGTGTTACCTAGACAAATGTAATCCCGAAATCCATTACTATAAATTAATTATTTTCTTGTACTGCGGTCTTTTTCTTGTTAGTGTATTAATCATCATTACTCACCAACGAGCATAACAGCAATAAGAGAACATGTAAATTTACCACCAGAGCTATTTCGTTTCAGATACATGAAATGGAGTTATTGGCAACGTAAAGGGTGAAAGCATGCACGACGTTCAAGATTTTTGCTGCTCTAAGGAGCATGACGGAGACATAGACTTGCAAACGGCGATGTGAGGTCTTGGTAGGATTGCAAAGGTTACAGGTGAGACTGACCTCATTGATGATCTTCTGACCAAGCAGGCAGAACAGTGCCACCTGGTAAGCGTACAGTGTGGAGCTCATCAGCATCTTAACCGTCTGGATGACCTCCACGTCCTCCTGCAGCAGCTGAAACAACAAATGTTAAAAGTTGTATAATCCTCTAACTGAAGTACGATTTCGTTTGTTACCCATATTTGTTGTCTTTCAGTGGTGTTCTTGGCTCAATAGTAGCGAACCAGACTGCTTATGTAGAAGTCTGGGGTTCGATACCACGACAGGTCTGTGATCCGTATACATCACTTACCACCAAATTCATCTCTGGCAATGTTTTATTTGAAAACTGCAGAGTTGCACAATGGCTTGGAGTCCACATTAAACTATAGTTCTCCCCATAACTGGCTCGTACGTCAGTTCGGAAGTCAGAGGAAGGTATTCCATCTCCCGTATGACCGTGCCTGGTAAAGAACTATGGTGTTCAGGCTAGCCCACGGGTTTATGACAACTTTACTTTTACTGTAACCACACTGGCTGTATTACTACACACTAATTGTGTTAGGACCGGTTTAGTTTCTTTGAATATCTACGGGTTGTCCGCAGTTAAAAAAAAAACAAAAAAAAAAAACAGGAAATTAAGCTTCAGCGACAGAATCGTAACAAATGCAATAAGCGACTAGCACTGATAACACACTTTTAGCAATTCCCAACCGAATCGTGCTGAAGTCAAGACACAAATTATCTGGTTGTCGTATGTGATGTTGAAGACCAAATCCAAGACGATTGATCGTAAACATTCTGTCGACCGCTTGGCGAAAACAATTACGCATGGCAAAAACAGACATAATGTCTTATGGGATAACAGCAATCAGTGATTTTATGTTACTTTAAATCCGTCTTGATTGCAAATTTTTTATTATTCATATGACCGGTTTCGGTTCATTCAGAACCATCTTCAGATCTGTAAAAATAATTATACTAATTTACTATTTCACGAAAGCAAATCTTTTTCATCCTATCTTATCAACATCAAATGTACCAGAACGTACCTGATATTTAAGTTACAGGAGTAACCCGTCCAATTCAGCAACTTTCACATGCTAC
This sequence comes from Schistocerca serialis cubense, assembly GCF_023864345.2. NCBI lineage: Eukaryota > Metazoa > Arthropoda > Insecta > Orthoptera > Acrididae > Schistocerca > Schistocerca serialis. The sequence continues at coordinate 394,142,004 of NC_064646.1, read as the reverse complement.
GTCACATAAAATTGGTTGGCAGAGTGCACGTCATTTATATTAATTATGACACTATTACCGACAGGTGGCGTCTGGTACATTTGTTACATTACATTTGCACATACTGTATTCAGTAGATCTTTTTTATATTAAAAATATTTAATTAAAATATGTAGATGTCAAAGCTAAAATCTGTACTTGTCAGGATTAAAAAACAGTAAAAATCGTATAAAAATGATAATTTTACTGTTTTTTAATCCTGACAAGTACAGATTTTAGCTTTGACATCTACATATTTTAATTAAATATTTTTAATATAAAAAAGATCTACTGAATACAGTATGTGCAAATGTAATGTAACAAATGTACCAGACGCCACCTGTCGGTAATAGTGTCATAATTAATATAAATGACGTGCACTCTGCCAACCAATTTTATGTGACGTAGCATGTGAAAGTTGCTGAATTGGACGGGTTACTCCTGTAACTTAAATATCAGGTACGTTCTGGTACATTTGATGTTGATAAGATAGGATGAAAAAGATTTGCTTTCGTGAAATAGTAAATTAGTATAATTATTTTTACAGATCTGAAGATGGTTCTGAATGAACCGAAACCGGTCATATGAATAATAAAAAATTTGCAATCAAGACGGATTTAAAGTAACAATTACGCATGGTACAACAGAACCCATAGTTGTGATCATACAAAGTGTGTACGACAACAGAATAAAACAAAATAAAAGTCAACACAAAACATAATATCTTGTCATTGAACGTATAAAAGACCTGAAAATAGCTGAACAGAGAAGATTTAATGTGTTGCTAACTAACTGAAAGCGAGCTGTGCTTAATTGATGCATGTCTGTATAACAAAGGAACAGATTCGAAAGGTTACAAAAAGTTGCAGTTACATAGATTTATAAGATGGATAAAACAGTTAATAACCACTTACACCTATAAAGCAACTGCACACAACTTAGTAGAAAAACTGTTAAGTGACCGTGAGCAATGCAAGAAGCCGATTACAAGAAAACATGTTGTCGTTGAAAATATGGAATGCTAAAATAATTAAACTGGACAGTTTCAGTCGTTTATTGACAGTTAAAGTCTAGCTATGTTCAACTTGCTACTATTATGTACAAGTACAAAACTGATAAAGAATAAAAGCCACTACATAATAAATTAAAACAACTGAAATGTTTTTTTCCTACGTATCTGTACAATACAACAATAAATGTCTAAGTCCTTAAATGAGCGCTAATTTTTTGAGTAAGAATAAGTGAACTCACTTCCCTTGAAGTGCCCTCATATATTTTTATCCACATTCAAGTTTTAGTGTTCTGAACAGTATACTGATGTCCACTCCAATACAGAGACGATGCAGCTAATTTTTAGGCAGCTCTTAGATCTGTATTTATACATATCATACTTTTTAATATTTTCTATTAACACACGTTAATGGGGATGCAACCATCAGATGTTTTACGTCATAATCTTCTGTTTGATCGCTCACTCACCAACATATCTATTTAATGATGATACAGCTTTGGGCAACCACTGGTCATATCCGTTTTTAACGTTCATGATAATGGCAAATATAACACAGCTGGATTTAGTTGTCAACACACGACTGAAATTACCCAATTTAGTTCTTTTACTTTCCACGTTTTCAATGGCAACACAATTTTTTGTAGTCGCTTTTATTCATTGATCACAGTCACTTTGTATTAGCACATTTACTGCCTGCACTGTGTAGTGAACTATCACTTCATGTTCGTTTGTGAAATCAATTGCTCGTTGTTTCATCTGGAAACGTTAGTGCACCTAAGCTTTGATATTTGTTCTTCCATTTTATGGACCCGTAGGAAACTCACACAACTCACTTATAGTTTGTACGCAGTCGCGATTTTTTATTCCTCTACATATTCAATGAAAACATTTATTTTTTAATTGCTTTTCTTCTGTAAACATGATCATTTTTATATAATCACAATTGCTGGTCCTGCTATACTGTATCTAATTTTTCGACAGCCGATTGTACAATAAATAGTATGGCCCTGTCATTCTAGGGTTTGGTAACCACTAGCGTTTGCCTCTTCTATTGTAAATAATTGTAGCTTATTGTAATTTTATTATCAGTACACGATAACAACCAGAACGGATGAATAGCTCATTTACATTTTTAATATGAATTTGTTTTCTGTAATTATATTATTCACTTCATACGGTAGTTCTGTGAGATTTTAATTATCACCCTTGATATTTTGTAACTTATTTTACAGTTACCTACTTATGGTCAAATGTGTCAAAAGAGGATACAGTTTGGTGTAAGGCATATTAACTGATCCCTTGTAATTGTGCGTAATTGTATTAAAAACCTATGCTCGTACCTGTTTTCAGTTGTTTGGATTAATTATGTAAAGGCTTTTATTCTTTATCAGTTCTATACTTGTACATAAACTTGTACACAGTAGTAGCAAGTTAAACACAGCTAGATTTTAATTGTCAGTACACGACTGAAACTATCCAGTTAATTATTTTAGCACTCCACATTTCAGTGACAACAAGTTTTCTTGTAGTCGCTTTTATTCGTTGCTCACGGTCAATTTGTATGAGAACATTCACTTTTTTTTTTGCTCTGTTACGTGCAATTATTTCATATATGTAAATGGTCACTTGCTGTTCTATCCATCTAAGTAAATATAACCTTGTGCAAGCTTTGGAATCTGCTCCCTTGTTGTACAGACATGTAGCAAATTAACAGCAGCTTGCTTTTCGTTTTGTTAGCAACGCACAATGACTACCCAGTTCAGATATTTTCAGTTGTTTTACGAGTTCAGTGACAAGACGCTGTTTGTTGTAACGGCTTTTATTCTGTTGTCATGATCCCTTTGTATGATCACACTTACGGATTCTGTTGTACCATGAGTAATTACTTAACAATCGATCGAACAATAAGTCGTAAGACGTCATCAACCTGATGGTGATAAGGCTTTGTGTAACCACTGGCGTATGCTCTTTTTCATTTTAAAAAATTGTAGCTAACTTAAAACAGTTCGACTGTAATTAACAGCTTACGATAACCATCAGCTTGTTTGCTTAGCTCTTTTATATTTTGAAAGACTACGCATCTGTCATAAATGACTTCTGTAACATCAGTACTGGTAGAGGAAACAGAGGATATCCAAAGAAGAGCAGTATGTTTCGTTACAGGTTCATTTACTAAGCGTGAAAATGTTAGGAGGTGCTCAGTCAACTACAGTGGCAGACGCTGCAAGAGAGGCATTACGCATCACGGTGTGGTTCACTGTTAAAATTCAGAGACGTTCAATCTGAAAGGTCACCTCATATATTGCTTCCCCCTACGTGTCTTGGAAAAGTAGAGAAATTCGAGCTCACGCGAAGGGTTTCCAACAAACATTCATCCCTGCGACTATTGGCGACTGGAACAAAAAAGGGACTATCTGACAGTGGGACACAACGTCTTTCGTCACACACCATTATGTGGTTTGCACAGTAGAGATGACGATGTAAGCCGATATCTTCCTTGTTTTGCTTGTAACTGCGCAAACCCATTATAAGGTCATAATCTCAACATTATTAGTTTCTGAAGCACATGATTTCTAAAACAAATGTATGTCAGTAAACAGTTATTGATGTTGTCACATGTCCCACCTTTGTATCTGCATAGTGAATGTACTAATGTGTGCAAACTTAGCTTACCAATCTGAACTGTCTTCTCAAGCCCAGGGTGTCAAACAGACATTCTAAATAAATATGACTCTGGCCCTGTAAGGCAGCTAATGTCAGGTGCGGATCATAACAAAAATCATTAGAAATACTGCCGTCACGTACCTAGAATGCATGAATTAATAAAAGTAGAAGTTTGGGGTCTATTCCAGAAAGGCAACACAGTTATTCCCTTTTTTTCTACACATCATTTGTCAACTGTTACTTTCAGAGGTCAAGTGATAAACAACAATCATGTTCAATTACTTCTGACACTCAGTAACAAAATTTTTAATTTTGGACATATTAAAATGATGATTATTAAAATAATTACACATGAAAATTTTTTGTCACAGGAAAGAACTATTATTAAAAATCCTCATCAGCTCATTTAAATCTACGTTGTTGTAGCTGGACCATGCACTGAGTTGGTGCAGAATAAACTTACTTTTTGAACAAATAAAAGAAACTCTCATGTATGCAATGTGAGGGTAGCTTAGTATCCAAGCTTTTGACATTCAATGCTCAAAGCATATGCAAGTTGGAGTGAGCAAAATGTTGACTCAACATTTGCTGTGGCCTAATGCACGATGGTACTTTACCAAGCAACATCTGCAATGGCGTTGTCTCCTTGCTGGATCTGAAAAGCTAATTCCCTACTCTGGCATTGACTGAATTTACTGATCTGTTACAAGGTGATTTTACGTCTGGCATTTGTGGGGCGCCAGTATTTTTTTCAATTTATTGCCAACTTTGAGCAGTCATGCAATATATGTTAAAGACATAAAATCAAATTCTTGAAAATGGCATAAAACGCCGAAACCTGGGTTATACTTAAATAAATAATAAACTGGGTACATGGCGGCGTGTTCCTTTAAAAAATGTATGCCAGTTTGTTCATAAATTTCTCACCCTCCTTTACTTTCTCTCTCTCTGTCTGTCTGTCTGTCTTCCCCTATCTTTCTCCCTAACATGTTGCATTTCTATCATTTTCTCTTTCTCTGAGTACCAAAGATCTACATGTCAGTACGTATTAATAGCTCTGACTCCGTTTATATGCTGTTTAAGAAACTTATTGTATAGGAAGTACAATGTCTGCTGTGAACAGTTTCACTAAAAAGTTAGTGTATCGTAGTAATAACAGATGTATTTATTGCCACCGTTTCAGTCTAGGCTTTGTTATGAATAGTCAGTTGGCGCCTGTTGTACATTGTTACCTTCGTGGACCAATTGCTACTCACCACAGCTGTAGCCATGATTTGGAAGCAGATGGAGACCGTGTTGCAGAAGAGGAGCACCGAAGTCGCACGACTCAGCAACTTCTGCAGCAAGCTGACACACCTGAAAAGAGACCATAAAAACATAAATTATTACGGTGTTCAACTATACATGATATTTGTCATTTTACGGTTAACTTGTCGTGCCGTCACTGACAAGTACCTTATGCCCATTTTCGTAACTCATTTTCAAATACAGTTTATTAAATAAAGAGTGTTTATGTATAAAGTCTTGTGTTGTAACTGTTATAAGAAATTTATGGAAAAACTGTGAAAGGCACTGACTGATTTAGAAAGGAAACACTCCACTTATGAGCTAGAAGCATTAGAGATTTTCTTCGGAAAGTTCGCAATTATTTAGAATATCGAAATTTTAGCTTAGAGACAGGCAACAAAGTTCTCAGCCGGATACTAGCTAGGCAACAAAAAAACTAGGCTTATTTCCAGGCGTGTAATCTGCATTGTAACCTTCATATTTGTGGTGTACAACGTAAAGAGGTTGGATAATTTGGTGGCAGATAGACTGAGTCACATGTTCCATTGGCGTGATGATAAGCAAGTAAATGATCATGCCACAAAAGATCGAGGTCAGGTTCTTTTGACGAGTCTGATTTTAATGCGGTTTCCTCAATTACTCCATGATATCAGGGAATTTCAACATCAGGATGATTGGCTGAGTGAGGGAAGTTAACGACAAATGAGAGAGAAATGAGCAGGAAATGCCTTGTGTCTTAAGGGAAAAGTTGTTAGTCCCGGGCTAATAGTAAATATAATGTAGTTGTTCCAAAGGAGCTGGCTTCTTTGCTCTTTCCACATTTTCACGAATCATCAGAAGGGGGAGGCGGAAGGAATTGAGGCATATAATTATGAAACGTATGAAAAATTTTGGAAGAAATTTATATGGCATTTTGGAAGATAGATTTGGATTTTTTAGGTCCTGTGACAAGATCAAAGCTCGTTAATCGCTATATTCTGGTTTCTGTCGATGCATTTACGCATTTTCGTAAGGTTTCTACTGCTCAAGTGGTAGTACAAAATTTGCAGTTTTTTCTTTTTTTTTGGAACCTTCACTGCACCGCAGTGTTTGGTAATTGATAATGCTACATCTTTTGTGGCCCATAGTTTTAAACAATGCTGCCTATGTGTGGGAACTGAAATGGAAAATGTTAGAGGTAATCAGTATAGACTGTTGCGTCCATTCATCCACACTTCAGTAGCTGACCGACTGCCCAGGGAAAAATAAACACTATGGCTTGCTTGTACCATGCATATTTGGCGCTTCTAACCAACCTAAAACCATACTACTCGTAATAGCTATAATTTTTAGTGTGAAAATGAAGAAAATATTTAAGTAATGTTGTTCATTCATCACTAGACATATCTGCACTTGTATCTCTTTTACCACGCTGAGCGCATTAATAAGAACTTGAAGTCTGCCTTTATAGCTTATGATAGCAACGTGGCTGGGATCGATTGCTTCCGTTGTTAACCATGGAATTTAATAATGTCCGTTATAGGAGCCAGCAATGTATCCCCGCTAAGTTGCTCTTGGGTTCTTGAGTAGCTGCTTCACTGTGTAACTTTTGGCCAATTGATAACCGTTTGCCTCATAGGAGAAATTTTCATAAAGTAGCTACTCAGTGGAGAAGTTCTAAGAGGAAGATTATAGTACCACATCAAAAGGAAACTAAGCGGTAAAACATGGGCCGGCGATCCAATATCTACCGAGTTGGGAGCAACGTTTTTGTTTGGAACTGTTTGGTTATTAGTAAAGCCACTGAAATTAACCACCGAAAAGCTTCTGCCCAAGCTCAAGAGTCCATTCCAAATTAGCAAGTTTCTAATTCCAGCAACAGTTTTGTTGATTGATATTCACACAAGAAGAGAAGTGAGAGCTCACTTTTCCCAAATAAAGCTGGTTCTCGAGACTGATCTGATCGTTTAGCCTTGTGTAATCAAATCGTGAGGGGGTATGTGCCATGGGTTGCATTATTTTTGTTTATGCAACAAGTTTAGCATAACTGTTGGTCACTGGTGAGATCTGATGTATGGTCCCTCTGGCGACAAGGTGTAATATCGTGGCTCTGAGGCTTGTCAACGAAATGCGCTGTGAGCCAAGTGCAGGGCTATTGTCCGCGGAGTGCGTGAGGCGACAGGTGTAATCAGTAGAGACAGCCCCATATCTAATCCGGTTGAGTCCTCAGAGTACTCAATCGACGTTATGGGAAGTGTGGCTCCATAGTGCTGAATGTATAAATGCGGCTCATAATTCTGGCATTTTGGACACGGAGCGTCATTATGTAACCCACAAGTAAATGTCATGAGCATGTGCTCATAAAGATAGATTTTCGATCAGATACTGTAAGCTGGTGTTTCGCTAATACCACCCTCACTTACCTGTAGGGATTAAACCGTTTTATTTGGCTGGAAACTTATGTATTTCTTTGTCAAATGAACTGGCAGTCAGTAATCAGGTTAAATGCGCAGCAAATGAAGTTTTCGTTGCATGTTCATGGGTGCAACTACTCGGAATCAACTGTTGTTTTAAGTAATTTATGGAAGCGTTTCCAGTGGCCAGTGGGTACTGATTAAAACTTACTACTCGACTCTGGAAGAGGTTTCTAAAATATTTAAGCTAATAACGACATACTAGAGGCGAACGTGAAATTGAGGTTGTAGTATGCTGTGGTATCTTGTGTCTAACACTGAACTGTTTCAGGTAGACCTTCGAGTAATGCCTACTTTTGGTGTAAACTGTATGCACGGATGATGATTAACTGTTCAGCCAAAATAATCATGTAACCACACGGCAGGTGTAATGGAACCAGGTGGATGTTTAATAGCAGCTACGTTTGAACAAAATTTTATAGGATCCAAATTCGGAACCATCGAAGTCATTTTCGAACTAAGCTACGTTACTTAAATGTTTGATTTTTAACATTGTGTTATACATTGAAGAGCCAAAGAAACTGGTACACCTGCCTAATATCGAGTAGGGCTCCCGCGAGCACGCAGAACTGCCGCAACAAGACGTGGCATAGGCGCGACTAATGTCTGAAGTAGTGCTGAAGGGAACTGACACCATGAGCCCTGCAGGGCTGTCCGTAAATCCGTGAGAGTACGACGTGATGGAGATCTCTTCTGAACAGCACGTTGCTAGACATCCCAGATATGCTGTATAATATTCATTTCTGGGGAATTTGGTGGTCAGTGGAAGTGTTTAAAATCAGAAGAGTGTTCCTGGAGCCACTCTGTAGCAATTTGCACGTGTGGAGTGTCGCATTGTCCTGATGGAATTGCCCACGTCTGTCGGAATGCACAGTGGACATGAATGGATGCAGGCGATCAGTCACCTGTCAAAGCCGTATCTAGACGTATCATGGGTCCGATATCACTCCAGCTACACACGCTCCACACCATTACCGAGAGTCTACCAGTTTGAACAGTTCCCTCCTGGCATGCAGGGTCCATGGATTCATGAGGTTGTCTCCACACCCGTACACGCCCATCCGCTTGATACAAGTTGAAACGAGACTCGTCCGACCATGCAAAATGTTTCTAGTCTTCAATAGTCTAGTGTCGGTGTTTATGAGTCCAGGCGAGGTGTAAAGCTTTATGTCATGCAGTCATCAACGGTACACGATTGGGCTTCCGGCTCCGAAAGCCCATATCGATGATGTTTCGTTGAATGGCTCGCACGCTGACACTTGTTGATGGCCCAGCACTGAAATCTGCAGCAACTTGCACAAGAGGTGCACTTCCGTCACGTTGAATGATTCTCTTCAGTCGTCGTTGGTACCGTTCTTGCAGGATCTTTTTCCGGCCGCAGTTATGTCGGAGATTTGATGTTTTACCGGATTCCTGATTTTCACGGTACACTCGTGAAATGGTCGTACGGGAAAAACCCCACTTCATCGCTTCCTCGGAGCTGCTGTGTCCCATAGCCCGTGCGCCGACTATCACCTTAGAACTCAGTTAAACCTTGATAACCTGCCACTGAAGAAGCAGTAACCGATCTAACAACTGCACCAGACACTTGTTCTCTTATGTAGGCGTTACCGACCGCAGCGCCGTATTCTGCCTGTTTACACATCTCTGTATTCGAACACTCATGCTGATACCAGTTTCTTTGGCGCTTCAGTGTGTAACTGTGAGCTTCCGTAATCGTTCTGAAGTTCTGTTTTAAATATTGGGTTTGCTACCATTAAGCTGTATTTTAAAAGTGATATTGTTTTAAGCATGGTGTTTTAAGAGTTGTTAAGAGGTTTATGCCTTTGATCATCTTTCTGTTTACTAGACATTTTGTGGCATAATTCTAAGTGTTGAAGCTGTTAGTCACTTGCCTTCGTTGACATTTCGAGACTGAAACCTATAATTGTGATCTTTTACGTACCTGAAAGCGAGCCGTGCGTGGCTCGTGTTCGTGCCATATCTCATTTGACATCCTGTTTTTACTGTACTACCACCTCCTTATGTTAATTTCAATCAATGGTGCCACTGAGATGCCGCCTTGCCTGTCCGTGAGCGGCAGCAGCGGCGATTATCGATATAAGCCCTGGCGTATTATCTTTGCTGACTGCTATTACTTCCCGGTTGTAGAGTGTTCGGGGTTAGTTCGGATCTGCCAGTGAGTTGGGACGCGCTAGCAGTTAGCACGGATCTGACAGTGTTTGAGTTGGCACACGGTACAAGTTCAGTCTGGGCGCGACAGCAGTGCGGTCCGGACGGCCATGACTAGTCCGAGCCGGCCGTTGTGGCCGAGCGGTTCTAGGCGCTACAGTCTGGAACCGCGCGACCGCTACGATCGCAGGTTCGAATCCTGCCTCGGGCATGGATGTGTGTGACGTCCTTAGGTTAGTTAGGTTTAAGTAGTTCTAAGTTCTAGGGGACTGATGACCTCAGATGTTAAGTCCCATGGTGCTGAGAGCCATTTGAACCTTTCACCATTTTGCAGGCCTCATCAGCGAGAAAAAGTTTCATAAAGGTTTGGAATATTGTGTTAAGTTTGTTGCAAACCCCTAAGTGCCCTCATGCTCAAATAGCATATGAGTAAAGTATGGGTATTAGAGTGTCGTGAGCTCCCTTTTCGCCCGACCACATTAACTTACAACACATAATACTGATTTCCAAACAGTAAATTATGTGTGTACCAAGTTTGATCCAGTGGTTTAAGAGGAGACGTGAAACATAAAGACACACGTATCTACGTACAAACATCGACCGTGTAGCAACCCGTGTAGTGAACTAGACGCTCTGGAGCACGGGGTTTTGGGTCAAATTGTCTTAGCACCGCTTGTCAGAACAATAAATAAATTTGAGAGAGAGGTATTAGAGTTTTACAAATGATGACCCAAACATTAATTTTTCCGCAGATTCGGATAAGTTTCGTGTGAGTCAACATTTGTAAAACTAATTCCTCTCCTTCAAACCTTACTCTATGGGGAGAGAGGGAGAGTTTTAGTTTTAGCGACTGAAAATTTACGAAGTAAATAAATATTTTTTATTTATCCGTAACCATTTTCCAGGCAAAAATGAGAACATGGATTTTCTTGAATTACAGCACCAACTATCAAGAATGAAAAAAAAAGTTTTGAGACAAAATGTACGTAGTTTTTTATGTAGAATCTGATTCTGCAATAAAAAATGGGGGTTCACATTTGAAATTTTAAAGTTGCCTCACGTCCCACCCCTAGGGGGCTGGGGTGGTGGGCTACTTTTAGCAACAACAGATGTCCCCCTCGAAAATAATCAACCTTGGATTCTCCACATTTTTTCGTGTGAAGCTTATTTTTCGAGTTATCCTGGTTTGTCAACTTAAAATTTATAAAAAAGAAATCACTCCCACAGTAGTCTGTAAGAAAGCCTTAGGCTTCTGTTTATGGAGCTTAAGGATGACGATAGCAACAAGAGAATCTAAAGCGAGCCTTACCTGATAATTATTTGATGGTGTTTTATATTGTCGACCAATTGTTGATACATTTCGTCAGGTGTATATCTACTTCGAGACATGGTGGTGATTGAGGACCCAAACCGTTCTCGAACCACCAAAGACGATGGGGACGCCGGCGAAACCTGGACACGAGTGGCCCCCGGCACATCCTGTCCAACGTCCGCTGCGGTGGCGGCGAGCCTGTCGTTGAGGACGGCGAGCTCCGCGGCCACCTGCAGTATGAGCGCTATGAGGGAGCCGTCCACCAGCACCGTGGTCTCGGAGACGGTCCAGCCGAAGGCCAGCTGCAGGCAGTACAACGTCTCGTAGGCCGGCGAGGCCCGGGTGTCGAGCGGCAGCCACAGGGGGATCACCAGGTCCCTGCTGGCGCGGGACGCGCTGCCAGCCGCCACGATCCTGATGATGGGGGCCACGCTCCAGTAGGCCGAGTTCATCCGGTAAGTCACCTGCAAAAGGCGCCACATTCTCGCAGAATGATAAGAATAATGATAGCAGTTTAATCAACGTAACAATACACTAGGATATACAGATCATTCTAACAACTCCGAATGTAGCAACGGTAGACAAGTGCGAGAACTACCGTGCAGTCAGCTGAAAGGTGCGCGCATCGAAGTTGCTGCCAAGAATAGCATACAGAAGAACGGAAAAAAACTGAGGATCCGTTAGTATACGATAAGGTTGGCTTTCGGGAAGGTAACGGCACCAGAGCGGTAGTTCTGAAGTTGCGATTGGTGATGGAAACAAAACTTAAGAAAAATCAAGACACGTTAACAGGATCTGTCAAGCTGGAAAACGCTTTCTACGATATAAAGTGGTGCAAGACGCTGGAAATTCGGAGGAGAATGTGAGCATGCTATAGGGTAAAACGAATAATCTACGCTATTGTATAAAGAAAAAACGTTTACCACTGTTTCCAAAAATCTCGGAAAGTTCTTAACCAATTTACTTCAAACCTTTACACTACTCTGATAAACATTTGAACAGACATATAGCACGTATATTTTAATATACACTACTGACCATTAAAATTGCATACCACGAAGATGACGTGCTACAGACGCGAAATTTAACCTACAGCAAGAAGATGCTGTGATATGCAAATGATTAGCTCTTCAGAGTATTCACACAAGGTTAGCGCCTTTGGCGACACCTACAACGCGCTGACATAAGGAAAGTTTCCAACCGATTTCTCATACACAAACAGCAGTTGACCGGCGTTGACTGATGAAACGTTGTTGTGATGCCTCGTGTAAGGAGGATTGTAGCCTATCGCGATTGCGATTTATCGTATCGCGACATTGCCACTCGCATTGGTCGAAATCCAATGACTGTTAGCAGAATATGGAATCGGTGGGTTCAGGAGGGTAACACGGACCACCGTGCTGGATCCCAACGGCCTCGTATCACTAGCAGTCGAGATGACAGGCATCTTATCCACATGGCTGCAACGGATCGTGCAGCCACGTCTCGGCCCCTGAGTCAACAGGTGAGGGCGTTTGCAAGACAACAACCATCTGCACGAACAGTTCGACGACGTTTGCAGCAGCATGGACTATCAGCTCGGAGACCATGGCTGCGGTTACCATCAACGCTGCATCAGAGACAGGAGCGCCTGCGATGGTGTACTCAACGACGAACCTGGGTGCACGAATGGCAAAACGTCATTTTTTCGGATGAATCCAGGTTCTGTTTACAGCATCATGATGGTCACATCCGTGTTTGGCGACGTCGCGGTGAACCCACATTGGAAACGTGTAGTCGTCATCGTCACACTGGCGTATCACCCGGCGTGGTCGTATGGGGTGCCACTGGTTGCACGTCTCGGTCACCTCTTGTTCACAATGACGGTACTTTGAACAGTGGACGTCACATTTCACATGTATTACGACCCGTGGCTCCACCCTTCATTCGGCCCCTGCGAAACCCTACATTTCAGCAGGATAATGCACGACCGCGTGTTGCACGTCCTGTACGGGCCTTTCTGGATACAGAAAATGTTCGACTGCTGCCCTGGCCAGCACATTCTCCAGATCTCTCACCACTTGAAAACGTCTGGTCAATGGTGGCCGAGCAACTGGCTCGTCACAGTACGCCAGTCATTACTCTTGATGAACTGTGGTATCGTGTTGAAGCTGCAAGGGCAGCTGTACCTGTACACGCTATCCAAGCTCTGTGTGACTCAATGCCCAGGCGTATCAAAGCCATTATTACGGCCAGAGGTGGTTGTTCTGGGTACTGATTTCTCAGGATCTATGCACCCAAAGTGCGTGAAAATGTAATCACATGTCAGTTCTAGTATAATATATTTGTCCAATGAATACGCTTTTATCATCTGCATTTCTTCTTGGTGTAGCAATTTTAATGGCCAATAGTGTATATACTGAGTGATTCAGGATGAATGTCGTGATTTGTGAGGTGAGTCTACGCATGAAAATAAACCGAAAAATTCCTGTGAACATATGGCCCATTTCTTAGCGTTACTGAACTGGAGCAGGTTCAAAACTACACAAATCCATCAACGAATATGAAGAAAAATGTGAATATTAATTACCGAAATGCTTCATAGGCACTGTCGTGGGCAGAATAATGGTGGGACAGATCACTAATCCATCCTACAGGAGGTTTGGGGGTTCTCCAGCAGATAGCAGTACTGTGACTTCGCACCGAGGCAACAGCTGCAAGTGTACCCAGTGTGCACTCGTGGGTTGGGTCGACCGTGTACACAACGTGCTTGAGGGTTGTTTAATTGACAAAATTCATTGTTTGACTGAGTAAGCAGACAACCGTTTTGCCACGCGGGGTAGCCGAGCGGTCTGGGCGCCTTGTCACGGTTCGCGCGCGTCTCCCTCCCTCTCCTCCCCCCCACCCCTTCCTTCGGAAGATCGAATCCTGCCTCAGGCATGGGTGTGTATGTTGTCCTTAGCGTAATTTAGTTAAAGTTACATTAAGTAGTGTGTAAGCTTAGAGACTGATGACCTAAGCAATTTGGTCCCATAAGACCTTACCACAAATTTCCAAATTTACAACAATTTTGTGAATGGTTGGCTGTGCACAGCGACGTTGTGCAATACACTTTATTTATAGATGATGTTACACACAATGATTTCATGAACACCTGCTGTTCTTATAGGTGGGCGATGGGGAACCCACAAGACATTAGGGAAACAAGATTACAGGTTGGGTTCTCAGTGAACGTCAGGTGTGGTATGACTGACAGCCTGTTGATAGTGCCTGTGTTCTTGCCATATCACGTGACAGCCGCAGCATATGCACATTTCATGATAGAATACCTACCTGCAGTTTTGGAAGACGTGGCATCAGAGCAACGACGACAAATGTACCTGTAACATGATGGATCATCGATTCACTGTACTAGAAAACAATCCCAGTATCTTCATAACACATTTCTTCAACGTTGGACTGGTCGTACGGGCACATTAAGTGGCCTGCTAGATCACACTACTTAACCCCATTAGACTTCTATTTATGGGGCTGGTTAAATGGGAATGTGTACATAACGAAGTTGGACACACACAAAGATCTTGTTGCTCGCATGACCGATGGTGTTGCTCGCATTAAAGTCCACAGAAAAGATGTCTGATGTTCAACACAACACACTCTCCGACACGTTGACAAGTGCACTGAGATGGGTGAGGGACTTTTGAACACATCTTGTGGAATACATCAGTCATGAGTCCCATCATTATTCCTTACACTACAGCAACATTGTTAGCAAAAGTTTCGAAAACTCTGTGGCCGATTTACTTCAAGTTTTTGCACGATGCTCTAATAAACTTTTGGACAGACGTAGGCTACGTACGTTTTTAATGCACTCATATATATGTAAAACAGGGAAACGTTGTTGTCAGGAATCTAGAAATTCTTGAGCGATTTACTTTAAACTTCTGCACGATACTCAAATAAACATTTGGAAGGACCTTTTTTTTAAACTTTCATGGTAAAACTCGACTTCGAGAAAGAAAATTCTGTGTTTTGCTGTTCTGTGCTGTGAAAATGGCTTTTTCGCTTCCTTTTTGGCAGTCCGTGTTAACTGTGATAGCATTTAAAAAATGGTTCAAATGGCTCTGAGCACTATGGGACTTAACATCTATGGTCATCAGTCCCCTAGAACTTAGAACTACTTAAACCTAACTAACCTAAGGACAGCACACAACACCCAGCCATCACGAGGCAGAGAAAATCCCTAACCCCGCCGGGAATCGAACCCGGGAACCCGGGCGTGGGAGATAGCATTTAAACCATAAGACAAGTTATTTCTCTGATATATACATTTTTTTGCCTTAAATTCAATTTAAGAAAAACAATTGTGCACACAACAATATGACGTTTTGTTTTCTTCTCTGCAGTCGTTTTTAATAGCATTTTAAATTACGATAAACAAGGCACAGGGGCAGTCTCTTACATACTGCGTAATTGATTTGTCACCACAGTGCTTTCCCTAAGGATATCTGTACGTCGCTTGATATAGAGTGAGCTCACCCCAGAATGTATACATCATAACGAAAAACATTGTGTACGGTCACGCCTTGAGTTAAATAAATATTACTGTCAATTGTATATACTGCATACTACAACATTAATGTGGCTGATGTACGTAGAGATATGCTCTTCAGTTTGCACAATTCTCTCTGTGAATGGTTAGTAATTTCTACGCTGCTGTTCGATTATGTGTGAATGAGATTTTGTCGATATGTGGTGCAAAAACAGTTCACATTATTTTTTAAAAATCACGGGTTAAATAAACACTTCCTATCTCCCGCACAGAGCGTCGGGGGACGGGAGGGGGGGGGGGAGGGGGAGAGAAGAGATGGTCAGAGAGAGGGCGGAGGAGGAGATGTGTACAATACATGTGTCGAACGCCGACGCTGGTGAAGCCGCGGAGTATAGACCAATGGACTTATCGGCCAGAATATTATGACCACCCACTTAACAACCGGTATCTCCACCTTTGGCACGGATAACGGTGGTGACGCACCGTGGCATGGAAGCAATGAGGCCTTGGTAGGTCTCTGGAGGGAGTTGACACCACATCTGAACACACAAGTCACCTAATTCATGTAAATTTCTGGGAGGGGGACGATGAGCCTTGACGCCACGTTCAATCACAAAGATGTGTTCGATCGGGTTCAGATCTAGTGAGTTGGGGAGCCCGCACATCAATTGGAACTTGCTACTGTTTTCTCGAACCTTTCCATCCTGGTCTTGTTACATGGCGCATTATCTTCGTGAAAAACGCAACTGGCGTCGGAAAATGTGATCGCCATGAAGGGGTGTATTTGGTCTTCCACCAGTGTACGATACTTCTTGGTTGTCATGGTGCCTTGCACGACCTCCACTGGAACCATGGATCGTCACGTGAATGTTCCCTAGAGCGTAATGGTGCTGCCAACAGCTTGTCACGGTCCCGCAATACAGGTGTCAAGGAGCTGTTGCCTTGGAAGACGACAAGTCCACGCCCTCCCACTGTGATGAACAAGGAGATGTCTGGATTCATCACTCCATGCAAAGCTCTGCCATTGCGCTAACGTCCAGTGCCGATTGTCAAGTGCCCATTTCAGTTGTAGTTACTGATTGTTGTGGTGTTAACATTGGTACATGCATGGTTTATCAGCTACGGAGGCCCATCGTTGGGAGTGTTCAGTCCATTGGGTGCCCAGACACACTTGTAATCTGCTCAGTCTTAAAGTATAAAGTTAGTTCCGCCAGAGTTCGTCGACTGTCCTGTTTCACCAGTCTGCCCTGCCTGCGACGTCCGTTAGCTGTAGCGAGGGGGTGTCCACCCAACCCCACGACGTCTAGACATGGTTTCACCTTGGTTTCGCCACGAGTTGAAGACACTCAGCACAGCACTCCTCGAACACCCGACGAGTCGTGCAGTTTGCGAAATGCTCGTGCCAGGTCTCTGGGTCATCACAATCTGCCCCCAGGGAAACTCAGGGCCATTCCAGTTCTACACACTGATACTAAATGCATCGTGGGTGAGCCTAACAAGCAGTCATTCCTGAACACATGGCGCTGCTATCGCCTGGATGAGTTTATATCGATAGCAGGTAGGTGGTCATACTATTCTGGCTGATTAGTGTATATGTCTAAAGTGGACTGTGTATTATATATGGCGTTAATCCCATTAACTTTGAGCGGCTGCGCAGAGGCGATAATCATATTTTGTATATGCAAGCACGTAGTATACTTTTCGTCATTTTGACGTTCGTTGCCCGCCGCATGCATGGTGTTGCAATTTTAATGGCTAGCAATAAAGAAAAATGTTAACAAGTGCACTTTGTGTCGTTATCATAACGGTGTATGCACCTTTTTGCAATGATATAGGGCTAACGCGCTTTCATGTCGGAAATGCTTGACGTATAGTTACACAAATATCCTTAGAGGAGCGGTATTCTGGTGAGCATACGTTACCTGCAGAAATCGATGCAGCCTCGTAGCTGTGACGTGGTGGCGAGCTCTGCGGCCTTCTGCGTCCGGGAATCGTTGACGAGACGCTGCCAGCAGTCGCAGCAGCTCCGTCAGGCGCTGTCCGTCCAGGGAAAACGAGAACATCTGCACATTGGAAATCAAACAAGAGACTGTTAGCAAAATGCACATTACTCGGTCACCTCTACGATTCCACACCTCGTGGCTGAAGTTAATTGTAACGAGGCCTGAGCAAAGTGATGCGGTGGTCAATACACGGGACACAATAAGTTTTTTTTTTTTTTTCTTTTCATGTCGGATGCCACAGCAACAAATTTATTTAAAGTCAATTCCATTTTTCACCTTGGCGTATATGATCACAGTCATTTATTTCACACAATCATCTGGTTCGCCGATGTGCCATTTTGAAGTACTTATTGATAATAATGACGTCTTGAGTTTATCCATATTATATGGACTGTGTTGAGGACTGCGACTGTATTGCAACTTCATGAAATAATTTCTACTGTTTCAGTCACTTTCTTACTGATATTTAATTAGCACGATGCGTTTCGGCAATATGCTACCGTCATCAGGTGCATTCCAGTTACATTTCCAATATATTAATTTGAAGTATGATTAGATTCATTTGATGTCTGTGCCATTTAGGCTATGTGACGAAATACAATAATTTTTGTTGGAAATTTAGCTGCCTGTGTCACAGAGCACAATGAAAGACGCTTCACATCTTAACACCTTCACATACACTCATACGTCTGCCGTTTAAATATAAAACTGCTGTGGTACACTATAACAAGTACAGCGTTTCATACTCTTCAACAGCTTAAACAATACTGCCGCCTTAGTGGCATACGTGATGTCATTGCATTCATTGTTTAAGGCAAGTACTTGGATTGTTCCTTTAAAAGTTCGATCTAAGTCGTTTCGCAATACGAGCTTTTGCTCCGTGTTGTATGACCACGTTGTCAGACTACAATATTTTCACTCTGTCAAGCGAAGCCAATAGCAGACTTGTACATTAGCCGGTTCCCAAGATAAAGTTACTTGACAAAATGGTATTTTCAGCGGAACGGAGTGGTTTGGGTATATTGACTGGCTGATCAATTTAATCTAAAACTGAAGGTTCCTGGAAGATGAAAATATATCCCTGACTTGACGGCTTAGGTCTCTTGACATCTCAACGTAGGTAAAATCCTTTCTCCGTTCCATCGCATTAATACTGCTGAACCTAGTCCAGCAGGTTGACAGCGGAATATGAAGGCTAAGGGTATTTAATAGACTAATAATAATAATAAAAAATCATTGAAGTGTGAGTAGGACTCGCGAACCGACGGTTCCATACAAACTTAATTACGTATATAGACAGTTCTTCCATCCTGGGAATCGTGAACCTCGAAGATTTCTGCCTGTTATCGACATTACTACAGGCTAGATACTGGTTCCGGCGATTTCAAGACTTTCGAGATCAATTCGAAGTGCTACGGTCGCAGGTTCGAATCCCGCCTCGGGCATGGATGTGTGTGGTGTCCTTAGGTTAGTTAGGTTTAATTAGTTCTAAGTTCTAGGCGACTGATAACCTCAGAAGTTAAGTCGCATAGTGCTCAGAGCCATTTGAACCATCAATTCGAAGATAATTATACGATTTTTTCCCTTAATTGTACTGTGAAAACTTGATTCTTGTAACATTTCATGATTCTAGGTCAACGGGAAGTATCCTAAAGGTTTTGATGACTGACTTTGCAGGTATAAAAATATGTGACAAATGTAAATATCTTTCGATTGGAATCACTTAGAAACTTAATTTTTTAAACCTCAAGGGACTGTAGACCATAGTATGTAAGATAAATTTCAACTTCAACTTCGATCGGTTACTGAGAAAAAGCGGTTATAACAGGCGGACAACAGACAGACGGATAACAAACGACAAAAAAAAAAAAAAATTTTGTGCGATGTAATCACAAATTAATAGTTTTCTGACTTCTCTTTAGCTTGTGCCTTAAAATATTGTTTCGTGCCAAATTTCGTGATTCTAGGTCAACGGAATTAACATTGTTACTTTACGAGTGAATTGGCGAGTATCAGAGTGTGTGACATAAATCGCCTTACTTTCTGATTGCAATCACTGAGAAGCTTAAATTTTTTATGCTGCCAAAGGATTGTAGACTTTAACACGTGACGTAAACTTGAACTTGATCTATGTAACCTGTTCCTGAGAAAAAGAGAGGCTTAACGGACGGACAGACTGACGGATAGCAAATGACAAAAAATAATTTTTCGTGTGATATGATTACAAATTTACAATTTTCGGAATTTTTCCTTTACTTTTATTGTGAATCCACGCTTTTTGTTAAACTTCATGATTCCCAATCTTAGGCAGCATATCGTTTCACCTCTGAAGTTCATAGTATCAAAAGTCTTGTGTTCTATTGTTAGTTTAGTTTGTTAAGTTGATGACTGAGATGATTTCTTCGAAGGAACTGTAGCTCTTCGAAAGCAGCAATGTTTGTGTGTTCTCATACTTTAGTGCTGCATCTTGAGAGACATTAAGTAGTGCTGCAGGGGAATGAATTTTGTGGAGATCGCGAAGTGAACATGTAGACAAAGGATCCAAATGAAACATTTGTTTTTTGATTCTGGCTATACCTGACGGTCGATGTTAGTTATGTGCGTTATGTCTATCTTTGCTTCGATTCTCCTGCTGTGGCTGCATGTTTCTTCCTATGCCAGCTGCACTGACTGAGATATCCAAGCACAACCCCTCATAGCTTTACTTCCGCCAGTACCTCACCTCCTACCTTGCAAACTTCATACAATTTCTGCTGCATACCTTGGAGGACTTGCACTCCTAGAAAAAGGATATTGCGGAGACATGCCATAGCAACAGCCTGGGAGATTGTTTTCAGAATGAATTTTCACACTGCAGCGGAAGGTCGTGAGGCCGGGTCGTCAGTCGTGCTTGGAAACTCAATCGGTGTGGAACGTTCCCACGAAAGGCAAAGGCCTCAGCACCGAACTCTGTTCCGATACAGTTTTAATCTGTGACGAAGTTTCTAGTCAGCACACACCCCACTGCTGAGTGAAAATTCGATGCAGAAACAGTTCCACAGCCTGTGGGTAAGCCATGTCTCTGCAGTATCCTTTCCTCCAGGAACGTTAGACCCACAGTGAATGCATCTTCATTACAAGCTTTCCACTCTGTTGCTGACGACACTGTATTACGATCGCGCCGGAGGATTCTTTCTTTCTGCCTCAGCCCCACTTCGAGGCCGCGATGCGGCAGTCACGAATGCTGTACGAGTTCCAGTACACCACTCGTGGCTGCCTCATCGCGGGGGCGAACGCGAAGTGGGGCCGAGGCAGTTTCAAATACGTTTTTACAGTCTGACAATAATTTATTGATTTGTAGTTTTAGCTTGACCATGTCCACTATGGACAAACGGTAGTTACTTTTATTCTGAAGAAGGTTGGGTTATCCCGACTGAAATCCAGGTAAATCTAGGTAATCTGTGCAACTGAGGCTGTTGATTTTTATAATTAAAATTAATATTTATACAGTTGCTGACAGGACCGCGAATGCTTAAAATATTTAAACTAAATATTAGATCACAACTATCCGTGTCTAAAGAAGGAAAACATCAACGATATGCTAGTAGACGGCATTTCCCGATGTAAGCGAGAAATAAAGCGAAAATCACCACCACTGATGATGGTCTACTTCAATAAAGAAAAACGTGTCTGGTGGAAAAAAAACCACCCACTTTTGTAGTTGCAAC
Organism: Schistocerca serialis cubense; assembly: GCF_023864345.2. Lineage (NCBI taxonomy): Eukaryota > Metazoa > Arthropoda > Insecta > Orthoptera > Acrididae > Schistocerca > Schistocerca serialis. The sequence continues at coordinate 394,120,845 of NC_064646.1, read as the reverse complement.
GACGGAACAAAAATGCCCTCAAGAATTGTAAATCAACTACGGACAACATGGCCACACAAATGAAGAATAGTAAGAAGAATTTTATTTTTAATAAATTAATTGTTAAATTGGGCCTGTGTCAGCACAACCCCCAGCCCGAGCCCCACCCACCCCAAATCCTTCACTACAGTCAACTGAAACAAGCAAATGAGGCTTTTACAGAAGCAGATGGAACCAGATTGAGTAGTGTGAGCACTCCCCTTACATATGTTGCATAACCGTGAAAAAAATATCACGGAACGTTCAGTTGCCCAGCTGAGTGACCATGATTTCTCGAAGAGTGCATTACTCTGGCTCCCCATTTCTAAATGACATGCAGGCGCTTTCCAATACGAAAAATAAAATCTCAATTTGATCTGGACTACAGCGGACCGAATATTATGTTTCAGTTTCTGCACATAGAGGAATCCCTTTTATTTCCTACACTAACACAGCAAGTAGATATTGTTCATTATTTGCGTTACAAGGGTTATTTTACATTAGCTGAACAAGACGTACGAAAGGTAGTCACCAACTGTGTAGACACAACGCCAGAATTCATTTGACCAAACAGTATCAGGGGCGGACTCCATAGAAGGAAATGTGGGCGGAGTTATTTGCCCCCCCCCACACGCACACATCTTCCGTCGTCCACCCTCCATAAAAAATAGATTTCAAAAGAAATACTTATACACTAAGCCAAAAAGAAGTAAAAGGAAAACGGTTCAGGATAAGGGCGTACGTCCATTTCTTGGTGTTTGCGGATGAGCTAGTTATTTTTGCTAACAACAAAAGACCGATCAGTTCACAGAGTTAGCTGGGAAAGGAGGTTCACAGGTCTCCTTTGGGAAGGCTAAACACAATACAAACGTCAGTGATGGACCAGCATGAATGATTTTAACCCAAGGTGAGATCAATGTGGAGGAACTCAGGTACCTTGGTGAGGTAGTCGTAAAGAATGTATTAGAACAAGAAGTAATCAATCTTAGCATGTGCAAATTGGGCGGAAAGTATCACCTGACGACAAGTCTCCGTACCGAGAAGACGCGGAATACTGGAGTCAAGTCAAACCAAAAGGATTAATGCTTCAGAGACTTCCAGTATTAACAGATGAGAACTGGTCGATATAATAGTCAAAAGATAATGCACGATATTAAGGAAGATCATAGGGAACAGATGGATTAATGGGCACACAAATTTGACAGCAAATAAGCAATTGTGCAGGAAGATAGAATGATTAATATCATTGATCAAAAAGAAAAGGCTGTTGTTCTATGGGTACATCGTTAAAAAGTCAGATGATCTTCTGACAAAGAAGATCTCGAACTTCAGAGGTCTAAAGCTAAACAATTGGAATCGTTTCAAGAATGTGATAAGGTAATCGGTAATCTAGATGACATATTTTTACATGTATCAGTTTCCAAATTTCTCAGCCAACTTTGGGAGAACGAAGTACCGCAAGAGAGAACATTGCAGCCGGGTTATGGACTTGTTAAACAGATGGAAAAGTGATAAGAAAGTCAGACGGAGGTCCGATTATTTCGTATGTGGAAGGAAGGTGTAGTTTGTCTTTTAGATCTAGTAAATGAGGAAGTGGGTATTATGATTGACAAATGACTCTGCGCGTGTTTACTATAGCTGGAAACAGCCACCGTTGACGTCGGTGCAGAGCTGTTTTTGTTTTGTCGCATTTAACAGCTCTGTCTGAGGGGTAGCAACAACAGCGTTTTCAGTAGCTCTTCCAATGTGTGACAATTATTTGAGTACACATGACCCTTCAGTTTGTCCCAAGGGCCAAAAACACAGGAAGAGGGGTCAGAAGTTTGCATTGCTGATTGTAGTCTCCTTACCAAACACCTCATACATTCGTGACAAGGTTGTCAAGGCTGCGTGTGCTGTCGATTTTTCGTGTTGAACGCACCACGAAGGAAATATGCGAGTGGGATAGAAATCGGTAGATGTCACGTACATGTAGATATAAACGAAAGATTACAGTTTCACGCTAAGATTTATCCAAGAGAAAGAGCTTCACAAATTGAGAATGTCAATAACGCAATGCCGCACCTCTGGCCAATATGCAAGCAGTTATTCGACTTGGTATCGACTGACAGAGTTGTTGGATGACCGTCTGAGGGATATCGTGCCAAATTCTGTCCAATTCATGCGTTAGATCCTCAAAATCCCTAATTGGTTGGAGGGCTCTGACCATAATACTACAAACGATCTCAACTGGGGAACAGATTCGGCGACCTTGCTGGCCAAAGGTAGGCTTTGGCAAGCACGAAGACAACGAGTAGAAACTCTTGCTGCGTATGGGCAGCATTGTCTCGCAGAAATGTAAGGCCAGGACCGTTTCCAATGTAGGGCAACAAAACGGGGCGTACAACGTCGCCGATGTACCGCTGTGCTACAGGGATGCATCAGATAACAGACAATGTGGTCTTGCTATGAAATGAAATGCCTCCCCAGACCATTACTCCTGATTATGGGGTCGTTTGGCGGGCGACAGTCACGTTGGTATCCCACCACTGTTTGGGGCGGTTCCAGACACATTTTCGGTCTGGACCAGAATTGTCTTCAGTGATAAGTTGTGCTTCAAACTGAGACCCGATGACCAGCCAAGACGGTCTAGAGACGCCGCAGATAGCGATGAGATAGCAACCTGACTGTCGCCCTCCATACAGCAAGACAGTTGGGGTGATAGATTGGGGTGCCATTTCAATTCATTTCACGACTCCTTTGCTTGTCATCCACAGCCCTCTTACAACACAGCGGTGCGTCGACGATATTCTACCCTCCGTTTTGCAGCCCACAATGCCAAGCCATCCTGGGCTTACATCTCAGCAAGATAATGTCCATTCACACACGCCGATATTTCTTCTGTTTGTGTTCCTGCTAGCCAAATCCTACCCTGGCCAAAAAGGTCGCCGTTTTTCTCTCCAATTGATGAGGTTTAGAGCTTTATGGGGAGTGACCGCCAGCCATCTCAGGGTTTTGACGATCTAACGCACCAATTGGACAGAATTTGGCACGATATGCTTCAGGAGGATATCCATCAACTATATCAGTCAATATTAAGCCGAATAACTGCTTGCATATGGCCCAGAGGTGGACCAATGCGATACTGCCTTACTCAATTCGTGAAGCTCTTTTTGTTGAAAAAAAAATCATCATCCAATTTTTCTGGAAATGTAATCATTTGTTGGTCTGTACAAGTGCATTTTTTGTCTTAGAGCGTTTCTATAGAATAGTTCTCCTTTTGTTAGTCGATCCATGTATGAATTAAACAGTTTCTGGAATTAAAGTTTAGCATTAACAATTTGATGTTCCAATCGTTTTACGATGGGGATACCAGACAATGTGCTTAAAACGCCAATCTTGAGACAATGCAACGACTCTTGAAAGTATCGATAGACACTTGTGATGCATAATGGTGCATGTTCTGTGCCTTAACCTAACTCGGAGATTGAACCAGGCCTCACCCAACTGACGATCCAAAAGTCCTGTTTTTATTTCACTTAGAAACCACCGGCACAACTTAATACGAGGTAGTTCGTCTGAACGCTTTAACTTAAGCACAACAGTAAATCTGTGAGGATACCAATCCAGATACTTTCTGATAACGTTTCAACATGACGCTCTCTTAATTTCCATTTGGGCAGATAAAAGGCGTTGAGATTTTGTCGGACGCTGGTCCAGGTTTTCATTCACTCGACCAATGTTCAAACTGTTTCCGGATATTTATGATTTTTATTCATTACAGAGCTCGTTTCACACCATTTTAATACTACATCTACATCTATATCATACTCTGCAAGCCACCTAATGGTATGTGACGGAGGGTACTTTATGTACCATTGACTGAGCCGTTCAACCTTGTTCCATTCGCGAATAGCGCCTGGGAAGAATGATTGTCGGTAAGTGTATTGACTCTAATTACTCGAATATTCTCCTCGTGGTCATTACGCGAGTTGTATGCGGGGGGAAGTAATGTGCTGTCCGATTCTTCCCGGAAAGTGCTCTCTCAAAATTTCGATAGTAATTCTCTCCGTGATGCATAATGGTTCTCTTGTAACGTGTCGCCACGCGGAGTGGCCGCGCGGTTAGAGGCAGCATGTCACTGATTGCGCAGTCCCTCCCACAGGAGATTCGAGTCCTCCCTCGGGCATGGGTGTGTGTCTTGTTCTCAGCATAAATTAGAGTAGTTTAAGTAGTGTATAAGTCTAGGGACCGATGACCTCAGCAGTTTGGTCCCATAGGAATTCACACACATTTGAACATTTGTAACGTGACAGTGGAGTTCGTTTAGCATCCCCGTAGCGCTCTCGCGCCGGCTAAACGATCCCGTAACGAAACGCACCTCCCTTCGTTGGATTTTCTCTATCTCTTGCATCAGTCCTACCTAGTAGGGATCTCAGACAGATGAACAATACTCTAGAATTCGTTGAACAAGCGTCTTATAAACCTCTTTCTTCTTTGAGTTACATTTTCTTAAGATTATTCCTGTGACTCTCAGTCTGGCATCTGCTTTTCCCACTATTTGTTTCATGTGGTCATTCCATTTATGGTCACCAGGATAGTTGATTCAAGATATTTTACGGTACCTACTGTTTCCAGTCGTTTCTCATCAATACCGTAGCTGTACAGTAGTGGATTTCTATTCTTGTGTATGCGCAATATGTTACATTTATTTACGTTGCCCATCAACTGCCAGAACCTGCACCATTCATCATTCTGCAAATGGTTCCTATCTTCTGCAATTACTGTTTTGTTATAGACAACCGCATCATCTACGATATCATTTGTACAGGGTGATCCATTGATAGTGACCGGGCCAAATATCTCACGAAATAAGCATCAAACGAAAAAACTACAAAGAACGAAACTTGTCTATGTTAAAGGGGGATACCAGATGGCGCTATGGTTGGTACGCTAGATGGCACTGCCATAGGTCAAACGGATATCAACTGCGTTTTTTTTTTTTTAAATAGGAGCCCCCATTTTTATTACATATTCATGTAGCACGTAAAGAAATATGAATGTTTTAGTTGGACCACTTTTTTCGCTTCGTGATAGATAGCGCTGTAATAGTCACATACGTATAAGTACATGGTATCACGTAAGATTCCGCCAGTGCGGACGGTATTTTCTTCGTGATACATTACCCGTGTTAAAATGGACCGTTTACCAATTGCGAAAACGGTCGATGTCGTTTTGATGTATGGCTATTGTGATCAAAATGCCCAATGGACGTGTGCTATGTATGCTGCTCGGTATCCTGGACGACATCATCCAAGTGTCCGGACCGTTCGCCGGATAGTTACGTTGTTTAAGGAAACAGGAAGTGTTCAGCCACATGTGAAACGTCAACCACGACCTGCAACAAATGATGATGCCCAAGTAGGTGTTTTAGCTGCTATCGTGGCAAATCCGCACATCAGTGGCAGACAAATTGCGCGAGAATTGGGAATCTCAAAAACGTCGGTATTGAGAATGCTACATCAACATCGATTGCACCCATACCATATTTCTATGCACCAGGAACTGCATGGTCACGACTTTGAACGTCGTATACAGTTCTGCCACTGGGCACAAGAGAAATTAAGGGACGATGATAGATTTTTTGCACGCGTTCCATTTAGCGACGAAGCGTCATTCACCAACAGCGGTAACGTAAACCGGCATAATATGCACTATTGGGCAACGGAAAATTCACGATGGCTGCGACAAGTGGAACATCAGCGACTTTGGCGGGTTAATGTATGCTGCGGCATTATGGGAGGAAGGATAATTTGTCCCCATTTATCGATGGCAATCTAAATGGTGCAATGTATGCTGATTTCCTACGTAGTATTCCACCGATGTTACTACAAGATGTTTCACTGCATGGCAGAATGACTATGTACTTCCAACATGATGGATGTGCGGCACATAGCTCGCGTGCAGTTGAAGCGGTATTGAATAGCATATTTCATGACAGGTGGATTGGTCGTCGAAGCACATGGCCCGCACGTTCACCAGATCTGACGTCCCCGGATTTATTTCTGTGGGGAAAGTTGAAGGATATTTGTTGTCGTGATCCCCCGACAACGCCTGACAACACACGTCAGCGCATTGTCAATGCATGTGCGAACATTACTGAAGGCGAACTACTCTCTGTTGAGAGGAATGTCGTTATACTTATTGCCAAATGTATTGAGATTGACGGGCGTCATTTTGGGCATTTATTGCATTAATGTGGTATTTACAGGTAATCATGCGTTCTCAGAAATGATACGTTCACAAAGGTTCATGTATCACATTGGAACAACCAAAATAAAATGTTCAAACGTAGCTACGTTCTGTATTTTAATTTAAAAAACCTACCTGTTACCAACTGTTCGTCTAAAATAGTGAGCCATATGTTTGTGACTATTACAGCGCCATCTATCATAAAGTGAAAAAAATGGTCCAACTTAAACATTCACATATCTTTACGTACTTCACCAATATGTAATAAAAAATGGGGATTTCTATTTAGAAAAACGCAGTTGATATCCGTTTGACCTATGGCAGCGCCATCTGACGGGCCAACCATAGCGCCATCTGGTTTCCCCCTTTAACATAGACAAGTTTCGCTCTTTGTAGTTTTTTCGTTTGACGCTTATTTCGTAAGATATTTGGCCTGGTCACTATCAATGGACCACCCTGTATATACTGTAAACAGTAACGGTCCTGTCCCTTGGGGTAATCTGGAAATTACCTTTACATTTGTTGAGTTTATTGCATTAAGAGCGACTTTTTCAGTTCTATATGGAAGGAAGTCTTGAATCCAGCCGAAAATCTGTTCCAATACTCGATAAGTTCGAATTTTTTTTTCAGCTAACGGCTGTGCGGACGGTGTTCGACGCCTTGCTGAAGTCAAGGAAAACGGTATCGACCTGAGGGCTGTTCTTTATGGCGCTGCGGATCTCGTGGAGGAACAGAGCGAGCTGAGTGTCCCAGGAGCTCTTTTTGCGGAATCTACGTTAATTTTTATAGAGAAGTTTTTCACTCTCGAAAAATTCATAATTCGTGAGCATTAAACACGTTCCATGTTTCTACAACAGACTGACGTAAACGATATAGGTATATAACAGTGTGCATCTGTATCTGTGCTACGGCCCTTCATAAAAACAAGAATGATCTGCGCTTTTTCCAGTCGTGTTTCTGGTGTTCCCCAACGTAGTGTTATAAGCCCTCTGCTGTTCCTTATCTATATTAATCATTTAGGGGATAATCTGAGCAACCGCCTTAGGTTTTTTGCAGATGATGCTGTCGTTTATCGTCTAGCAAAGTCATGAGAAGACCAAAACAAATTGCAAGACGATTAGAAGAGATATCTGTATGTTGCGAAAATTGGCAATTGCCCCTAAATAATGAACTGTGAGGTCATCCACAGGAGTGTTAAATGGAATCTGTTAAAGTTCAGTTGCACGATTAATCAGTAAAATCTAAAGGCCGTAAATTCAACTAATTTCCTAGGAATTACAATTACGAACAACTTAAATTGGAAAGAAAACATAGGAAATGTTTTGGGGAAGGCAAACTAAAGACTGCGCGTTATTGCCAGAATACTTATAAAATGTAACAGACCTAATAGAGGGACTGCCTACAGTACGCTTGTCCGTCCTTTTTTTGGAGCACTGCTCCGCGGTCTGGGATCCTTACCAGATAGGATTGACGGAGTACATCGAGCAAGTTCAAGGAAGAGTACCACGTTTTGTATTTTGGCGAAATAGGGCAGAGAGTGTCGCTGATATGAAACTGAGTTTGGAGTGGATATCATTGAAGCAAAGGCGTTTTTCCATGTGACGGAAACTTCTCACGAAATTTCAATCTCCAGCTTTCTCCTCCGAATACGAAAATATTTTGTTGACGCAGACGTACATCCGAAGAAACGATCACATATTAACCCTTTGTTTCCTGACATAAGAAAAAAATTACTTTTTAACATTTTCTTTGCAGAATTTATACTATTGTGGCCTGAAATGACGGTAGGATTTTTTGTAAAATTTTAATTTATTTTTCACAACTCTTTTCTCTCCTGGTACTCAGAAGTACCGTCAGACTCCACGGACAGAATCACAACATGTGCAGAAAAATGCTTCAATTTTTGTAGCTTGTACTTTATTCCACATAAATATTAAATATTTTTACATTAGAAAATTAGTTAACAGAAATATGATACTTCTGAATATTTTTTTTAATTTCGCATAAATTTATTCTAGAGCAACTTCACAATACATAGTAACTTAGCTATACATTTTTGACAGTATATACATATCACATATTTAGTGATACCTCATGAAATTGTATGAAACAGTTCTTTTTCTCATTGCAGCACAAATACACTTTACATGTACTACATTGTGAATGTGGTCTCGGCTGAATTTTATTTTTCGCACACATTTCGCATCGTCCTCTTTTACAACGGAACACTACAAAATGGTTTCCTCGGTTTCCAAGACGTACATCCTTCAGAACAGAAAAGTTATCCTTCCTTCTCTTTGGGAGAGTTATTTCATCTTTACCAGAGTTTCTCTTTCTGAGATTTGGCACTTCATATTCATTCATTAGCCCTAGTGCCACAGCACGCCTGAATTCCAGCAGTGGCAGTGCCCCATGTAGACCAATGAAAATGACGTAAGCATTGACAAAAGCAGTTTGTATTGCTCCCCAGAAGAGACGGTGCCACCATTTCTTTGATCGCCTGTCAAGACCACAAGTTGAACGTAATCTGTCTGCATGATCCACATCACCCATGTTTTTATTGTAATCACATACAATAACTAGACATGGTATAGTCATACTAGTTCCATCTTTCTGTTTTCTTGTCACTACGCTCTGTTCAGTGCCATGGAAGTTTGACGCAAAATACACTACTTTATTTTCCTTCCATTGAAATACTGTTAGGTCTAAAGACGACTCTCTGTGATTTGATTTAGACATTTTTCTTTAGGTAAATTCCCTGGCAAACCTTTCCTGTTTGTTCTAATTGTTCCACAGGCAAATGTATTTACCGATTTCTGTGTGAGAAAAAGTGGACAGAACAACTAGTGAGAGGTAACGCATTGTTGCTACAATAAAGTGTTCGCAGAACCTGATGGTGGGTTGGTTGGTTTGGGGAAGGAGACCAGACAGCGTGGTCATCGGTCTCATCGGATTAGGGAAGGATGGGGAAGGAAGTCGGCCGTGCCCTTTCAGAGGAACCATCCCGGCATTTGCCTGGAGTGATTTAGGGAAATCACGAAAACCTAAATCAGGACGGCCTGACGCGGGATTGAACCGTCGTCCTCCCGAATGCGAGTCCAGTGTCTGCACAACCTGACGGTACTAATAAGTCCGCCTTATATTTTCCACTTTATCTCATTCACTTGTAATGTAATGCTTCAAACTATTATAAAAAAACAAAGAAGCTAAGTGCGTACAATGGAAAACTCAACGGAAGTTTCAATAAATTGCGCACAAATTCAGGCAACAGCATGGAAACAAGCACATGCAATCTTCTGTTTTCACAGCAGCGCGCGAAAAACAATTTCTAGCTCGGACCACCAGAGAGGTCTATGTATTGCACAATAACATCTATGAAACAGTAGAGCAGAGTTACTGATACGTACCAACAGGCTCCCAGATCACGAAACTGCACCACAAGAAAATAATGAGAGTCAAAACTTACTGGTACTTTTAAGTACCATCAGGCAACAAAGGGTTAAAACAAGGTAAATCAGAGCTTGCACGGAAAGATATAGGTGTTCGTTTTCCCTGGGCGCTATTCGAGATTGGAATAATGAATAATTATTGTGAAGGTGGTTCGATGAACACTTTGCCAGCCACTTAAGTGTCATTTACACAGTACCCATGTAGATGTACATGCAGATGTAGACCTAGGTACCCTTAGTTGCTCAAGCGATATACAACAAATTACTGCTAGAAGGGGAGCAAGTCCTTTTGCGTAATGTTTGTAGAATCTTATAGCTGTCTCATCTGGTACTGTAGCCTTTCTACTAGTAAGCCATTTTAGTTGTCATTCTGTTCCGTGATCTGTTATCTGAACATCTGACACTTCGACGTTCGTACGGAGATTGAAAGGAGAGACCATGTTACGATCTGCGGTGAAGCAATTTCGAAAGACCGAATTCAGTATTTCAGTCTTCTCTCTGTTACCTTCTGTTTCGGTGCCAGTATGGTCACTGAGTGAATGAATAGAATATTTTGACCCACTTACTGAATTTAAACAGGGCCAAAACCTCTTAGGGTTTTTATTCAGATCGCCTGACAAAGATTTAAAGTTTTACTTTAAAAGTCATTGAACGCTTCCCTCATTGCTCTCCTTACGCCCATTTTCGCTTCGTTCATTTTATGTTTGTCAGCTACGTTTTCTACTTCTCTTGAATGTGAGATGAAGTTCTCTTGGTTTACATAGCAATTTTCTAATACGCCTATTAAAGCGTGGTGGGTCTTTCCCATCTCTTAAGACCTTACTCGAGACATGCTTGTCTGGGGCACATTAGACGATGCCTTTGATTTTTTTTTCATTTTGTTCTCTACATCTTCGTCTCAGCACAGAATATTTGATGCCGACTGCACAGACAAACCGAAATATCCTGTCACTCTTGCTAATCAAAAATATCTTCCCACATTTCTTAATGTTCTTTGTAAGACACGTTGTTCCGGGTGCTATCACAGCCTTATGATCATTGATATCTTCCTCTACGTTAACTGATTCACTAAGTTTTGCATTTCAAACTTTGCTGAGGATTTTGCTAAACCGGCTCCAGTCTTGCGCAGACCATACCGCACACGTTTATTACGAACTGTACATCATGTAACACTCGATAATGATCACACACTGTTTTATCGAGAGCACCAGTTTGTGTTTCATTCAACCGTTCGCTAAGGAGTACTGAAACAGTGAAGTACTCAGGACAGAGAATGCAGGAGATGCTGTGTCAGAAACCCATTAGTGCTTGGAAATCACGGTTTCCAGCATTTTGTAGGATGGGCACTTCTGCTGTAAGCTAAGAAGGATCATTCCAAGTCAGTCTCACAAATATTTTCGGAGGCAGCTTTATTTTGCTTGTATATAGGCTGATTCATCTGCCGCTTGCTACGGGTTTCATGCAACATGCTGAACATTCCACAAGCTAGATTTTCACATTTTATCGCTCGCTACACAATCTTTTCGTAGGAAACTTAATGTAGTTACATTTTGTACTGGGTTACGTTTTCGCTGGCGGCCACAATATTTGAGTTAATCAGGAAAAACGCATTTGATAGTTACTTTTGTACGTTTTTCTTGAATAACGGGAGTCATCGTCCTTGCGAAAACGTATTAGAGTACAAAATTTAAGTACACGAAATTGCCTACAAAAAGATCCTGTTCATTTTTTTCTATAGGACTAATACTTTTTACGTAACGAGCGAGAGAATATGAAAATCTTGCACGTGGTTTTTGAAGGTGTTGTGAGTTGCTTAAAAATTAGAGGCAGAGGCATCTCTGTAATACGTGACGTTAATTGGGACATTCATTTTTTCTTGCCGATATCTCAAAGCTTCATTACTTTGTAAAATAGTGAAAAGAACAGTACCTTGTAGTTTTATTTAGAACATAACCATTCGCCTTGAAGGAGCCCCAAATATATCTCCTGCTGAAGGATTTTGTGTCCGTGTGTTATCGTTGCTACAGCATTCTCCAAATTCGTCTTTTTATGTAGCAAAAATAATGCAAAATGCACCTAGCAAACTAAGGTATATATTTGGGATAGAACACGCCAACATTTTTCTTTCTCTTCTGATGTTATGGATGGTTTCTAAAGTCCTTATAGCGACAGTACATTTATATCTGAATATTTTATTCCAGTCTCCCCTTTACAGCTTGTTTTCTATAAACAGACCCATGTGTCACAGCTAATTTCTCGTGTTTAGTGGAAATATTAAGACGACAGACGCATTAATGGTAGACATAAACAAAATTGTCTCTCACATAACACCGTTTGAATTGTTTTCACTACAAAGAGTAGGTTTTTGTGAACCACTCTGAAAAACATGTCTTCAGATTTTGTTCAAAATCAGTTCTCTGTATGACTCATATTGAACTGCACTCTAAGAGTAAAAAAATGAAAAAAGAACACAGCCGCAGCACGAAGGAATTATCCGCATGGGACGGAAATCGGTAAATGTCACATATAAAAAGACTGGAAGATTTGTTCAAGAGAAAGAGCTACACGAATTGAGCAAGCCAATAACGCGTTGGTCCACCTCTGGTACTTACGCAAGCAGTTATTCGTATTAGCGTTGATTGTCAGAGTTTGATGTCCTCCAGAGGGATACCGTGCTAAATTCCACCCAGTTGCCGCGTTAGATCGTCAAAGTCCCTAGATGGTTCCAGGACCCTGCCCGCAATGCTCCAAAAGCTCTCGATTGGGGAGAGATCCGTCGATCTTTCTGATCAGGGTAAGGTTTTGACAAGCATATGAAACAGTAGAAACTCTCGCTGTGTGTGGGTGGACATTATTTTGCTGAAATGTAAAAGCAGGATGGCGAGCATGGTGGGCTTCGAATATTGTCGAAGTACCACCGGGCTGTAAGGGTGCGACGGATGACAACCAGAGAGGTCGTGCAATGAAAAGAAGTGACACTCGAGAACACCACTCACGGCTGTATGCCGGGCGACAGTCAGGGTGGTATCGCACCGCTGCCAGGCCGTCTCCAGGCACATCTTCGCTGGTCGCTAGAGCTCAGTTCGAAGCGGAATTCATCAATGAAGACAATTCTACTCCAGGAAATGAGAATCCACAAGAACTTTGCCCGATATCCCTAAAGAGGACATCCAACAACTCTATCATTCAATACCAAGCCGAATAACAGCTTGCATGATGGCCAGAGGTGGATCAAGACGATATTTACTTACTCAGTTTGTGAATCGCTTTCTCATGAATGAATCATCCAGTTGTTCTAATCGTTTGTTTGCTTGTAAACGTATAGCATACCTACCAATTTCCATACCTTGCAGTCAATTCCTTCGTGGTGCGTCTTTTTTTAATCTTAGAGTGTTTGTTTTAGTAACAAAACACTGCATAAATAGTTTGGAAGGTTCTGTGATTTACACTGATGCGCCAAAACATTTTGACCACCTAGCTAATTACGTGATGGTCCACATGTCGAAGCAATACAGGAACGATTGTGATTGGCATGCATGCGACAAGTCGAGGACGGATATATGTAGCACCGCATATCTATGCACTTGTCATGCGGTTCCCGTAAAGTACTGGCCGATGGTTTGTAGGTTTGGATCTGGTGCCCTATAATGTCCCAGATATGTTCCATCGTTCTCATATCAGGAGCATTTGGTGGCCACGTGTCAAAAATGGTTCAAATGGCTCTGAGCACTATGGGACTTAACATCTGAGGCCATCAGTCCCCTAGAACTTAGAAGTACATAAACCTAACTAACCTAAGGACAGCACACACATCCATGCCCGAGGCAGGATTCGAACCTGCGACCGAAGCGGTCGCGCGGTTCCAGACTGAAGCGCCTAGAACCGCTCGGCCACACCGGCCGGCTGCCACGACGTCAACATTAGTTGACTATCATGCTTCTCAAACCACCATACCACGATTTTGACAGCGTCCCATTTACAGTTATCCTATTGCTTGATACCATCGCTGTCGAGAACACATCAAGCATGAAGGGACGTGCTTGGTCCGTAACAACGTTCACGTATTCCTCAGTTGTCATCCTGTCTTCGATTACTACTGCAGGTTCCATGGAAGCCGAGTTGAATATCCTCCATAGCGTAACACTGCGTCCGGCGTGATGTCTGTTCAGAGCATTCAGTCACTTGGATGACAGTATATCCAGACACAACCAACAATCCAATGTAACAATGGACTTAATTCATCCGAACAGAAATACGATTCCATTCGTACGCGGTCCAGTCTCAGTCATTCGGTGTCCAATATAATTATAACTGGCGATGTCGTTGGGTCAACATGGAAACGAGTAGAGGTCGTCTACTGTGGAACCCAGTGTTCGACAATGTCCATCGAACGGTGTGCTCCGAAAAGCTTCCACCAACATTACGCTCTGTCGTCAGATCTGCCACAGATCTCCGCCTGCCCCGGTTTACAGGGCGGGCAAGCCTCCGACCACTGCATTCTGTGATGAGGCGTGTGCACATCGAACATACTGTCGGCTGCTCGTATTTTCGCCGTCCTCCTACCACTTTGCATAGATGCTCACGACAATAGCTTGCTCGTTAGGAGGCTGATAGAGACAATTTTCTGCCGGAAGTCGTCATAGGCGACGAAACATTGGTTCATCACTTCAACCTTACATAAAACGGCAATCTATGGAATGGCGCCACGCAACCTCTCCTTTGAAGAAGAAGTTCAAAGCCGCATCCTTAAATTGACGGCAACGGCCTTCTGGGACCCTGTAGGGGTTGTTCTGCCTGATGTCTTCCCTCATGGCGCAAGCACCAACTCTGAACTTTACTGTGGGCATGAGTGTGTGTGTTTGTCGTTAGAATAATTTAGGTCAAGTAGTGTGTAAGCTTAGGGACTGATGACCTTAGAATTTAAGTCCCATAAGATTTCACACACATTTGAACACTTTTTTGAACTTTACTGTACTACCCCCGGAAGTTGAAGAAACGATTTCAGCTTGTTAGTCACCACAAATATGTATAAGAACTTCTCCTCCTCTATGACAACACAAGCCTTCACACATTTCTGTGCACACGAGAGGAGCTCACAAAACTTTATCGAACTGTTCTTTCTCATCCACCCTACAGCCTGAATCTGGCACCTTCCGGCTTCCATGTGTTTTGCCCAACGAAAGATGCTCTCCCCGCGACGTTGGCTGCTACTACGACCAGTAGAGTGGTACCATGCCGTCATACAGACTCCCCCAGTCGCGGTAAACTGAGATTATGTTTAAAAACACCGTTTTGTGCCAAAAGAGTAGGGAAGAAAGAATATGGTGTACTAGAATCCCGTATAAAACCAACTAACTCTCAGAAAAAATGTATTACTTAGTGAAGGCCCCTCGTACAACAATGGAAACAGAGAAATCTGCTCAAGTCTACCTCTACATAATTGATATCGGCTTGGTAGGAGGATTGTGGAAGAAATGATGCTGGGTTCCATCATTGTAAAATACCTCGAAGAAAACGATCCCTAGGCACATAACCTACACAGATTCCAAAAATATTGACATTGTGAAACGCAGTTGACCCTTACTTCACATGAAGTAACGTATGTTATCGACTAGGTCTCTCAAGTAGATTCCACATTTCCTTTACTTTCAAAAGGCATTTGATACTGATCTTCATAGGCGACATCCAATGAAACTGTGTACCTGTGGCGTACCGACTCTGCTCTGCCATTGGATGCGAGATTACTTATAAGAAAAGTCACCGTTCGTTGTGACGAACGGAAAGTCACTTAGTGAGGATATTGGGGTTTTCCTAAACAATTGCTATGGCCACCTGCTGTTCGTAATCTATTTAAATAATTTAAGAGTTAATCTGAATACTAGTACCACTACTGTCTACTGAACTCATATCAAGATCAGACGAATTAGAAAATGGTTTAGAGAAGATATCTGCAGGGTGCGAGAAGTGGCAATTGACCATGAACAATAAAAAGTTTGGGGTCATCCATATGACTAGCAAAATTTTTTGAAAATATTGCTGGAGGAAATCAGCTATCAAAATAGAATATTTGATATTTATTGTAAAACAGCCTAGATCGCAAAGCCACTCTTATTACAAGATAACCGATTTAGGTCACCACATGATCATTTACAGACCTTCAACACCATACTGATGGACAATGGCTATAAACGGAGCAGAAACCGTTGAATGATGATACTCAACTGCAGACTATCGTCATTCAGCGATTCCTGCTCCGTCTACAGCCATTGTCCATCAGTATGGTGTTGAAGGTCTGAAGATAATCATGTGGTGCTCGAACCCAGTCACCATATAATAAACGTGTCTTTGCGATCTAGCATGTTTTACGATTAATTTCAAGTAAAAAATTGCGCTACATTTTCCTTACACGATAAATAACACAAACTTAAAGGTTGTCCGTTGATCCAAATATCGGTGGATCAGAGTTATGAATAATTTAAATTTTACATCACGCAGAAAATGTGTGGAAGTCAAGCCAAACGGTTTATTGACCTACGCTTGTCCGTTCTCTTTTGCAATATTGACACACGGCAGCGAACAGTTACCAGATAGAATTGATGGAGGACATCGCAAAACTCAAGAAGGGCAGCTTCTTATGCGATATGGTGAAAAAGAGGAGAGACTGCCACGGAAATAAAAGCGAGTTGGGAAGTCAATAGCTTAAAAAATGGCGTTTACTGTTGCTGAGATATTTCTTCATGAAATAACAGCCACCAGATTTCTCCTCCAGAAGTCAAAATAATCTTTTGACTCCTTCCTTCACAGGAAGAAACGGCTATTGTGGTAGGATAAGAGATTCGGAAGTTCGCACGGAATGATTTAGGTGATAATTGTTTCCCGCGTGCTATCCGAGAGTAGAGCTGCAGAGAAACAGTCTGAAAATGGGTTGATAGTTTTCCATGCATTTAAGTTAAATTGCATAATAATCATACAGATACTCTACAACTCAGCAACTTACGTGAAATTACGTATAAAGACGGAATTATGTTGTATGAGCAACGTTCCTTCTGTGGCTCAATTGTTTTATGGCTGGAAACATGTTTGTTATTTGTCTGCCATATATGTCGGTGACTTTGTACTTATCTACACGCCGGGACATCAAGTTCAGTAGACCTTGACGATAACTTCACTTAACAAAGTGTAATTACATCCAACATTGTTGTACATAATAATGGCTTAAGGCCGAAATCATCATGTTGTTGTTGTGGTCTTCAGTCCAGAGACTGGTTTGATGCAGCTCTCCATACTTCTCTATCCTTTGCAAGCTTCTTCATCTCCCAGTACCTACTGCGACCTACATCCTTCTGAATCTGTTTAGTGTATTCATCTCCTGGTCTCCCTCAACAATTTTTACCCTCTACGCTGCCCCCCAATACTGGATTAGTGATCTCTTTGTGCCTCAGAATATGCCCTACCAACCTATTCCTTCTTCTAGACAAGTTGTGCCACAAATATCCCTTCTCTCTAATTCCATTCAATATCTCCTCGTTAGTTACGTGATCTATCCATCTAATCTTCAGCATTCTTCTGTAGCACCACATTTCGAAAGCTTCTATTCTCCTGTTGTCTATACTATTTATCGTCCACGTTTCCTCCCATACATGGCTACACTCCATACAAATACTTTCAGAAACGACTTCCTGACACTTAAATCTATACTCGATGTTAACAAATTTCTCTTCTTCAGAAACAGTTTCCTCGCCATTGCCAGTCTACATTTTATATCCTCTCTACTTCGACCATCATCAGTTATTTTGCTCCCCAAATAGCAAAACTCATCGACTGATATAAGCGTCTCATTTCCTAATCTAATTCCCGCAGCATCAACCGATTTAATTCGACTACATTCCATTATCCTCGTTTTGCTTTTGTTGATGTTAATCTTCTATCCTCCTTTCAAGACAATGTCCATTCCGATCAACGGCTCTTCCAAATTCTTTACTGTCTCTGACGGAATTACAATGTCATCGGCGAACCTCAAAGTTTTTATTTCTTCTCCATGGATTTTAATTCCTACCCCGAATTTTTCTTTTGTTTCCTTTACTGCTTGCTTAATATACAGATTGAATAACATCGGGGATAGGCTACAACCCCGTCTCACTCCGTTCCCAATCACTGCTTCCCTTTCATGTCCCTCGACTCTTATAACTGCAATCTGGTTTCTGTACAAACTGTAAATAGTCTTTCGATCCCTGTATTTTACCCCTGCCTCCTACATAATCTGAAAGAGAGTATTCCAGTCAACATTGTCAAAACCTTTCTCTAAGTCTACAAATGCTAGATACGTAGGTTTGTCTTTCCTTAATCTACTTTCTAAGATAAATCGTAGGGTCAATACTGCCTCACGTGTTACAACATTTCTACGGAATCCAAACTGATCATCCCCGAGGTCGGTTTCTACCAGTTTTTCCATTCGTCTGTAACGAATTCGTGTTAGTATTTTGCAGCCGTGGCTTATTAAACTGATAGTTCGGTAATTTTCACATCTGTCAACACCTGTTTTCTTTGGGACTGGGATTATTATATTCTTCTTGAAGTCTGAGGGTATTTCGCCTGTCTCATACATCTCGCTCACTAGATGGTAGAGTTTTGTTAGGCCTGGCTCTCCCAAGGCTGTCAGTAGTTCTAATGGAATGTTGTCTACTCCCGTGGCCTTGTTTCGACTTAGGTATTTCAGTGCTCTGTCAAACTCTTCACGCAGTATCATATCTCCAATTTCATCTTCGTCTACATTCTCTTCCATTTCCATAATACTGTCATCAAGAACATCGCCTTTGTATAGACCCTCTATATACTCCTTCCACCTTTCTGCTTTCCCTTCTTTGCTTGGAACTGGGCTTCCATCTGAGCTCTTGATATTCATGCAAGTGGGTCTCTTTTCTCCAATAAAGAAGTTTTTGACAGTCAAATGGTGGAAATATCATTCGAACATTATTTCATGACTGTGATCTAGGAGTACGAAAAAATTATGAAATTAACTGTTTTAATCTGAGATATAGGAGGAAAATGTTGTGGACTTGGTTTATTTACAATTAAGTTGTGATAACTGAAACACTGCTGCAGCAGCACTACAGTACACGAAAGTTTTGTGGCGGCGTTCGTAGCGACAAGCAATTCGCTGTAGAAACGGCTTACGAAGTCACCGCCACACTTTTAGTAGCGGGCCGACCGGTCCGCTGGAACAGTGAACAGAAAGAGGAAAACCCAAACACTCTGATTAAATAAAAGTCGGTACTTATCTTTATTAACGAAGATACAGCAACACAGTAGTGAACTCCGTGTCTACAGAAATCTGTCTAGTTCGAGTCGGAGCGGCTAGGTCAGCGTCGGCTGACGACAAACAACAACTCTGCTGCGATGAACACACAACTGACTAGCAAGTACACAATTCGGTGGCGGGTATACAACTGAGCGGCGAATACAGAACTGTCCTAGCGCTCGCGACTCCAGTGCTTAAGAAAGCAGAAGCCAGCGGTGGCGCGCGCAGACTTGCGGCGATTTCCTGTCTCGCTGGCGCTGCTTATGCGGACGGCGTCCGGACTTTGATGCTGCCAACCTTTTGGCAGCGGGCTCGGGTGGCATTACTGGCTAGGATATAACAGAAAGTGTGTGCACCGAATCTTTTTTATCGAATTAGATGCCAGTCTGCTTGTTGTAAGGCAGTTTCTCATCTTTCCGATTATCGTACCTACCTTTGAAGCTAGACCTATGTAAGTCAAGCAGTTGTAGGCAATGAATGATAGTCGTGGAAGGTCGGTCGGCGTGTCCATGATGATGCTGGCGTTGACGGTGAGCAGAAGGCAGACGTGTGAGACCATGACGAAGGCGAGCAGCAGCAGGTGGCGCCATCTGCGGCCCGGGGGCGGAACCCACAGCCCCAGGATGCCGAGACCCCTCACCACGTGGGGCAGCGGCCACACCAGCTGCGGCTCTGTCGCTGCCATCTCTGCCAACAAAACGCACGTGTTGTATTATTGGAGACCAGAGGTCAACTCTGTGGGTGTTCACGACAAAGGCTTCTCTTCTGGAGAGGCTAGCCATGGACCCTGCACTACTGAAGGCAACAAGAGATGTTAGACCTGAGTTTCTCCTGGCGTATACAACTTTCAAATAACTTACGGGAATTCAGCCAGGTAACACTTTCAGCGACCGCCGATATTTCGGCGGGAGAACACCCCGCCATTTTCAAGGCAAATTGCAATGGACAGGCGGCGTACATGCAAATTTAAAACCTCGGTTCTCGAACTGACGCAGGAAAGATAACACACACACTGAACACTAGTGCCACCAAAGATGACCAAAGTCAGAGCTATCGATAGTGAGACTATGAATTCGCAGGCGAGGTAGCATTGACTCCGTCCCTTTGTTTTTTGACAAGGGAGAGAGCCGGATTCCGAACAGAGTTTAGACAGAAACCTCCATCCCTGTTAACGAGGTTGCTCGCTAATTTAATCTCAACTGCCTCCATAATAACACTGTGCCAATAGCTGGACGTGCATGCCAATATCTCGGTGTTATTATACAGGGCGTTTCAAAAAGAAAGAGCAGATTTCAAACATTTATTTCTCAAAAACTACAAATGATAGAAACACAATTCCAACGGTCCTTCACTCAATATGAGTACCAAATGTTACACAACAAATATCAAAACTGTACCTCAATATGAGCACCATTTGTTACACGACAAATATCAAACCGGTATCTCATTTCTTGCCACACACGACGCAACTGGTCTTTAGTTACCGAATTCACGGCCGCAACAATTCGATGTCGTACCTCTTGAAGAGTAGCGGGCATAGGTGGGACATAAACACAGTCCTTTATGTACCCCCACAAATAAAAATCGCAGGGAGTAAGGTCTGGTGACCTGGGAGGCCACAGACGATGACATTGATCTTGTGCTCCTGCTCTTCCAATCCACCGTCCTGGAATGGTGTTATTTAGGTACCGTCGTACAGGTTCAGAGAAGTGTGGTGGGGCGCCATCTTGCATGAAGATGAAGTGATTTGAATCTTCCTGAAGTTGAGGAAATAGCCAGTTTTCTAACATGTCCAGGTAAATGGTTCCTGTGATAGTTTTCTCCATGAAAAAGAAAGGTCCATAAACTTTGTTTACCGAAATTGCACAAAAGACGTTAACCTTTGGTGAGTCTCTTTCATGTTGAATAACGTCCCTCGGAGTTTCACTCGCCCAAATTCGTACGTTATGCCGATTAACTTTACCAGAAATGTGAAACGTTGATTCATCTGAAAAAATTAATCGTTCGGCAAAATTGTCCTCTTCCATGTCCTGTAGAATTGCAGTTGAAAATTCGAACCTTTTGTTGTGGTCGTCAGGACGCAATGCTTGCAATAACTGCAGTTTGTACGGCTTCATGTGCAGACGCTTACTCAGAACGCGCCATACCGTTGTTTTAGACATGTTTAGTTCGTGACTTGCCCGTGTCGTGGATTTTCTAGGGCTCCTTTCGTAAGCTGCACGGACACGCTCGACATTTTCATCCGATGTGCGTGGACGACCCGTGCTTTTTCGCTTGCAGATGCAACCATCTTCTACGAATCTGTGATGCCACTCATAAATTTGCTTATGACGAGGCGGCTGTTTGTTGAATTGACGGCGGAATGCACGTTGCACACCAACAATGGACTCTAACTTTGCAAATTGCAGCACACAAAATGATCGTTCCTGTGGTGTCGTCGCCATTTTCCTACAAACAAACGCCAGCGCCACTGCGGATTTGCATGGAACTTCTGCGCGGACCATTGAAAAACTTTGAACCTTTCTCTGACAAGAAACGTTTGAATTGTGTTTCTATCATTTGTAGTTTTTGAGAAATAAATGTTTGAAATCTGCTCTTTCTTTTTGAAACGCCCTGTATAACATGGGGTGACCAGTATCCAAACAATGTTCGGCAATAGCAGATCTATTTGGCTGCTGTAATCGTGTGTGCCGTTCATGCTCAGTACATCGGTCCTCCACGGTCCTGATAGTTTGACCAATATATGCCATGCCGCAGCTACAAGGAATACGAGACACCAGCCTTACGTAGTCCAAGATCATCCTTATCGGAACTCAAAAGTGCTGTAATTTTAGATGGCGGTCGGAAAACACATTTCACATCGTATCTCCGTAAAATACGACCGATCTTGTTGGACGTGTTTCCTACGTAAGGCGAAAAGGCAGTAGACATAGGTGTTGACTCAGAATTATCATCAATCACCCAAAGTACAGTTGGTCGATAGCGCAACGCACGTTCAATCCGTCTATCACTATAACCATTTTGACGAAATGTAACTTCAAGATGGAACAGCTCAGCTGGCAAAGTCTCAGCGTCAGATACGACATGTGCCCTGTGTACCAAGGTACGAAGTACCCCTTCACGCTGAGCCGGATGGTGACAACTATTAGCCTGTAAGTACAAGTCGCTGTGAGTACATTTCCTGTAGACTGCATGTCCCAATGATCCATCATCCTTCCTCCTAACCAGCACGTCAAGGAAGGGAAAGATGTTTGTAATCAGGGTATTGCAGTATGCAGCGGTGGTAGGCATGCTTGCAGATGAAGTAAGCCGGCATTTCATTATACTGGGTGACTTACGGGAGACGAACGGTTTTGAACTGCGTAGTACTGAGGGCGCGGTGGTGGGAGGTGGTCGTGGTGGGGATAGTTCTGATCCACACAAGACGCCATTTCATTTACTCAGTCACTATGGAGCAGTGGGACTTGCAACGTCGAGTGTTTGTCCATGACAGTTTCGTGAAAAGTGGTGAGTCTGTTATTGTTACGCAGCGATTGTTTCGTGCGCTGTTTAATGTCGGTCGAATGGAGCTGTTTCGAGCCGTAACACAATCCTCAGATGGGTGAAAAACTTCAGATCAACTGGAAACATACTGGATTAGAAGTATCCTGACCCGAGACGCAGAGTAAAGACACGAGAAAATGTTGAAAGGGTAAGGCAAGCGGACAGTCAGAAGCCCAGGACGGTCTGCTAGACGTCATGCTATTGAGTTAAGAATCAATCGTGAATCGCTTAGACGAATTTTGCATAAAGAATTAAAATTCCATCCCAGCAAAATGCTCATTGTCCAACAACTTAAGGTAACTGATTCTGCTGTACGAGAAGACTTCGCTTACAGAATGCAAGTGATTTTGGGATCAAATGAAAATGAAATTTTATTGTTGAGCGATGAAGCTCATTTTCATTTAAACAGGACCGTGAATAAGCAAAACCTACGTTACTGGGCTCCAGAGCATCCACACCTTATCCACCAGTGTCCTCTACACTCAGAAAAAGTAACATTCTGGTGTGATCTTGGCTCTGGTGGCATTATTGGACCCTATTTTTTTTTTAAGAGAACGGGGCCATAGTTACTATTAATTCGGTTCGTTACATTCGTATGCTTGAAACATTCTTGAAACCAGAACTAAGAAGACAACGAATCCCTTTAAAACGCGTTTGGTTCCAGCAGGATGGGGCAACATCGCACACCGCAAGCACTTCAATGACAGTTCTTAGACGCATGTTTCCTGGTCGGATTATCCCACGTTTCGGCAATGTTCCTTGGCCTCCCATGTCTCACGACTTGTCAGTGTGTGACTTTTTTTGTGGGGGTACCTTAAGAACTGTGTCTATAACCACAAACCACGAAATCTGGACGAATTGAAGAATGCAATCATTCAAGAAATTGCTACCATCCCCGCAGAGATTTTAATCCGTGTGATGGAGGATTTTGAGAAGAGACTTGAGTCCTGCATTTGAAATGATGGACATCACCTTGACGACATTATTTTTCACAAATAACATTGTTAAATAAAATGACAAATAATGAACTTTGATTTTATGTAGATAAACATGCATTAATTTTAAATTTGGCTGAGTATTATTTCATTAGAAACCGTCCATCTCCCGTGTGTCACCCTGTATCTTCAAGCGACGCTTTCTGCAATTTTGGAAATTATTACTGCCTTTTCACGCTTCGTAACTTAGAACAAACCAATTTCATTCTTGATCTTCAATTTTATACGACTGTTGGAAAACGAAAAATACGGCATTCTTACAGACAAGGTCATTTTATTGCAAAGTGAGGTGAGAGATAGTTCATGACTGTAGGAGTATATGAGAAGTTCAGACCCATTGAAACACACACATCACAGTAAAGGGTACCAAGACAGTCCCATCAATACATACTATATCCCCTCTGTCGGCAAAGCAGGCGTGTATTCTCGCATGCAAACGTTCATAAAGGTGCCGAATTCCATCATGTGACAGATTATATCAGGCATCTTCCACCTTTTGTTGCAATTCACCATTGGTTCCAGGAGGCTCCAGCCAACGAGTAAGTTCCCACTTCATCATGCCTCGAATGTCGAGAAATCTGGTGATCTTGCTGGCCAGGAAAGTTATTGTTCTCAGTGCGGAGCGTATTGTGGATGAGCATTGTTCTGCTGAAAAAGCACATCACCTTTCTGACAAAGGAATGGTAATGACATGAGGATAACGACTAGTACACTGCAGTGGGCACCAGTTACTTTTCGCTTCAGAATCCCAAACGTGACCGTGAGGTGTAACTAATGGCTCCATATACCATCAAGCCTTGAGTGGGATCTGTGTCTCATGAGTGAACGCACTGAGAATAGACTGCTTACCAGATCTGCAGCATAAACGTGTACACACGCCACTCGCATACAGACAGAACCTACTTTCGTCACTGAAAGTAACGGAGCGCCGAGCGCCATTCCAGTCGACTTTTTCACAAGAATAGAGCTGCACTTGGTGTCATGGTCTCGGTGGAAGCCTGGCTAGGCGCACACATGATCGTAGACGCGCTGCAAACAAACGGTTCCCAATGATCATTGATGACACAGCAAGTGCAACATGTGGCCAGATATCTTCTCTAAAAGATGTTCGGTCGGCTCCCACTGCTCGCACAGTGCGTCGAATTTGACACGAATCTGTATTACATGGACATTAAGAAACTAGTCTTCAGGTGTAGGAATGTTATAAAACTACTGCTAAAAGAAGCGACGCACCAGCAATAAATTGTGCCCAACACATGTAGCGTTCCTTCGATACATCTATTCAGCGTCGTGCAGGCCCACAATGCGAACCCATTCAAATGACTGAAGTTGTTCAACAGAGTACGTGCTCGTCGTTGGGCCATGGTTGTACTCTGGACTGAATGTTGCAAACAATGATTACTTCCAAACTGCCTGCAAAGCCAAAAGAATGAGCGCACAGTCAGGCATCATGAACACAAACAACAAAATTTTATTTATATTTCAACCTTAAATTATTGTTGTTTTGAAAAACGAAAATTGTAAGATGCACGACCTGTTTTAAACATCAGGTAACAGGTCTATAATTTGGCAATAAATAGAAAAAAAAACATCCTGAACACCATCTAATCATCGATGACCATGACAAATGAAACACTGGCATTATAATCTGAGAGTATGCACATGTTGTGTCCTGCTGCACAAGACATCCCATGAGGGTGTTGCATTTTCCTTTTCTGTCAGTGTAGAAAGAGATAAAGTTCCTCACTAGTAAAGGACTGTATGCATCATGTTTAAGTGAACGTACCTGTTGGGTTCAGTATCTCAGTCAGTACATATTGCATAACTAATCTGCATGTCATGGATTCAATTGTGCATGGATGCTATAATTTTTATTTTCAATTACAGTTTCTTTCAAATCAGGCAACGATTTGTTAATGCGAAAGAGTCAATTCGTAACACAATGTGGATTCCTCGTTAAACTGGATGAGCCATTTCTATCGCTAAGTCTGTATCTTATGTTTCTATATGATCCCGGTCCCATATGGTTGAGAGTCTTTCAAGAATGGGACGTACGAATCTTTCGTGAGGAGTCTCCTTTGCAAACGCTCTCTTTCATTGTTCTTGGAGCATGACACTTTACAAACTTGGAATTCATTTCCTTTTCAATTTGGGTGTTGTATTCTTTCTAAGATTATACTACCTTATCTCAAAGCCTTTGCTCCACAGTAATCTCATGCTATTGTAGAGTTGAGGAGTGTTTCCCTAATCTAAACTGCACCCACAAACTGGGTGCATCAGTTATTTCACAGACGTTTTCCTTCTCAGGCACTGGAAAAAAAGAAACATGACACTTCAATCAAATACATCGTGGATGCTTTTACAACAAAAGATGAAACTTTTGTGGACCCATTTCATAAGTGATATACATGTCTGAGGTCGTGTGAAACTTCTTCAACAATTAGCTATAAAATCCATTTAGGAGATTATTGCTATGTATGGTTAAATTCCCACGAGCAAATTGAAGAGACTGCAAAGATATTTGTTGGTGTGTACTTAACGACCAAGCTGTCTTTCTTATGGTATCATGATTGTAAGCCACTTAACACCTTCTGCGACAGCAGTACGTAATCGCCGACCAATCATAAGCCGACCAATCAGAAGCCGTCTACCGGCTAAAAAAAAAAGGCTACCACTGCAGCAGCAAAGACAGTCAGGTGCTCCTGACGATGACGATGGAGGTAATCATCGAAAGCTCGAGATTTTGTCCAGAACTGATGCGGCAAGAATACCGAGAATGTTTTACATATAAGAGCCGTCGCGAAAAACTTCGTTCCAATATTACTTTCCTCTACAGGGAGGACATCGCACGCCAGGTTCGTCAACTGGAGAAGATGCGGGTCAAATATGCACAGTTGCGGAGTAATTTGGCATTTGTGCAGCGCTGTCGCGATAAGGAGATTGTGCCTAAGTTTTCTGTGGTTAAACACCATATCAAGTCGTTTGGAATGAAGAATATATTACAGAGCACAAGCCGGGCGATAGTCAAAGAAAGGTTACGACACACAAAGTACGAACTGGATCTTAACGCACGAAGTTTAT
This sequence comes from Schistocerca serialis cubense, assembly GCF_023864345.2. Lineage (NCBI taxonomy): Eukaryota > Metazoa > Arthropoda > Insecta > Orthoptera > Acrididae > Schistocerca > Schistocerca serialis. The sequence continues at coordinate 394,094,230 of NC_064646.1, read as the reverse complement.
ATAGTTGCCATCTTTTGTTATCTACAGTTGTCTCGCCGTTTGACTGGGAGTGGGTCTATATGACGACGGCGGCTCATCAAAGAGCTCATCTTAGCAATACATCGGCTAGACAAATAAAGAAATTTGAGCGTCTAGCAGCTATGCAAAGAACAGGGTCATCGTACGAAACAGCACGCACTGTCGTCAACCTGTCGGGCAAGAACCTGGACAAACGAGCCATCTCGGCCCTTAATAAAGGTTTGAATTTTGCGTCTACACCACGTACTATACCCATCGTGGGTCTTACCAGAGGAGTAGAAAAGGCGGTGCGTCATCTTGCACAGGACGACGCCGACGAAGTGAGACTTGTTACCAGTCGCTTTTTGGCCTCAGCTAAGCCTCCCAGGTCTAATATCAGTAGAGAGGAGAGGAAGGGGCTCCGTTTACTTCGGAAGGATGGAGATCTTGTCATATTACCAGCTGACAAAGGAAATGACACCGTGGTCCTTAATACTGCCGAATATCATAGTAAAATGACATCACTGTTGGAGGACAGTACGTATAAATGTCTTAAACGGAACCCAACTTTGACGTACAGCACAAGAACCATGAAGTTACTGAAGAATTACGGGCTGCCAGACGATGTTACAAAAAATCTCAGAGTCCGTGCTCCTAGACCGCCCAGATTGTGCGGACTACGGAAGATCCACAAGGATAATGTTCCTATGAGACCTATCGTCAGTGCAGTTGGTTCTCCTACTGATAAGCTGGCCAAATACCTGACAAAGTTGATGACTCCTATAGTCGGCCGGTGTGAACATCACATCAAAATCTCCCAGATGTTCATTGACAAAATCAAACAGATCAGAGTTGGTGCAAATGATATCTTAGTCAGCCTGGATGTGGTATCGCTGTTCACAAAAGTTCCTGTGGAGGACACTTTGAAAATGCTGGCGGATCTTTTTCCTCCTGAAACTATAAAGTTGTTCCGACACGTGATGACGACCATCTACTTCTTGTATGGTAACAAATTTTATGAAATGACGGACGGTATGGCGACGGGCTCTCCGTTGTCTCCATCACTGGCAAACTTATTTTTGGAGAATTTTGAGGAACGTGCATTTAATTCGGCTCCCCTCCGTCCATACTTATTTTATTGTTACGTTGACGATACATTTATGATCTGGCCACATGGCGCAGAAGCTCTCGAACAATTCATGGAACATATGAATAGTATACATTCGAACAACCAGTTCACTGTCGAGATGGGAAGGAAGGAAGACTGCCTTTCTTAGACGTTTTAGTACAACCACAGGCGGACGGGCGTCTCGGCCACTCTGTATACCGAATCCGACGCATACCGATTTATACCTGAATGCACAGAGTTTCCATCATCTGTTCAGAAGAGAGCCGTTTTGAACACGTTGATATATCGAGCAAAAATTGTTTCTGACGAGGACCACTTAAGGTCCGAAATTAACCATCTGCAGTACGTGTTCCGAAAGAATGGCTATGGTGCACGCGATATAAAGTCAGCATTCTCCAAAGAAAGGAAACGTGAAAATGCTGCACACTCACAGAATGAAACACCGATTGCGGTTCTTCGTTTTTGTGGCGCGATTTCCAGCAAAATAGGAAGAGTCCCAGACGAGGTATAAGACCGATTTTTCGTCCTCCTAAGAAAATTAAGGAGATGATGCGCCCTGTTAAGGACAATCTCGGCCTCAGGGTCCCCGGTGTTTATAATATCCCCTGTGAGTGTGGGAGCAATTATATAGGTCATACGATTCGTACCGTTTGCGACCGCTGTGCAGAACACCAACGCCATATTAAAAATAGAGAACTGGAGAAATTGGCAATTGCGGAGCACAGCCTCACGAGCAAACATAAAATATTGTTCGATGAAACAAATATTCTGTCCCATGCCTCCACGTACTGGAATTCTGTTATTAAGGAGGCTGTTGAAATAAGAATGAGCCAAAAGAACTTTAACCGCGATAGCGGATACCATCTGAACTGTGCATGGAAACGAGCTCTTGATGCAGAGAAGCAGCAGAGACGTTCCTTCCAAGGTTTACGTTCGAACTGTGGGACCACCGGCGCGCACATTGACACCGTATGCGACAGCAGTACGTAATCGCCTACCAATCACAAGCCGACCAATCAGAAGCCTTCCACGGGCTATAAAAAAGGCCACCACATCAGCAGTGAAGACGGTCAGTTGCTCCTGACGATGACGATGGAGGTAATCGTCGGAAGCTCGAGATTTTATCCAGAACTGACGCGGCAAGAATACCGAGAATGTTTTACATATAAGAGCCGTCGCGAAAAACTTCGTTCCCATAGTATTCGGTCAGCTCACTGACATTCTGACACATGCATAATGTCAGCCAGGATTTGGGATCCCACTTCTCCATCATAAATACAACACATTACCTCCATTCCATTTTGTTCTGTGCAGCTTTATCTGCTACAGACTTCACACCTAATTTTGACTAATAGACCCCAGTACATTATACGAGGTGCATTCAAGTTCTAAGGCCTCCGATTTTTTTTCTCCGGACTGGAAAGAGATAGAAACATGCGCATTGTTTTAAAATGAGGCCGCGTTCATTGTCAATACGTCCCAGAGATGGCAGCACCGTACAGCAGATGGAATTTTACCGCCAGCGGCGAGAATGAGAACTGTTTTAAATACTTAAAATGGCGACGTTTTTCTTACTTGAACAGCGTGCAATCATTCGTTTTCTGAGTTTGCGTGGTGTGAAACCAATTGAAATTCGTCGACAGTTGAAGGAGACATGTAGTGATGGAGTTATGGATGTGTCGAAAGTGCGTTCATGGGTGCGACAGTTTAATGAAGGCAGAACATCGTGTGACAACAAACTGAAACAACCTCGGGGTCGCACAAGCCGGTCTGACGACATGACCACATGGCTGCCCGTGTGGCATGTTGCCACGCAATGTTGACGCGCAACGACAGCAGGAATGGGACTTTCTTTTCGTTGGTTGTGACAATGGATGAGATGTGGATGCCATTTTTCAATCCAGAAACAAAGCGCCAGTCAGCTCAATGGAAGCACACAGATTCACCTCCACCAAAAAAATTTCGGGTAACCGACAGTGCTGAAAAAATGATGGTGTCCATGTTCTGGGACAGCGAGGGCGTAATCCTTACCCATTGCGTTCCACAGGGCACTACGGTAACAGGTGCATCCTACGGAAATGTTTTGAAGAACAAATTCCTTCCTGCACTGCAACAAAAACGTCCGGGAAGGGCTGCGCGTGTGCTGTTTCACCAAGACAACGCACCCGCACATCGAGCTAACGTTACGCAACAGTTTCTTCGTGATAACAACTTTGAAGTGATTCCTCATGCTCCCTACTCACCTGACCTGGCTCCTAGTGACTTTTGGCTTTTTCCAACAATGAAAGACACTCTCTGTGGCCGCACATTCACCAACCGTGCTGCTATTGCCTCAGCGATTTTCCAGTGGTCAAAACAGACTTCTAAAGAAGCCTTCGCCGCTGCCATGGAATCATGGCGACAGCGTTGTGAAAAATGTGTACGTCTGCAGGGCGATTACGTCGAGAAGTAACGCCTGTTTCATCGATTTCGGGTGAGTAGTTAATTAGAAAAAAAATCGGAGGCCTTAGAACTTGAATGCACCTCGTACTAGGTGGCTAATGTTCAACATACGGCTTCACTATAGCTGGTCCAAAGCCTAGGATTTGGAGGGGAAAAAGTCATGTTTCATTAAAAAAAACTTTTTCACCTGATTCCAAATGTTAGCACCTTGTAAGAGCTCACTATCCGGGTTATGACGAAGACCTTAGCACAATGACAGAAGAAGAGGACCCTGGAATGGTGAAGCTTGCGGAAGAGGCAACCCTACCTACGATAGGAAGGGTATTGAATCCATGATAGATGACTCTGCACTTGCGGAGAAACCAACTCATCAAGAGGAAGAAAACTTTGGATAAAAACTGGGAAGGTCATGAAGCCTCATCACATGACGTATTCTGCCTACACAGAGGTCATCCGCAATTACTCGTTAACTTCAGAGACAGAGAAGCTCTGGATGAATTTAAAAGACAACGAACTTGGCAATATAAGAATATTAGAGTTTAAATTTAATGAACAATGAAGATAGCTACATGGAATGTAAGGGGACTACACAACAAAGGCCGGCCGAAATGGCCGCGCGGTTCTGGCGCTGCAGTCTGGAACCGCGAGACCGCTACGATCGCGGGTTCGAATCCTGCCTCGTGCATGGATGTGTGTGATATCCTTAGGTTAGTTAGGTTTAACTAGTTCTAAGTTCTACGGGACTAATGACCTCAGCAGTTGAGTCCCATAGTGCTCAGAGCCATTTGAACCATTTTACACAACAAAGTTAAACCGAGAATTAAAAGTATAGAAATGTGATGCAGTCATATAACAAAAACAAAGGATACAAAAGAACTTGAAGATTATGCCAAGATATATGGTGGAGTTCTCAGAAAAGGAGAGCTGTTGCAGCCGTTGCAATAAGGATGCACAAGTCATGGAAATCAAAAGTAGTAAGCGACTCCTATGTCTATGAAAGAATCGTAACTGTAAGATTAACAATAGACATAGAGCATGTGAGTGTTGTTGGTGTTTATAACCTAGAAGAAGAAAAAGTAGATGTACCGATTTCTCTGACGCACTCCAGAAGGTATTGAATGAAATGATAAAAACAGCTCATTTCTGCATTACAGGAGACCTCAATTCTAGAATGGGAAAATCCCTATTGCTAAAGTGGTAGGAACTTCATATAAGCTGTTTTAAACGGAAATTGACAGGAACTTCAAGTGTCCACAAAAACTGAGTGGTCGAACTGCGACGTCTGACGCTTTGGGCGTGCATTTGTTTGCACCCGCCTGCGTAATGGATGAAGGAAAGTAGGTTGAAAACCGTAAGCAGTTTTGCTATTAAAAGTGGCACGCCTTTACGTGCCTTTTGCTATTTAAATGCCGCGCTAATGCTATTAGTAGAGATGTATGTGTTGAGCACCTACGGCAGGCCGGTGTGGCCGAGCGGTTCTAGGCACTTCAGTCTGGAACCGCGTGACCGCTACGGTCGCAGGTTCGAATCCTGCCTCGGGCGTGGATGTGTGTGATGTCCTTAGGTTAGTTAGGTTTAAGTAGTTCTAAATTCTAGGGGACTGATGACCTGAGATGTTAAGTCCCATAGTGCTCAGAGGCATTTGAACCAATTTGTAGTACCTATCTTCTGATTAGAAATCTCTTCATGGTGCTTTATGAAATTTCTCTCACCGCTTTATTGTGTCGCTAAGGCAACAAATTTTTAAAGTGCACTACTGTTATGTATATTACCTGCTGATAAGTGTCATTAATAACTGACACGAAGTGTCGCTTGTACTTAGGCCAATATTAATTGATAAATTTTCTAGTAATTTGGACTTTACAATTTGTTAATGAACTATTGTCACAGTAATGATTCCAGTTCAGGAGTAATTTTTAAAGCTACTTTATTTAAATTATTTTTATCATGCTTTAATTGCCTTTCTAGAAACTTGCCCATCCCACTCTGTAATTTCTATCGATTCTGGTACTGAATAATTATTATACGTTGACTAATAGTCTTCTAGCAACGGCCTTAACGCAGTGGATGCACCGGTTCCCGTCAGATCACCGAACTTAAGCGCTGTCGGGCGTGGCCGGCACTTGGATGGCACGTGGCACCATCCAGGCCGCCGTGCGCTGTTGCCATTTTTCGGGGTGCACTGAGCCTCGTGATGCCAATTGAGGAGCTACTCGACCAAACTGTTGCGGCTCCAGTCAACGAAAACATCATAACGACCGGGAGAGAGGTGTGCTGACCACACGCCCCTCCTATTCGCATCCTCAGCTGAGGATGACACGGCGGTCGCATGGTCCCGATGGGCCACTTGTGGCCTGAAGACGGAGTGGCTGCTTTTTTAATAGTCTTCTGGCTCTGTACTACAGGTGTGCCTGGACATACATTTGTTGTATGGAGGCTTGATAAAGATTATACTGGTGCTGTATTGTGACCTATCTCACCATTGGATTTTGTTTTCAAATCATGGCCGGCGTTCAGTGGTACTGGTGAGTTTAGAGCTGCACCTTGATGTTTGGGCACAGATAGCAAAAGATTAGGTATCATTTCAGACAGCTTGGGCTGCGTGTATTTTCCAAATTAGTATTTCTTGTCACGACTAAAGAAGGAGTTACGTGTTTTTCTTATGTGGAAACTCTTTTAATTTTACTACTGTTTCTTTGGTTCTTTCATTTGCTTGAATCTTAAAGGCTGCTTTTCGCCATGGATTAGTATTATGATTGTTTAATACTGTTAATTTATTTTACTGTGGATTTGCTTTGGCTGCAGTTATTGTTTTATGTCATTTCGAGCTGTCATAAATTTGAGGCCACCTACTGTTCACTTGGACAGTTAAAAGGTTGCTATTATAATTTCAAGCTCGTTAAATTTTAGCTCACTCATTGTCTTCTTTGACAGTAACGTAAAAAGAAAACATTTAACTTTGTTAGAGTCCGAAATGGCTATCGTCAATCCTTTTAAATTCTGAGTATGAAATAAATGTGTTAGTTTTAATGATGTATTATGTTTTAAATTAGTACTCTGTACTATTACAATTTACTTCTATTTGAATCCGTTTACTGCATTCGGCTATAGCCACATGTGCAATTTTTCCAGCGGAATTTGAGCTGGAAGAAACTCGCAGAAACAGAAATTGCAGCGTCAATGTGAGAGTGACGGTAGCCGCACAGTGCTGGAATTCGTGCCGCTACTGGACAGGTGGGGTGCTTCTTCAAGGTGGTGCGTAGCAGAAAGAGGCCCGGCCTATTTATCTGCAGAAATTTCAGCTGCCGTGTCAGTCACACCAGCAGTTTTTCACGTGGCATTCACTCCGTCGCGCACTCCCAACCAGAACGTTTCATTGTTTGTGTGCAGCATGGACTGTGCGACAGTGCAGTGTTAATTTGGAAGGTATAAGAATACCTGTGTATTTACAGTATAAAATGACCAGAACATAAAAACAAGAGCACGAAGGCGGAGTTGAGACTAGCAATCGCCATTCATTTCCGGTTCGACCAGCCACTTAAGATTTACTCCTTACAAACAGCTTTGTCAAGGCACTGATCCATGATTAAAATACGAAAATAGTCTGTCAAGTGGTCTCTGACAAATTTACGACTGGTTTTACCTCTAGATGTAGATGTAGATATGCAGATGTAGATGTAGCTCCGCATGCAGGCACACTTAACGACTCGTTTAATGGACATGTCAGTGTGTCCTCAAAAGTTGTAATCTTCAAAAATCCTCCGTAATTCTGAGGTACACAACAAATTGTAACTCTAATGCCACCACAATCACACTCACATCTATCGACTGGTGAAAAACCCTCCATTACTTGCCAAAATGTCATATACTCATTAAACAAAACAAAAACATAATATTTTGATAATAGTTGAAACCCTTTTCAGGGTGAGGTCTTTACAGGTTTTGACATAGGGAAAGCGCTTCAGCGGCCACAAAAGTATAGACGGAAGAGGTGTCCTGGAATGACAGTTTCGCAGGAGGTTCCAAATGAGACACATTTTTATGCCTGTGCGTAAATTTTGTCTCTAGATCAGTTACTTTCAACAAGTATGAGTCTCCTTCATATCGACAGCTTCTCACAACAATAATCTGAAACAGGAATTCCTATCTACCACAGGTAGTAGAAAATTCGGAAAAAGCAATGTTTGATTAATGTATTTGTTTTAAAAATGTCAGTTTTCATGATAGGTAACAGGTTTTAGTATGAATTAACTGACGCTCGATAACACTCGAAAGTATGTCGGAATATTCCTCCGGTTCCTAACGTAGGACGAACTTCCCATTTGACGGCCGGTCACCTAGTACAGAATGGAGTCAGCATTTCCTCTGCTGTCTTGACTTTGGCGAAGACGAGGGAGTAATATACACAGCGCGAAAATTTAATTTACGGGGGTTGGAACTTAAAGAGTGGCAAATATTTATTCACAACCGATACAAAAGAGTTACATGTTTGCACCTGTTACTGTCCTTCAAAGTAGTCACCAGCGTTGTGCTGAGCCCGTTGCCAGTGATGTGGAAGGCGTAGTGCACCATTAGCAGAGCCTCTTATGTTGATGGTGCGAATGGAGCTGTCTACTGCCTGTCGAATCACTGGAACAGTTCTGAAGCGAATGCCACGAAGTGGTTCCTTCACCTTCGGAATCTAATCAAAGTCACAAGGACTTAAGTCCGGGGAGCATGGCGGATGGGATAGTACTTCCCAGTCCCATCGACCGAATACAGCAACCATAGCTTGCGCTGTTTGCGCCCGCGCATTGTCGTGCAAAATGATGGATGGATTGCGCAGAAATTGTCACTGCTTCTTTCACAAAGCTGGTCGCAGGTGATGCTCCAAAAACAAACAGTAACAACGTGCATTGACGGTCTGCCTTGGAGGAATGTAATGCGTTAGGATAACACCATCACAGTCGTACACGAGACTCACCATAACTTCAGACCGCTCCATTCGCACGATCAACAGAACAGGCTTTGCTAACGGTATACTTCGCCTTCCACATCGCTGGCAACGGGTTCTACACAACGCTGGTGACTACTTTGAAGGACAGTAAGGGGTGCAAACATGCAACTCATTTGTATCGGTTGTGAATAAACAGTTACCACTCTTTAGGTTCCAACCCTAGTATATCCTACTATTCATTAGTATCCTCGAGAAGTCACATCTCTGATGCGTGCACCTGGCCATCTGATTGCCAGAGACAGACAGATTTCCTGTTCTGTGTGACCAGCGCACTTGCCGACATTCCGGCCTCGCTTTTACCAGTTCGTGTCCCGATGGGAAAACCTCTAGTCTGGCTGTAGCCGTTGGATGTCTTAGTCTGTGACTTAAATTTCTTTTCTGCGCTTTTAAATTCATTACTACTCATTAGTTACGCGATCCAACCATCTAATCATCAGTATTCTTCTGTAGCATCACATTTCAAAAGCCTCCATTCTGTTCCCGTCTGAACTTTTACCATCTATGTTTTTCTTTTGTAATAGCTGCAGTCCCAATAAACATTTTCTGAAATGACTTCCGAAGAATTAAATTTACATCTGATGTTAACGAATTTCATGTTTTAAAAACTGTTTTTGTTGTTATTGCCAGTCTGTACTTTATATATCATTCTTTGTTAAGCTCCCCAAATAGCAAAATCCATCTACTACTTTTAATGTCTCATTTACTAATCTAATTCCCTTAGCATTTCCTGGTTTAATTCGACTACATCCCATTACTCTTCTTGCAATGTAGTTAATGTTCATCTTACAAACACTTTTTAAGACACTGTACTTTCTGTTCAGCTGCTCTTGCAAGTTCTTTGATTCTCTGCTGGAATAACAATGCCACTGGCAAATGTTAAAATTTTTATTTCTTCTACCAGAACTTTAATTTTCTTTCGAAATTTGTGGTTAGTTTCCTTCATCTCCTGCTTAATACGTAGACTGAATAACATAATGGACAGCTCCAACATTGTCGCTCAGCCTTCCCATCGAATCGTACAACTGTGGTCTGGTTTCTGTACAAGCTTCCTGCTACCTTCAGAATTTCAAAGATCATATTCCAGTCAAGTCTGTCAAAAGATTTCTCTAAATGCACAAGTATTATAAACATACGTTATCTTTTCTTCGATCTATATAGATGATAAAACTTGAGGACACAGGCGTCCGCAAGCGAAGGCAACAGGAGCACTAATCCCCCTCCTGGAATTTGGGTATAGCCTTTTTATTCATTACAGATTTCTCCGTAACTTCTAGCATTCACTCTATGCGGCGCTAGTAAACTGCAGATTAACACTGCGTGTTGCGTGGGCAAGTACTGTAACTTTAGCGATGACTAATTGCCTTGGGACTTTTTTCCTGTGTCGTTCACGAGAAATTATGCTAATTGCTTGGCACGGTGGCAGTTTAGGCGCTTTTCCGCATTCGATATGGATGCGAACCTTTAAAGAACATTGCTGAAATAGTGTCAGCAATGTTTTCTGTGTTTGTGCTCGTAAAGTTCTTTCAGAATTGCAGAAAGGGATCGAGTCAATAGCCTGTGCCGCGAATTCCAGTACAACAGAAATTTAAATTTTCATCATAGGTCCACAACTTTCACAAAAACTACCCCTATCCTTGCTGCACATCAGAATATATACAGTAGTTTACTGTTCTTCTGTGCACGAGTAAGACCAGTGATGGCTTGCAAATTCTTCATTCAGTTTTATGCGACAGAGCTACACTACCGCTAATTAGTTTCAATACACCCAAAGAATGAAATTTACGAGGGTCAGCCAATTATTATCCGCAATTTAATTATATTTTTGTTTATTTTGGTAGTACTATCGTTTTAGGTTGGTGACGCATGGTTTGTTTATTTGTTATTATATCTTTGCAATTTTCAACCTGTTGGGTTTGTTTCGCTATGGCTGCCGTGCTGTTAATCATGGCTTCTCCACTGTCTATTTGCACCAAAGAAGAGTAACGTTCAGTGATCCACTTTTTGTGGTCGGAAGGCGTATCAGGGTCCGAAATTCATCGAAGACTTTCGGTAAAGTAGGGGAACAGTGTTTTGCCACAACGGAGTGTCTACGAATGGATTGGAAAATTTCGAAATAGTCGCACAACTGTTACTCACGATGAAGGAGCCGGACGACCATTTACCGCCACAAATAAAGAAACCATTGAGCGTTCACGTGAAATGATTTTATTAGACAGACGATGAACTATTGAGGAAGTGGCACATCGTCTGCAAATTAATCACAGTTCTGCCTAGTAAATCATCCACAACGGACTTGGGTTTCATAAAGTTTGTGCAAGATGGGTCCAAAAACAACTCACACAGTTGTGTAAACAAACGCCCTTGGACATCTGCAGAAAACATTTGGATCGCTATGGTAAGGAAGGGGACAACTTCTTAGACAGGATCATTACTGGTGACAAAACATGGATCCATCATTACGAGCCGGAGAGTAAACGGCAGAGTATGGAATGGAAACATCCAAATTCGCCGTGCAAGAAATAGTTCAAGACCCAACCGTCCGCAGGAAAACTGATGCTTACAGTTTTTTGGGAGGCACAAGTTCCAGTACTGGAACATTATGGAGAAAGGGGCACAACAATAAACAGTGTAAGTTACAGTGAGGTGCTTTTTTCCAGGATAAAGCCTGTAATTCGAAGCAAACGCCGAGGATTGCAGTCAAAAGGTATTGTGTTGTTGCACGACAATGCCCGTCCGCATACTGCTCCACACACTGCTGAAACGCTCCACAAATTCAAATTTGAAGTACTGGATCATCCTCCATATAGTCCCGATCTTGCTCCTTCTGATTAAACGCTTGTTCGGTACACTCAAACAGGCATTAAGGGGCCATCGATTTGCCTCGGACGAAGCACTGAAAGAAGCGACGCATTCCTGGCTCGTAGCCCAACCGAGAACCTTCTTTTATGGGGGCATCAGGAAGCTTGTAGAACGATGGACCAAATGCGTTGTAATGCAAGGAGACTATGTCAAAAAATGATGTTCTAGTAAGTTTCCTATTTGTTTACAATAAAAGTTTATAACTACTTTGCAGATAATAATTGATTTACCCTCGTAGTTCTCTGTAGATAAAGTCTAATACCGTGAGTACGGTTGAGGAAGCAAAATTATAGTACAACAGTTGTATATATGTCATGATTTTTTTGTGGTCATCGAGATACAATAGTATCCAACAAACAATGTTGTGTACATAAACGTTATGTAACTATCTGATATGTTTGTTTACCTATGTACCGACGGACGCCGAATTTGGTGCACCTGTGTTGTTCCCTGTAGTGAAGTGATGTCCGCAGCGAACGGCAAGCATTGCTACGATACATAGCATGTGGTTCCTGCACGTCAGTTCCTTCGTGACATTGAAGTGTGCACATCGTTAGTATGGCTCCACTAGTGGAGATGTCCGTAGAAAAATGTGCTGCAATTGTAACACTTGGCCAAGCAGGTTTATCTATTCGCCAAATTGCGAAACAGTGTAGTGTGTGGATAGGCGGAGTGCAATACTACCTTCACCGTCAGAAGACAACAGGTAGCAGCAATAAGGACATACCACGCCCAGGAAGACCTCGTGTAACTACTAAAGGTGATGATAAATATATCAGAATTACCAGTATAAGAAACAGATTCAAAACAGCGTCCCAAATTCGCGCAAAATTGCTAGAAATGAATACGACAACAATATCTGTTGCAACAGTAAAAAGCAGACTGACTGGAACCGGCTTGAAAGGATGTGTCACAGTAGGAAAACCACTTCTAAGCCCAGTAAATAAACACAAGAGACTTAAATGGGCTAGAAAACATCGGAAAAGTGGAGAAGGTGTTATTCAGCGATGAATCTAAGTTCGAGATTTTTGGAACCAGAAGGAGAATATTTGTTTGCCTTGAAAATAATCCTGCTGACGTCCATGCTTGTGACACCTTTTAAAAGTAGCATCTAACACACAAAAGAAGAGAATAAAAGAAAAGTCGAAAAATGGTGCTGTGTTTAGATTGCCGTGTCGGTTCAAAAAATGGCTCTGAGCACTATGGGAATCAACTTATGAGGTCATCAGTCCCCTAGAACTTAGAACTACTTAAACCTAACCAACCTAAGGACATCACACACATCAATGCCCGAGGCAGCATTCGAACCTGCGACCGTAGCGGTCTCGCGGTTCCAGACTGTAGCGCCTAGAACCGCACGGCCACTCCTGCTGTGTCGGGTTTCACATTATTTAAAGTTGATATATCGAAATGTTGTTACTGAAATTTTAGGACATAATGACGGTACTTGCAGCACAAAGCGTTGTTGTCTCAACCCCAACACACACACACTTTGGTGTAGTGTTCTTTGACGTCATTTGACTTGAAATACTGAAACAAAGTGTTCAACTCACACTCAAACCCTGCTTTTACCATCACCACTAACCCTCCAGTAATTAAGGAAAATTCGGGCAGTGTGGTGCGTTCGGATAACTCAGCTGATTAGTACGTCATTCACTACAGCCAATGGTTCGCTTTCGAACATTGGTGGGCACTGGCATTTAATCTGCCAAGGAGTTTACAGAGAAGAACATTGTTTCTTATCTAGCATGTGAGTGAAAGCGTTCTGCTTACCTAGGCGTGGCTGCCTTGCTCCCAAGTCTTCTGCCGCAGCAGGTTTATCGCCCCTTGCGTCCAGACCTTCTCTAGAAGGATGTGGAGAGAGCGCCGCTCGTTGCTGTTAAAAAGAGGCGTCCGTCCACGTTGCGACACAACGCTGGCTCCGTTAGCGTGACTGCACCATTCCTTACAGCTAACCGCCCCTTAAAAAAAAAGAAAAAAAAACATCTGTTTTAGGCAGTGCCTCTTGTATGTCCCTTTCTCCCTGCAGACCTTAAAATTTTTATATCGAAACGACGCCTGGGAAACAGAGATACAGATCAGAAACAAACTCCCTGCAGTCGGCACCATGTGCTGTTTATTATGCAAAGCTTTGGTATCTGATGTCCCACAATTGTTGCAACACGCTGTTACTTGGTTTCACAGCGGAAGGCGACCGACACGAACTGATGTTGAGCGGCGAAACTCTCTTTTGTGCTTTTCTAATCACGTACCCTGAAGGGACAGCTGTTGTTGTTTGTTCAGCGTCCATCACTCGGAATATGAAACAAGTTATGCAGATGAGCGATAATGAACCCAGCAAATGACGTGACGATTCTTTCAGCCTTCAGGTTCTTGTCGTAAGTGAGAAAATCTCGATTAAAGAGAACGTTTCGATCATTACTAAAATATTCAGGAAGATAAACCGACCGTCTCGCGATGCGTTAATGACGTCTGGAGAAAGAAAAAACTGGAAAAAAACACGATCAATAAGGCTCCTTTCGAAATCTTTATCGAAATAACATCTGTTCATGTTCCAGAACGATTTTACTGCAATTTCAAGAGCGGCTTCGCTTTATTTTTTTCTAATACGAGGATTATATTCACATCTCCTTCTATACGGAAACTCAGTAAGCCAGCAGGGCGGAGGATACTTCGTTCCAATATTATCAATTTTTTGTCCTATCCATTTGCATACCGAGTGAGGGAAAAATGTCTCAAAACCTCTGTTCGCGCCATAATCTCTCTTATACGAGAGATAAACGATGATGGCAGTATAATTCGCATAGAGTCATCTTCGACTTTAGGGTCTCGAAATTTACGCAATTCATTTTCGCGAGAACTTCTTCGTCTTTCATCCAAGGAATCCCATTAACGTTCCGAGAACATTTCTGTTACACTTGCATATAGCGTGTACCGATGTGTTATGATCATACCAGGTGCAGTTATGAATTCGTTCGCTGTCTTTCGTCATCCTTGCTTGATAAGGATGCAAGACAGTGGAGCAATAGTCTACAACTGCTCGTATGAGCGTTTTGCACGAGATTTTCTTTTCAGATACATCGTGTTTTCCAAGAAGTCTTCCAAGAAGCCTACATCATCTATTCTCCTTTCTTAAGGCAGAGTCTACCTGTCTGTCCGATTTCAAACTGCCTCTTTTATTCCTCAAGCCGTTGAGAGATATCTGTTTCTTGGTGAATGGTGAATCCTGTTAGAGTAGGATAAATGAAAGTGATCTTTTAGTTGGTTGATATCTGCTATTCTGGGAAGGGGAGGCAAACGAAAGATTTATACTCTATCAAAATGTCACCGAAGCTGGCAGGAATGATATACAAAATGCTGCTGCACTTTGTCTTTCTTGGTTGGGTAGCAATATGGAAGATTACCATTATAAATAAACTATATCAAGCTGTTCCTTTAATTTATTCACTCGTTTCTCTTTAATAATTGATTTATTGGCCAATTTATTGTCTGCATTTGACAATTATTTAAAAAAACCAAACACACTGTTTTCTTTTCATTTAATATATTAATCAGGGAGACAGAATATCTTATCTAAATTCATGAATGGCGATTTTATCTTATTCTGCCATAAGTACAGTAAGGATGGAGCATGGGGTTGCAATGCAGAAATCTTGATTCACTTTTGAACATACTGTAACGTCCCCTTAGAAAAATTAATGAATTACTGTGCTGGTAAGCCCCTACGTTATTTGATTTTCAAACAGATGAGCAAAACTGAACGTACTCAGACATTTCGCATTTCGCTCTTTACCTGTTCTGATCAACACTAAAATGACACACAATATTTTTAGCGCAACGCAATCTGGCTTTCAGCAATCCCTACAAAAGAATGGCCCTGACTAACATTAACCTATACGTTTCACAAATCACTTACCGCACAAAAATCTTTGTTACTCGAACTACTGCAATACAGCGAGCGCCAATACTGCTAGCTAAATAAGAAATTCTAACTACTGAAGGCATTAACTACTGATAGGCATAGTTAGCAAATGAAAGATTTTGATAGAGAACAAGCAATGTATTTACCTTAACAGTATTCAAAGGTCATAATATATATGTCAGTCCATGATATCCAATATTACAAATTTACTCTTTCTGATGGACACACGTCCAGATCGTCCACTCTCAAAATTCCGCCATCTCTCTCCCCACATCCACTACTGCTGGCGGCTCACCTCCAACTGCGCAACGCTACGCGCTGTTCACATCTACCTGCCCAACACTACAATGCCAGACAACAATGCAAACTAGCCACAGACTGCACACAGCACAGCCAGTGATTTCCATACAGAGCGCTACGTGGCGTTACCAATAAGAAAATCAAAACAGCCTACTTACAATACACTCCGAATAACTTTTTCAACAATTACGCTAAATCTGGACCAAGTATTGACTGTAAAATGGCATTTACAAGTACATTAGATCGATATGATACCTACTTCACGCGAAACTTGAATCAAATTTAGCAGTTCATGAAGCTTAATAATGATAGGATTATCCAAGATATCGAAACATATATGGATTAAGAAACCGATCTAGCATTCGTATACTCATTAATACCTCAAAAAATCGAAACCGTTCATTACTACCACCAACAGCACCATGAAACCTAATGCCTACTCAGCAAAGAGAATTTTTACTAGAGAGGTGAAATACGATATGTCCTGAACAACACGTGCTCATATATACCAGTACCCACATAAAGAAAAACCCATTACAACCACAGAAATTTAGTGACATGCGTAAACGATCCACGAATGCTGAAGGCATATGCACATGTCGGAGAATTAATGAAGGGATGGACTGAAATTGATCGAGTTCCACATACCATGGCAATGCACTAATTTACACAATTCATGAACCATGAAATAATTTGGCCATGTAGCTACTCATTCCACTCTGCAGATTGAGGTCCATCTACTGATTAAGAAGGGATTGCTATACGCCTTACTTTGAACACATGTGTCTGAGAACACACAGGTTCATTTAATGAACAAGCATCAGTTTAATAAGGAAAAATTAACTTAAATTTAGAAGGTATTATGGATAACGCTCATGCACTGCTGGTGCGTACGTTTACTGAAACTGATGAGGAACAGAATTAAATCATGCCATTGTAGTTGCACAATGCCAGAAACTTTCCAGTTATGGAAAAGATTCAGTAATCTAAAATTCAACCTCCGACCTCCCACATTTACACTTAATACTTTTATCCTACACATCGAGAACAATTCTAATACACTACCCATTTGGAAAAATAAGGTCTCTTTGTCCTGCCTCATACATAGAGTCTAACTCACAAACGAAGTATTCCCTAATAGAAACTGAAGAATAAATTTAAATCCCCAACGAAATCACTCCTATGATAACCAGAAAGATTACCTCTGATTGCCAAAAGAACTGATATAAACTGATTACAATTTACATACTAAATAATTCAGATACCTCCATACAGTGACTTTTCTTAGATACGACAGTAGTCACTCAGTCACTGCAGAACAGTAAAGCGCACGCACAGGCCAAAGAATTCGCAGCTTTCGCTAACCTTGTGGTGGTACTAACCATCAAAGATGCATAGGATTGTTACCTGCGAACGTAACGCTTTGTACTTACTATGTACCTGTCCTAATGATCTCTTTGTATTTCTTGTTACACTACAGCTACTGGCGAAACTGTAGTACTCGTAGCAGACAACAGTTACTGACTATTGTTAGGAAAACTCACAGTAAAACGTTTAAGTCATACACAACAGATTAAATGATAGGACAAGGATATAGGAATGGTTCATTGGCACTGAGAAGAAATGTCACACTTCCTTTTGAGCTGCTCATGGCACAGAAAAGCAATGGAGACAAGAAAATTAGCAGGAAGATATGAGGTGGATTTTCATCACACAACACCTCGTGGAAAAAAAAAGTGCCAGAACCAGCTCTGTGGTGGGAAGCTAGTTTCAGGCACGTTCATAAAAAGAATTCACATTGTTTCATTGACAGTGCGCTCTAACAACAATGCAGCTTGCGTAATACAATGACATCTCAATTAGGGTTAGGAATTTAGGGACCAACTTTTAATCTATTTTGTGGTAATCTCATATAAAATACACAAAATATGTTAATGTGAAAATTAATACTCCATGCAACAAAATTATCACACAAATAGCATGGATGTATATACATACAGTTTCAGTCACATTTTGAATAATGAACTCCACATAAGTGAACTCTTGTTACCAAACAGAACAAAATTAATTTACAATTAATACAACAATGTCTTATATCTGAACAAAATTACCTAGCTAGGTTACTAATGGCGTAATAGAACTAAAAATGCAAGTCACTAAATATTACCAAATTAAACTATATCAAACCAAGTGAAAAAAGTGGAAATAATGAATACATAGCTATATCAAATCAGTAACCACACCATGATAAACTGAAGTGGAAATATGCATGAAAACACTCAAAACTACGTGTCACAATATGAGAAACGTTCTGTCACTCAAGTTATTTAATTTCTGTATAAATGTAAAAATATAAGAAATAGGAAACTCTGCTATAAGAGAGTAAGTAGAAGTATCACTCAATAAAGCCACAAAAATTTACAGTAACTCACACTGACTGGAAGTCACTAGTACACATAAAGAAGAAAATAAAAACTAATTTGAAGTAGTAATGTGAAATGAAGCAGAAATATCGAATGTCTGAGCGTGATTAGTGTTATTTATAAAGTAATTTATAAAAGAAACAACAGTTGAGTACTCATTGTCCATGTAAACAATTAATTTATGTGGCATATGAAAGAAAGTTGAATGCAAAAGCTATATTTTTACCCTGCTAGTGTCAAAAATGTACAACATACACAACAGCACAACAAGAGAAGTAAATTACTTATGCTCATGAAGTTGAACTGTGTAGCTGTGTTTTCAAGTTCAGGCAAACAAATTTCTAAGTCCACAACCGCAATTAAATGTTACCCATTGAAATAGAAGAATGATTATCATGTGTTTATTGGTACGCAAACATTGACAGCTAGGGCACATATCAAGATTGTTGTAAATATAATAATATATATTTACATGACCAAAATTCAAGAGTGTTGCCCTGTCATGTTTACTCAAATCCTTCCTTTGCACGTTCCAAATCAAAACGATTAAATGTAGCTGTTTTGAAAAGGATTGTTAAAAATCATTTATGTTTAACAGTAAGGTATTTAATTCACCAGTAAAAGAAATAAACACAATCAGAGAGATGATCCTCGAGATATGGCGAAACACTCAGTTTAGCAAATTCTGACAGAAAAATACACCCATGGTCACACTGAATGTAGATGTCGCACCGTATTAACGATTTACAATTCACTGTTCACTGCCACTCTGCAATGGTGATGCGTTATCGAGCCATTGGGTGGGCTATGTCTTCAGTAGGCGACTTGTCGGAATAATTTGCGGCGATGACACTGTAGCATCGTGATGAGAATGGACATTTGATCTGCGACGACGTCACCTCTGCCTCTCACGCTGTACCTGCGGATGTCTCCACGATATTGCGTGTCTTGCTAGCCAACTGGCACGTACTGACCGTCGCGGTCGGAGATACACTGTAATGCGTCGAACTGGATTTCGTTTCGACAGACATAATTGACATGGTAATGATCATATTTCCCTGCTCAAGATGATCATGAAATCCGTTAGGAAAGCGTCTTCTTCTCGCCATCCCGCTGATTTCGCCGACCAGTGTTGCAACGAACTATGCACAATGTTCCATAGTCTAAACAACATGCGGGTACTCTCTCTTCTTACAACGTAACCGTTGCTGCTATGGCACTGTGTAGGGGCCACTGGCCTTCTTCTTGTAATCAGGTTGAGTCCTAGACTTAGTATATTGTATTTCCATAGCTCTCGTGAATAAGGCAAATCTCTTCTCCTGATTCGCTTTGGAGCTATTATTTTGTCGCTCAGAGACGATTGCCCTGGAACGTGCACTGCAACAGACTTTAAAGCTGTAGCATTTGGCTGAACATCTGACTGGCCACACTGAGCTGCAGGTGACAGTAGTCGCCCAACATCAACAGCATGGTGTCTCCCTAAGGTCAACCAGTCTCAGATGAGTGAAAGCAAACAGTACTGGCATCTACAGCTCAGGCGACGTCAGTAGAAGAACGTTATGCTCCCTCTAACTGTCCTTAATCTCGCAGTTGGGCGTAGGTTGGGACATCCATCACAAGCAGCCACAGTAAATGGCTGCCCAGGCTAGCTAAATATTCCGCACCTGCATTGTTAGGGAGGAAACAGGTCTGCACTTGCTATCTCTGCTTTCTCATGTACTCCAGCGTCTACTGTGAAACGTCCCCTTTGAACAATTATACAAGACTGTGCTTAAACTGACATACAATTTTTTTAGCGCAACGCAATCTGACTTTCAAAAATCCCTACAAAAAAATGGCCCTGACTAACATTAAACTATACCTTCCAGAAATCACTTACCTCACAAAAATCTTCATTACTCGAACTACTGCAATACAGCGAGCGGCACTACTGCCAGCTAAATAAAAGATTCAAACTACGGAAGGCACTAACTACTGATAGGGATGGTTAGCAAATGAAAGATATTAATAGAGAACAAACAATGTATTTACCTTAATAGTCATAATATATGTAGCAGTTCATGACCAATTACAATACTCCGCCATCTCTCTCCCCACATCCACCACTGCTGGCGGCTCACCTCCAACTGCGCAACGCTACGCGCTGTTCACATCCAGCTGCCGCTGCCCGACACTACAATGGCAGACAACAATGCAAGCTAGCCACAGACTGCACACAGCACAGCCAGTGATTTTCATACAGAGGTGGCGTTACCAATAAAAAAACTAAACAGCCTACTTACAACTGTTTCATTCTCTACAAACAAAACACTACTAATAATAAACATAAATACGCAAAACACAATCTTTCTTAAAAATATGCTTCATGAAAATTACACATCACATGTCACACTCAGTGTAAACAGGTGGTGAACCCTGCAAAAATCCACGTCATTCATTCATTTCGTCGTTCATGGCACACATTTCTTCTCAGACACATTTGTCTGCCTACTATCCCATAGCTATGTACTCCCCCACCCCACAGTATGCAGTAACTACTCATCTCAATGACTAAGAGTCAGTTATCACTATTCCCATACAAAGAAATTTCGTATTAGACAGTCAACACTCTACCATGCATCAGTTTCCCAAAGTCACTCTACTCCCACTGTTAGGTGCACTCCTGCACTGACTACAACTAGTTAGTAAATCTAGAAAAGGAAACCATTTTCAATACACACACACTTATCAAACATCATGTTGTTGTTGTTGTTGTGGTCTTCAGTCCTGAGACTGGTTTGATGCAGCTCTCCATGCTACTCTATCCTGTGCAAGCTTTTTCATCTCCCAGTACCTACTGCAACCTACATCCTTCTGAATCTGCTTAGTGTATTCATCTCTTGGTCTCCCCCTACGATTTTTACCCTCCACGCTGCCCTCCAATACTAAATTGGTGATCCCTTGATGTCTCAGAACATGTCCTACCAACCGATCCCTTCTTCTGGTCAAGTTGTGCCACAAACTTCTCTTCTCCCCAATCCTATTCAATACTTCCTCATTAGTTATGTGATCTACCCATCTAATCTTCAGCATTCTTCTGTAGCACCACATTTCGAAAGCTTCTATTCTCTTCTTGTCCAAACTATTTATCGTCCATGTTTCACTTCCATACATGGCTACACTCCATACGAATACTTTCAGAAATGACTTCCTGACACTTAAATCAATACTGGATGTTAACAAATTTCTCTTCTTCAGAAACGCTTTCCTTGCCATTGCCAGCCTACATTTTATATCCTCTCTACTTCGACCATCATCAGTTATTTTGCTCCCCAAATAGCAAAACTCCTTTACTACTTTAAGTGCCTCATTTCCTAATCTAATTCCCTCAGCATCACCCGACTTAATTAGACTACATTCCATTATCCTTGTTTTGCTTTTGTTGATGTTCATCTTATATCCTCCTTTCAAGACACTGTCCATTCCATTCAACTGCTCTTCCAAGTCCTTTGCTGTCTCTGATAGAATTACAATGTCATCGGCGAACCTCAAAGTTTTTATTTCTTCTCCATGAATTTTAATACCTACTCCGAATTTTTCTTTTGTTTCCTTTACTGCTTGTTCAATATACAGATTGAACAACATCGGGGACAGGCTACAACCCTGTCTTACTCCCTTCCCAACCACTGCTTCCCTTTCGTGTCCCTCGACTCTTATAACTGCCATCTGGTTTCTGTACAAATTGTAAATAGCCTTTCGCTCCCTGTATTTTACCCCTGCCACCTTTAGAATTTGAAAGAGAGTATTCCAGTCAACATTGTCAAAAGCTTTCTCTAAGTCTACAAATGCTAGAAACGTAGGTTTGCCTTTCCTTAATCTTTCTTCTAAGATAAGTCGTAAGGTCAGTATTGCCTCACGTGTTCCAAACATCATTGTAAATAAATAAAAGTGGAATCACCATCCATAACTTTTCAATTGAACATACTTATCAGACATCGTTATAAACAAATCAAAATGTAATCACCATTCATAACTTTACTGTAATTCTCTTGTTTCATTCTTCCTGTGCTTGACTACCTTAACCTTACTATCTCCTTTCTCAGTACTTCCTGACTTTAAGGTATTCGGCTTGATATTCCTCATAGTCCTATTCCCTACTCACAATAATTTACCAATAAATGGGTGTAACATCACATGGTGACATTCAATTTCCTAGATTCATTCCTGCAACTCAGAACAGTCCCTTAACATTCCATATAAATGGCTCACTGAAAAATCCATAATCAATAGTCATAAAAATATCAAAATCGCACATACAAGATAAATATACCGATAACATATCGCCAAGCAATTGAAATGAAGACTTTTTGCGTTTGCCACGTACTTAACATATTTATAGTCACCGTCTGTAGATACTCATTGCTCTTAACCATTCACGCGTTATCATTTTATTCCGGTCGCAGCTTGACATAAGAGATGTCATGTAGCCCATGGGATTTTCGTATCTGAATCGTTTCTATCGCATCACTGATTCATTTAGAAGTTCATTCATAATTCCCTGAAAAGACGGAACGTGCACATCCCATGTAGCGCGTTTCCTAAAAAATAGTGCCTGCAAAATTTCACTAACTGTCTTATCATCAACTCCAATGAGTTGTATGATAGGTGATACCGTGTGGTAAAAACTGCCTTAATTCTGTTTCCTCGCCATATTTAACCAGTTCAATGGTCGGTACTTGGGTCCATTTAAGAGATCGCATTTCTAACTGACCACACTTCAAACAAGAAATGTTTCTCAATAGTAACAGCGATTATTTCTCCTGTAGCCTTCCATAATAGCATAAGACTAACACATTTTGCCGGTAGCTCTATGACCATGAAAATATAAGAACAACGTTACTTCGGGGAATAGATCCAAACAAATTGGTCGCATGTAAGTCCCATAATCTCATTGGAACACTGGAATAAACAGACGCAGGATAGGGTACTGCAGGCGACTTCACTTCCTGATATGTTTTACACATCTTAACATTTGACACATTCCCTTCAGCCTAAATTTGTTAAAGCACTACATGGACGAAAGTGACCACAACTGAGGTGAAATACCAAATGAGGTTGTTAATCAACTGATCAGAAATCAGTAATAGGCACTGGGAATCGCTGAGATCTCTATGTTTAAATAGGACATCATTAATGACTAAATAGTACTGCTGTAAGGCCACGTTTCCTCTGTCAGCGTTTCAGCTTTACCTCTCGTGAATTATATGTGCCAAACATGAGGATGTATAGTTCTCAAATGTTGCATTTCATAAATGTTTCTTCCGAACTGTTTGGCAAACTAAGAACAAGTCAACTATCACATTCTTGCTTCCTGGAATATGTTGTCATAAATCTGTGTTCTTGTAGGAAAAATGCTCATTGAGCTAAGCTGCACAACGTTCTCACCATATGTGTTTCTGTATGACATTTAGCACGAATTTACTTCTCACTCTATAAAAAATCTATGTACTACCAAAACATTGTACCCACAAACTGTTATTCATTTTAACATCGTATGCTGACCTATGACTAAACAGGACCTAATTGGAAATCAGCTGTAACTGGTCTGAATACAACTTGTCTTTATATTAAATGCACAGCTGAAGTAAGACAATTATCTGGCCCTCATCAGAATTTCCACTTACCTTGTATCTTGACAACATCGTTGCAGATTTCTTGAAGATTTCTTGAAAGCACAACAGCAACTGGCAAGCAGGCTGCGACTACACTAGATTTCTATTTGTAAATAAACATTCAAACTGTTGCATACTACATGGTGTAATGTGGTAATCCATACTGATAAACGTTCTGCAAGTAGTGGAAAGGGGGTATGGTGTCGGAAGGCGCGGAAGTTGAGTGCACGCCCTAGGACATTGACCTGGATACCCACTAGGGGTCTGCGTGCTCCGGCTCACGCCTGCGCCACGAGCAACGCCGTGCGAGTGCGCCACTCTCCGTATCACGTGAAGTCTGCAGCCAATCGCTTTTCCGACTGTCATGTATTTAGGCAGCCACATGGCGCTACCCTGGCGTTCTGGTACTCGTCATAGTTCGCGTGTGCATCTCGGCTGTACTGCGCTCCAGTTCCATGTGTTGAGATAGCTGGGCCTGGGACTGTATCCAACTCGAATTTGCAGGTCTGTTCTTCGGATCTATGTGGTTACTCATTGTGGATGCATACTCCAGATATCCTCACGTGGTGTGCATGGTGTCCACCTTGACTGATACCACACACACTGCCTTGGCTCAGGTTCTCGCCATCGAAGGCCTACCTTGTACCTTGGTCTCTGATAATGGCCCTAAATTCACGGCAGCCTCCTTCCACCCATTCTGTGAGGCCAGTGGTATCAAACACACCTGCACCCCTCAGTTCCACCCGTCCTCTAATGGCACAGCGGAACGACTGGTCAGGACGTTTAAACATCGTCTGACAAGAGGTCAAATCCTGTGCCACCATGTTGACCCTCACCTTATTCCTGAGTGCTTATCACACGCCAATTGATAGTCATAGTCTGGCCGAGCACCTCCATGAGCGGCAACCATGTACCCTGCTTCGTCTGCTGACACCGTCACCTTCTGAGCCCTGTTTCCAACCCTATCAGCACTACAAGCTGGGCATGGGCCTATGGGACCGTTCGTGTGGGGGCAAGGCTCCTTGGAAACCCGCCACCGCCCATGGGTGGCGTGTGACGATACAGACAAAGAAGTGGATCAAGTGCCTCCACCGTAACCAACTCTGGCCTCCTATCCCCAACCCTCGCCTCCTTCTGGTGTGCATGAGGCCCTCGAGTCAGCCGCACTGATGTTGGCAGCTGGCCCCCTGCAGGCATGCCGGCAGTCCTTCCTGAATCCACTATGATCAGAGGCGCCATGCAATGCTCTGCCCTCCGTTTTGATGGATTCCACAGCCTGCCCTCTCAACCTGCCGACAGCAGTCAACGACACAGTCTCCCTCCATTCCCTCCTGTGCACCACGGCACCGTCTGGAGCGTTTCCGCCCCTACGCATAGGCTTTATGGGGGAGGGATCTGCTGTCGAAAGGCGCGTAAGTTGAATGCGCACCAGGGGGTATGGACCTGGGTACCCACTAGGGGCCTTTGTGCTCTGGCGCGCGCCTGCACCACGGCCCTCGCTGTGCAAGTGCACCACTCGTCGTACCACGTAAAGTCTGCAGCCAATTGCGTTTCCAGCTGTCATATATTTAGGCGGCCGCGTGGTGCCACACCCGCAGTCTGGTACTCGCCATAGTTCGTGTGTGCATTTCGGACGTACTGTGTTCCATTTCCGTATGTGGAGATACCTACTGTCGTTGTTTGGAGTGTTCCTGCATTGATGTTGTCTCGCCGTGTTTATCACCTCAGTTCTTGTTTGTTTGCCTCGTGTTGTGTGCTGATCAGTCGTAGTGTCTGTCTTTACCTTCTTGTTCGTATGACCCGTCTGTTCGTTGTTAGCAATACCTCCAACGGCTCCCCCAAATGGTGGCTTCGCGTCTCCATTCTCTGTTGTGCACCGGTCGCTGGTTGCTCGTGGCTATAACAAGGAGAGCAACTATCCCTATGAAATGATATTCCAAGACAACGATTTTAGAATGAAGAATGTATTCAAAAAGATAGACTACAGTTTCACATGATCTCCACACATAACATTCCTCTGAACAGAACTATGCTTAACAAAGTGAACAATTATTTGAAAAGGCTTCAGTGTTAACAGACGATTTCTATAAGAACCAAACAGTTTAATTAGTTGATATGTTAATGCACGACTCAGAGAGCTGGGTGGTCTCTCTGTCTTAGATTTGAGCAAGTTAACTAGCTGGCAATAATTATTATTACCAATTAGCTGTACAGTGCTGCTGTCTTACCTCAAACTTCTTCTCTTCAAAAATAATAACTTTATTAAAAATGTACGTTCTTTTCACCTTCCAATATACCTATCATATTCATCCTAGCTATATTTATAATAAATGTTTCTTCATCGAACAGATACAATCACTAGTCAACACAGCACTACTGAATACGTCACTCACCTAACACACTTCAAATGAGAAAGAATCAGACCGCCCAGAGCAAAGACTGTGTCACAATAAGACCAAAGATAGTTTAATAGTAACACATTTGTTCTTTCTCTGACATGCACATTGATAACTTATAAAATCAAAATGACATGCCCACCTTACATATCCTCCATCTTCCCCAAATAGAATTTTGTTTGAGTGTCATGGGAGAAGGACAGAATTATAAACATTGTGGACAGGAACATACAACACATGTTACAAGTACAAAGAGAAAAATCGCTTGACAGTAATATGAGTAAATGAACTATAAGTAAAAAATAATTACAAAGTTTAAGAATGAGTGAATCAAGTAACCAATAGAATTTACCACAGCTACGTTATCATGCTTCATAATGTCTATGAGAACGTTCTACGTAACGCCATTTGGAAAGTTTATGTATCACATTTTGTATTGAAGTAGTATTAGTGATCTACGTTCTTTTTGTAGTGCACAGGAAGTACGTTACAGTGTCTATGTCACACAGGGAGTACATTTCTGAAAAAGCCACATATGGCTGTAATAATTTACACAATGAAAGTAGGTAGAAGAGTGTCTTTGTCACAAATGACCAAACTTTCTTCAGCTCATTTGCAATAATGTCACTGCTGTGGGAAGTTATGTAAAGGCAGACTAAGTGAGACTAAGCACAGTTCTCAGCTGACAACCCCATATGTACACAAACAGTAATATAAGTGTTAGTATGTGCTGGAAGCAGACTGTAGATAATTCCAAAGCCATCTTGTAGCATCGATGAGTTCCCTATAAAAGTCAGTTGCAGCTTGTAGTGAAGTATGCCAACATTTGACAGAGAATATTTCGGTATATATTAGTAGACACATTTCTTCTGCACTGGCAACTCTGAGTCATATGTGGTGAATAATCAGTCATGTTACCATTTTCAATACACAATATTAAGACAGGAGTAATAAGATTTACATAGTTTTACTTTTGGACTGCAGATGTGGTGTAATGGTAACAACAGATTTCTGTGTGTATAAAAAAAGTAAGGAAAAATGGCACCTTGGTTTTACAATAATGAATTACAGAAACATCAGACTAGTAAATCATGTGAAACAGTGTACTGTGTACAGTATTTGATAAGAAAATACAGAATGATGTACAGAAAATTCTAAATCTATTTAAACAAATATGTTTGTGTGGACGTAAGTGATATACACAAAAGTGTAGAGAGTAAGGCAGAAAGAGACATACAAGGATATTGATCACACTGAAGAAATAAGCACATGAGGATAGTGGTCACACATACAATAAGGAGTATACAGTTGTACAATTAGGAAAAAACATGCATCTACATCTACATGATTACTCTGCAATTCACATTTAAGTGCTTGACAGAAGGTTCATGGAACCACAATCATACTATCTCTCTACCATTCCTCTCCCGAACAGCGCGCAGGAAGAACGAACACCTAAACCTTTCTGTTCGAGCTCTGATTTCTCTTATTTTATTTTGATGATCATTCCTACCTATGTAAGTTGGGCTCAACAAAATATTTTCGCATTCGGAAGAGAAAGTTGGTGACTGAAATTTCGTAAATAGATCTCGCCGCGACGAAAAACGTCTTTGCTTTAATGACTTTCATCCCAACTCGCGTATCATATCTGCCACACTCTCTCCCATATTACGTCATAATACAAAACGAGCTGTCCTTTTTTGCACCCTTTCGATGTCCTCCGTCAATCCCACCTGGTAAGGATCCCACACCGCGCAGCAATATTCTAACAGAGAACGAACGAGTGTAGTTTAAGCTGTCTCTTTAGTGGACTTGTTGCATCTTCTAAGTGTCCTGCCAATGAAACGCAACCTTTGGCTCGCCTTCCCCACAATATTATCTATGTGGTCTTTCCAACTGAAGTTGTTCGTAATTTTAACAACCAGGTACTTAGTTGAATTGACAGCCTTGAGAATTATACTATTTATCGAGTAATCGAATTCCAACGGATTTCTTTTGGAACTAATGTGGATCACCTCACACTTTTCGTTATTTAACGTCAACTGCCACCTGACACACCATACAGCAATCTTTTCTAAATCGCTTTGCAACTGATACTGGTCTTCGGATGACCTTACTAGACGGTAAATTACAGCATCATCTGCGAACAACCTAAGAGAACTGCTCAGATTGTCACTCATGTCATTTACATAGATCAGGAACAGCAGAGGTCCCAGGACGCTTCCCTGGGGAACACCTGATATCCCTTTAGTTTTACTCGATGATTTGCGGTCTGTTACTTCGATCTGCGACCTTCCTGACAGGAAATCACGAATCCAGTCGTACAACTGAGACGATACCCCATGGGCTCGCAGCTTGATTAGAAGTCACTTGTGAGGAACGGTGTCAAAAGCTTTCCGGAAATCTAGAAATACGGAATCAACTTGAGATCCCCTGTCGATGGCGGCCATTATTTCGTGCGAATAAAGAGCTAGCTGCGCTGCACAAGAACGATGTTTTCTGAAACCATACTGATTGCGTATCAATAGATCGTTCCCTTCGAGGTGATTCATAATGTTTGAATACAGTATATGCTCCAAAACCCTACTGCAAACCGACGTCAATGATATAGGTCTGTAGTTCGATGGATTACTCGTACTACCCTTCTTAAACACTGGTGCGACCTGCGCAATTTTCCAATCTGTAGGTACAGATCTATCGGCGAGCGAGCGGTTGTGTATGATTGCTAAGTAGGGAGCTATTGTATCAGCGTAATCTGAAAGGAACCTAATTGGTATACAATCTGGACCTGAAGACTTGCCCGTATCAAACGATCTGAGTTGCTTCGGAACCCCTAAGGTATCTGTTTCTAAGGAACTCATGCTAGCAGCTGTTCGTGTTTCAAATTCTGGTATATCCCATTCGTCTTCCCTGGTGAAGGAATTTCGGAAAACGGCAATCAATAACTCCGCTTTAGCGGCACAGTCGTCGGTAACAGTACCATCGGCACTGCGCAGCGAAGGTATTGACTGCGTCTTGGCGCTTGTGTACTTTACATACGACCGGAATTTTTTCCGATTTTCTAGCAAATTTCGAGAGAATGTTTCATTGTGGAACCTATTAAAGGCATCTCGCAGTGAAGTCCGTGCCAAATTTCGCGCGTCTGTAAATTTTAACCAATCTTCGGGATATCGCGTTCTTCTGAACTTCGCATGCTTTTTCCGTTGCCTCTGCAACAGCGTTCGGACCTGTTTTGTGTACCATGGGGGATCAGTTCCATCTCTTACCAATTTATGGGGTATGAATCTCTCAATTGCTGTTGCTACGATATCTTTGAATTTGAGCCACATCTCGTCTACATTTGCATAGTCAGTTCGGAAGGAATGGAGATTGTCTCTTAGGAAGGCTCCTATTGACACTTCATCCGCTTTTTTAAATTAAATTATTTTGCGTTTGTTTCTGGCGGGAGTTACCAAAATTCACATCATAGAATACCTAATGCAGTCACTCAAAAATCAGTCTTTTATTATACACTCCTGGAAATGGAAAAAAGAACACATTGACACCGGTGTGTCAGACCCACCATACTTGCTCCGGACACTGCGAGAGGGCTGTACAAGCAATGATCACACGCACGGCACAGCGGACACACCAGGAACCGCGGTGTTGGCCGTCGAATGGCGCTAGCTGCGCAGCATTTGTGCACCGCCGCCGTCAGTGTCAGCCAGTTTGCCGTGGCATGCGGAGCTCCATCACAGTCTTTAACACTGGTAGCATGCCGCGACAGCGTGGACGTGAACCGTATGTGCAGTTGACGGACTTTGAGCGAGGGCGCATAGTGGGCATGCGGGAGTCCGGGTGGACGTACCGCCGAATTGCTCAACACGTAGGGCGTGAGGTCTCCACAGTACATCGATGTTGTCGCCAGTGGTCGGCGGAAGGTGCACGTGCCCGTCGACCTGGGACCGGACCGCAGCGACGCACGGATGCACGCCAAGGCTGTAGGATCCTACGCAGTGCCGTAGGGGACCGCACCGCCACTTCCCAGCAAATTAGGGACACTGTTGCTCCTGGGGTATCGGCGAGGACCATTCGCAACCGTCTCCATGAAGCTGGGCTACGGTCCCGCACACCGTTAGGCCGTCTTCCGCTCACGCCCCAACATCGTGCAGCCCGCCTCCAGTGGTGTCGCGACAGGCGTGAATGGAGGGACGAATGGAGACGTGTCGTCTTTTTAGATTAGATTTAGATTAGATTTACTTTCATTCCAATTGATCCGTAGTGAGGAGGTCCTCCAGGATGTGGAACATGTCAGAAAAACAACAATACATGACAAATATTTAAACTAAAACAAATAAGCTCATGTACCATTCCACAGGTCCCAAGTGGAATGATCGTCATTTTTTAATGAACACTAAGAGTCATTTTACAAATACTATTGCACTGAATTTAAAATAAAAAAAGTTTTATATTTATTTATAAGGTAAGAAACATGTAATACAACTACTGTAATACTTATTTACAATGAACACATTACTGCACTGAAATGGTGCAGAAGTTAGATTATACTTACACACACACACACACACACACACACACACACACACACACACACACACACACAAATTTTCAGTGAACACATTACTGCACTGAAATTGTGCAGAAGTTATGTTGTACTTATATACAAATCAGTTGGTTTTCCTCAGAAATTCATCAATGGAGTAGAAGGAGTTGGCCACCAATAAATCCTTTAGGCTTCTCTTAAACTGAATTTCATTGGTTGTTAAGCTTTTTATGGCTGCTGGCAAGTTATTGAAAATGTGTGTTCCTGAATAATGCACACCTTTTTGTACAAGACTAAGTGACTTTAAATCCTTGTGAAGATTATTCTTATTTCTAGTATTGATTCCATGAATTGAGCTGTTGGTTTGAAAAAGTGATATATTTTTAATGACAAATTTCATTAAGGAATAAATATATTGGGAAGCTGTAGTTAGTATCCCTAGTTCCCTAAACAGGCTTCTGCAGGATGTTCTTGAGTTCACACCACATATAATTCTTACTGCACGTTTTTGTGCCCGGAAAACTTTAGCTTGGCTTGATGAATTACCCCAGAAAATAATCCCATATGACATTATGGAATGAAAGTAAGCATAGTATGCCAGCTTTTTCATTTTTATATCCCCTATGTCTGACAAAATTCGCATTGCAAACAGAGATTTGTTAAGACGCTTCAGCAGTTCTGTGGTGTGCTCCTCCCAGTTGAATTTATTATCAAGCTGTAATCCCAAGAATTTAACACCGTCCACTTCTTCTATCTTCTTGTCATCATATGTTAGACATATACTCTTGGGACACCCCTTACAAGTTCTGAACTGCATGTAGTGTGTTTTTTCAAAGTTTAGTGACAAAGAATTTGCTAGGAACCAGTGATTAGTGTCTACAAATATTTTATTGGCTGATCTTTCTAAGACTACACTTGATTTGCTATTTATTGCAATGTTTGTATCATCAGCAAACAAAACAAACTTGGCATCTGGTAATGTTACTGATGAAAGGTCATTGATATACACAAGAAAAAGTAAGGGCCCCAAAATGGAACCTTGTGGGACCCCACATGTAATTAGTTCCCAGTTGGATGATGCCTGATAGCTTGATACATGTCTCTTTCCTAATAACACCCTTTGTTTCCTGCCAGAGATATAAGATTTGAACCATTTTGCAGCATTTCCTGTTGCACTATAATATTCTAGTTTACTTAAAAGGATATTGTGATTTACACAGTCAAATGCCTTTGACAGATCACAAAATATACCAGTTGCCTGCAATTTTTTGTCTAATGAATTAAGTACATTTTCACTGTAAGTGTAGATAGCCTTCTCAATATCAGAACCTTTTAGAAATCCAAACTGTGACTTTGACAGTATGTTATTTGAGATAAGATGGTTATAAAGACGACTGTACATTACTTTTTCGAAATTTTTTGAGAATGCTGGCAACAGTGAAATTGGACGGAAATTTGATGCTATTTCTTTATCTCCCTTCTTAAACAGTGGCTTAACTTCAGCATATTTCAGCCATTCGGGAAATATTCCACTGATAAACGACTGGTTACACAGATAGCTTAATATGTTACTTAGCTCAGAATCACATTCTTTAATTAACTTTGTTGATATTTCATCATACCCACTAGATGTTTTTGATTTTAAAGATTTTATGATGGACATTATTTCTGTTGGGGTAGTGAGGGTCAAATTCATATTATGGAAGTTACTTGAAATGTCTGGTCTAAGGTAATCCATAGCAGCATCTACCGAACCTGACAACCCCATCTTTTCAGTAACAGTTATAAAATGTTTGTTAAAAAGTTCTGCAACACTATACACATCTGTCACCAATGCATCATTTACTCTTAATGCTATTTGTTCCTCTTCATGTCTGGTTCTACCGGTCTCCTCCTTCACTATATCCCATATTGTCTTTATTTTGTTATCTGATATGACTATCTTTTCCTTGTAATATATTTGCTTTGACATCCGTATTACAGTCTTTAATATTTTGCAGTATTTCTTATAATGTGCTATAGCATCAACATTGGAAATGTTTCGGATTGACAGATACAGTTTTCTTTTTGTTTTACAAGATACCCCTATTCCTCGAGTAATCCATGGCTTCTTTGTAGACTTTGCTCTAACCTTGGTAAGTTTTGGGGGAAAGCAGTGTTCAAATAAGGTAAGCACTTTATTAGCAAAAATGTTATATTTTTCATTCATGCCATGAGCACTGTAAACATCAGTCCAGTGAATGTCTCTGAGGAGTGTCCTAAAATAATCAATTTTTGGCTTACTGATTACCCTCTTGAGCTCAGATTTAACAGATTTTATATCCTGTTCAGTATTAACATTTAACAGAAGGAACTGCATGTCATGGTCTGAGAGGCCATTGACTATTGGTTTTGTAATATAATTTTGTTCATTTGACTTTTCTATAAAGATATTATCAATGGCTGTTTGTGAGCAAGTGGTTATCCTAGTGGGGAACTTTACTGTGGGAATTAAGTTGAATGATAGTGTTACTAACTCAAATAGGTTCTTATTGGGAGAGTCTTTAAGGAAATCTACATTGAAATCACCAGCAACCACTATTTCTTTGTTTTTGGTTGTTAAATGGGCCAGTACAGCTTCAAGGTGGTTTACAAACAGATTAAAGTTACCTGCAGGTGCTCGATATACACTTAATATTATGAAAGATTTTTTGTGAAAATCTAATTCTGTTGCACATGCTTCCATATGCTGTTCTAGGCAAAATTTATGAATGTCTATGTTCTTAAATTTATGACAGTTCCTGATGAATGTGGCAACTCCTCCTTTCTCCATTTCTGATCTACAATAGTGAGATGCTAACCTAAACCCTGTAACACTTAAAAGTTCTATACCAGTGGTCACATGATGTTCAGAGAGGCAGATTATGTCAGCTGGGTTTGAAGACTCTAGTTCATCTATGCAGATAGTTAATTCATTAATTTTATTTCTCAGTCCTCGAATATTTTGATGCAATAAAGATAGCTGACATTTCACATTGACTGACTTAAAATTGGATGGAGTTAAAATATCCGCTGACAGTTGAAAATTCTTAACCAATGGCTGTTTATGTTGATGTAATAAGCTGGAATTATGTTTTTTGATTTCTTTCTCAAACTGAAGGTTTGTCTCAGTTCTAACCTCTCTTAACATTTGTTTTCTTTCTGTCCTCCCTACCCTAAAAAAGGGTCTTTTCTGAATCCTATAACCACTGGTATTTTACCACTCATGACAGTGCCTCCCCCCTTTAACTTTCCTGCTATTTCCCCAGCCAATTTACCCTTCCCCTTCCTGTTGAGGTGAAGGCCATGCCTAGTATAATCCCACCTACTGACAGAATCAACATGAACCACACCAATGTGTGACCCCGCACCCGACATGAGCAGCCGTTCCAGCTCCAAATTAACTCTCTTGACAGAAGAGTTCAAATGAGGTCGGTCATGGCGCCCAAGAACAGATACAAACTCAACACTGGTATGCCTCGATGCTGATGCAATCTTCGCCAGGTCACACTCTATGCTGTACCCAGGATCTCTGTCAATACTGTTACCTGCCCCACCCACTATAACCACGGTGTCTTCCTTAGTGAAATCTTTGCAAAGTGATCCTAAATCCTCTGTCACCTGCTCCAGACCAGCACTAGGTTTAAAAAAATTGGTGACCTGGTATTCTGATCCTAGTTCATCCTGCAAGAGTTGGCCAACACCTCTTCCATGGGAACTACCTAACAACAACACTTTCTTTCTCTTTACTGATTTCCCTACATTCTTACTTTTCAATTTGCTGCTGAAAGTTTGTTGTGCCCTGTCTACACCTGTAACTGCTTGAGGCTCACCAGCTTCTAACTGAAGCAACAGGTCAAATCTATTTTCCACATTCACCATAAAGCTGTCAGACAAAGTTCTAGGCCTGTTCCTCCTGTTGCCTGTTGCCACTTCCCACCTCTCTTTACCCTTCTCCCTCCTTAACCTGTCAAGATCTCCCCTGGCCTTGTCTAACTCAGCCTGAAGGGCAGCAATTTTCCCCTCCTGTTCCAGTATCTTCCTATCTCTACTACAAATCCTACAAAACCACTGATGAGTCTCATTTACTTCCCCTATTCCCACGCCACTACAGTCACCCACATGGAAAAAACTACAGCACCCATCACACCAAAGCCCCGACCTAACAATTCTACGGCAAGTCAAGCACTTTTCACTCATGATAAACGTAATAATTTATTAAGAATAAGTCAGTTAAATTACAGATAAACACGAAAATATGGTTACACAAATTTGGCCTATACGCAACTGTGTGTAAACAAAAACAAAAGTGCAAAGTTTCTGAAACAACAAGTTAAACTTTACGCTACTTTCCGGAAATGCTAGTTAAATAATGAAGAGGTACGCTAAGTTAAATTGCTGGAGAGAGCAAGGAACAACTAAACGAAATTCTATAGATTTGCTGCAGCAGAACGTAAACAGAAAATACGACTGTACGGTCTTTTCGCGTTTTCTGCTATATTACGTAATGAGAAATGAAACCTTTAATGGTACACTTAAACGGCACACTAATACACTTATTTACCACGTAATCAGTACTAATCTATGTGTTTTATAATCTAAAATAACTTATCTTTACGAGAACACCAAACCTCGCGCTAGTCGCTTGGCTGCAGGGCTGCCAACTCTCCAGCGATGAGAGTCGCTTCTGCCTTGGTGCCAATGAACTTGCTGTTCCAACAGGACAATGCACGTCGGCATGTATCCCGTGCCACCCAACGTGCTCTAGAAGGTGTAAGTCAACTACCCTGGCCAGCAAGATCTCCGGATCTGTCCCCCATTGAGCATGTTTGGGACTGGATGAAGCGTCGTCTCACGCGGTCTGCACGTCCAGCACGAACGCTGATCCAACTGAGGCGCCAGGTGGAAATGGCATGGCAAGCCGTTCCACAGGACTACATCCAGCATCTCTACGATCGTCTCCATGGGAGAATAGCAGCCTGCATTGCTGCGAAAGGTGGATATACACTGTACTAGTGCCGACATTGTGCATGCTCTGTTGCCTGTGTCTATGTGCCTGTGGTTCTGTCAGTGTGATCATGTGATGTATCTGACCCCAGGAATGTGTCAATAAAGTTTCCCCTTCCTGGGACAATGAATTCACGGTGTTCTTATTTTAATTTCCAGGAGTGTATATGAAACAGTCAAGAGTTAGCATGCTATCTAGTTACGTTTCATCCGTTAGTTTGTACACCTCTTAATCATTTTCTCCACTATTTCATCAAACTTCCAACAAACACCACTCTTTAATTTACCTTCTTGCTTCTTTCTGTCATATATTTCAAACTTTCTCATAAGTTAATATTATTTATGTCTGTCACCCTACCTAACCATTTGTTATCTTTGCTCTACCTAACCATTACTCATATTTGCCCTCCCTAATCATTTTATCTCAGATTTACCTTTGTAACCATTTCTTTTCTTACCTTTTTCTTTTTGCTTCCTCCTCACACATCTTTCATGAATTCTTACACATGTTTCACAACATATGAGAGCTCACTACAGTGCTATAGCAAATGCAGTTATTATACTAATTACACCAGATCCTATAGTAACATTTCATACATAGAGTATGTATTATAAAGCAACCTATTAAATAACGTGAACGTAAGAGGTAAATAAAACCTAAAAATTCCTTAAGCTAAAGCAGTGTGTGTTATTATGTTACATCATATCTAAATACAAGACGACAGTCCGCAATGTCACACATGTTAGTGCAAACATGTAATAAGACAATCTTATCCTTTGCAATGACAAAATGAATAAAGCTAAAAAATAAATAAAAGATATCATTAGTATCGCATATACTTCCTTTATATTCTTTCTGTTGTTGCTTCTTTTTCCCTTCTTCTTCTTTCTATTTTTTTCTAAGTATATTGTGTGTCCATGTCATCTTCACTTCGAAAGTTTCCCAAACAGCTACGTATGATTGTGACATCGTTTCATACACACGTAAAGTTTATCTGTTAGACGAAGAAAAGGCTAATTAGTTCTACAGACTTCAGTAGAAGTTAAATTTTGCTTGTATGTAGCTACATGCACATAAGAAAAAATGTCATTCAGAAATTTAAAGAAGAAAATAGGCACTATCACAAAGACAAGTCACAAAAAGTTCACTGAGGTATCATATGGTAAAAGAGTTTCTCACGGTACACAACAACAATCAATACTGAGCCAGATCTTTGCAGAACATTTTTTGGTGCACAAATGGAGACAAAAACATACACTTTTCTAATTATTCTAAAGTATAACTGTTACACGTTGTGTTGTTCCGATGAAAAAATTAACACTGTATGTTAATAGATGGTTCAATAATCTGCATAAGACAATCATAAACTCCTCAGCAAAGATATAACCGTTCGTCTCCAACCACATCACATTCATTCATTATTGTCATGTAGCCACATTTTTCAAAAACTTACCTTTTACGCTCATAAACACGAAATGCATCCACTTGGTATAAAAAATTGACTATAGGAAGAAAGGGGATCCCTATGCCCTAACGATTACTCACTCACTCTTTCTCTACATTAATCATCATAATCATTAGCTCATCCTAGCACAATATGCATCATAAATCTCATAATTCATTATCTCATGTACCTAACCAACATTAACCGTATTCGCTGTTTTCGTGTCAATATACACTTCAAATATCAATTTCCTGCTCCGTTTTTTTTTCAGTTACTTCCAAAGAAACAACATGTCATAGCTATAATCGTAAATATTTCACTTCAATAAACACAACTTCACCACCTCACAACAGATCCTGGAAAACTTCTTATCAAAATACTTATTACTCTTCTTTCTAAACAACACATTTACCTTCATAACAGCCTGTATATCTCGTCAGAAGTGGTGGAAAATGTTATACGTCTCTGTATTATCATCACTGTGTATACCCAAAAATATTTCTGAAGTGAACAACACATTGTTATAGCTTGTCTATCCTCTCAGAACTGGTTTAAAAAATACTGTCAATGTTCATTTTATTAGAAATTATTTGCTATTATACGGACTATGGCTGAAATTTCGAAATTCGCACCAATTTGTTTAGCATACGCATCGTGGCAGCAAATCGCTCGATATGGCGCGTGATAAACGATGTCTGTTGCTCGATGAAAGTCACGCAATTCTTGTCAGAAGTTGCCTGTCGCGCGATGGGAGTCGCTCTGGCATGCGGGGCAACAGCCCTATTTATCGCTAACTATAGCTGTGTGCTGTAATGCAAGAAATATTTTAGAAATAGGTAACAAGTAATTCTATCATCTAGGTACAACTTTAGTAAATGGAATTATTCTGTAAATGGTTTGATATACAAAGTACGATGAAGCCATTTGCTCTTGTGTGTCTGAATCGTTTCAGTTTCCACAAAACTGTCGTGTACAATTATATAAAGACTACAAGGATTTGTGACGAAGATGCTTGCTTTTACAAGATAAATGATGAGATATAACCAGAATTTTCTGTCCAACCTGTAGCTTTTTGATATTTACTTGCCCCTGGTAAGATTTATTTCTTCTTTGTGTATTCTTTTTGATGTTGTTTCGTGCTATATCTACTACTTCCGTATGACGCAACTTTTTCGAAACTGGAGTTGGTATTAACTCCCTAATGCGATCAGGTGATTGTTGATTTTTAAGGACAAGTAACGGAGATAATGATGTAGAATCGTGTGGTAACTCATTGAGAACCCCTTGGGATGTATGAATGTATTTGTCCTGCACTGCTTCCTCATCGTTGCTTGTCTTAATGATTTGATGATACAGTTATTTCTATCTGTCACGCTATACTTGTCCTTTCAGAATTATGGCAGTGTGAATTATGATTTTGATTACTGTGACTATGTTTGTTGCTATTTGTATAGTTGTTCTAGTGCCATGTATTATAAGTATTTGATCTACCTGAATTGTGCCCATGAGAATTTCCATCTGAGTTAATTGTCTGTGATTATTATGGTTGTTACGATAATTAGAGTTACAACGGTTCTCATTATCGTAATTCCTGTGATGTCTGTTATTACGTTCATAGTTATAGCTCCGGAAATCACTTCTATCATAATAATCATTAATGAACTCCGAGAATTGTGTGTCTTAAAGACGATGTCAGTTATTCTGTCTGTAATTGTTTCTGTTGTTGTGTTTGTTATGCGAGTTCCCATAGTTTTTGTTTCCACGCGGTACAAAAGCGACTTGGGTGTCATGGCTTCTGTTGTCATTGTTTTGTGTTGTTCCGTTCAACCGTTGTCCCCGTCCAATTCCGATTCCTGAAGTAATGTTTGAAATGCTACTAAATCATTTTCACATCTCCCGGCTAAAATTACATGTCACAAATGTGTAGGTAGCAAAATCTAATTAGATCCGACGGACTGTTCAGAGTTTCGTGAACTTATTTATTTAACCAGTCTTCTGACTGGTTTGATGCAGCCTGCCACGAATTCCTCTCCTGTGCCAACCTCTTCATCTCAGCGTAGCACTTGCAACCTACGTCCTCAATTACATGCTGGATGTATTTCAGTCTCTGTCTCCTCTACAGTTTTTGCCCTCTACAGGTACCTCTGGTACCATGGAACTTATTCCCTATCTTATCGGAATTTCCACTTACCTCACCTCTTGACAACATTGCTGCAGATTTCTCGAAAGCACAACAGCAAAGAGCTGCGGCTGAGCTAGTTTTCTGTTTCTACTTAAGTATTCAATCTGTAGCATACCACATGGTGCAATGTGGTAATCCGTAGCGATAAACCTTCTTCAAACAGTGTGATGGGGAGAGTAACTATTCGTATGAAATGATATTCCAAGACTAAGTATTCAGGATGAAATATGTATTCAAAAAGACAGAGTAAAGCTTAGCGTGATCTTCACAAGTAACATGGGTCTGAATAACACTATGCTTAACAAAGTGAACAACGATTTGGAAAGGATACACTGTTAACATACAATTTCTATAAAAAACCAAACAGCTTAACCTGTTGATACGTTAATGCTTGATCCACGGAAATGGTGTGGCCTCTCTCTCAACTCTGAGCAAGTTAACTAGCTGACAATAATTATTATAACAAAATAGCTGTACAGTGCTGCTGCCTTATCTCGGACTTTTTCTCTCCAGAAATAATAACATTATTCAAAAAAAAATTTTTTTTTTTGCCTTCCATCGTATTCATCCTAGCTGTCCTTTACGATAAATCTTTCTTGGTCTACCAGATACGATCACAAATCAACACAGCACTACTGAAAACGTCATCATCTACCACACGTCTTCTAAGAATGTGTCACGCTGAGCAGAGGCAAAGACTGTGCCACGACAAGACCAAAGATTGTTTAATTGTAATATAAATTGCTCTCTCTTTCATATGCACATCGATAATTCACAAAATGAAAACGACATGCCATCTTACACCTACAATGAGTCAGTTTGCCAGACATTAAGAATTGCAAGGCATGGTGACACGTATACACATTAACGCTCCATCTAAATAAAAAAGAAAAAAAAATGTTAAATGATCACATGATAGTGAACCCCTCTAATTTGGTTACCGAATAATTCCTTCTGCATAAGAAAGAACACATCTTGCTAACGCTATGGTCTTTTGTAAAAGAACAGCACCAAGCCCCATTCCACAGATATTTGCCCTCATACAGAAGGGCTTATTTATATCTGGCTATACCAAAAGGGTGCGTATGCTAAGGAATCCTGAGCGTCATCGATTTCTTTCCGTGCCTACGTGGCCCAATTCCGAACCTCACTTTTCCCTGCCAAGCAACGCAATTGAGCTGTTGACAAAATATTATAATTAATACAAGTTTTATGAAAAGTTTTAGGCCCAGATATGCCACAAGCTGCCTCTTAGTTTTGAGAAGTAAATACAAGTTAACTGGTTGTATCCTGTCTGGAACTGGGTGAATCCCATTTTTCGAGATGATGTGGCTCAAAATTTAATACTGCATCGACCAGGTGTGATTTGTTTAGGTTAACCTCCATGCCTGCTTGTTCAAAAATATCTAGTAATTGATTCTGTCCAAGACTTATTTGCAATGAGAATGCCATCTACTTATACTGGAGTCTGTTCCTCAATTTATCTGGAGGGATTGTATTCAGTTCACGAATAAGCGCAGTAGAAGACACGTTTAGCCCAGATGGAAGTATCTTCAACTGGTAACATGTACCAAAGCACAAGAGTGCTATGTACTGGCTACACTCCAGGCGTAATGCAATTTTCTAGTAGGATGAAGATCTCTAGGAATCAGCACCAGCATTCCATGAAATTTTTGCAATAGTTCTTGTAAGCTTTCTAGTCGATTAGTCTCTGGAAAAATGATAGTATTAATTTGTCTACAGTCCAGAGCTAGTTTTACAGTATCGTCTTTCTGTAAGACTATCAAGAATGGATAGCTAAAAGAGCTTAGAGCAAATTCTATAACGCGTTAGCTTAACATTTCCTGGACCTCTTTCTCTGTCTTGTCTTTATAATCGAGGAGAGTGGTGTACCGTGTTACAAAGAACTATTGATGTTCATGCACCCTACTCGCAAATTTAACATTCGTAATCGCCTTCTTATGTTCCTGCAGAACTCTACACAATTCTTCTCGATCTGCTTCTGAAGCACATTCAACACCAAACGCGCTCTCTGTCACCTTATTCATGAGAACCTTATTTCTTTATTGCTCAGACAGAAAAATAACCTGTCTGCTTTCCTCAGCACTAGTCTAATACGCGCATGTCACAATTTTCGTTCACTTAAAAATCTTAAGGCAAATCAACTCTCTTTCATCCCTCAGAACACGCTCGTCAAATCTCACTTTCTCGACAATATCTGTTAAAGTAACCGATACGTCTCGTCCACCCAGGAGTACCATGACTTGCGTAGGAATTTATACAATATACTCCCAAAACATCAACGTCTGATAATTCTATAATTTACAAATTTGGCCTCAGCTCTATTCACTTACTACTGAATATTAAGCAATTATGTCCTGTTTGCTGAACACTCTTATTGAAAACTGCGCCATTAAGCCTGATTCCTCTAAGTGACAAAATTGGCTTGGTGCTCTTCACATTTCTGAGATGTACTGTCGCTTGTAACTGAAAATGTACCGCCCATGTCAGGAATGCAACTTAGGCCAACCGAAGCTACAGAAATCGATACTATCATGCTCATAACCGCAGTTTTCTCCTCTGTCTTCTCCTGCAAAAGGATTTCCATAACATTATTCACAGTGACAAAATTTATGTCGAACTCTGATTCTACTCTGATATCCTCAGTTATCATACCTTCTGCTATTGACGATTGTCATTGTTTTTGGGAGTTCAGTTTTCTGGCTGATTGCTCCTTGATCGGCAGAGTGTACGCGAACTGGAAGCACGTTGCTGCCCCAATCATAATATTGCTATTTCTCTGATTCCACCTACTCTGATGACAGGGTCTGTCTCGCCTATCGGATCTGTCATGTCCTTATTTCCTTTCACGTCTGTTGTGCCTCTTCAACTTTTCCCAAAACAAGGCTCACAAAACACTCCATGCTTGATTTCTGGCTCTTGGAACAACCAGTTTTCTCTTCATTTTTAAGCAGTCGTACATGATCACAGTCAGAATTTGGAGAAACAGCAATACCAGTTAAGTCGGCACTACAACATCGTGATTCATCTTGTAGATCACTGGAATCCACCGTTGGACACTTTGCGAGGAGAGATTGTGTTGTCTAATCTGGGTGTGTTCTAACTGGCCCTGTTATCTGACAAGAATTAACTACACATCCTACAAAATAATGAAAAGAATTCAATGACTACTAAATGAAACAACAATCACAAGTAATTCGGTTTATTACGTTAGAGTGACTCATAACACATCCGACAAGCGATGGTAATTGTAAAGTAAAATCGTGGCACATCTGGCTGAGGGGTCTGAGCTAAGATTCTAACAATCTCTATAATATGTTATATAAAAGGCAATGTCCTGACTGACTGACTGATGACTCATCATAGCCCAGCCCAAACAGTTAAGGATAGGATTTGGAGAAGATGTAGATTTTATGATTTAGGCGTCGACAAAGAAGGGATTTTCCGGAATTCTGGTATTAAGAGAGTGAAATATGGGATGAAGGGTTTTTTGAAAAATGTCACTATTAAGGCAATTTTGAAGCTAGACCTACTAGAATTGATATTTGGTTTCTCGGTCAGAAATACATAAATACGTGTTTGAGGACTTTTGGAAATTTAGTCCTATGGGTGTGAAACACTTGGTGAAAGCTGTTTTTGAAAACGTATCATTATTAAAGAACTACTAAAGTATTTTTGAAGCTGCTTCTATGAACATTGGTATTTGATTTCTCGGTTACAAGTAAAAAAATATGTCTTTCAGTGCCGTTGGAAATTAAACCCTGAGGGGATGAAGTAGGGAATGAGATTTTTTATGA
The DNA here is from genome assembly GCF_023864345.2 of Schistocerca serialis cubense. Taxonomy (NCBI): domain Eukaryota; kingdom Metazoa; phylum Arthropoda; class Insecta; order Orthoptera; family Acrididae; genus Schistocerca; species Schistocerca serialis. Next base: position 394,051,102 of record NC_064646.1, on the reverse strand, counting down.
AAATATTTTGTTATGGAAAGCTTTTTAAAGCTAAATCTATGAAAAATTAAATTTGGCTTCTCAGTTAGAAACAAAAAAAGTTACGTGTTTGTTTTCGGAAATTCAATCCCAATGGGGGTGAAACAGGAGATCAAAGTATATGGAAATATTTTATTGTGCAAGCGTTTTTGAAGCTAAATGTATGAAATTGGTATTTGATTTCTCGGTTACAAGTAAAAAGGTATGTGTTTCAGTGCTTCTGGAAAGTGAACCGCCAGGTGATGAAATAGAGGATGAGATTTTTTATGAAAATACTTCATTATGACATCCTGTTTGAAGCTAAATCTACGAAAAATTAAATCAGACTTCTGTGTTAGAAATAAAATATACACATTTTTTTTTGTAAATTTAACCCTTATGGAGGAGAAATGTTTCATTGCAAAAGAATTTTTAAAGCTATTCTTTGAAAACAGATGTTTGGCTGCTCGGTTGGAGATGAAAAAAATACATGTTTCTCTGTTTTTGGAAATTCAACCCCTATGGGTCAGACTGATTAAGTGACTCATCATTAGCGAATGCAAACCGCCAAGAATAGAACCTTTAAGTTTGGACAGGATGTTGATCTTCTACTGTATGCGTCGCATAAGAAGGGATAGTTCGAAATTACACTCGTAACGGTGAAGTGGGGGATGACAAGCTTTCTGAATGTATGTCGCTATTAAGGGAATTTTGAAGGTAGAATTATGAAAACTGGTATTTAGTTTCTCAGTCATAAAATAAAAGAAACGTATTTCAGCATTATTGGAAATTCAACCACTAAGGTTGTAAGGTAGTTGGTGAAAGTTTTGTTGAAAATAAATAATTACTAAAGAACTACTAAAGGACTTTTAAGGCTCTGTCTATGACAGCTGATATTTTAATTCTCGGTTAGAAAGTAAAAAGACACGTGTTTTAGTGTTTCTGGAAATTATATCCCTAAGGGATTGCAATAGGGAATGAAAATTAAAAAAAAAAATTCGCTACATTAAGAAAATTTTAAAACTAAATTTATTAAAATTGGTATTTCACTTCCCAGTTAGGTATAAAGACATATTTGTCAGAGGATGAAAGTTGCTATGGAAATACCTCCACAAGAACCCAAAAGGCATGATAAACAAAAACTTTGGACTCCAGCTACCAGAATCATTTTTTGCTCAGAAGTACATTCGCAAAAGACCATGCTCATATGGCCTTAATAAGTGTGAAAAGCTAAGAAGATGTGGCAATTTGTGAGCAACATAAAAATTCCATTAAATAGAAAAAAGGTCTGCAGGCCACATAGTCTATAAAAATGAAAGAACTGGAGTTGTGAGCTGTACAGTGACTATCGTGATAACAATGACTTCCAAATGACTTCATACTTATATGCACTGAGCAATCAAAATAAAAATGTGAATTAAGGTAATTAACTACCCACAATAACTGGTACCAATATGCATTTCGCTTCTCAGTCTTGATTAATTGTTAAGATCTAAAGTGTCTTTACATTCTAATTTTGTATCACTTACGAGACAGTTTTAGAAAAAAATTGCCCCATAGCATTATCCCTTCTTGCTGTTTCTTAAATTTATGCCGATGCGATTGTGCTCAGAACTTAGTTAAGCACCAGGAATTTAGGACCTATGTGACGCTGAGATTGCGTGCTCAGTTGAGTTACTGTCCAGGATTTAGATACTGCCAAGTTTACATATCCCACATTTTATTGTTAAATTCCTAATTAATGCACCAAGCCATTACACAAGCATGTTTTTGCTCTTGATGGTTTAAAGCTGAGTTCTTCTTTATCAAGTATGACGTATCTACTACTGTACCAGCTTACCCTCATCCAGTCATCTTTAAAACGGACGTTACAAACTGTCTTCCGTTAACACACGTTCACATTAAAATACTTTATAAACGGTATGAAATTACGTTACTTGCTCAACGACACATTGATGGTTTGAACACGTTCATCCATCCCATTTTTTAAACATCGATTGATTCTCATTCTCTTTCCAAACAGTTTTTTATATTTATCTCATTCACACTCCCATAAAGCATGTAAGATATAGCAGCATGAGAAATCCCTAAAATTTAACAGCATCACGTAATAAGATAGACAGTACAAGATACACAGAATTCAAAGTATATATAGCAACATGAAACAATTCAAAATTCAAATAGATACATCATACAAGATTGACTTAAAGGATGTATAGACTAACAGGCTCATATCGAATATTATAATTTCAGAACAACCGTCAAATTCATATTTCTGTATACAAATTTCAGTTGTGTCACTGTTTGTGAAGTCTGTTAACAAGGTTTCAGTTGGAACGTTCAGTTATAAATTATAGTTTAGTAGAGTTGAACGTTCCCACAAGAAGATACTCCATAAAAGATTATGATTATATACGACAAAATAACAAACGTTCAAAATTCATTGATATTGTTCCTTTGTGAGACCTCCTAATCAGTCTCTGTTCCACAAAAAGTATGAAATACACAAAGTACAAAAACTATTGTCCCTAAAGAGAATCGCGCAGAACTGACGTCGGTTCGAGGCACAATGAGTTTGTCACATGAGAACTGCACTATCACAGTCGTGGTATGAGCAGCACATGATTAATATCGATTATCACTGTTCATGGAAATACATTTATTTCATTGTAGGGATTTGGTCCTTGTTTCACAAAAGGTGAACTAATTGAGATGAAAGATCGTTCCTAGCATAATGATTTTCCTTGATATGTTTGTCGCACACGAACATACAGAATTTGAAGTTCAGTTGTTCACAGTGTTGGTGACCTCAATTTGTCTACGAAAGTCCAAGGGTATGATCTGATTATAGCTGTGCATAGTACATTTTTAAATCCAGGCATTAGATTAAGGTGAAACAGTGCCTATTAACATTGACGTGTTACTGTCCTTCTACGCTCATCATTATGGATTGTGACAAGTGTTAGTGTCAGGAAGTGGTCAGTCGTTTGCTCTCACTCTACAAACAGTTCATTTGTTCATTCGGTATGAATCAAAGCCTCATTCCTCCTTAAGTATGGAAACACAGTTTCCATTGTCTGGGTAACACGCAGAGGTTTATTAACACACTACTTGAAGTTCCCCCTTGACATCACAAACGTAACGGGCAGTGACCACAGTCATGCACCTCAGCTGTCCAGCCTGCGCCTCTTTTGTACGCTGCGGGGGTTCGGGTAACAGCTGTTTGGCCGTGGCTCAATGTTCATTCCCCCGTTCCATCTGCCATCTGCATTTCTTTCATAAACCTTTCCCTCGTGATAGTTAAAATACAGTTCACATAAATACAGCTTCAATCTGTGTGTTCATTCGTTTTGCAACATTTTTTACCATAGTTTTATATCAGTATATCACTACTATTTTAAAATGAATTTACTCAAGTATTAATTTTATTTTATATCAAGTTATGTCACAATTTCTTTCCGTGAGTTTACTCACACATTAATTTAAAACTCATTTGTAAATCAATAAATAATTATTAACTCTTATACTTTTACTAATTGATTTTTAGAAAATTAAATCACAGTCTTACTAAATCCCAGCGTCTTGTAGTTTATGGTTTTACGTTTTGTTTGTTGGCAATTCATTATCTCATAAGTTGTTATAAACGTTCTACAAAATTTGTTTGGTTACGAGCTCAGGTGAGTCTACTTTAATTATTAGTTATTCACACAGTTATCTCTCGATTTCATGCACTGAAAGTATACCAGAGAGATCTACCGATACTCAGGAGCCTTCTCTCAAATAGCCGTGCATCGCTATGTACCTAAGATCCTTCATCCACACTACTATGGGCACATTGCAGTTACCCTAATTTCTTACACTTCCTGGTACTCCAATTCACTATTTTGTCTCCAAAATTGCTTCTTCCATCAATCCATCATATCAACTCATTAGCTACTCTTATTGTGGACTCTCTCTCGTAAACCTGCAAGAAAAAAACGCAACCATAAATAGGTCTCGACGCGAACGAAATTTACTCTACGTTGTTTTTGTTGTTGTGGTCTTCAGTCCAGAGACTGGTTTGATGCAGCTCTCCATGATACTCTATCCTGTGCAAGCTTCTTCATCTCCCAGTACCTATTGCAACCTACATCCTTCTGAATCTGCTTGGTGTATTCATCTCTTGGTCTCCCTCCACGATTTTTACCCTCCACGCTGCCCTCCAGTACTAAATTGGTGATCCCTTGATGCCTCAGAATATGTCCTACCAACCGATCCCTTCTTCTAGTCAAGTTGTGCAACAAATTTCTCTTCTCTCCAATCCTATTCAACACCGCCTCATTAGTTATATGATCTACCCATTTACTCTTCAGCATTCTTCTGTAGCACCACATTTCGAAAGCTTCTATTCTCTTCTTGTCCAAACTATTTATCGTCCATGTTTCACTTCCATACATGGCTACACTCCATACAAATACTTTCAGAGACGACTTCCTGACATTTAAATCTATACTCGATGTTATCAAATTTCTCTTCTTCAGAAACGCTTTCCTTCCCATTGCCAGTCTACATTTTATATCCTCTCTACTTCGACAATCATCAGTTATTTTGCTCCCCAAATAGCAAAACTCCTTTACTACTTTAAGTGTCTCATTTTGTAATCTACCCTCAGCATCATCCGACTTAATTCGACTACATTCCATTATACTCGTTTTGCTTTTGTTGATGTTCATCTTATATCCTTCTTTCAAGACATTATCCATTCCCTTCAACTCCTCTTCCAAGTCCTTTGCTGTCCCTGATAGAATTACAATGTCATCGGCGAACCCCAAAGTTTTTATTTCTACTCCGTGGATTTTAATACCTACTCCAAACTTTTCTTTTGTTTCCTTCACTGCTTGCTCAATATACAGATTGATAACATCGGGGAGAGGCTACAACCCTGTCTCACTCCATTCCCAACCACTGCTTCACTTTCATGCCTCTCAACTCTTATAACTGCCATTTGGTTTCTATACAAATTGTAAATAGCCTTTCGCTCCCTATATTTTACCCCTGCCACCTTCAGAATTTAAAAGAGAATATTCCAGTCAACATTGTCAAAAGCTTTCTCTAAGTCTACAAATGCTAGAAACGTAGGTTTGCCTTTTCCTAATCTAGCTTCTAAGATAAGTCGTAGGGTCAGTATTGCCTCACGTGTTCCAACATTTCTGCCGAATCCAAACTGATCTTCGCCGAGGTCGGCATCTACCAGTTTTTCCATTCGTCTGTAAAGAATTCGCGTTAGTATTTTGCAGCCATGACTTATTAAACTGATAGTTCGGTAATTTTCACATCTGTAAACACCTGCTTTCTTTGGGATTGGGATTATTATATTCTTCTTGAAGTCTGAGGGTATATCGCCCGTTTCATACATCTTGCTCACCAGATGGTAGAGTTTTGGCTGGACTGGCTCTCCCAAGGCCGTCAGTAGTTCTAATGGAATGTTGTCTACTCCCGGGGCCTTGTTTCGACTCAGATCTTTCAGTGCTCTGTCAAACTCTTCACGCAGTATCATATCTTCCATTTCATCTTCATCTACACCCTCTACCATTTCCATAATATTGTCCTCAAGAACATCGCCCTTGTATAGACCCTCTATATACTCCTTCCACCTCTCTGCTCTCCCTTCTTTGCTTAGAACTGGGTTTCCATCTGAGCTCTTGATATTCATACAAGTGGTTCTCTTTTCTCCAAAGGTCTCTTTAATTTTCCAGTAGGCAGTATCTATCTTACCCCTAGTGAGATAAGCCTCTACATCCTTACATTTATCCTCTAGCCATCCCTGCTTAGCCATTTTGCACTTCCTGTCGATCTCATTTTTGAGACGTTTGTATTCCTTTTTGCCCGCTTCATTTACTGCATTTTTAAATTTTCCCTTTTCATCAATTAAATTCAATATTTCTTCTGTTACCCAAGTATTTCTACTAGCCCTCGTCTTTTTACCTACTTGATGCTCTGCTGCCTTCACTACTTCATCCCTCAAAGCTACCCATTCTCCTTCTACTGTATTTCTTTCCCCCATTCCTGCCATTTGTTCCAGGTCCCATCTCCTTAAATTCCTTTTTGCAGTTTCTTCAGTTTTAATCCACAGTTCATAACCAATAGATTGTGGTCAGAGTCCACATCTGCCCCTGGAAATGTCTTACAATTTAAAACCTGGTTCCTAAATTCTGTCTTACCATTATATAATCTATCTGAAAGCTGTCAGTATCTCCAGGCTTCTTCTATGTATACAACCTTCTTTTATGAAGCTTGAACCAAGTGTTAGCTACGATTAAGTTGTGCTCTGTGCAAAATTCTACCAGGCGGCTTCCTCTTTCATTTCTTACCCCCAATCCGTATTCACCTACTACGTTTCCTTCTCTCCCTTTTCCTACAACCGAATTCCAATCACCCATGACTATTAAATTTTCGTCTCCTTTCACTACCTGAATAATTTCTTTTTCCCCATCATACATTTCTTCAATTTCTTCGTCATCTGCAGAGCTAATTGGCATATAAACTTGTACTACTGTAGTAGGCGTGGGCTTGGTGTCTATCTTGGCCACAATAATGCGTTCACTATGCTGTTTGTAGTAGCGTACCCGCATTCCTATTTTTTTATTCATTATTAAACCTGCTCCTGCATTACCCCTATTTGACTTTGTATTTATAACCCTGTATACGCCTGACCAAAAGTCTTGTTCCTCCTGCCACCGAACTTCACTAATTCCCACTATATCTAACTTTAACCTATCCATTTCCCTTTTTAAATTTTCTAACCTACCTGCTCGATTAAGGGATCTGACATTCCACGCTCCGATCCGTAGAATGCCAGTTTTCTTTCTCCTGATAATGACGTCCTCTTGAGTAGTCCCCGCCCGGAGATCCGAATGGGGGACTATTTTACCTCCGGAATATTTTACCCAAGAGGAAGCCATGATCATTAACCATACAGTAAAGCTACATGCCCTCGGGAAAAATTACGGCTGTAGTTTCCCCTTGCTTTCAACCGTTCGCAGTACCAGCACAGCAAGTCTGTTTTGGTTAGTGTTACAAGCCCAGATCAGTCAATCATCCAGACTGTTGCCCCTGCAACTACTGAAAAGGCTGCTGCCCCTCTTCAGGAACCACGCGTTTGTCTGGCCTCTCAACAGATACCCATCCGTTGTGGTTGCACCTACGGTACGGCTATCTGTATCGCTGAGGCACGCAAGCCTCCCCACCAATGGCAAGGTCCATGGTTCATGGGGGAGGGGGGGGGGGGTTACTCTACGTATGTTGACTTTATTTTCTACGTCTTTAGAACATGGTACCTCTTTACCTTACCTCTTTCCACTCTTACACTGTTATCTTAATCAATATTTTACCATGGTTCGTCGTTTGTCTCTCTGTTTAATAGTAGATTAAAACATTTTAAATATTCCTTCCTTCAACATGAGTCATAACGTCTGTTATTCTGTCTTCTGCTTTTACCTTCGACATGGGTTTTCTCAATTATCCAGCTCTTTGTTCGGTCAACAGTTCTTGGAGATCACACTCTCATCAACTGGTGAAATACTGATATAAGCCAGTGTAGCAATACTCTTACTCATCATTCACATATGGCAATGTTCCCTCGCCCCCCCATCCCCCCCCCCATTTAAACCAAACCACCAATCTCTTCATATCTGATAAACTCTAACAGTGCAGCGTCCCTTCGCCTCTACTAAACCCTAACTGTTTGCTAATAAGTAATGTAGCTCCATGGCTTGTTGCTCAGCGGAATATCACATGTGGCACATACACAGAAATTAAACCTCCAATAATACGCATATCTTCAGTATGTCAACTACAGCCGATGATCTATTTAATGTTCCTCTTCTCAGTATCTCCTGCACCATCTTCCAGAATCCTTCTGAGGATAATTGCACTTGTTCCATGCGAAACTTTCTTCTCCAACTAGATAGCTCTTACATTGCATAGGATCACTCGGGTTATTTCTTTGCATCTTTTCACGACAGACGGAAGATATTGCGTCCCTATTTATTTTTTCTGCACTTCTCAGCCCCTAAATGCTTTAATGTTAAAATGTGGTGGTTTCCGATCGACTTACCACTTCACAAAGTTTACAGTTCCATGGCGTTACGTTGGACAATTCTTCGTACTCAACACGGCCCACAAAATTGTAGAAAAATTTACTCGTACAACTTTATCTCCCACTATGGTTGTCTCTCTTCTTTATAAAACGTGGATCGTTCACAATTTTCTTTCTTCACACTCTTTACATGAAATTTTGTATGGCGTGAGCGAACTATGCTCTTCACCTTCCGAAGGTTTCCACCTTATGTTATCTAGTTAGCTTCTTTTTACACGTATATGTCATCCCGTGGATTGTCTCCGCAGTCGTCATCAGATACCGCTCCAGTGATCTTTTCTAATTAAAACTTCTCTGTCCTGACCATGAGCACATCCGAACTTTCCATAATGCCTCAAGTCTCTTCATCTTTTCTCGTGTCCTCTTCCAGTAAATTCAACAAGCGTCGACAAAGCCTCTCAAGTCAAAGACCGGAGAATCCCTTTCCGCTAAGTTACTGGCTATATACTCTGCTTCTTTGTCTTCGGATCTACTAGCCCACACATTTTACCATTCGTCGTCGTCTTCAACACCTTCTTCTAATTCATTTATTCTCTTCAGAAGGGCTGATGCCGAAGCTGAGGTCATGTCTTACGTTTAATCCTGACTTTCTTTGATCAGCTACGCCATCAGTTGCATCACCGGTTTCTGTGATTAAACGTCGACACAAAATTTCCAACAAGTTCTTTGACTGAATATCCTCACACGCTCTTGTTAATGTGTCGTTAACTTCATCTGCGGCTATTTTCGCTCGTTCCTCTTCATTCTCCTCTGTCATTTCCAATTCTCCTTTCTTGGAAAGCAGATCTAATGAATAACTTCCTTCTTCTGTGGACTTTGTATTATCTACGAATTTCAAATTGGCCTACTCGCATTCAGTTTTGCTGGCTGAAATCTCCATTTAAGATGTTCTACAACGTTGTAGAGTTTTAGGAAATCAAGTCCAAGTAGAGCCTCTACTGTCAAATTTTTTGCTATCAGAAAATTTGCACTAAACATATGCAACTGACAGTTCTTCCTTAATTTCCATGTAGTAGCCATAAACCGCACCTCATTCCTTCATGACTTGCTTTTTAAAGAGTAGGCACTGCTTCCCCTTGTCATGCAATTCATATAACGCTTTATCCAGCACCGATACTTGGCTGCCTGAAACGAGTATGCGTTACAGCTCTTTTCCCGTGATAGTCATGCTTAAGATCCGATAGGCGACGTCCTGTGCTTCTTTATTAAATGCTTTAATAGCATCGCGTAACATTTCCTTTTAAGTCCTTACAACCCACGGATAGTTATGTTCGCAAACTGTGTGTTACTAACAGTGGTGCCGGTGCGTCGACCGCTAGTAAACTTCTTCGGCGCGTTTTCTCGTTGCTCACATTTATATTTATTTCTTGGGTCTGGTTCACACACTTCAACAACCTCTACTCTCCCCTCTTATTTTTTATCTCGCCTTCCATTATTTGGTCGGTCGTCACATCTCCACTTTGGTCATTTGGCCGATAGTAACGTCCCCAGCGTTTCTTATCGTTTCACGTACTCCAATACATTTCCCTTCATTTTTGGTGGGTGTCTCAGTCCCCAGTTCTGGTTGTTTGCTTATTGGTTTTCTCGTGGAAAATTAGGTTGATCTAAAAACACTGGTCCCCTAGCTCCGCTGCTTCTTTTTTAGCCTACTTCGCGTAGTATCTGCTAGAATCTGCGAACATCGTGCGTGTTTCTGCCAGCAATTCTAATTTATTTCTGAATTTGGTGCGAGAACTTCGCTGGTCCACACGGCGCATCTGAACATTGGTTCCTCCATATCACATCTTTGAAAAACTAAATAGGATCTGGTCAGTTCGACTCTATGCAATTTTCTGTGATCACTATCCCAATCGTCATCTGTTCTTGCGTTTCCTTCGACCAATAAACGTCAAGAAAACCGTGTCTGGGATTGCTTTGCATTTACTCGCATTTTTGTCACTGCCTAATTTCTGATGTGGCTACATATGTACTTAATTTTCAAAACCCGTGGCCAAGATTTCGGTAATGGTTCGCGGAATTCTTCAGTCCACTGTTCGGGTGCAGGCAGTTCGCAGCGTTCTGAAATAATGAATACTTTTCTACATAAATGAACTTCTCCCTGATTTTTATCCTCATCCTCTCTGCTCCTCTTCTGTGTCCTGTAATTTCTGAATTTTTCGCTGTACGAAAGACTTCACTCTGGTCTGCTCTCCTAAGCTCTACTTCAGATATTTCGTCATTAGTTTTCTCTGGATCTTGTTCGTTATTCAAATGGTTCAAATGGCTCTGAGCACTATGGGACTTAACTTCTGAGGTCATCAGTCCCCTAGAACTTATAATTACTTAAGCCTAATTAACATAAGAACATCACAAACATCCATGCCCGAGGCAGAATTCGAACCTGCGACCGTATTGGTCGCGCGGTTCCAGACTGTAGCGCCCACAACTGCTCGGCCACCCCGGTCGGCTGTTCGTTATTCATATTACTTTTGTTTTGCAATGCTACTTCACACTGCTACCTCTTCAAAATTTTATTGCGGCGCCATATATAAACCACCGTCTAATGTTTCTAAGTTTTCTGAAACTCCCCCTTCTTTTGCACTCATCCGTGCTAAATTTCTTGCCCTTGCTACAGTAACCTTGGGTATTTCGTAACGCACTTACTAAATATGTCGGAGATAAAGAAACTGCTTCAGCTGTATTTAATCTCAGGTGATATGTAACTAAGTCATAAGAGGTAGAGTGGAACATGGAACCCAACCTTAATTGCCATACCAAAGAAATAAATAGCTAAAGGACACTACATCAATCAACAGTATCAGCCGGACGTAGGGAACAAAGTGTAAACTGTTCAATGCAACCTCAGCTCAAGTCTACATGCAGTCCCGAAAAATGAGACGCGACCACATACAGTGAGAAACACAGGTGACGCGTTCCGTGTTCCGGGAACGTCTATAGACTGGAGTTGAGGCTCCGCCGATCATCTTAGACTTGGATCTCTATGCCTGGCTGATTTTGGTTCAATGACGAACCACCATCTAGTTGCTTATTAGTTGATCTGAGAACGGATGTTGGGTTACATTTTCCGGGCTACTTAGCTTTTACGACTTAGTCACATGTTACCTGAGGATGTGGTTTTCAATGCTACGAAACCGATTCCGATCCTGTAATAAGAAAGATTAAATACAGGTGAAGCGGTTTCTTAAACCCCACGATGATTGGTCACAGCTGCGGATGCTCTATTTACAAGGTTTTCTGCACACTTACTAAACCTTAAACGCAACTGACATTCAAGAAAAAACTAACAAATCTGTCATAAAATTTTTGAGCCTCCACGCATGCATTAAAATTTGATTCCCTCGTAACATACACCTCATTACTTACACAGAATAGATAAAATCTCCTTCAAAAGTGCGATGATGGATTTTCTGATGGACAACAATGGGCACATACGAACCTCAATTCATAGGAAAAAAAATACACAAATGGTTACGCACCAGCAACTTAAATGTAATTTTAAGTTTACCGAAATGAGTTAATTTTTAGATAGCAACGATAGCAGAATTTAGTTACTGTTTGGACGAAAGTCCTTCAGCCAAATTTAAATTTCTTGGATGTAGTTGCAGTGTCAGGAGATTTCAAATCAATCAGTCATGAGCAGGAGTCGCTAAAAATGTGATGAGACATTGGGTGGTCTCATATGAATGTGTTCTAATTGGTTCTGTTACCTGACATGAATTAATTAAACACCTCCAAAAATAATGAATAATGAATATAATGATTGCTAAATGATACAATAATAACAATTACATCAGTTCATTACGTTAAAGTGACTCATAAATCATATAACAAGCGATGGCATTTCTAAAGTAAGAATTGACTGAAGGACCTCTGTCGCGATTATTCAGTAACTGTTGCTATGTTAGTAAAAAAATGGTTCAAATGGCTCTGAGCACTGTGGGACTTAACATCTGTGGTTATCAGTCCCCTAGAACTTAGAACTACTTTAACCTATCTAACCTAAAGACACCACACACATCCATGCCCGAGGCAGGATTCGAACCTGCGACCGTAGTAGTCGCGCGGTTCCGGACTGAGCGTCTGAACCGCTAGACCACCGCGGCCGGCGCTGCTATGTTAGTATACAAGATAAATAGTAGTAGAGAAGGAAATGGGATGCATCTATGTCCGAAGTTGAAAGCAAAGGTCATTCGAATCTCAAAGCAAGTCTCCAAAGGGAAGCTTCAGGTTATTTAAATTCTATTAAAATGACTTTATTGTTCCTACGGATCGCCTCACTGTCGTGGCTCGATCTCACTATACAAGTCTGTAAACGGAGACTGAAGCGGCTGCAGAATGAGTCATTTCAGGGACACCAACGACCCCCGACTGTGACCAAGTTCGAGTCAGCCCGCAATCTTTCTAAGTCCTTCTACTAATCTGCTCAGACGTGGACCCTGGCGGCGTCGCAGGCTGGCATAGGAGAAGTCTGATGGTGAAGGCACCCAGAGATGAAGTCGAAGAGTCGAATGCCGAAAATTGAATGAATATGTACCGACTGATTCTAAAAAGGAAAACTCGTGTTTCTGCGTTTTTCATTCTGTACTGTGTTCGGATTGGTTGAGCTACGGATATTCTAATCGACGAACAGTATAAAGATTCCTCAAAAGGTGCTGGTCCCCTTCCCTGAGCTTTTCTTTAGGTTTCTCGAAAGAATACCGCAGAATTCTACATTTCAACTTTCAAGCCATTATCTAGTACAATGTGCGGCATTTCCGCAAGACGCTAATTTTGTACTATTTATATCAATGTTAAGCGAATGTGTTGATCTGTGTATTTGTCATCCTGCACAGTGCGCAGCAAAATGGTTTTAATGGCGTAAGAACATTGTACTCGATAATAGCGTGAAAGCCGAAATATAGACTGTACAGAAGAAAAATGCAGTATATTCAGTCAAACGGCGCTCTATTCTTTCAAAAAGTACTGTATAACTGCGGCCTAGCACCATCGAAAACTGTTTCCTTCAGGTGGTTCACCAGAAAAACGCTACCTACGATTTGGTAATCTATTTATTTCTGTAGCCAGTGAAGTGGGACTTCAGCAGCACAGTGGAACTTTCCTCGCTAATTTACAGTTTATTTACATTAGCCAATTCCGGCAATTGTTATATTGCATAAACGTTTCTATTTTGTGGACCCTTACTCCATTTTCTAGATGTTACCTGTGACGTCAGGTGCGTCCTAAAGAAGCAAAGGTTTCTACTTTTTGTTCACAGTAGTGTTTTTCCTGGTTGGTCCTTTCTAAAAGCAGCACGTCTCCTCTTTCCACCGTCGAGTCGTAAAACAGTCGCTGTTGATCATATCTATGTTAATTGTGGGGTGCCGAGCGTCCAGTTGCAGCAAGTACAAGGTGTACAATTTTTCCCAACATTTGAGGCTTTAACGAAACAAACTGGTTACACATGTATCATTCAAAGTATTTTTCATGGCTGGCCACTACTCTCTCCAATCTTTCGGGCAGTGTACGAATCCCGCGTCGAAAAAACTGTTCATCTTATTGAAGCGATCCACGAATCGATCCAATTTGTGACTTTTTCATGAGCCACGCCATGGACCATTGGTCTAAACAGGTGATAGTCAGAGGGAGCAATGCATGGAGAATACGACGGGTGTGGTAGTACTTCCCATTATAACGTTTCCAAGTACGTTTTGATCTCTTTTGCAACACGGGGTCGAGCGTTGTCGTGTTGCAAAATCACTTTATCTTGCCTCTCGCTGTATTTCGGTCGTCTGTCTTTTAACGCTCTGCTAAAACGCATTAAATGCGTTCGATAACGTGCACCTGTGATAGTTTCACTTGGTTTTAACACCTCATGGTACACGACGCCAAGCTGGTCCCACCAAATGCAGAGCATGACCTGGGAGCCGTGAATATTCGGTTTGGCCGTCGACATGGAAGCATGACCGGGATATCTTCATGATTTTTTGCGTAATGAACCCATTTTTCGTCTTCGGTCACAATGCGATGGAGAAATCTCTTCCGTTTTTGCCTCTGAAGCAACTGTTCAAAAACACAAAAACGCCGTTCATCGTCTCTTGGCTTCAGCTCACGCAGGACCCAAGTTCCTTCTTTCTGAATCATGCCCATAGCCTTGAGACGTTTTGAAGTGGCTTGCTGTGTCACTCCCACTAATCGTGCCAATTCTTCTCGAGTTTGAAGCGAGTCTTGACTCAGCAATGTCTCCAATTCTGCATTTTTGAAAAGAATTCTCTGTTCCACCACTATGCCGGTCTACGACGTTAAAATCACCGTTATTGAATCGTTGAAACCACTCACGACACGTTCTTTCACTAATAGCGTCCTTACCATACGAACTTGAGAACATTCGATGAGAGCCACTGTTTTCTTCATACTGAAACAAAACAGAACATCTTCAGCAAATGACGAGAATTCCCCGAAGGTGGTCCCTCTCTCCACCTACGGGAACTCACTGCTCATCCGATACCTGGCAGGTCGTCCCTGTGTGCTTCCAAGTGGCTTCCTACTTACATACACCATCCAAATCTGAAAGAAAAATGAAATTAAGATCATCAACTATCAAAATCACAGGTGCTAATAACGCATTTCACTTCTCAGTGTTGACTAATTATTTCAGTCTAATGGGTATTGTGTACTGTGTATTGAACTGGGAACCTACAAACGACGGAGAGACTTCGTCCCACCGTAGCCCTCAATGGTTCACAACACCACAACTGGCCACAGCAGACCACCCACCCCATCGCCGCCCCACGCCGAACCTAGGGTTACCGTGCGGTTTTGCCTCCAGTGTACTCCCCCTCCAGGAATGCCTCATACCAGACGAGTGTAACCCCAAACGTTTGCGTGGTAGAGTAATTATGGTATATGCATAAAAAATGGCTCTAAGCACTATTGGACAACATCTGAGGTCTTCAGTCCCCTAGACTTAGAACCACTTAAACCTAACTAACCTAAGGACATCACACACGTCAATGCCTGAGGAAGAAATTGAACCTGCGTCCGTAGCGGCCGCGTGGTTCCGGACTGAAGCCCCTAGAACCGCTCGGCCACATCGGCCGGCGGTACACGCCTACGTGGAGACAGTATTCACGCTGCAATCAGCGACATAGTGTAACTGAGGCGGAATAAGGGGAACCAGCCAGCATTCGCCGAGGCAGATGGCACACTGCCTTAAAAACCATTCACAGGCTGGCCGGTATACCGGACCTCGACACTAATCCGCCGGGTGGATTCGTGCCGGGGACTGGCACGCCATCCCGCTCAGGAAGCAGGCGTTAGACCGCCCGGCTATCCGGGCGGGCCATCTAATGGGTCTTTATATTCTGATTTTATGTTACGTGTTATGGAACAGTTGTGGAGAAGAGGTCCACGTAGAAATGTGCTAGAGGTTTGACTTTCCACAGTAATGTTGACAGTGCCTTGCTCGCTAGACAATGGAACTGTTCCCATTCGAAAATCTGATAAGAATATTTTCTAGCAATGCTAAATCGCAATTACTTGCACCTTAATCTCCTAACACCATCGAATTTTCCCATATCACACTTCATTCATTGTGAGCTACTTTTTGACCGATTTCCTGATGCCGTTTTTTTTATAAAAATGCAGTGTACACATTAAAAGGAAATTAATGTTTATCACTTGCAAAACAAAGTTAACCACACGTCTTTCAGTCTTCTTATTATTCACCCCACAGAATCACACGTGTAGAAAAGAAATGACAAGAATACCAAAATCACAATACGTCGCAAAATAACACAAGAAGTAACACTTCAAATCAGAGAATCGAAATAGGATTGGGTTGGTTGGGTTGTTTTGGGGAAGGAGACCAGACAGCGAGGTCATCGGTCTCATCGGATTAGGGAAGGACGGGGAAGGAAGTCGGCCGTGCCCTTTGAAAGGAACCATCCCGGCATTTGCTTGGAGCGATTTAGGGAAATGACGGAAAACCTAAATCAGGATGGCCGGACGCGGGATTGAACCGTCGTCCTCCCGAATGCGAGTCAAGTGTCTAACCACTGCGCCACCTCGCTCGGTGATCAAAATAGGAAACAGCACCGTTCAGTACAACGTCAAAACCCTAAAAGCCAAAGATCGCCATTTAAAACGTGAATAAAAATTTATTTATTACACTTCCTATTTATACTTTCCTGATTTCTCTTTATGTAACTGCTTCACAGATGATTCTAGCCATAAACGATATTTACTTACATTTGAAGCATCTTGGGATAAGCAGAGCCAATCAAAAGTGACATGGCATTGGATCGCAGTTCTGCCCTACGTGGATGACCATCGTCAGCGAGCATGGCAGCAAGCTGGGAAGATGTACTGTTGTAGTTGGCTGAAGCGCCAACACTGTGTTACTAGAAGAGGCCGAAATGCACGGGTTTTAGCTCACGCAGGCTGGCGTGAGGAGGGAAGAACTATACTGACATGAGGTCTGGAACATGAAAAGGAAATTAGAATTCAGAAAGCGGACGTAGCCGGTTTGATACTAAACTTTAATCCATTAATGATGAACGTCGCTCTTGACGGTACATGATTCACAATATCAATATCAATAGTAACTGAATATGGCGCCTTGCTAGGTCGTAGCAAATGACGTAGCTGAAGGCTATGCTAAACTATCGTCTCTGCAAATGAGAGCGTATGTAGACAGTGAACCACCGCTAGCAAAGTCGGCTGTACAACTGGGGCGAGTGCTAGGGAGTCTCTCTAGACTAGACCTGCCGTGTGGTGGCGCTCGGTCTGCAATCACTGATAGTGGCGACACGCGGGTCCGACGTATACTAACGGACCGCGGATGATTTAAAGGCTACCACCTAACAAGTGTGGTGTCTGGCTCTGACACCACATGTACCATTCTGCCAACGTTTTGGAGAGACACAGCAGTAGGACTATAAAGTATGGCGTCAGGTCCTGGCGGGTAGATATTAAGGGAACTCTGACGGTACAACGGTATGAGATGAACATCTTGCTTCTCATGTGTTATCTTTAAAGCGACATTACCGTGGTGCCATTTTTCAACAGGACAGTGCTCGCCCACACATAACACATGATTTGTTTGCTTGACGTTGAAGTACTTTTGTCTCCAGCAAGATACCTAGATTTGTCCATGATAGAACACATGTGGGAGCAGCTCTTACCTCAACGCCATTCCAGTACCTGTATCCATGATATCAAGTGGGCTCATAAGAGGATACGACGGCTTTATGACACCCTTCCCAACCGGATCACAGCACGAATCCATGTCAAAGGAGGTGCAATGTCATACTGGTAAGTGGGTGGATAGTGCCAACCTCCACATAAATTTGACTCCATTTTGAAATCGCTGTAATGTCATCACATACCCTCTCCATCCCTGAAGTTTCATTTCGTTTTCTTCTATCCCTCTGGGTGCTTCAGTTTGTTTTCTTTGTTAGGCAATGTTTGCATCAAAAGTCAAATAGCACTTTAAAAAACCCAAACGTTCTCTGAATTATTTATAAGATTACGGAAAGACTTGTTCTACATTACTACAAAACACATGTTGCTACTACTGTATTGGTGTAACTTAAAGGTTAAGATACACATGGTGACGACTGCGGTTCGATCTTTGTCCCCCAGTTGGTGTAAGGCACAGTGAATACTCAAATGTCAGAATGTTGTACGTCTAAATTGTCTGTATTATTGTTCTATAACAGTACAAAACACGTTTGGCTTCCTTTATTGGTGCTACTGGCGTAGTTTACAGGTTAAGGTACACTTAACGCCTAAAACACGTCTGTGGACCCTCAAATTATGCACCACAATGTTATTTATACTTCTATTATGCACACACTCAAACACACTGTCACTTACATTCTCCAAGACTGGAGATCTCTACTGCAGGGTCTCACTTAAAATGCGTATTTTCATAATACGCAAGTATAAACTCTAAAACAGTAACACATGATCTAAACGAGCACCATTTAAGGCTCCTAAACAATGGCAATTTTGTTGCAAGACTTGACCATCCAGTTGAGGCACGTTCTTTGTTTATCACACAATTCCCATAAGGCCTTAGACATGGGCCGTTGGTCACGCGACCCACTGTGCACCCGCCGCTCCCCGCGGCGGTCGCGGCGACTCATCCACGTTTGATCGTAGTATACGTGACGATACAACAGCGCGGCTCCAAATAGCAGGGTACACAGTTACAACCTCATCAGATTATGCTGCATTTGTTGTTAGCGGTTCATTCATCTAAGTCGTCCTAAAGATTTTTGTTCTTCTTTTGTGCTGCTCAAATGACTTGTGGTGTGCTATTTTTCATCACTGAGGCAGAACTTAGTCCTGCAATATTGTGTTCAGTAAAAATGATCGAAAAAGGTAATGCTTGAAAGGGGAAAAATTTGTTCTTTACTTCGAAAATAAAACTGTTTAAAAAACAAATTCTCCTACACTTTACTTTGTGTGGTGTCACCGCCAGACACCACACTTGCTAGGTGGTAGCCTTTAAATCGGCCGCGGTCCGTTAGTATACGTCGGACCCGCGTGTCGCCACTATCAGTGATTGCAGACCGAGCGCCGCCACACGGCAGGTCTAGAGACACTTCCTAGCACTGGCCCCAGTTGTACAGCCGACTTTGCTAGCGATGGTTCACTGACAAATTACGCTCTCATTTGCCGAGACTTAGCATAGCCTTCAGCTACGTCATTTGTACGACCTAGCAAGGCGCCATTATCAATTGCTATTTATCTTGTGATGCATGTACCGTCAGACCGATGTTCACCAATTATGGATTAAAGTTAAGTATTCCAGAAGCTACGTACTTTTTTTACTAGACTCAACTCCTTTAACTGGTCCAGACCTCACGCCAGCCTGCGTGAGCTTAAACGCGTGCCTTTCGGCTACCTCATAGTGGCTTGGCTGTCTTGCCAAGTCACAACACTTTGTTTCTTACTTACAGAATATATTTTATGTATATCTTGTATTACGTATATCTTGATTATGTATAGCATGTTTCATGTTTATCTTGTGTACCTCTGGTAATAGAAACCCCAGGTTGGAATATCAACAGTATTAGAAAACCGATATATTGCTGCTCACTAAAAGATGGGACGTCGAGTTGCAGAGAGACACAGCGAAAAGACTTCTACACATTTAACTTTCAGCTAACGCCTTCTTCAGAGAAGTAAGCATGCTCAAACATTCACACAAGAAATCTCAGACTGGAATGCAACTGTCACATTGGGCGGCGATCTGGAGTGGTGCCAGGGAACGGGTGGGGATAGTGGGGTATGGGTGGGCAGAGGGATGAGTGTTGTTTAGGAGACTGTGCACGGACTAGGCTGTGGGACAGGGAGGTGGGGAGAACAGGTAGCAGGAAAGGAGAGAAGCAGGGAACGGGAAAGGTGGGCAGGTGAATTACTAGAGGGCGGCACACAACGAGGACGAGGACATGTGAAGAGGGAGAAGAGGATAGGACAGAGTGGGCGGAAACTGTTGGGTGGAGGCTGTGGGGACAGCAGATTATTGGATATTGCTGCACGGGGTAGCCGCGAGGTCTTAGCGACTTGACACGGCTTGAGTGGCTCACCCCACCGGTTCGAGTCCTCCCTCGGGTATGGGTCTGTATGTTGTCCTTAGCGTAAGGTAGTTTAAATTAGATTAAGTAGTGTGTAAGCCTAGGGACCGATGACCTCAGCAGTTTGGTCCCATAGGATCTTACCACAAACTTCAAAAAATTTGATAATTTAGGCAGCAGAGAATGTGTTGTAAGGATAACGTCTACTTCAATAACTTCACTAAACAGTACTAATGTCCCACAATAATGTTTATGTAACAGCTCGGTATAAACTGGCTTCCAGCTTCTTACGCCATCATCAGAAGCCGAAAGCTGGTTCATAACGTGCTATTAAATAAATATTATTGTGGAAAAATGATACTGTGGTCTCACCGCCAGACACCACAATTGCTAGGTGGTAGCCTTTAAATCGGCCGCGGTCTGTTAGTATACGTCGGACCCGCGTGTCGCCACTATCAGTGATTGCAGACCGAGCGCCGCCACAAGGCAGGTCTAGTCTAGAGAGACTCCCTAGCACTCGCCCCAGTTGTACAGACAACTTTGCTAGCGATGGTTCACTGTCTACATACGCTCTCATTTGCAGAGACGATAGTTTAGCATAGCCTTCAGCTACGTCATTTGCTACGACTTAGCAAGGCGCCATATTCAGTTACTATAATTACTATCTTCACGAATGTATTCTGAACAGATAATATTGTGAATCATGTACCTTGAAGAGCGACGTTCATCATTAATGGATTCAAGTTAAGTATCAAACTAATTACGTCCGCTTTCTGAATTCTCATTCCTTGTCATGTTCCAGACCTCACGTCAGTATAGTACTTCCCTAATCACGCCAGCCTGCGTGAGCTAAAACGCGTGCATTTCGGCCTCTACTCGTAACACGGTGATGGCTCTTCTGCTAACACAAAAGATACTGTGTATTCAAGTTGTTAAATTGTCTACTTTCCTCCAAGAACCGACGAAATATTCCATAAATATTATAATTCCCATCTGCATACTTCAGAAAAGTTCAAAATGGCATCTAGGGTCCAGATAACACAGGCTGTGAAGCAGCCATTGAAATAAAGCATGTTCAGATGGCTGCATGTTGTATCACAGGGTGGTCCACTTTGCTCTTGGGCACAGTTTGGCGATGGCCGTCTAGGCTGTTGGATAGCTGGTTGGTAGTCACACCAATATAAAAAGCTACACAGTGATTGCAGCAGCACTGATGAATGAATGGAAATCCAAATGTTGCCCAGTCTCTGATGGAGTTGGAGAAGCCTGTGATAGGAATAAAATAGGAAGAGCTGGGTGAGTGTATTGGGCAGGTCTTGCATCTGGCTCTTCTACAGGTATATGATCCCTATGGCAATGGTTTGGGATTGGGAGTGGTATAGCGATGGGCTAGGATGTTGTAGAGTTTGAGTAGGCAATTGAACACATCTTCAGGAGGGGTGGGAAGGATATTAGGTAGGGTGACCCTTAAATCAGGGTTGATGATAGGTAATGAAAGCCCTGACGGAGGATGTGACTGATTGTTCCAGTGTGGGGTGGTGCTGGGTGATGAAGGGGCACTCCTTCTTAGCTAGTTCTTGCATGTGGTGGGAAAGTTGGGTGTGCATGGAGAAATGGCACAGGAGATCTGTCATGGACTAGGCCTGGGGGATAGTGTCTGTATGTAATGGCCTTGGTGAGATCCTCAATATACTGAGTGAGGGAATTCTTGTCACCACAGATACGCTATCCATGGGTGACCACGATGTACGAGAGGGATTTTTTGGTGTAGAAGAGACGACAGCAGTCGAAATGGTGGAACTGTTGGTGGCTAGTGGGTTTAATGTGAACAGAGGTATAGATGGAGCCATCAGAGAGAATTACATCAACGTCAAGGAAGTTGACACGCTGGAATGAGGAGGACTAGGTCAAGCAGATATCTTGAATGAATCTGAACCAGGCCACGGATTTCGAGTTTTGGGAGGCTAGGAAGGTCTCCTTTCGGTGGCCCATTAACAGGTTGGCATAGGAGTGCGCCATGTGGGTGCCCATGGCTGCGCTGCAGATTTGTTTGACTGCCTTCCCTTCAAAAGGAGAAGTAGTTGTGTGTTACGATAAAGTTCGTAAGTTGTTCGAGGAATGAGGTAGTGGTTCAAATGGTTCAAATGGCTTTGAGCACTATGGGACTTAACTGATGTGGTCATCAGTCCCCTAGAACTCAGAACTACTTAAACCTAACTAACCTAAGGACATCACACACATCCATGCCCGAGGCAGGATTCGAACCTGCGACCGTAGCGGTCACGTGGTTCCAGACTGTAGCGCCTAGAACCGCACGGCCACTCCGGCTGGCAATGAGGTAGTTGATTTGGGCTCCACCTGATCCTCTTCAACCCAGCGTGCCATCTTCCTGGATATTGACGTCCTCTTCTCAGGTGGATCTTTTCTGAAGAAGCCATTGGCTGAAATCTAAATGTGGAACAGTCTTTTCGTAGTGCCTGTTTGCATCACAACATGTCAGTTTTACAGTGAGTGTTATATACAACAATTTCAGGAAAAGGATAGATTGCCACTCACTGTAAAACTGAGATGTTGTGTTGCAAACAGGCACTACTCATAGACATAACAATTTCAGGAAAAGGATAGATTGCCACTGACTGTAAAACTGACATGTGTTGCAAACAGGCGCTACGAAAAGACTGTTTCACATTTAGATTTCAGCCGAGCACTCTCCCCGGACCGACCTAAACTTCCAAATTTCACACAGCAATCTATTCTTCTCATAATGAGATTTTCACTCTGCAGCGGAGTGTGCGCTGATATGAAACTTCCTGGCAGATTAAAACTGTGTGCCCGACGGAGACTCGAACTCGGGACCTTTGCCTTTCTCATAGATTATTAATTCATCCACCCACACTCTCACATCTCGTGCTTCCCTTGTATGTTTTTAAAATTACGACAGTGAGAAGTCATAAACTATCGTTCTCGTTTTCGTCACAGGCTCGTCCTCGCCTTATATATATATATATATATATATATATATATATATATATATATATATATATATATATATATATATATATATATTTGATGACGAACTACAGTTTCAAAGATTAAAATTTATTGTTTAACTGGAACTTTCAAGTGTAATAGGTATAGATGTACTACCTAAAGCGATAGGTTAATTTCATTGTGTTGATTCTAAAAACTTGCAAGGTATTCAGGAGACGTGCAATTGTGGGTAAATGAAGTCATAAGCTGTGATAAAAAACAGATACGTATGTGACATCACGAGTCGGTCTAGGGAGCGTGCTTGGGTTGCCTAAGTGACGAAGCGACATATCGCGATAAACGGGAAATCCGGCTTTCTGTCCCGCTCTGGGACAAATTTTCATATGTCGCTTTAGATAATTTAGCGATACCTATTACATTGAAGTTTGAAAATATTTGAAGTTATAGTCCACCGTCAGATTAATTAAAATATAAGATGAAATTTTTGTCGAAGATAGCGAAATTGCGCTCGCGAGGAGTGTTTACAACTGGAACAAAAGAATGATTACCATGTTAATTGGCGGCGTTCAGACACAATATAATGAGATGGATAGCGAGGCAAACAAAATTGGTCGGAAAGTTTCAGAACGCAAAAAGGGATTGCGTGACTTAAATAAGAAGTTTGTGCGGGAAGAGATTGATACGGCACTACAGCACTAGGTATAATAAATCGTAAGATTAGTAACGTGTCTCAGGTGATTGTAGACAATGGAATGAGTGCAAGAAGTTTCCAAGAATACCAACCCAACGTGGGTACTGCTTACTGCATCTGTTGTATTCGATAAGCCACACGTGCATTCCAGCTTGTGCCAAATGGTGAACACCTCAGGAAGCTCAGCGTTGGCTTGTTGGGTGCCGGCTTGGCGAACATGGGTTCACTGAGCTGGGGCTGGTAAGCGCCGCCAGTAGTCTGTAACCGTAAGCTCTGGGCATGCTTCAAGGACCGTCATACGGTGAAGCGGTGGAAAGTTGTGTGTCAAAAGGACCTAGGATCTTGGCTTCACCGATCGGGTAGCGACGATGGTCAAAATCTCATAATGAAGCTCTCAATCTCTAGGTGTTCTGCCCACCTATGGAATGTATGGCTGTTGAAGCAGAACAGGCGTTAGCAGCCAGCCTCTGAGTAACCCGACGCACCGCAGTTATATAAGGCTAACCCAACCATGTGGGGCTCTGTCTGAATGGACCTTTATTTCCCTAGCTGCTCGTGGCACTAAGACCTTCAAGCTTAAACTCACGAACTCTGTAATATTTCTGGCTTAGTCAGCCATCATATTAGGCTCGAAGAAGGTGTTCCCAGAGCAGTGGAGATGCAAGAAGTATATAGATGACGAAATGTGTGTGAGGTACCTGTGACAGATGCTAGATTCGGAACCATTCCCGTGAGAAAGACCGCCTGCATAATTCTACTGCTCTCTGATTGGCTGCTTTGTTCGGAGCAAGGGCGCCAAAACGTTAATGTATAGTTATTACTATTAGTTAAACTACTCATTGGAATGACTTCACTTTTTAATACAAATATCTCTCAACAGCTGACTATCAATCAGTCATTTTAGGATTATTAAAAACAATTTAAATCAACAACAAAGGACTGACGAAATTGCATACGAAGCACTTCGGAACCGTTCGGGTCGCGCCTTTTCTGGTATGGCGCACGAAGTGTTTCGGACTGTTCGTCACTTTGGATTAGGCAGTCGAGAAGAACAGACATGTTGTCTACGTAGGATGCGTTTCCAATTTTTATTTAAGTTGCTGTTGCTCATTCTGGATTAGGCAGTCGAGATGTACAGTCATGTTGTCTGTGGCAGGGTGTGTTTTCCAGTATCCAGTATTAAAAGATTCACTCCGGTAGTCATGGGGAACAGACACGTGCCACAAATAGTGTAAAGATACATTTTCGTAAACATTGTGTTTGATCATGTACTTTGCTGTATCAGAAGGTGTTGTATTAAGATCATGTAGTCTTCTCATGTGGCTATATTAAAATACGCGAGTGGCATCCCAAAGAAGTGATACAGTATTTCAGAACAGAACCTCACTAAAAGTCAGTTTCAGTCTCAAGATACAGAACCTACGACCTGCGTGCCGTTTTCTGCGCTGGAGACATCAACTTGAAGACAGCAGGTTAGTGAACTATAACAGAACCTTAATATTCCACGCAGTGCAGTGGAAACAACTAGGCGCCTCAGGTGTAGTACTGCACGCACAGAACAAATGTGCTCAGTGACACGTCATCTGCAATAATGCAGAGGAGGTAGGGAGGATGATCGTTATTAACACCAACAATAATACATTCTTACTTTCTTGCCGTAACTTCCAGCGGAAAGGATGTACCGCTGGCGGATACAACACTCTGTCTTACAAGACACCTCGTGTAGCCAGTCCTCGTGACGCAGGAATTGTTCAGAGTACTTACGTTATCGTAACAGAAAAGATGCTGGTGGCCAGAGTATGTTTCTAATAGTTAAAAGGAAAGGTGAAGTTTCATCTTTCTCTATTCAATAGGAGAAGGCACTGCTTGAATTTTAAAATCTGTCAAGCGATTGCGTATTGGGACGCCGTTGGTAGAAACATCTGATCCAAAGAAGTAAAGAACTTCCAGAAACCTAAATGCCTCAGGAAATATGCAATTGAGTCATCCAGAGATCTGCCAGATATTCCCATAAAGGGAAATGAAAGCTAAGTGCGCCAAAGAAGGTACTATTGATGTACAAAATATAGCAAAAAGGGTGGACTGCGAACTGATCAAAGCAGACTCTTTTTATATTTACTTTCAACGGCACAAACTTCCAGAGCATATGAAGGCAAGATTCCTTCGCTTAAACGTGCAGCCTTATGTCCCAAACCCAATGCCGGCCGCGGTGGCCGAGCGGTTCTAGGCGCTTCAGCCCGGAACCGCGCGACTGCTACGGTCGCAGGTTAGAATCCTGTCTCGGGCATGGATGTGTGTGATGTCCTTAGCTTAGTTAGGTTTAAGTAGTTCTAAGTTCTAGGGGACTGATGACCACAGCTGTTAAGTTCCATAGTGCTCAGAGCCATTTGAACCATTTGATGGGAAAAACTGACAAGTTAAAATCGATACCAGTATTTAGTTCTGAATACTCGGTACTTTTCGGTATTTGCTTGGTCTCGGTTATAACAGATCTTTTTTCAGTTTGTACTCTTAACCGAGGAAAAAAGTGATATATCAACAAGCCATAGCTGCAGTACTAACATATTTTGTTTTCAAATTCCTCTTTTTTTTTTAAAAAGAGGAGCAATTTTTACTCATAATTGCATTGCTTTGAAATATTACGTCACAGAAAACAGGAAAACTGATCAGTGCTATTTTAATGACAATGCCGACAAAAACGAGCAACAAACACATCGCTTTAAGAGCTGGAATATCATTGTTGAGACAATAATGATCCTGATGCGTGTGTCGAGGCTTAAGTTATGAGTATTCGTGCAGTGGAAGTGGATGTCAAAAACCAAGCAACTCATTTAGCACTGTAGAAATTTCGATCCACTGTCGATAACCTGACCCTGCGTACGGCGGCTATGCAGCAGGCTTTCCTGCAGAACCATCACTGTATCGGTATATTCTTTGATATCAGTAAGGCGTGCGACACCACTTGGAGACAGAGCATTCTAGGAGAGCTCCACCAGTAGGCGTTTTGTGGCCACCTATTCATCTTCTTGCTGTCCTTCCTGCCCAAGCGCTTTTTCAGGTCCCGAGTTGACGTGCTGCCGTATCGTGTTCCGCATGTAAATGATGTTCCACAGGGCATTGTTCTAAGTGTTAGTCTCTTTGACACAGCTACCAACAACGGTACGGTGTCATTTGCAAAGCTCTTAATTTTTGGACGATTTTGTAGTTTTCCGTTGCTTCAGCGACTCGTCAGCTGCAACTTATAGTGCAGAGGTTAGAGCAATGGGCTGGAAAGACGGTTTTACAACATCTGAATAATTATAACACAACCTTCCGTGATGTGAGGTAGTGTGACTGTGCAGAAGATCATTGGTGAGAGGGTGGTTTTCTTTTATCTCAGATTGCTTTATATCTGTTTGTCGAACTTCCTTCTTTTTAATCACAATCCTTCCAACTGATTTCGTAAGGGCATTGATAACCTCGTCGTTGAACACCCCTAACAAACACACACACACACACACACACACACACACACACACACACACACAGACAGACACACACACACACACACACCACAACACTCAGATGAAGCCAAACAATGTATCCACGCCATAGCTTTTATGAAACAGTTCAAAATGTATCTCTGAACATAATACAGAAAAAGAAAAGAAATAGATATGTGCACTAGCCACATAAAAAGCGAAGCACTTGTCGGGGGTATCAAAGTATCCGAAAGCATTTTAGCAACATTATTAAATAAAGTTTCGTCTTAAGAAAAACAATGGGACATAAAATCAAAAGTTATTACACTGCCGAATTCCGCAACACATCATGGTACTATGCCAGAGTATATGCAGAAATAATGGGATGACAATACGTACCTCGACGATCTGTAACATCTGTGGGGGTTACGCATGTGGTCGCTTCTTTGGCGTTTCACTCCTGAGCTGCAGCTGCACGCATCCCATTCCGGTAGACACGCCCTACCAGTAACAGCAGCCCACTACAGTGTAAATGTGGACCACAGGGTTAAAGAGGAAGAATGAATGTTAATTCTGACAGAAAAGTTAGCACTCCTGGTACGCGAAAACTTGGCATTCATACCGCACTTGAATATGGAGCAGGTGCGTTTAACGATCGACTGAACTGAAATCCTCGCAGGAGAACAACTATCAAAACCACAAAACTGGCCCACCCTGAAGAGAATTTCAGAACCATAGAGACAAGTCGAAAGTCGACAGCATGCAAATAAGCGACGTTGTCCGCTGAATAGATTTATTCCAAATCATCAGCCAAAGAGAACACCCTATCTATGAAACAGTTCATAGAATCAATCTCCTGAACGAACTAGGAGCCGCAGTCGTAATCCATGTGACCGTGTGCTGGTAAACTAAATATTGTTTCGGAAACGGCCTACTCCGAAACAAATATTGCGGGAAATGGGCCAGAAATCATGAAGAATGGCATTAAATGCGAACGTATGATAGACGTGAAGGAAGATCTGTACAGAGATGAAGAGGAGGTTTATAAAGAAATTTGTAGACAATGAGATGTGCAGAAAACGTATGGACGCTTAGTGGATTCAGCGAGTGAGCCGAGAGTTATGACAGAAATGTAATTTTCGCAACTGAATAATCTGGTTTCGTTCCCTACATTTCCTGTTAACTACACACATATCGTCATTTTGTAGGTAATCGAAGCAAATACCGTCAAAGTTCAGGCAATATTAAAGTTCTGAATCCAAGAAGATGAGTACGAGCATAGTGCATTGATTGTTGGTTCACTTAACGTTGGTTTGGTTCTCCGTATTGTTGACTGAGAGAGATGAAATATAATGTAAATTTTGAAGGGAAGCATCTGCATGTGAAATTAAATAATGGAGAGATTTTAACAATTGTTTGACTGCATTCGTGAAATTACGTTAATGTGTTTTTTTCTCGCTCCTAGGAGTGGAGCGGGCTGTTCGATGGCCGGCCCAATAAGAGTTGCGGTTCTGTTCAGCCAATTATCACACGAATTCATTGTGGGGCAAGCGGGGAATCGCAGCTCTGAATAAAGGGTTCAAATAGTTCAAATGGCTCTGAGCACTATGGGACTCAACATCTGGGGCCATCAGTCCCCTAAGAACTACTTAAACCTAACTAACCTAAGGACATCACAACATCCACGCCCGAGGCAGGATTAGAACCAGCGCCCGTAGCGGTCGCGCGGTGGAGTTCCACTGAATAAGGGGGGGGGGGGGCTTACTAGTTCTGGTCTACGCCTTATAACCAGCGGGGGCCTCCCGAAAGCATTGGGCAGAGCTGAGGGAGCTGAAGCCACATTTATTTATTTCTGTAATATCATCCTTTGTTGTGGATGATTTTCAGCCAAAATTTAAAGCGATTTGTGGGTTAGCTGTGTGTGTTGTTCAACGAGGAATTTGCAGTTGTAAATAATTCAGAGGAATATACTGAACTGCGAGAGAATAATGATGACGAAGATGATCTGAATAATATTAAAAAGAAGACACAGACGTTAGTGGACCTGCCTGCAGCTGAATGGAGAGAACTGATAGTAGGATTAAGATGTTACGCAGATCTGTTCTGAAGAGCATCTGTTTTGATCAAAATATGCACTTGCAAAACGAAGGTCAAGGTTCACAAACCATTTTGTAGTAACTCTTAGCCTATCTTTGGTCAACAGAGAAACAGCCCATAAAGCAGGGAAACGGATTCTGGACAATCAGATAACTGAACGTTTAGACAGCGAGTATTCTAACTTGGTCCACACCATAACAGAGAAGGAGGGCACTATATTGCCACACCTCTCTACGTTGAGTTATGGCACGCTGGATTGCCCGCTACGATGTGCCTGTCCAGCGGTTGCTTGTACTGGTCACTGTGAGCTCACCCGAAGTGTGGCAGTCTGTCGACAGCGCTGCCACGCTCAAGCTGCAAGAAAACTTGGACGAGGCCGTTAGTCGGTGAAGGACCACCAAGAAGGAACAACGAGGGAGCAGTAGAGACAAGTGCGAGCGGTATGGACAGAACTGTAAGTTCGTTGGTCCGCAATGGGGGAATGCGGTGGGGCTCCGAGTCTTAGGTTTGCCAGTACACGCACATTGCTCCCTGTTGTGGGTGGGCGGGCTGTGACTGGTGTTCTGGTTGCAGAGGAGGCCGTGATGACATTACACATGTGGATACTACCTGCGGTGTGAGCTCTTCAGTGGAGATGCTGGTGGGTGGTTGACGAAACATCAGTTATAGACTCGCTTGCATTTTGGCTGTGTTTCACTCTCAAGCTACGGTAGCAGTTGAAGACTTCTACATTTTTCTGTTTAATATTGTTCTAACGTCGAGATCACTTCAAGGCCTGAGTGAGTTTGGCTGAATTACGATTTAGTTGTTGAATATTTATGTGAATTAGACCCTGGGGTCGTGCTTTTATATTATTGTTACGTTGTGTTTGATTGAGTGATCTTACGTCTAATCGATTGACATAATGTGACAAGCGCAGCACCATTACATTCGCACAGTCCACGAGTGTACTGCCGGTCCATAGTGTCCACGGACACAATATTTATGCGATCAGACGTCGCCATCGTCAGGTCGCTGACGAACTGAGCTCCTGAGGGCGGGTGGCCGTCTTAAATCGCTTCCCTTCGCGAGGCGTTCTCTCCGCGGTCCGCGCCCGCGCGTCAGCGGTCGGTGAGACGCTGGCGTCGGCGTCTGTGGTGGCGTCGGTGTAATTGCCTCGTCTGTCCTAGTCGCCCTAGCGGAGGGGATTTAAGACGGCTGCCCGCCCTCAGGAGCTCAGTTCGTCAGCGCACCTGACGATGGCGACATATATGATCGCCGAAATATTGTGCCCGTTGGACACTATGGACCAGCAGTACACCCGTGGACTGTTCGAGCAAGAAAGACGCCAGAAGAAACTGAAGAATCACACCATGACGTTGTTTATGTCACAAGGTTAGCGCAGCTCAGACTCAATGTGCCCTCTGGCAGGAGAGGTGGGGAAAATAAAAATGACCTGAACCAGTGGGATCGACTGGGCGTGAATGTATGCACACATATAAGGCAGAATTAGTAGAGGAGGAAAAGACCTATTGTCTTCCAATAGGATGGAGCAACTGCCCATACAGGCGGCGAAACCTTGGAGAGCACATTTACACAATCTACACGACTGGCAACGTTTTTAGCAGATACACTCTGGTCGCGGCCCTAGGTGGCCACCCAGGTCACCTGATCTATCAACGCGCGATCACTTTGTGTGCGGAGCGCTCTAGTTTAAGGTGTACCTCAAGAACTCTCGTAGTCTTCAAGAACTGGAGCAGGACATTTCGGATGAGACTGCAGCAGTTCCAGCAGTCCATTTTCGATCCTCCTTTAGCAATTTGCTGACCAGGGCCCTAAGGTGCCAAGGGATGAACTGTGGTCACTTTGAACCCCTGCTATAGTCAGGATAGTGCTTTCCTTTCCTCTGCTGTGTTTCTTTGTACCCTGGAACTCTGTTCTCATGGCAACTTGTATTTGCTCCACCTTGTGTATTTAGGCTCCGAGTCGTGACGTAGAGTTCGCTATGAGACGAGTCCCGGAGTGTTGTTGACTGCGGAGTGCGAGAAGCACAGCGCATGAGCAGTGGACACGCCCGGTGTCCTATGGGTCGGGCTACGTTTTGGAACGTGTGGCTCATTCGTCTTGTGTGGGAAAACGTAGCTGAGTATTTAGACTTTTGGTCATTCAATTGTGTGAGCCTCACGTATATGGGTGCTGTGCTTGAAAGAATCATTTTCAACTAGGTATTCTAAACTGGCGTCTGCCAATTTTAACAGCGCCTATCTGTAGTTCCTGAACTGTTGTTAGGTGAACTGGTCGTAATTTATAAAGTTACATCACGCATGAATATAAACTTCGTTGCATGCTGACAAGGGAACCTCCCCATCGCACCCCCCTCAGATTTAGTTATAAGATGGACCAGTGGATAGGGCTTGAAAACCTGAACACAGATCAATCGAGAAAACAGGAAGAAGTTGTGCGGAACTATGAAAAAATAAGCAAAATATGCACACTGAGTAGTCCATGAGCAAAATATGCAACATCAAGGACAGTGTAAGCTGAAGAGCGCCGTGGTCCCGCGGTTAGCGTGAGCAGCTGCGGAACGAGAAGTCCTTGGTTCAAGTTTTCTCTCGAGTGAAAAGGTTAATTTCTTTATTTTCGCAAAGTTATGATCTGTCCGCTCGTTCATTGACGTCTCTGTTGACCGTAATAAGTTTAGTGTCTGTGTTTTGCGACCACACTGCAAAACCGCGCGATTTGTAGACGAAAGGAAGTGCCTCTTCAATGGAAACCGAAAATATTTGCTCGCAAGGTCATAGGTCAACCGATTCCTCCACAGGAAGACACGTTTGATATATTCTATACGACAATGGTGACGGCATGTGCGTCACACGACAGGGATATGTTGTCGACCCACCTAACTTGCACACTTGGCGAATGGGTAAAAATATTCTTCTACCTTGCCCGATTTAGGTTTTCTTGTGGATGTGATAATCACTCCCAAAAAAGTGATGAAAACATAAGAGTTTGTCACATAAACGGCAACAAATGAATGCAACAGTTTCACAGTCACACAGTTTTCCCTGTGCTCTGTCAAAACATATGTTTTTAACGTTTTCAAATTTTTCCGTGTGTAGACCGTCAAATCCTGCATATGCCCAAGAAAATTTGAACATGTCCTAGAATTTTGGAGAGCGACGTTGATTATGTGTGAGTGCCTGAACTTTGATAATCGTCTGAAAATAAAAAATTAAACTTTTCACTCCAGGAAAGACCTGAACCAAGGAGCCTCCGTTCCGCAGCTGCTCACGCTAACCACGGGACCACGGCGCTCTTGAGCTCGCACTACCCTTGATGTTGCCTATGTTGCGCATGGACTACTCAGTTGGAATATTTTGCTTATTTTTTTCATAGTTCTACACAACTTCTTCCTGTTTCCTCGGTTGATCTGTGTTTAGTTTTCAAGGCCTATCCACTGTGCCAACTTATAACTAAATCTGAGGGGGGTGCGATGGGTAGGTTCCCTTGTGAGGAGTACTACTATTTTAAATCAGTTCCCAGATAACAGTGGGGACTGATTTGACTAACTACATGTTCTTGTTAAATGTAAGCCTTTTTAAGAGAATTTCTGTCCGATTTAAGCTATTTGTCATTACCAGAGCGGGATATGTGTAACTAATCTTTTAACATGTCGTTGTGTCATGTGTCTAATACTGACAGTTTGAGGGAAGGCTTTGAATAACGATTTATCTGTAAATGACACAGATAATTCTCTTTGAGCTAAAATTCTGGAGAATGTGAACCGAAACCAGTTGGATGTTT
Organism: Schistocerca serialis cubense; assembly: GCF_023864345.2. Classification (NCBI taxonomy): domain Eukaryota; kingdom Metazoa; phylum Arthropoda; class Insecta; order Orthoptera; family Acrididae; genus Schistocerca; species Schistocerca serialis. The sequence goes on along the minus strand of NC_064646.1, from coordinate 394,018,381 downwards.
AAAACGAGCCAGCTTGGGTAAGACTGTCTGGAACACAAATCTGGAACCACTGAACTTCGTTTAGGGAGACATCGTGTATTGTCAGCTTCTGCAATTACGAGGACGTGCTGAGAAATATTGTCTCCGAATTTTTATACGAAAACTCTTAAGGCGTTTTAAATAAAAAAACGTTATTAACATTCAACATTTTTATTCTGTCGTGTCTACATATCTACTGTCCCTTGCCGCTAGAGGGCTACGAATTATAACATGTAACACGGTGGTGTCAACTTAACTATATCGGTACGTGAGAAACAGCATGCTGTAATCGAGTTTCGAATTCTAAAAGTTTGTCCTCACCTGGAGAAACGTGTGCTTCAAAATGACAATCCCAGACCACACATCTACAATCCGAGGCCTTGTCGTCGATCATCCCCCACACGGCTCCGACTTTCTCAATCCGATTTTCAACTGTTTCAAAAACTTAGAGAACACCTTCGAGGACTTGACTTTGATAGTGACGAAGCGGTGCAAGCAGAGGTGAGGCCGTGGCTCCGTCAACAAAGTCAAAATTCTGCGGTGACGTCATCAAGAAACTGATTACTCGTTGGGAGAAATGTTTTTGTCGCCAGAGTGTCTGTATTGAGAAATAAATATGTAGACACGAAGAATAAGTGGGTAGAATGTTAATGACGCTTGTTTTATTTAAAAGACTTCAAGAGTTATCACATGAAAAATTCGGAGGCATTAATTTTCAGCACGCCCTCGTAAGTGTATGTTGTGTGTATACATTTTGTAGCCATCTGGCTGTATTTTAAAAAGCTCTACTTTTTGCACAGCTTCTTTTGTACTCTCTAGAGATTTGAGTAAATTAGTTGTGAGCAATGTTTTTACTGTAGTGTTTTATCTTATTGTTATTGGAACTGAAAGTATGGGTTTTAGTATTTGTCTTGTTATTGGAATAAATGTGCAACATTTGTAACTGATAACTTGGTCAGTTGGGCCTCGCCTTGCCTGCTTTTGTCCATTTGCCACACTAGTGTTTGCTTTTACAGGACTTGTCTATGTTCCATCATAGTGTATTCCTCTTTTTGAGTGGATTATCTATTTCGTGCTGCCGTTAGTTAATTAGCAAAACTAAATTTTGCCTCAGGTTTTCCTGCACTAATTTTTTTTCTTGTCCCGACCTTGTTCCCAGCTACTCTACTCCGTCAAAAGTCTCTTCTTGATTACGTTGTGCTCTCTTGTTCCTATAATGTTACATTTCATTAAGGGTCAGCCATTTTCTCAAGTTGGCTTTTTATTTTAGATATTACGTTCATGTGTTTTTGTTGCATCTCAGCACAAATAATCTTTCTCTAAGTCTACATCTACATCTACATCCATACTTCGTAAGCAACCTGACGGTGTGTGGCGGAGGGTACTTTGAGTACCTCTATCGGTTCTCCCTTCTATTCCACTCTCGTATTGTTCGTGGAAAGAAAGATTGTCGGTATGCTTCTGTGTGGGCTCTAATCTCTCTGATTTTATCCTCATGGTTTCCTCGCGAGCTATACGTAGGAGAGAGCAATATACTGCTTGACTCCTCGGTGGAGGTATGTTCTCGAAACTTCAACAAAAGCCCGTACCAGGCTACTGAGCATCTGTCTTGCAGTCTTCCACTGGAGTTTATCTATCATCTCCGTAACACTTTCGTGATTACTAAATGATCCTGTAACGAAGTTCGCTGCTCTCCATTGGACCCTCTCTCTCTCTCTTTTGTCAACCCTATCTGGTATGGATCCCACACTGGCAAGCAGTATTCAAGCAGTGGGCGAACAAGTGTACTGTAACCTACTTCCTTTGTTTTCGGATTGCATTTCCTTAAGATTCTTCCAATGAATCTCAGTCTGGCATCTGCTTTACCGACGATTAATTTTATATGGTCATTCCATTTTAAATCACTTCTAATGCGTACTGCCAGATAATTTATGGAGTTAACTGCTTCCAGTTGCTGGCCTGCTATATTGTATCTAAACGATAAAGGATCTTTCTTTCTATGTATTCGCAGCACGTTACACTTGTCTACATTGAGATTCAATTGACATTCCCTGCACCATGCTTCAATTCGTTGCAGATACTCCTGCATTTCAGTACAATTTTCCATTGCTGACATGCTCAGATTTGCTAGAATGAGTTATTAATAAATGTTACTGAACTTGACATGTGTTTAAGCCCCCAAGCCACTTACCACTTCCAATGTTTCCTGTGCCACATCTACGGGCTGTATTTCGCCTCTATTGTTGCCATAATTAGGTCTGGGTTTCCCGTCAGTTAGATAACAATTGTGTTGCAATTCGTTATTAAGTAGTTGTGTGAGACGCTCGTCGCGACACAGTTACATTGTACAGGAGTGAAACCATGCATCATTTATTGAGTTGCGAAAAGTTTCTGATGGTCAGTTCGCGTGCATGCTTTGAGGACGAAATAGGTCAGGGCGCTAGGGTTCCGTACCACAGCCAATAAAGGGGCCTTTTGAAAGTTTTGGTTTCGATAAAAGTGAAGCGAATTTCAAAGGAACATCGAGGAACTTGAAGTCTTGCATAACCAAAAACGAATTTTGGCAGTCGTCAGAAGTTTGTGCTGGAAGAGTTTACACAGGTGTCATAACAAGGAAATCCACTTCTGCGTGGCAAAGCAGTTTGCAACAGTAGCAGCTGCCCAAAACAGTGAAGAGACCACGGCCAGCAGCGAAAGCTATTAGGGTAGGTTTTTCTTCTCCTCTGCAAAATGTATTCGAGCTGATTGCAGCATATTATAGATCGATTTTTGATTTACTGTTAAAAATGCATTATGAATTTCATTGTCAATTTATTGAGAGCTGTTTTGTGTATTGAATGTTCGAGTGCAGTTTCCCATTTTATCGCCCTCTTCTCGCGACAGCAACTGAACTTGACACTGCAGTACTGGAACGCGAGACACAGCTCCCAGTTTTTGTTGATGGCGCGTTGCGACAGTGGCAGCTCCGTCAGAGCCTCACACATACTGCAGCTACCGACGCTACTGCTTTATAACTGTTATCTCACAAGCACTAGGGTTATTCATTAGCAATGATATGTGATCAACAGAAGTTCAGGCTTTGCAGCTGTTTTTGCTCCGCCGCAGTAGGTAAGGCGGTAAGCTGGCGTTGTTGCCTAGCAACAAGTAATAAAAAAAATTCTCTTGCAAACAGAGAAAGGCTGTATCCTTAAATGGTACAAAGAAAATTGTTCACATAAGTGCGGTCAGACTTCTGTGACTCTTCAGAGTTGGCGCTCGCCTCAAAATATTCGAAAAAGCACATCTTCTTTTAAATATTTCCCCACATGTTACTCCCATTTCAACCGACATATAACATTCACACACAAAATAAAATCTGCCGTTTGAAAAATTCCAAGATACAAAAAATTGATGTTCATTGTGTGTTATAGACGTTGTAGACAGATTAGGAGCTCGAACTTTGGGGTGACTTACTATGAAGCAGATAAAAGGTGCTGCGTGTCGCTTGATGCAAGATGTTGCACAATAACACATCAAAATAATTTGTGTTTTGACACAATATTTTTCTGTCGTTCAATTCGTATTTGTGTGAATATAAACAGTATGTAGTTAAAATCTTCTGGGTTATTAGACGGCGTCATGTTTCTTCTAAGATGATCGACGTTTCGACCCCTCTGCTGGGATCGTCCTCAGGATCTTCTGGTGTCCACTACTGCTAGAACAGAGGGGAGGAGCAATGGACAGTGTGTTCTAGCAGTGGTGGACACCAGAAGATCCTGAGGAAGAGCCCAGCAGAGGGGTCGAAGCATCGATCATTTTAGAAGAAACATGACGCGGTCAAATAACCCAACTGGCACGAAAACCTGCAGACTTACATAAACAGTATGTGTTATGGTTTGATTTCCTAAATGATTTTTCGACTTATTTAATTGTTTTCGAAAATTTTAACTACATTGCAGACAATAGTTACAAACTTTAAATTTGCAGAAAATATTTGTTTTTGCATTAAGACGTCACCCTAAAGATAATTTGTGAATTATTTCAGAATTTTTCAAATTATTTCCAAAAACTTTATTATCAGTTATTGAATCTTTAAACATGGTTTGTTCAGTATCTTTCTCAGTTGTAGTCATCTTGTATTTTCGGTTGAGAAATTCAGAATGTTTGCCATATTTGATAATATAATCAATAACTAGCCGAGTACCGAGCATTGTCCACGTACATATTTATTCTAATCTTCTACTAGTTCACATCATTCCCCCTCCCTACGTCTATATCTCTTCCACCCCCATTCTCAATCCACCTTCCCCTCCCTCTTCTCTCTGTCCATTTGCTCCTCCCTTCTCTCTGTCCATTACTCCTCCCCCTCTGCCTATCAGCCGGCCGGTGTGGCCGAGCGGTTAAAGGCGCTTCAGTCTGGAACCGCGTGACCGCTACGGTCGCAGGTTCGAATCCTGCCTCGGGCATGGATGTGTATGATGTCCTTAGGTTAGTTAGGTTTAAGTAGTTCTAAGTTCTAGGGGACTGATGACCTCAAATGTTATGTCCCATAGCGCTCAGAGCCATTTGAACCATTTTTTTTCTGTCTATCAGTTCCTTCCCCTCTGTCCATTTCCTCTTTCCTCTCTCTCTACCCATCTACTGCTCCCTTCACTCTTCGTCCATCTCCTTCACCCGCTGTCGCTGTCCATTACTATAATTCCCATCTTTCTATCCATCCCCTCTCTTCCCTCGCTATGCCCTTCGCCACCTCTCCAGTTCTCTCTCTCTCTGCCCATCTCTTCTTCTTCTCCCTCTCTATCCATCTTCTCCCCTTTACTTTCTCCATCCATCTCCTCCTTTCCTTTTTTGCCTTTGTCAACATCCTCCTCTCCCTGTCTGTAGCCATCTCCTCCCATCCCTTTTCTTTCCATATTACCACTACTGCGCGAATACGAGGTTGCTAGTTCTTACCCCCACAGTATTTCTTTCCAGATATCAAGTGGTATGTAGGCCTATACTTTTATGGCACTTGCCATTGTTTATCATAACGATCGGCCGGATATACTGCAAGTGGTTCCTTGCTATAGGTTCATTAATTTTCGTAATTATCCGTCACATGGAATCACATGATTCATGGTATCAAACTCAAGGTGAATGATTCCCAATACAGCTTCTAGCACCACCAATCACCAGCCCACATCATTGACATAACAGTCAGTCTGCATTTTTCACATTTGGTTAACGGTGAGTGATTCTTAAAAGCATCAGTACTTTTAGTAGGTTGCTATTATTTACTGTTACAGAACCCACGGACGTTACACAAGGCGACGATTATTAAAGATTTTTACACATTTTAGCCATAAATTGTAATGGCTGTAATTATTTTCTACACTAAGTCTTATCACCCCAAGTGTTTGATATTCACCTACTGGAGCTTACGCCAGTTTTACTGTTGACAACAGCCTGAAATGGATTGCCATTTTCGATTTACAGCTGAACTATGGGACGCGGTAGCTTCCCGACTGGTTAAGGTCCAACCATGAGAGTAATGTTTTTAAATTTTTTCACAGTTTTCCAGTTATGCACTTTCGACAAATATTTTTAGAAATTTTTATAAAACGATTCTTTTCCCTTTTTGCAAAATTCTATTCTAAAAAATTGCATTTTAATTAACAGTCCATCACCCGAGACTGCACATGCACTTGTGCGAAACGGGTAGTATTCGCAATAAAGGACTACACAACAGTTAAAGCGGCTTGAAGGATCTTCATTTACTGCAAATCCCATCAGTTTATAAGAACTTTTTAGTAAAATAAGAACACTTAAAACATTCTTAAATATTAACAGTGTACGAAGTTTGTTTCCGGTCGGTCCAAGGGATTAGGAGAAGCTTTTTACCCTTGGCTTTATCCACGTACACACTTCTCATATATTTAATACATTTCACACATATTTGTACACATAGTTCAACTTTAGCGAATTTCGCCCTGCAGTTCAATGTTTATGACGTCATATCTCCTGAACTATGTGTCGTACAATGGTATAAATTCGCAGGTGTATTTATTGGTATATGTGAATACTGTCTGCAAAATGTGGCGCGAGTATAGTTACTAGTAAATAAGAAATAAATTAGAACGTCAAACCAAATGCGCCAGTTTTACTGCATAAACGGCGAAAATATAGTGAGCGATAAACTTTTCTCCTTTCATCATTTTGTGCGGGCTGTCAGCGAGAAAAATCTTAGAAAAGATGGAAACTAAGTGTAAAGTGTTAGAAATCATTAAGTTCTCTTGTTCTCAAATACTGGGCTAATATAGTCTGGGTAATTTTTGTGCCGTGTGCTACACTGCCTCAGAGGATATACGCAGTTTATCACTTTAATATTTGACTTATTGTATTAAACCTTTAATACAAATTGAGCCTCTTAACGAGTAGGCGATGATAGAATTTCGAATTTCTTAAATTTAGTCAATAATTATGTGAAATATTTAAAATAAACTTCTTTTTTCACTGGAAGCCCTTAGGTAGACAACTCTAAGTGGGTGATGAGTTTAGCCGTTTACTGATATACAGGTGATAATACACGAAGTCAATATTCAGGGATATGACGGGAACCATCATTCGAAGTTAAGAAGTATAGGGAATACAGACTCTAAAAACATGTTCAGATGTGTCTCACAATAGCGAGGATTCACAAGTGTTCACAGCTCTTAAAGTATGGACTTTTGGTCCCATGTTTACTTATTGTACTTTTTTTTTCGTTTTTTTTTTTTTTTTTTTTTTTTTTTTTTTTTTTTTTTTTTTTTTTTTTTTTTTTTTGAGCATACTTCACATCACTCAAAATATGGAAAGCAAAGAGGCAGCAATTGGAAAAATTTGGTTCACAATATGAATGATGAATAAGTGCTCGTAGCTGTTAACATTTGGATTTTAAATCTCATATTTACCAGATTTCTTTGCTTCGAATGATCGTTCCTGTCGTACCCACGAATATTGACATACCTCCTGCGTCCCCTTGCACATGATGTTAATTGGAGCTGAGGGATGGTATCTCTCCAGGTTCACTGGGGGCCAGTTCTCTGTCATAAACAAACATTTGCCACTTTAGCAAAGCGACTACACGCATTTCGTAGCTACTAGCCAGGTTGAGCACAGTATTTTCCATCTGTATGTGGTCAGATTCGCTACACTTGAACGCTTGAACGAGTCGACACATTCTCCAGTAAACACCAGTTATAGTAAATTTTCGTGTCACGAATGGGCCTGGGAAACTATTTTGAGTGACGTAACTGAAATGCATTACGTTCAAAATGGTTGGGGTGTAAGGCTAGTTCGCGTCCGTAGTAGAATACTACACGTGCACCCTGGGTAACGCTAAATGAACTAGCACTAAAGGCAACCAGATAATCCAGATAATCCTGTGCTGGATCTCCTGGTAAACACATCATGAGTGATACCGACCAAATGAACGATGAAGAATCGACTAGAGCACTCGGACCGTGCCTCCGAGTCTGCCACCTAAACATTGAAGGCATAAGTAGGAGCAAATGTGAATTTCTCCAGAGAGTTCTCACTCAGAACAGAATCGACGTAGTCGCGATACAAGAGACTCATGCGGAAAACATAGATCAGCTGGCCTCTAGAGGAAAAATCCTTGGATTCGAGATACTGGGAGCCACCTATCACCGCAATTACGGCGTGGCAACCTACATACGAAATAAGATAGAAAATGCTTCCCTGTGTAAGATATCTACAGACAACAATATACATGAAGTTGCTGTCAAAATTGGCGAGACCACTATAGTTAACATCTATAAGCCTCCCGGCTGTCCATGGCCTCCAGAAGTACTCCAAGAATATCCCCACCCTGCTATCTACGTAGGAGACTTTAATAGTCACCATGAGAACTGGAAGTACGCACGAAACGACCAGAACGGTGAATCCCTGATGAGCTGGAGTGGGGAGACTAACACCCACCTGATTTTCGACGCCAAGGACCGCGGAACATTTCGATCAGCAGCATGGAGACGAGATTATAACCCTGATTTATGTTCTGTCACTAAAAACAAAAACAACCAACCGCTAGCCGCAACTCGTGAAGTCCTGTCTGATTTCCCACATAGCCAGCATCGCCCTGTTATCTCAAAAGTCGGAATTAACATCCCAATCATAAAATCCTTTCCTCGCCCATGATGGAATTTCCAGAAGGCAGACTGGGCCACCTTTGCAGAAAACCTTGACAAGTGTCTAGGTTGGATACCCCCGACTAGGGACAACTATGACAGATTCGTGGGAGCAGTCATCGCCACGGCTAAGAGGAATGTACCCAGAGGCTACCGGAAAGAGTACATCCCTGGCTGGAATGAGAGATGCGAAGACCTGTACCAGGAATTTACCGAAACCAACAACCAAGAAATCGCGGACGAACTGTTGCACAGCTTAGACGCAGCTCGACGGGAAAAATGGATAGACACCGTGGAGAATCTAGATTTCACTAAATCCAGTAGGCAAGCATGGACCCTACTCCGTAACCTGGGAGGCAGTAAACGTAAAATAAAAGACACCTACCCGATAACCCCTAACAATGTGGCCGCACACATAGTTATAACCTCAAGAGCACCAAGGGACAGAACACACACCACGACCTTCAAACGTGAATTAAGATCCTTAAAGAAAAGGGCATCGCCTACCTCCGAATTTTCCCAGCCTATCACAGCGGAAGAAGTTGCAGCAGCCTTGTCAAAAATCAAAAGTAGCAAGGCTCCCGGCTTCGATGGCATCCACCCGGAATTCCTACTTCACTGTGGAAAATATACTAGAACATGGCTCGCAAACTTCTTAACAGATATTTTAGAATTGGGTAATACCCCACACCAGCTTAAACGAGCAAAGATTATAGCGATACTAAAGCCAGGCAAACCTAATGACATGCCCCAAAACTACCGCCCTATCGCTCTGCTGAACTGTGTCTATAAGCTGTTGGAACGTATCATCTACAACAGAATAAGCGGAAAAATTCTTGAAGTGGTACCGATTGAACAGGCAGGTTTTCGACCCAACCGCAGTTGCACCGACCAGATCCTCTCCATAGCAACTCATATAGAGGCGAGCTTTCGGAAAAAACTCAAAACATAAGTAGCCTTTATTGACCTATCAGCCGCTTATGATACCGTTTGGAGACAAGGCCTGATATTTAAGTTGCTGCGGGTCATACCATGTAATAAGCTGGCCAACCTCATTGATAACATGCTCACAGATAGAAGTTTCAGAGTCATAATGGGCGACTTAAAAAGCGACCAAATGAAGCTCAACAATGGTTTACCACAAGGCTCCGTTCTGGCGCCATTGATGATTAACCTCTACATATCTGACTTACCTGAAACCACTTCTCAAAAATTCGGATATGCCGACGACTGGGCAATAGCTGCAAGTGGCAGATCAATGGAGGCAACGGAAAACACATTAACTGCGGATCTAACAAAGCTGGGAGATTACTTCCGAAGGTGGAGATTACGGCCAAACGCGACAAAAACGGAGGTGACATGCTTTCATCTCGACAATGCCCAAGCAAAAAGAAAGCTCAACGTTCATTTCGAAAACAGGCAGCTAAACCATAATAATTACCCCAGATATCTAGGCGTCACCTTTGACAGAACCCTAACATTCAAGGAACACCTACGTAACACAGCCGCAAAACTTAAAACTCGAAATAATAATATCATACAGAAGCTATGTGGGACCACGTGGGGCTCTTCCGCGGCTGTACTGAGACTTGTCTACACAACAGCAGAATGTGCCGCACCGGTATGGCTAAACAGTAAACACAAAGGCTTGAACGATGCTCAACTAAACTACACAATGAGGATGATATCAGGAACAACAAAGCCAACGCCTTTACACTGGCTACCTATACTGAGCAACATTCCCCCACCGGACCTGCGCAGAGAGAACGCTCTCATACGCGAGTATGGAAAAGTGCTGAACAACGAGAAACTGCCAATCCATAAGGATGTTCCTGCCCTGGAGATGAACAGATTGCGCTCAAGACACCCCTCTTTAAAAAAGGCAAAAAATACGCATCCTCTCAACCCGGATTATGGCAACCTCTGGAAAATGCGGTGGAGAGAATCTGTGCCCCAAAACCTGCAGAATATGCCATGCATCAATGTCCAACAATCAGGATTCAATTTGCCAAGGAAAACTTGGACGACCCTGAATCGAATTCGGACAAATAACGGCAGATGTGCAGACAGCCTCCATAGGTGGGGTAAAATCACCACCCCGAGATGTGACTGCGGTGCGGACCGGCAGACGATTCGTCACATCGTGGAAGATTGCCCTCTGAGACGTTTTGCAGGAGACCCCAATGAGTTTCTGACCGCGACTGAAAGTGCAATAGACTATGTCACAAATCTGGATGTTTGTTTGTGAACTTTTGTTTGTTATATACACTTTTTTTTAAACACTTTTATATCTACAACTATATGTTACACACTGTGACTACTCTTTATTTCTGTGTCTTATGATTTTTATGTCTTTTCTATATGATGTGTTATATTCCATAAGCTAAATAAATAAATAAATAAATGGTTCAAATGGCTCTAAGCACTATGGGACTTAACATCTGAGGTCATCAGTCCCCTAGAACGTAGAACTACTTAAACCTAACTAACCATAGGACATCACATACATCCATGCCTGAGGCAGGATTCGAACCTGCGACCGTAGCAGCAGCGCGGTTCCGGACTGAAGGACCTAGAACCGCTCGGCCACAGCGGCCGGCAATGTATTATGTGAAGAATTGATTTCTTACGTCCGGAAGGACTTTTTAACAGACATATCTAGTGTTTCAGTGACATGCAACTGTGCCTTAGTTACAGACAGTTGCCTCTGGGTATTTAAATTCATTGCATGCTGCGCTGTGTGTCACATGCAATACGTGGCGCCTGATAAGCGGAACTTTACTTTGCGGAGAATCCACTTTGTGTCGCGAAACAGCTACTTAACTTACCTGACAATAACTTGCATTAGGCGGCCGTGGTGGCCGAGCGGTTCTAGGCGCTACATTGTGGAACCGCGCGACCGCTACGGTTGCAGGTTCGAATCCTGCCTCGGGCATGGATGTGTGTGATGTCGTTAGGTTAGTTATGTTTAAGTAGTTCTAAGTTCTAGGGGACTGATCACCTCAGAAGTTAAGTCCCATAGTGCTCAGAGTCATTTGAACCATTAACTTGCATTAGTATGGCTGTGCTAAGGAACGATCAAAGAAGTAGCTCTCAAATTCCAAAACGAGAAAGGTTACATTTCTGTTAAAAAATTCTTGGTTTAATTTTGCAAAGAACTCGTCAGCTTATTGGTATTTTTGAAACAATACAATGTATCCCTGAAAGTGTCACTAATAATTAAGAAATATGGCAAAAATAAGAATGTATCAGACCACCATCAAACCAATAGTCTGCTACGCCAGTGAGACATGGACCCTGACAAAGAAAACAGAGAAAAAAACTCATCACTTTTGAAATTAAAGTACTGAGAAAAATATATGGACCAGTGAAGGAAAATGAACAGTGGAGAATAAGGAAAAACAGAGAACTCAGATAATTATACACATTGCCTGACGTCGTAGTGAGTGTGGAAATTAAGTGACTAAGATGGTACGGACATGTGAGAAGGAGAGTGGAGAATACGGTAATAAAGGCTGTGATGGATGGAGAAGCGGAAGGAAAGAGACCACTGGGACGGCCGAGAATGAGATGGAAGGATAATGCCATCGAAGACATGCAGATACTGGGTCTGGGAGATGAAGATGCAGATGACAGGAAAGTATGGAAGGCTGGACTGAGTGAGGCCAAGGTCTGGCTGCGGTTTGTGTGGCCAGTATAAGTAAGTAGAGTCGATTCCAATTCTAATTCTCTTCGAGTTGTGCAACAACTAGTTATATTTCAGCACAGTAGCTCAGGTATGAGCATGTCGGCAACTGGTAGCTGGTAATGAGTTTTGGGCTATTTACTAGTTGCCAACGAAAGTGTGCCATTGGTCCTTATTGAGAAGATGGAAAAATAGTGTGTGTTTACAAACGTTAGCGAAACCACAATGAGCTATCAGAATGAAAGTCTTCCGACAACGTCCCATAGTGTTCCAAACATAACTCAAGGTATCTTGTCCAGGGACAGACAGCAGTAATTCCTTCTTGAGCGATTGTGCAGGGTCTGTAATTGTATAGGACAGAGCACAGCTTATTCGGGTGCTTGTGTGGAATGGTTCATAGTTTCCTGTAATCGTCTTATTGTTATCTCATAAAAATCAGTTTCTTCAGGTTGTCCTCAGACGTAAAAACAGCAGTGTTCAAGCATTTCAGTTTCTTCCAATTTGTTAATTTCTGCTGAAGTGTTAGAGATGGAGATTCAGGAGTAGACATGCACACTGTGACGTGTCTTGTTATGGCCCATTAGGTCTATAGGGCGTTGTGGATGTTTCGCAGGTCTATTCAGAGCACTAGATTCTGTTCTTTTACACAGCGGTCGCTATCCATCTTGTGGGTGTGTACCATCGAGCAATAATTTTGTTCCCTTATTCTTTACAGCCACCTTTTAACATGTGCATAGAGTCAATAAAGGTTTGTGATGATACCGATTTCAAATACCAGGTAGCCATTGTGTAGGTTTCAATAACGGGACAACAAAAGGGAAGCTGCAGTTGTTAATATAGCTGTTTGAGGTTACAGTTTGATAGGCATGAGTTATTCTATGCTGTTATTTCGGCTTATCTGTCCCTTGTGAACTTGTGACCCAGCGGAACTGACAGATATGCAGCAGTAAAGCAGTGCTCCGAAAATTTGTCGCTACACACCACAAGCACTGCGCCTATAAGATTATTGGTTTCGAAGATGAAGGACACATACCCGGGTTTTCATACAATTCGGCACAAGCTGGTTCTGCTGGCAAGTCACCAACATACCACTATGAGCATTTGTAAGCAGGCTTTCAATGGTTTGAAAGTAGATCCATTTAATGGTCGAGGCCAAGCCACGGGCACAAAATTAGCGTCTGATCGTTTGTGCAGACGTTCATTGGGATGTCCCATAACACTGTGGGAGTTGGCACTTATAGTTACAAATATTAACCTCTCTCACGGCCAGTCTACTTGTTCCTGGAAGCGTAAGAATCTAGTAATGGGAGATAGTGGTTGGAACACAAGGTGTATGTACGTGGTCAGTTACTTATGAGCCTTTGGTGGAAAGCGCATGGTGATGAGAGATATGGATGACGAGATAGTAGAGTTCTAAAGAAGTACTGAAATCAGAATTCGCGATGGTGTACGGAGGTTTGAGCCGACCATTGCCGAATGGTGAGGCGTCAGAGCTCCAAGGACGCGGAGGTATCACAGCGATGTTTAGAGAGTGTCGTCGGGAAGTTTTGTGGAAGATGGTATAAGAACACCAAGGGCGAAAACTAAAAGACAAAATTTCTGTGGGCAGACATCCCTTACCAACAAGATCGTCGACGTGTCCAAGGCATGGACGACGAGGAAAAAAATAGTCCATCCGAGAAATACATTTTATGTCAGCTAGAGTGAATGGAGAATTATTTAAGAGATTGTTCCAAAAGAATTCCCACCAGAGGAACTAATGTAGGACGTTGCAATTTTAGAAGAATTCGCACCAGAGGAACCAATGTAGGTCGTTACGATTTTGATACGAAAGTTATGGTAAATGGCTTGTCTGAGGTTACAGGGTGACGGATCATTGTTTAGGGAAAGATGTCTCAGAACTAAGCTGATTTAGGACGTATGTTAAACGGCGTCCTGCGTTAGTTACATTGCAAGCTTTGTATTTCATCATTTGATGTTGCTTGTGAATATGTACTGTCACGTAGGCGGAGATGCCTCAAATTATATTTTCGTTGGAGACAATGTCTACAGACTTGGTCAGAGATAGGTTAATACCATAGAGAAATGCTTATAGTACATCGTATATCATTATTCGGCCAAAAGTAGGTAAGTTGGGCTGATGTTCATTATCTAGTTGTGTACCATCTCGGTGTTGCGTAGAATGTTACAGATCGTATTCCGGTCGCAACTGTAGGGTTAACATCTTTTGTGTGTGGGAGAAACCGTGTGACTTATTGCTGGTATGAACCAAAACCAATCTGGGTCTTCGTGTCTAGGTCCAACGTGACAGAGCAGCAAGATAATTGTAAAGAGACGTTCGAGCAGCTAATTTGAAAGGGCAGAATTGTCGTATCAATCAGAATTAGTTTCCATAGCGCAAGATGCTTGCATTCTGTTGAGTGCTATTGTCAGCTTTGCATAGATGTTGTGACGTACGTACACCAACTTACTTGGAGTAGAAAGATCATCAGAAACATATTTCATGTTATCTGATTAGTTTGTTAATTCCTTAATGTTGTGCTGACCCCTCTGAAGTGGTCTTGTATTCACGGCAAAATCTATAAGGTTTCACGTATAGGAACACAGCATAAGAACAACAGCATCATAGGTAAAGGTAGGTCGGTTAGCATGTCGAATATGTGTGGTTGAACTTCAAGTGCTCATTCGCAGAAGGCAGGTCTGTGTTGCAATCAAATCACGTACCCTGTTAGTCCTTAGCGTTTAGTGTCAGGTACGTTGTTCTGTATTACACTGCAGAAGCGGCTTTTTGGCTGGTTGTTTCTCCTGGTGTAAATCGATGTATGAACAATGCTGGAATATTTTACATACGAAATTACATGTGAGAGATTGTCATTCTAAACTAGCCTCAAGTTTGTAATCCATACTAAACTCGTAAATGAGAGGAAGTAAAACATTTTACAAGTGTCTGCTAATGCTCATCACTCTGACAGGTATATAATGCTGTGCCGATGTTGCACTATAAGTCTCAGAGAAACACTAATGGAATCCATGAATTGATTCTTGATGAACTTCAGTCGACTGAAGGCATTTAAAAAGATTTTATGCAGAATTGCTCTTTTCAGAAAGTACCTATTGCAGAAGGACAAGGGACTTGGTGACTTATAACGCCAGTGTCAGAAAAATTTGACATATTTAGTGATATGACAATTCCTGAGACAGGTTTGGAAGGAGGAGCATGAATATATAGAACACGTTATCATTAAAATTTTATTGAAAAATCAGATGAATTCCTCACGTATTAACGCTGATAACGACGAGAATTTATTACACCACACGTAAAATAACTGACTAATTACCTTGACCAAAACGTTGCAGAGCAGTACGTTTCTTAGCCGTACCTTGCATAGAAAATGCAGCTCGCACGAAAGCTTACAACAGTATAATTTCAGAACTACAAAAATATGGAAGTAAGCTGGTGAGAGAAGTCGTATAAAGGAATCCAGTAAATAAATTTTTCAATCCTGCGACGTAATAAGTCCAAGTAAATGCTAAAAATAGAAAGGAAAAGTGTCGGCCGATGCAGATACACTCTAATGTGTCATTAGCATTGGCTCTACAGCCCTTTGTGAGATTTGGCCTTTTAGATTTAGTGTCGCCACGGAGTTGTTAATGAAATTCGTAAGCAAGCTGCGGTGAAGTATCAGCAAATGCAGACTGGTAAGTGCAATACGGCAACATGTGCGTTAGAACATCTCATAACTAAATGGATTGCGAGACAGGCCATCGATGCTTGACAAAACCTGCATCGCATAGCGGTAATAGATGATGCGGGCAGGGTGACGTCACCATACCAGGGCCAGGATACAAGTCGTGAGCCACGTGACTGGGGGCTGCGTAATAATGCAACAAACGTGCCTCAGAGCAGTATATATAGGAGCGAGTTTTGAAGCAGATTCATTCAGAATCCAGCACACCACCACAACGCCAGATCCATGCTAGATGATGAGACGACTGGGCACCACCACAGTCAGGGGTTCGAGAATGGGCCCAGCCAGCCGCCGCCTGCACTGAGTCTCCTTGCGGGCTTTAGTGCCTCAGAGCAGCTGACTTGCCCTCCACACGTGCCACCGCCTGACTTCTGCCAGGGGGCAGCGGGTAGCATGGCGATTCCACACGTCTCCGCACCGGATGTGATCTGCTGTTCTACAAGGGAAACTGACGCAGCTGAAGTAGTACAACGCCGCTGATGTTAAGGCAGCGACCTACTGTCGGCTCTTCGGCTGTTGCTTGTCCTGATGTCAGTAAAGCGAGCATCTCCTGGCCAGGGCAGAAGCAGCCACTTGCGAGCCAATGCCGATCAGGTTTTCCAGAGGACAACGTGTCTGCTCCACATTACAAATGATATGATGTGTATTTAAAGTTGATTAAAACGTTTCTCTTGATCAGCAGTTTGTCACTGGACCCACCGGCTTGTCACCGTACCATTCAGCCCACTCAGTGCTGTCTGCCCTGAACAGAGTAGATGTAGCTTCCACTGCAGCATCACTTGCAGCGCGACGTCCGAGCTGCATCTTGCGATATCTTCATTGTGGGTGTGAGTGAGACTATTATTGTGTTTTGGTGACGATCGTGGGGTCAAGAGTTAGGGGGCACCAAACTGCAGACTTCCTTTTGTAAGGCTGTGGAAGCCAGCGAATGTCTCTCAGTGTAAGAATAATTCTAGGGAAGAAAGGCTAGAGCCTTTGCTTGTTGCACAGTGTAGTTAACCCTGCCCCTTGAGCTGAATATGTGGCACCTGTTTGTTTTATGTGTAATCGTTTTGGCGACAACGTAAGACAGTGGAGGGAGACCAGGTGGTGACGAAATAAGTATGACAGTGATGTTAGATAAGGAATGTCCTGTGGTTGTTATAGCTGAATTCGTAAACATAAGTGCTGCTCTTCACCCGGTTGAATTGGGCAGTATGGGTCTAATGAATAAGAGGTGTAGCTCGTTGTCAAGTAGTATATAAGCTGTTAAATACACTCCTGGAGCCCGCATCTCGTGGTCGTGCGGTAGCGTTCTTGCTTCCCACGCCCGGGTTCCCGGGTTCGATTCCCGGCGGGGTCAGGGATTTTCTCTGCCTCGTGATGGCTGGGTGTTGTGTGATGTCCGTAGGTTAGTTAGGTTTAAGTAGTTCTAAGTTCTAGGGGACTGATGACCATAGATGTTAAGTCCCATAGTGCTCAGAGCCATTTGAGTAGATAATATTTTGAATTGAAACCCATATCCGTAAACGTTCCATTCCTGTGCCACAACCATTTGAAAACGTGTTAATACGCAATCAGTTTTACAAGCAGTTTTCTAGGCGTGCTCAATCCCCTCTTCAAGTCCTAGAAGATTGTAAGGTGAATTTTATAGCACCCTATTTACAGCTCCCTTCAGTCGATACTGCCGTAGGCTGATCCGAACTCTATAAACGTGGGAGGCGTATCAATCTCAAAATTCTTTATATTTTTCTAGTATTTGGCGTATCGTGTCGAAATCCGCACTGTTAGTCGCCACCAGCATTTCCAACACAGGGTGCAAACCTATTATAGAGAATGTTGGAGAATATTGTATATACTGCAGTCAAAAGCCAAATTACACTGTTGTTAGAGCACCCCACGAAATCGCCTTCCATGTTTATTGGACGTGTTACATTCGTCGAGGATACTTTCATCTGTCTAACACTTAATTACAAGCATGTGCAAATGTTTGACAAACTTCCTTCCACGATTTTTAATGAATTCTGCTTCGTTTTTTCCCTACTGAATGGCTTGATGCAGCCGCCACGAATTCCTCCCCTGTGCTAATATCTTCGTCTCTGAGCAGCGCTTGCACCCTGCGACCTCATTTATTTGCTGGGATGTATTTCAACCTGTCATCTTCTACAATTCTTATCCTCTACAGCTTCCTCTAACACGACGGAGATTATTCCCTGATGTGTAAACACTTGTCCTAACATCCTGTCCTTTCTTCTTCAGCATTTCCTATATATTCCTTTTCTCGCCGATTCTGCGAAGAACCTCATCATTCCTTACCTAAGAAGTCTATGTAAACATTCTTCTGAAGCACCACATCTCAAATGTGTCGATCCTCTTCCGCTCCGTCTTCCAACAGTCCATGTTTCATTGCCATACAATGCTGTGCTCCAAAAGCACATTCTCAGAAATATCTTCCTAAAATTGAGGCCTACGGATTTCTCTCTGCCAGGAATGCCATTCTTGCCTGTGCTAGTCTGTTTCTTATGTCGTCGTTGCTACGTCCCAAATAGTTTATTTTGCTGCCTACTTCTCGTTACTTTCGTCTTTCTTCGATTTACTCTCAATCCATATTACATATTCCTTACACTGTTAATTCCATTCAACAGATCCTGTAATTCTTCTTCATCTTCACTGAGGGTAGCAATGTCATCAGAAAATCTTATCATTTACATTCTTTCACCTAGAGTTTTAATCCTACACTTGAACGCTTGTTTTGTTTCCGTCATTGTTTCTTCGATGTATAGAGAGAACAGTAGGGACGAAACACTGTCTTACACCATTTTCATTCCGAGGACTTCGTTCTTGGTCTTCCACCGTTATTATTTTCGCTTGGTTCTTGTATATATTATAGATATTGTATTCCCCTATAGCTTATCCCCATTTTTCTCAGAATTTCGAACTCCTTGCACCATTTGAAACTTTCGAACGCTTTGTCCGGATTGACAATCCTATGAACATGTCTTGATTTTCCTTCAGTACTACTCCGATTATCAACCGCGACGTTCGAACTGCCTCTCTTTCCCCTTTACCTTTCCTGAAGCCAAACTGATCGCCATGTAACCCATCCTCAATTTTCTTTTCCATTCTTCTATATATTATTCTTGTCAGCAACTTGGATGCATGAGGAGTCAAGCTGACTGTGTGATGATTCTCGCACTTCGAAACTGTGTGAATGATGGATTTCCGAAAGCGTGATGGTATATCACCTGTCTCAAACGTTCTACACACCAACTTGAATACTCCTTTTTTTGCCACTACCCTGAATGATTTTAGCAATTCTTATGAAATGTTATCAGTCATTTCTGACTCAATTGATATTAAATCTTCCAAAGCTGTTTTAAATTCTGTCTCTAATACTGGATCACCTATCTCTTCCCTGTGGACTCCTGTTCCTTCTTCTATCCCGTCAGCAGACAAGTACTCCCCGTTATAGAGTAGTCTTTCCGCCCATTCTCTCCTCTGTATTCAACAGTGGAATTCCTGTTGCACTCATAATGAGCTACCGTGCCGGCTGTATGCTTTACTTACTCGAGAAAAATGGTGACCGAAGGGCCACGTAGTATTATCTGTATTAGGCTGAAGTTTTCTCGACTTGCATAGTAGGGTGGGTGGGTTTTGGGTTCCGTTAAATAGGTCAGGAGTCCACTACACGCAGGAGGCGCCTACGGGTGTAACGGGGGCTGTGTAGCGTGGCCTGGGAGGATAAGTTCAGCCGAATATTTTGCGAAGAACTCAACAGTGTTAAGACAGGATAGGTTAAACATAGTTGACGGAAGTGTGTGTGTTGCTGCTAGAAGTAGTTTATCTTGTAGCGAAGTTGAAGTAGATAGTTCTTGTGAGTTAGTACGGGCAGTTGTCATTCTTGGCAACTGCAATAAAGTAATAACTGGATCTTCCCAACTCAGATGGTTCAATTGCAGAAAGGGCCTAAAAAACTTGAGTTTAATTTCACTTACGTATCCGTTTCATACAATTATAGTTGGTGGTGACTTTCATTTACCCTCGATAAGTTGGGAAAACAGATGTCTGAATTCGGAGGTAAGCATAAAACGTCATTCTAAATTGTGCTAACGTATTCTCTGAAAATTATTTCTGTCAATTAGTTCATGAGCCCACTCGAATAGTAAACGGTTGTGAAAGCAGAATTGACCTCTTAACAACAAATAATTGTGAGATAATAATGAGCATCAAAATGGGTGTAGGTTGTCGTAGCAAGATTGAATATTGAAACTCCCAAATCCCAAAACATCCAAAAATAATCGAAAAACATTCTTATTCAAAAAAGAAGATAAAAATTCTCTTGACGCCTTCCAGAGAGACAGTCTCCACTCCTTCCAAATTAACAATGTAAGTGTAGATCAGATGTGACTTCAATTCAAAGAAAAATTATCGGCCGGCCTGTATGACGGAGCGTCAGTCTGGAACCGCGCGACCGCTACGGTCGCAGGTTCGAATCCTGCCTCAGGCATGGATATGTTTGATGTCCTTAGGTTAGTTAGGTTTAAGTAGTTCTAAGTTCTAGGGGACTAATGACCTCTGAGGTTAAGTCCCATAGTACTCCTCCAGCTTCTAGATGGCTGCCTCCTCTTCCTCAGCAGTTGGTACTGATTTCTCTGTTTCTGAGTTCCTTTTGCTTACAGAGATTCCTAGGCTGTCCACTAAAGCCTCATTCAGCAGTTAATCGAGGTGTTGAGCCTATATTTTACGTATTTCTTTATCCTACTCATAACGGGGGCGTACATATTTCTACATAAATCAGTCCTAGGCTCGAAACCATTTCAGCTCTTATATAAGTTCACTTTATTCACCCCTTTCATGTTCCATTTCTTCCAGTTCTTACCTTTCAGGCTCTCTCTCTTCCTTCTTGTACAGCCTCTTTTCCTCTCTTCTTGCTGTAGTTTAAGCTTCTGCAGTTCTTCACGTATGGTTTACCTTCTGGATTACCACCCTTATAGCTTCTAACATCCATTAGACTCCACTAATGTCTGGCATCTATTAGAAGATCAGTTTGGTTAAAAGTATTTGTACCTGGATCGTCCCACATCATTTTCTGTATATCTTTGTGTTTGAAATTTATACCACCCACTACCATGTTCCTGGAAGAAGCAAAGTGTACAAGTGTGATCCCATTGCTTTTGAGTTATCGTGTAGACTGTACTTTCCAACGTAAGACTGATATCCATCTTCTTTTCTTATTTTAGTATTCATAACTCCAAAAATTATCTTAAAGTGTCCTCACGACATTCACTGTATACTTCATCTAATTTTTCATGAAAAGAACCAGTCTCTTCTTCACTCATCTCTTCAGTTGAGGCATGAGCATAAATGACACTATAGCTGAAGAATTTCCCTCTGATTCTGATTGTGCACAATCTGTGCGAATAAGCCTGGAAGTCCTTCATAAGATTGTTTTCCTCTCATTTACGTAAAACCTGTGCTAAACAAGTAATCTTTTTTTGATAGCTATAAAAAAATCACGTGATGCTTCTCCTGTACCTCTTCTTCACCGAACCGTCTGACCCTTTGAATAGCTGTAATGTCCAGTCAGTTCTAGCCTAGGTGATGAAATAATTTCCTTAAAGCTCCAGCTTCATAGGCAGTTAGAACGTTCCATGATTCCAATCCCAGCTACATTATACGTCTGTCATATAGTGCTAAACAGGTCACCCCAACGTCAGGTTGGCAATTTCTTCCCTAGATTTCATAATATTTAATTTGTATACAGGGTGTTACAAAAAGATACGGCCAAACTTTCAGGAAACATTCCTCACACACAAATAAAGAAAAGATGTTATGTGGACATGTGTCCGGAAACGCTTAATTTCCATGTTAGAGCTCATTTTAGTTTCGTCAGTATGTACTGTACTTCCTCGATTCACCACCAGTTGGCCCAATTAAAGGAAGGTAATGATGACTTCGGTGCTTGTGTTGACATGCGACTCATTGCTCTACAGTACTAGCACCAACCACATCAGTACGTAGCATCATTAGTTTAGTGTTCATCACGAACGTGGTTTCGCAGTCAGTGCAATATTTACAAATGCGGAGTTGGCAGATGCCCATTTGATGTATGGATTAGCACGGGGCAATAGCCGTGGCACGATACGTTTGTATCGAGACAGATTTCCAGAACGAAGGTGTACCGACAGGAAGACGTTCGAAGCAATTGATCGGCGTCTTAGGGAGCACGGAACATTCCAGCCTATAACTCGCGACTGGGGAAGACCTAGAACGACGAGGACACCTGCAATGGACGAGGCAATTCTATGTGCAGTTGACGATAACCCTAATGTCAGCGTCAGAGAAGTTGCTGCTGTACAAGGTAATGTTGACCACGTCACTGTATGGAGAGTGCTACGGGAGAACCAGTTGTTTCCGTACCATGTACAGCGTGTGCAGGCACTATCAGCAGCTGATTGGCCTCCACGGGTACACTTCTGCGAATGAGGCTTCATTCCAACGTGATCAAATTGTAAATTTTCACAATCAACATCTGTGGGCTGACGAGAATCCGCACGCAATTGTGCAATCACGTCATCAACACAGATTTTCTGTGAACGTTTGGGCAGGCATTGTTGGTGATGATTGGGCCCCGTGTTCTTCCACGTACGCTCAATGGAGCACGTTATCATGATTTCATACGGGATACTCTACCTGTGCTGCTAGAACATGTGCCTTTACAAGTACGACACAACATGTGGTTCATGCACGATGGAGCTCCTGCACATTTCAACCGAAGTGTTTGTACGCTTCTCAACAACAGATTCGGTGACCAATGGATTGGTAGAGGCGGACCAATTCCATGGCCTCCATGCGCTCCTGACCTCAACTCTCTTGACTTTCATTTATGGAGGCATTTGAAAGCTCTTGTCTACGCAACCCCGGTACCAAATGTAGGGACTCTTCGTGCTCGTATTGTGGACGGCTGTGATACAATACGCCATTCTCCAGGGCTGCATCAGCGCATCAGGGATTCCATGCGACGGAGGGTGGATGCATGTATCCTCGCTAACGGAGGACATTTTGAACATTTCCTGTAACAAAGTGTTTGAAGTCACGCGCCGGCCGAAGTGGCCGTGCGGTTAAAGGCGCTGCAGTCTGGAATCGCAAGACCGCTACGGACGCAGGTTCGAATCCTGCCTCGGGCATGGATGTTTGTGATGTCCTTAGGTTAGTTAGGTTTAACTAGTTCTAAGTTCTAGGGGACTAATGACCTCAGCAGTTGAGTCCCATAGTGCTCAGAGCCATTTGAACCATTTTTTGAAGTCACGCTGGTACGTTCTGTTGCTGTGTGTTTCCATTCTGTGATTAATTTGATTTGAAGAGAAGTAATAAAATGAGCTCTAACATGGAAAGTAAGCGTTTCCGGACACATGTCCACATAACATATTTTCTTTTTTTTTTTTGTGTGTGAGGAATGTTTCCTGAAATTTTGGCCGTACCTTTTTGTAACAACCTGTATATTGGGTTGTCAACCCAACACTAGTTCCCATCGAGCCTTGAGTGCTGATGTTTTCTATTTGATTGACTCTCTGAACTGGTAACAGTGTCCATTTTAAAGCGTCGGGAACTTGCTTTTTCACGTTTGCATGACTTAGCTGCATACACCAATTGTACCTGTTTCCCACGTCACATGTTGTTGGGGTGCACGCATTACACTTGGTAAGAATGCCTGGTATTTCCTGTGTTTAGTTAATGTATTTCGACCAATAGGAAATCCACCCACAGGGCCACCAATACCCGATTGACCCCCTGGACTAATGTTTAATTACGCAATTTTAACATTTTTTTTAATTTCCTTTTCTACGACACATAAATGACACTAATCAATGTGTTCAAGGCTTCACTCCTGCTTTTTGTTACCAAATGAATAACAAATCTAAATTTTTATAATTTGAAGGTCCGTTGGAAGTTCTAGGCCATTGGAAAGTGTTGCACCTAGAGGATAGTGTACGTATTAATACATGCTTTTCCGTTGGTAGTTTACGCTCGTGAGTGAGTTCAGAATCACATGAAAGAGTGCTCTCTTAAGACCACCATAAGCTGTTTTCTTCACTTTCTACAGCTTTTGTTATTCTTAGACATGCTATGTTTTGGACAGAATTTGTAAACATGTCATGTTCTAAACGTTCAAATGTTGTATAATACAATAAAGCGCCAAAGAAACTGGTATAGCCATGCGTATTCAAATACAGAGATATGTAAACAGGCAGAATGCGGAGCTGCAGTCGGCAGAGCCGGTATAAGATAACAAGAGTCTGACGCAGTTATTAGATCGGTTACTGCTGCTACAGTGGCAGGTTATCAAGATTTAAGTGATTTTGAACGTCGTATTATAGTTGGCGCACGAGTGATGGGACACAGCATCTCTGAGGTAGCGATAAAGTGGGGGTTTTCCCGTATGACCATTTCACGAGTGTACGATGAATATCAGGAACCCGGAAAAAAAAATCTAATCTCCGACTTCGCTGCGGCCGGAAAAAGATTCTGCAAGAATGGGATCAATGGCGAGTGAAGAGAGTCGTTCAACGGGACAGGGGTGCAACACCCGTAAATTGCTGCAGATTTCAATGCTGGGCCATCAACAAGTGTCATCGTGCGAATCATACAACGAAATATCATCGATATGGACTTTTGGAGCCGAAGGACTACTCGTGTACCTTTGATGGCTGCACGACACAAAGCCTTACG
The DNA here is from genome assembly GCF_023864345.2 of Schistocerca serialis cubense. Classification (NCBI taxonomy): domain Eukaryota; kingdom Metazoa; phylum Arthropoda; class Insecta; order Orthoptera; family Acrididae; genus Schistocerca; species Schistocerca serialis. Next base: position 393,994,076 of record NC_064646.1, on the reverse strand, counting down.
CCTTGGCTGGGCGCGTCAATACCGTTACTTGGCTGTTGATGGCTGTAAACATGTTGCCTGGTCGGACGAATCTCGTTTCAAATTGAGTCGAGCGGATGGACGTGTACGGGTATGGAGACAACCTCATGAATCCATGGACGCCGCATGTCAGCAGGGGACTGCTCAAGCTAGTGGAGTCTCTGTAAAGGTGTGAGGCGTGTGCAATTGGAGTGGTAGGGGACCCCTGATACATCTAGATACGAATATGATAGGCAACACGTACGTAAGCATCCTGTCTGATCACCTGCATCCATTCACGTCCATTGTTCAATCCGACGGACATTGGCAATTCCAGCAGAGCAATGTGACACTCCGCATGTCCAGAATTGCTACAGAGTGGCTCCAGGAACACTCTTCTGAGTTTAAGCACTTCCGCTTGCCACCGAACTCTCCAGTCATGAATATTATTGAGCATATTTGGGACACCTTGCAAGGTGCTGTTCAGAAGAGATCTCCACCCCCTCGTACTCTTACGGATTTATAGACAGCCTTGCAGGATTCATGGTGTCAGTTCCCTCCAGCACTACTTCAGATATAAGTCGAGACCATGCCACGTCGCGATGCGGCACTTCTGCGTGCTCGCGGGGGTCCTACAAGATATTAGGCAGGTGTACCAGTTTCTTTGGCTCTTCAGAGTATGTTGAAGCTGTTGAGAATATATTGTTAATTCTTCAGATTTTTATGGCGAACAAAATGCTGTCTATGTTTATAACTAATCTAAAACACGCCAAAAACGGTGGCGAGTCAGTGACATGTGTTAATTTGGCTTGCAAGTTTACTTGAAATGTGTAGGTGTTATTAAGCAATTTGACTGTCCTGTATACGTATTAGAGAATCGTGTGGTCAGTGGCTAGTATCAGATTAGCATTTGATTTTGAGAGACTGGAACACGGAACTGCATTTAAAATAGTAAACAGCCTAGCAAGATGCAGTGCAGCACTGCCTACGACCAGTCCGGTAAGAGCACGGTGGTCGAGCCGACATCTTGGGCTGCGTCCAAACCGCCCGGCATCCACGACATAGCTGTGCTCGCCAAAGCTGGGCTGAGTGCCGCACTGCAGCCCAGACAATCAATGATACTGTCACTGCAGCGACGGACAAAATAGTGAAAACTCTTGAGCGAGTGCTAGTGAGTTTTGTGTTCTGAACAAATCTTAAAAAGAAACCGAGCATAGAGCTTGAACAGTAACCGAAACATAGTAATGTTTGATTGTTCGGGATTTCACAGAACAACTGGGAGAAAACAGGCGGACTCGTGATCAGTTTTGCCGGAGAGAAGTTAGACCTGCAGGTGACACTGAATGACATTGACAGAACTCGTAGAGAGGGACGGAGTACGCCAGGTTCTACGAAACGTAGACCCATAATGGTGAAGTCTGTGTCGTACAGTAAAAGATCTGAAACCTGCAGAGCGAAGAAGAATCTTGCACTGTCAGATCTAAGGATCTCTCACCTCTGAAAGACTAAAGTTTTTGTACAAAGTGGATTCGAGATTTGGACTACAAGAAACCTGCAAAGCGGAGAAAAAACTTTCTTTGTCAAGTCTGAGGATCTCACCTCTGAAATGCTAAATGCACTCCTGGAAATTGAAATAAGAACACCGTGAATTCATTGTCCCAGGAAGGGGAAACTTTATTGACACATTCCTGGGGTCAGATACATCACATGATCACACTGACAGAACCACAGGCACATAGACACAGGCAACAGAGCATGCACAATGTCGGCACTAGTACAGTGTATATCCACCTTTCGCAGCAATGCAGGCTGCTATTCTCGCATGGAGACGATCGTAGAGATGCTGGATGTAGTCCTGTGGAACGGCTTGCCATGCCATTTCCACCTGGCGCCTCAGTTGGACCAGCGTTCGTGCTGGACGTGCAGACCGCGTGAGACGACGCTTCATCCAGTCCCAAACATGCTCAATGGGGGACAGATCCGGAGATCTTGCTGGCCAGGGTAGTTGACTTACACCTTCTAGAGCACGTTGGGTGGCACGGGATACATGCGGACGTGCATTGTCCTGTTGGAACAGCAAGTTCCCTTGCCGGTCTAGGAATGGTAGAACGAAGGGTCCGATGACGGTTTGGATGTACCGTGCACTATTCAGTGTCCCCTCGATGATCACCAGTGGTGTACGGCCAGTGTAGGAGATCGCTCCCCACACCATGATGCCGGGTGTTGGCCCTGTGTGCCTCGGTCGTATGCAATCCTGATTGTGGCGCTCACCTGCATGGCGCCAAACACGCATACGACCATCATTGGCACCAAGGCAGAAGCGACTCTCATCGCTGAAGACGACACGTCTCCATTCGTCCCTCCATTCACGCCTGTCACGACACCACTGGAGGCGGGCTGCACGATGTTGGGGCGTGAGCGGAAGACGGCCTAACGGTGTGCGGGACCGTAGCCCAGCTTCATGGAGACGGTTGTGAATGGTCCTCGCCGATACCCCAGGTTAACATTGTCCCTAATTTGCTGGGAAGTGGCGGTGCGGTCCCCTACGGCACTGCGTAGGATCCTACGGTCTTGGCGTGCATCCGTGCGTCGCTGCGGTCCGGTCCCAGGTCGACGGGCACGTGCACCTTCCGCCGACCACTGGCGACAACATCGATGTACTGTGGAGACCTCACGCCCCACGTGTTGAGCAATTCGGCGGTACGTCCACCCGGCCTTCCGCATGCCCACTATACGCCCTCGCTCAAAATCCGTCAACTGCACATACGGTTCACGTCCACGCTATCGCGGCATGCTACCAGTGTTAAAGACTGCGATGGAACTCCGCATGCCACGGCAAACTGGCTGACACTGACGGCGGCGGTGCACAAATGCTGCGCAGCTAGCGCCATTCGACGGCCAACACCGCGGTTCCTGGTGTGTCCGCTGTGCCGTGCGTGTGATCATTGGTTGTACAGCCCTCCCGCAGTGTCCGGAGCAAGTATGGTGGGTCTGACACACCGGTGTCAATGTGTTCTTTTTTCCATTTCCAGGAGTGTATTTTGAACAATGTGAATTCAAGATTTAGGATACAAAAATGGACAAACAACGGCAGGGAAATGAAGAAGATCGAGAGTGGGAAAAGATCAATCTATGCTTTAGGAGCTAAGAATAGGTGATTTCTTGCTGCCTCAAGTTTTTATATTAATTTTTGTGTCTTTGTTTTGTAAAGAAACATTTTATTTTGTAGCACTTTCCTTGAAAGCTGTTTCCTGTCATTATTTCTTTTTTGTTTAAGTTTACTTTTAGTAGCAGTATAGTCGTAGTTATGAGTTTTCGTACCTCTAATAGCAACATGGTCGTTATTTCACTATTACTTCACTATTCTGAAATGGTTTTGGTTCAGACGGTTAACTTACTGTCAAATTATCATTTTATTCATTAGTAATATAATCTTACATATACTGTTTGTCTGCTGCTCTTACTGGCCGGCCGGTGTGGCCGTGCGGTTCTAGGCGCTTCAGTCTGGAACCGCGTGACCACTACGGTCGCAGGTTCGAATCCTGCCTCGGGCGTGGATGTGTGTGATGTCCTTCAGTTAGTTAGGTTTAAGTAGTTCTAAGTTCTAGGGGACTGATGACCTGAGATGTTAAGTCCCATAGTGATCAGAGCCATTTGAACCATTTGCTCTTACTGTTTCCTTTTACAGTATCATTTTATTCCAGCTTCAGCATATTCTGTTTTTCTTCCTGTTAACTTTTACCTGTTTATTTTCAGTGTAATTACACTTTTATTACAGTTTTGTCATACTTCTATATACTACTCGCTTTGTCGCCAACTTTTCTCATCTCTGGGAAACTCAAGTACCTTCGACTTTCGTACACTGTCCGGCGAGGGTACTTGATCTTGAATCTCCCCTGACATCTGTTCTACGGCATCTAGACTCCGCGCAGAATACTGTTCCAGTAGATGTGCAGACAGCAGGATGTGGTGGTGGTGGTGGTGTGTTGGGACTTATCGGCGCTCAACATCGAGGTCATCAGCGCCCTGACACGCATTAAAAGAAACGAATGTGGACAGACCTAAGAAAACGACAGCAGGACACACCTGGGGTGAGTGTTAGTAGTGGAGGCTGCGAGCAGGTGCTGTAGAGGAAGTGCTGCTCTAAACTGAAGCCTAGACTCACATTTTTTGTAAATATTTAGCGGAATCCCTCCACAGAACACTTGCATGGTGACCATTCAAAAAGATATCTCCCCTCTGCTTTGATTAGTATCCAAAAATAACTAGCCGGCCGGGGTGGCCGGGCTGTTCTAGGCGCTACAGTCTGGAACCGCGGGACCACTACCGTTTCAGGTTTGAATCCTGCCTCGGGCATGGATGTGTGTGATGTCCTTAGGTTAGTTAGGTTTAACTAGTTTTAAGTTCTAGGGGACTGGTGATCTGAGAAATTAAGTCCCATAGTGCTCAGAACCATTTGAACCATTTTTTGAACCAAAAAGAATTCCACCGAAAATGCAGAAATTTGTTTTGGCCTGGCTTGTAGCTTTCAGAGAAATGCCATGAATGGCGAATTTTGACCTACACATTTGTTTTTTTGCCATGTTAAAATTTGCTTCTTTTGCCAAAACACAGCGGAGTTTAGACAGGGTCACCTCACTAACATGTTGTGCCAAAACAACTGCGCGAGAAATCTCAAACAATGGTTTATTAAGTGAGGAACTGAGAAAAAGTAATGTCTGTATCTTATGAAGAAGTACATCCTCGGTGCCAAACCAATATGTAAAGTCTTCACTTATGTCGTTCCAAACCCGTAACATTTCTCGTTTCACCAAATATCGAGAGTGCCTAAAAATTACATTATTTCATCGAAAATTTCTGTAGTTAGTGGGATAACACGGTAGATCATGAAATTATAATTAAATCAAAACCCTAAGCTGTCGACAGGCGTTGATATACATCAGCGGGGGCAGTTGAAAATGTGTGCCCCGTCCGGAACTAGAACCAGGGGTCTCCTGCTTACATGGCAGACTCCATTTGAGCCACCGAGTGCACAGAGGATAGTGCGAATGCAGGGATTTATCCCTCCCACCCACCCCGTGAGATCCACATTCCCAACTTATTGCCCACACACTACATTCGTAGAGCCCCTGCCCATTACACTTATTATTCGCGGCAGACAATCTTACCGAGTCCTGTAAGAGTTCGGGCAACGCGTGTGCATCCAGCACAGAAGAAGAAGGTCAATGACCAGTTAGCCTTAACTCTATATGAATATGTAGATCTTCATATGTAGGTCATGACGTTTTGCATAATAACCGTATGACAAAATACTTTCCTCTTTGTGTGTGAATCTCCAACGTTGGCACCAATGTACCCTTATACGACTTAACCTCTTTTCCTTCCTTGTGCGTGCACAGTACTACAGCTCACTTAACAACACACTGAATCTAATGCCTACCTTCCAGTTCCTCCACTATACATAACATATCAATCTGTATGTCAGTCTCCAGATTCACCCATTGCGACTTCCCAATGCCGCTCGACACACTCATGAGATTTAAGTCCTAATTGCATTCCCTGCACTTTAACTGTACTGCCTTACACAATAGCTGCTCCTCATGACCGATCAACATGGACGACAGCCTCTCCTAGCTGGAATGTCTTGCCATTAAGTTGCACTACATGTTGTTGAAGATCAAGTAAGGCATGATATTGATGCGAAAACTTTAACCCTAGGGTCATACTACGTCCTTCACTTACAGGACATACTACGACTACGCACTGCTTAAAATTGACTGTCTCCAACGAAAAACTCATCATTACCGATCCCATTGGTCGTATATCACTATTCCCTACCCCAGGCAAATTACAACATAGTGAGTTCCATTGCCTCTCAACCACTAAATCTCTCCAGGCCTCTGGATTCGTTTTCACTGTATTTACTTTTACTACCAATGTCTTTCGCCGGGTCTAGAGTTCCTTCTTAAGTTTAATGGGTGCTTATTACCACCCAGGCGACCCATACCATTACTCCAGCTGATACATACCACCTCTATTACTATTCCCACTAAATCGGCTTTAGCTCATTCCTCGCCTATTGCTCTGTGGATGTTGACACTGTCTCTGCACATACCCCTGACGCGTACAATTAAAACATCTTGCGCTTGACGCAAACGGATTTTTCCGATCTCTTACCTGTGACGAAACATCTGTTTCCTCATACTCCAATGCCAACCTAACGCTGCTTGAACATCCCTTTGTGCACCAGTGCGCACCCTCCTTGACACCTCCAGCGCTAAGCTCTTCAGGAAACCATCAGAGCGCCCGTTATTTGGCTTCCTGTAGCAACACCCCGTTCATTTCTTAATTATGTGTTAACTCATACGTATGCATTTTAAGTTTCGTTATCGTATTCACAATACTCTCAACTGCTACTGGAGAAACCGTGAGCTGTTCTGCCTCCTATATCTCTGTTTTAACCCTTGCCTGAGTTGTTCGAAACGTTGTGTCGTGCCTCTTTGCATTGTAAGTATGACGTTGCCTACCCTGACAGATGCAACCTTGATATCTGTAATAACTGTTTATCTAACTAAACACCTATGTTAGTTGGTTACAAAAGATACCCCACAAATGCCAACTCATTCTCAGGTGACTTACCGAAGTCGGCCGGTGTGGCCGTGCGGTTCTAGGCGCTTCAGTCTAGAACCGCGTGAACGCTACAGTAGCTGGTTTGAATCCTGCCTCGGGCATGGATGTGTGTGGTGTCCTTAGGTTAGTTAAGTTTAACTAGTTCTAAGTCCTAGGGGACTGATGACTACAGATGTTAAGTCCCATAGTGCTCATAGAGCCATTTGAACCATGTTTTTGACTTACCGAAAAAGGGAGAAACCAAGTTTGCAACTGCTGGTTCACTGCTAGGTTCTGTGACTTCAGTAACTCTATCCCCTCTTTCTTCTCTGCTAGCGTGTTATTTACAAAAGTATTCGCTGTTCCCAAATGAACTACCTGATTAACCAATGACTGCATAGATTCCTCACTAATGCCACATTGGAACGCTAATTTCGCCGTTGCATCACCTTACTCATTTGTACGATCCTAGTACTAACAATTCAACAAAAACATCGATAAAACATTGAATAGCTATTCGTACTATCACAATAAAGTCTTCTGTCTAATCATGAGCCACCTGGACTCCATACACTAACTTACCATGTGACCAAAACTTGTATGTGTAAAACAGACAGCTGCTACAGACTCAGCACAAGGGGCAGAATGCCCAAGTAAATTGCACTATGTACGAAGAATCCACGCTTGGGGCTTTTTCTCAGTAAGTTAGCTGATTGCACTCAAAAATCAATTTGTTGACGCAATCAGTTTATGTTTACAAATGTAAGTTCTGCTACCCGTTAGCAGTTTAAAAAAAGTCATTGAAAATAAAGAAATGACTTCTTTGAAAACTTACGGTTCTTGGAAAACAACAAAAGTAGATCTCTGAAAAGTCCTCCTGAAAACGAAATAGGCTATCTTCTTAGACATCAGCAGTAGGCGGAAAATTAAAGTCACATCTGACGAGCAGTACAAAGTGTTCCAGCATCAGCGTCCACGGCCGGAGCAGCGGGATGCGATGCGCGATGGTCCCGGGTGGTAAGGCCGGAGACGAATCCGGGTGGCGGTATGGTGCTGGCGATCTTCTGCTTCCGCTGCTTTCCAGGCCAGGGCAGTCGTACCCACGTAGTGGGTGGCTACCAGATAGCTATTGTTGGGGATGTGAGCTTGGATTGGCTGAGGAAAATGGGCGGCGTATTGAGCAAAAGGTTGTTAGATGTGGCGGCCTCTGCTGCTCTTGCGCGCGCGCGCCCTCTGAACCAGTCTGCTTCCTGCAGGTCAGGCGAGGTCCAACTGGTTTCGCCCGGTGCGCCTGCAGAGCTCGAGCGATGACCCGCATAGCGCTACTACGTGGCGGGTTGGTGGCATTGCAGGGGACCCCGAAAACACGCAAGCGTACATCACAAAGGCTCTAGCCATTCGTTCCTATAATTAGCCTTATAGTGAGAGATATCCACTGGCTCTTCCGATCATAGAAAAGTATCTCTAAGTTATGATGCCCTATAACTCTCGATTCCAATATCGTCATCACAAAAGAATGTCACATACTGTGGTTTCGACGTCACGCTGCGTGAAGTGATACACTCTCTGCTGTCCACTGCGACGACATCAGCTCTCCTAACACCATACATTCCAGTATTATGACTTTTCTGGAAACTAGAAATCTACTCTGTAGGAATCAGCATGGGTTTCGAAAAAGACGATCGTGTGAAACCCAGCTCGCGTTATTCGTCCACGAGACTCAGAGGCCCATATACCCGGGTTCCCAGGTACATGCCGTGTTTCTTGACTTCCACAAGGCGTTTGATACAGTTATCCACAGTTGTTTAATGAACAAAGTAAGAGCATATGGACTATCAGACCAACTGTGTGATTGGATTGAAGAGTTCCTAGATAACAGAAAGCAGCATGCCATTCTCAATGGAGAGAAGTCTTCCGAAGTAAGAGTGATTTCAGGTGTGAGGCAGAGGAGTGTCGCAGGACCGTTCCTATTCACAATATACATAAATGACCTTGTGGATAACATCGGAAGTTCACTGAGGCTTTTTGCGGATGATGCTGTAGTATTTCGAGAGGATGTAACAATGGAAAATTATACCGAAATGCAGGAGGACCTGCAACGAATTGACGCATGGTGCAGGGAATGGTAATTGAATCTCAATGTACACAAGTGTAAAGTGTTGCGAATACATAGAAAGAAAGATTCTTTATCATTTAGCTACAATACAGCAGGTCAGCAACTGGAAGCAGTTAATTCCATAAATTATCTGGGAGTACGCATTAGGAGTTATTTAAAATGGAATGACCATATAAAATTAATTGTCGGTAAAGCACATGCCGGACTGAGATTCATTGGAAGAAACCGAAGGAAATGCAGTCCTAAAACGAAGGAAGTAGGTTACAGTACACTTGTTCGCCCACTGCTTGAATACTGCTCACCGGTGTGGGATCCGTACCAGATGGGGTTGATAGGAGAGATAGAGAAGATTCAACGGAGAGCAGCGCGCTTCGTTACAGAATCATTTCGTAATCGCGAAAGCGTTACGGAGGTGATAGATAACTCCAGTGGAAGACTCTGCAAGAGAGACGCTCAGTACCTCGATCGGGCTTTTGTTGAAGTTTCGAGAACATACCTTCCCCGAGGAATCAAGCAGTATATTGCTCCCTCCTACGTATATCTCGCGAAGAGACCATGAGGATAAAATCAGAGAGATTAGAGTCCACACACAGCCATACCGACAATCTTTCTTTCCACGAATAATACGAGACTGGAACAGAGGGGAGAACCGATAGAGGTACTCATGGTACCCTCCGTCACACACCGTCAAATGGCTTGCGGAGTATGGATGTAGATGTACATTCTGTTGAGTGAAGTTGCACTTGGAAGGAAGAGTGTTGGTGACAATGGGTCATGAGACCTAGAGGAGCCGGCCGAGGTGGCCGAGCGGTTCTAGGCGCTACAGTCCGGAACTGCGCGACCGCTACTGTCGCAGGTTCGAATCCTGCCTCGGACATGGATGTGTGTGATGTCTTTACGTTAGTTAGGTTTAATTAAGTTCTAGGGGACTAATGACCTCAGAAGTTAAGTCCCGTAGTGCTCAGCGCCATCTGAAGCATTTGAGATCCCGAGGAAACACTGCTGACGAAAAGAAAGGCGTCTATTCAACTCTGGTCACACACTTCATAGTTAGCTCAGAGAGGCAAACACGTTTCACTCCTTTGATCCTGGCTGGCGCTGGTTCGTGGCTGGTTGAAAGACGGTTGGCTGCCGATTACTAGGCCACGACCTTCCCGTCAGCGACACAGCATGTTGTGTTCCAGTGGGGAACGGTCTCTTATTGCGACTCAACCCCCACACTGTCACCTGCACCCTGGCTGCACATAGTGATTGCCGTGCGTAAGATGCGACCCGCTACCCTCTGGCAGGTATTCATAGGCGCCTGCAGAATGTCTGCGGAAACCTGGCAGTAATCAAAAGCTTGGTGAGTCATTGGACAAGGCAACTGTCATCATATCAACAAGGTCGTGCAAACTTGTCCGATCTCCCGCGTGCCGGTCGGCCGCACACAGCTGTGACACCTTCAGTTTTCGACTTCAGTGTGTTTTCTCCGTCCCAAATGTCAACGCAAGGCTTCACACAAGTATGCACACCCAAAAAGAGTTCACATTGAATTACAGACCCATAACACTGACCTCAATTTGCAGTAGGATTTTTGAGCACATACTGTACTAGAGCATTATGAATCACCTTGAAGAAAATGACTTATTGATACATAACCAACACGGATTCAGAAAATATCGTTCTTGTGCAACGCAGCTAGCTCTTTACTCCCATGAAGTAATGAGTGCTGTCGACAAGGGATCTCAGATGGATTCCATATTCCTAGATTTCGAGAAGGCTTTTGATACCGTTCCTCACAAGCGATTATTAATCAGATTGCGTGCGTATGGAGTATAGTCTCAGTTGAGTGAATGGATTAGTGATTTCCTCTCAGAGAAGTCACAGTTCGAAGTGATAGACGGTAAATCATCGAGTAGAACAGAAGTGATATCTGGCGTTCAGCAAGGTAGTGTCATAGGCCCTCTGCAGTTCCTGATTTACATAAATGATCTAGGTGATAATCTGAGCAGTCCCCTTAGATTTTTTGCAGATGACACTGTAATTTACCGTCTAGTAAAATGATCAGACGATATATTCCAATTACAAAATGATCTAGAGAGACTTTCTGTATGGTGCGAAAAGCGGCAATTGGCACTAAACATAGAAAACTGCGAGGTCATCCACATGGTTACCAAAAGAAATCCGATAAATTTTTGGTATACAATAAATCGCACAAATCTAAGGGGTGTCAGTTCGACTAAATACCTAGGAATTACAATTACGAGCAGCTTACATTGCAAAGACCACATAAATAATATAGTGGGGAAGGCGGAACAAACACTGCGCTTTGTTGGCAGAACACCTAGAAGATGCGACAAACCCACTAACGAGACAGCCTCCATCACACTTCTCCGTCCTCTGCTGGAATATTGCTGCTCGGTGTGGGACCCTTACCAGGTAAGATTGACGGTGGACATCGAAAAAGTGCAAAGAAGGGCATCTCTTTTCGTATTATCGCGCAATCGGGGTGAGAATGTCGCTGATATGAGTTGGGATTGCAGTCACTGAAACAAAGGCGGTTTTCCTTGCGGCGAGATCTATTTTCGAAATCTCAATCACCAACTTTCTTTTCCGAATGCGAAAATATTTGCTTGACAACCACCTACGTAGGAAGAAATGATCATCATCATAAAATAAGGGAAATCAGAGCTCGAATGGAGAGATTTAGGTGTTCCTTTTTCCCACGCGCCGTTCGAGAGTGAAAAGGTAGAGAAGTAGTATGAAAGTGGTTCGGCGATTCCTCTGCTAGGCATTTAGGTGTGAATTGAGTAATTATGTAGATGTAGATTCGAGCGTTCGTCCTCACCCATCCTATAGCACGGATCTCACACTTCCTGACTGCCAACTGTTTAATCCAATGGAGAATGCACCCCATGGAAAGCAGTACATGGATGATGAGAAGGTCAGTGATGCAGCAACACGTCGACCAGTGGAGTAGTACCATGCAGACATATAGGCTCTCCCAATAAGGTGGTGTCAGACTGTTGCATCGAACGGAGATTATGTGCAAAAATATGTTTTTGTACTGCCCAAAAAGCGGGAAATCTAGAATCCTGAATACAATCAATTTGCTTTAAGAAAAAAAAATGTGATCAATTATTTGTAGAACGCCTCTCATATCTTTCTGACAGACACCCTTTTTTAATTTTTGGCTTTCAGATCATTGATGAAGTGCATTTTGTGCCTTAGTCGGTTAGTTTTTACTATTTGGACTACTTAATGGGGCCATAGAGCTTGGGGCAAATAGAAAATTTCGAGGCACATGTTTTTATTAAGCGGTCGGCAGTACTTTAGTTCTGTCGTCCCCGTCACATTCCCTTCGCAATATGTGACAAGGCTGCAGATTTGCAGCGTTGTCAAGATGAAGGCGTCGTTCCCCCTATTTCGTCTAGCCAGAGGGTCGTCCCTTTCATCATGATTCAAAAGCCCGACAGCACAGTGCGTCTTTGCGGCGATTTTAAACTGATGGCCAATGCTCAATGTGTCGCGAATTCGTATTCCATTCCCAACAGACGGAATTATTGCCAAAGTTGTCGGGGAGCCAGTATTTTTCCCACATACAGTCCCAGGATTCCTACCCGCAGTTGCCATTAGATGCGGTTCCTCATACTTCCCTCGTCCTCAGCAACCTCTTCTGACTTTTCCCGTTTAATTGTTTGCGCTTTGGAACCTCGTCCATGCCCGGAATTTATCAACGGTAATTGGAGCAACTGATTCAAGACATTCCCTGCTGCATCAGTTATCTTGATGACATCTGAATAATTGGCTCCAGGGAGAAGTATCTTCAAAACCTGCAGTCTATTTTCCAACGCCTGCTGGAGAATGGCCTTCATTGCAAACTGGATAAGAGCAGTTTTTTCTCCATGAAGGTATATTTTCTGGGACCTAACGATGGACTCAATCCTATGAACGACCCCATCAAAGCCATGATCAGTCTGCAAATGCCCAAGAAATTAGAGAAGCTCTAGACCCTTTTGAGTAAGGTTTCGTAAAACGGTCAGTTCATTCTTTGGGGCATACAGATCTGCTAACCTCTTCGTTGGCTTTTGGCACAAGGGCGTTAAATCCATCTGGTCTGCGGATTTTCGGCTCGTTTTTCAGTCACTCAAGCTGTACTCGACTCCTGTCTGGCTTCCTTCTCTTTGCGTAAATCTTTAACCCTGGCCTGCGATCCACCCCAATATGGCATTGGTGACGTCTTGTTCCACCAGAAACTAGATGGTACTAAACAGCTCATCCTTTAACACTCAAAGACGCTTTCCGTTGAACTGTGTAATTATTCACAGGTGGAAAAGACGTTTACAGCTATTATTTTCAGAGTTACAAGTTTCACATTTTCCTGTATGGGCCGAAGTTCCTCCTTATCAACGACAACAGGCTATTGGTTTTTCTTATCTGACCCTCATTCCAAGCTCCTGGAGAGGACTGTTCACTGACTGCAGAGGGGGGTCCCTTTTCTCGTAAAGTATTGCTATGATGTTCATTACTATTCCATTGTTACCGCCAATTCTGATGCACTATCAGAGCTACTGATGAGGCCCGATCTAGAGTTAGATCGGCAGCAGACTCTCGTGTTCAATTGGCTCACACCTTCAAGCATACCCTTTCGGATTTTCCACTGATGGCATGTGAAGTCGCGACGATCATGGCTGTAGACAAACTTTTCAAGAAAATCATGTTAGCTGTCCAGTTGGGTTGGCCAGAGATCTCTTTGGGTGCAGATCAGGCGTGGTGTATGTTTATCCTCGTGCGGTATCAGCTCAGTGTTCTCCCGGGTTTCCTCATGCTTACCACAGAGGAACATTGCTGTCTAGCGGTTGTTCCCCTGTCCTTGCATCCATTTATATTCCAGTTGCTGCATGTGTCATTCTGGTGTATGACCCGCGTGAAGACATTTGCATGACATGACGGGCTTGTGGGGCGTTTGCAAGGAACCAGGATGCACTACCCGCCAGTTCTCTCCTTTGTCAGTCCTGGAGCATCTTTGGTTCAGTTTGCACGTCGATTTCGTCGGTCTGTTTTTGGGCAGCGTTGCTCTGTTTATACATATGTGATTTTTTTTTTAATCGTGTTGTTTCTGTAATTTTTACTGTGATGTTATGAGCCATACGCTAAATAAAAATAAATAAATGGGCAACATGTGGTCGATGCATTGTCCAGTTTTCTATAAGTAGCCAAGATGTCGTCCACAGCAGGAGCAAGGGTAGCTACCAGGTGTCGTGGTGGATCACAGAGGTTGGCAGTAGTCTGTGATGGATGTCGGCAGAAAGCTGGTGGTAAAATGTAAACGTTTATGGCCGGAAATGTCTCAAAAAATGTTCCAGGCTATTATGCCGTAGTCTAATGAATTTCATTTTAAAACCCGACATTTCGTCCCCATCTGCGGAAGACATTTTAAAGGGGGCCGTAGCTTTTATTCACACCCTGGCTCGCTAGTGGCTACAGCAAAATTACGCTTCCGCGGGCTTCCGCGCGGTGACATGACGTCACTTGTTTTGAATGCGCTAGCGCAATTCGCCATTGACTTCCTATTGATATTACTAAGGTGTTTTATAATCTCAATGGCTTCTCTGTACAGCCTTTCATGGTATTCACTTGTGGCTGCCAGTACTTGAGTCCTATCAAAATGAATGGGGTGGTCTCCTGTCTGCAAAACATGTCCCGCAACAACTGATCGGTCGATCTTCTACATTTGCCCTTGTTCTCTTCTAACCGTTTTCTGCCAGTTCTTTTTGTAGTACACACGTACACTTCCACACAGAAATGTTCAAATGTGTGTGAATTCCTAAGGGATCAAACTGATGAAGTCATCGAGCCATAGACTTACACACTACTTAAATTAACTTATGCTAAGAACAACAAATGGTTCAAATGGCTCTGAGCACTATGGGACTTAACGTCTGAGGTCATCAGTCTCCTAGAACTTAGAACTCCTTAAATCTAACTAACCTAAGGACAGCACACACATCCATGCCCGAGGCAGGAATCGAACCTGCGACCGTAGCGGTCGCGCGGTTGCAGACTGTAGCGTCTAGAACCGCTTGGCCACAACGGCTGGCTAAGAACAACACACAAAACCATGCCCGAGGGAGGACTCGAACCTCCGGCGGGAGGGGCCGCTCAATTTCCCCATAACTACACCGAATGCTATAAATTCCAGCTTTTTTCAACGGTTAGCGAGCATCTTTGACCGATTTAGGAGATATTGTATCCTGAGTGTGGGTGTGTAAATTACCTCGATGTTCCGCTTTTTCAAGATTTTTCTAATTGGGTCAGTCACGTCCTTAATGTATGGCAGGAAAACATCGCTGTGATTTCTGTGCGGTGCCTTGAAAGTTTTGTAGACAGAGACATTATTGCTTACCGTACCTATCATATAGGAGAACTTGCAAATAAAGACTTTGGTAAATCTGTGTATATGTCACCTTCTGCATTGTCATTGTATACTCGTAGTAATGTCTCTGTCTACAAAACTTTCAAGGCCGGGCACGTTAGGAACTCCAGTACCACCTCGTACAATAGCTACTGTAAGCCAACCATTACCATGTGTAAAAGAGTCGTTAATGTCAATGCTAAAATTAAGTCTGCATCCACAGAAAACACATGGTCTTTCTTATACTCTTACTACGAGTATACAATGACAATGCAGAAGGTGACATATACACAGATTTACCAAAGTCTTTATTTGCAAGTTCTCCTATATGATAGGTACGGTAAGCAATAATGTCTCTGTCTACAAAACTTTCAAGGCTGGGCACGTTAAGAACTCCAGTACCACCTCGTACAATAGCTACTGTAAGCCAACCATTACCATGTGTAAAAGAGTCGTTAATGTCAATGCTAAAATTAAGTCTACATCCACAGAAAACACATGGTCCGTCGACAAGTGCAGTAGCAGCAGTATTCTTCACTGTATTCTTCTTCTTGTCTGCAGCAGATGTTGTGAATTCGATGTTCTCGATTGTTTTGTAAATTGTCTGCTTAGAACGACGTCGAATACGTCTGTACGGCATCGTGGCGGCGTTCAATGCAGTTGCGTGTGCGGCAGTAGCAGCGCGAATGAGCCGCTGCGCGGCGATCGCTCGCTTATTTATCATGCGGCTGCTTGGACTTAGAATATTTTCACACTGCCAGCAGCGCGTTATCCCGGACGGGAGCACTAGCCGTACTAGAGTGCTCCCGTCCGCTGCTGGCGCGCCGCCACGTTGCGTAAGCCAAGGTCAGCGTTGCCAGGCGGGGTCAAAGGTCAACTGATAAGAACTTCAACATGAACATGCTGCTGCCTCCTTGAGCCCCCGGTTCGTGATGTACCCTTGTACGCCAGTATGACGATGACGAATACACGTTTCCAATGTGCGTTCACCGCGATGTCGGCAAACACGGATGCGACCATCATGATGCTGGAAACAGAACCTGGATTCATCCGAAAAAATGACATTTTGGCATTCGTGCCCCCACGTTCGTCGTTGAGTACACAATCGCAGCTTTGGTCTCCGAGCTGATAGTCCATGCTGCTGCAAACGTCGTCGAACTGTTCGTGCAGATGGTTGTTGTCTCGCAAGCGTCCCCTTCTGTTGACTCAGGGATCGAGACGTGGTTGCACGATCCGTTACAGCCACGCGGATAAGATGCCTGTCATCTCGACTGCTAGTGATACGAGGCCGTTGGGATCCAGCACGGCGCTCCGTATTACCCTCCTGAACCCACCGATTCCATATTCTGCTAGCTATCATTGGACCTCGACCAACGCGAGCATCATTGTCGTGATACGATATACCCATAATCGCGATAGGCTACAATCCGACCTTTATCAAAGTCGGAAACGTGACGGTACGCATTTCTCCTCCTTACACGAGGAATCACAACAACGTTTTATCAGGCAACTCCGGTCAACAGCTGTTTGTGTATGAGAAAGCGATTGGAAACTTTCCTCATGTCAGCACGTCGTAGGTGTCACCACCAGCGCCAATCTTGTGTGAATGCTCTGAATTCTAATCATTTGCATATCACAGCATCTTCTTCCTGTCGGTTAAATTTCGCGTCTGTGGCACGTCATCTTCGTGGTGTATCAATCTTAATGGCCAATAGTGTATTAATCGTGAGAAAGCTGCTGATTTACCAAGGAAATCAGCTGCACATGCGCCCTGTTGGGACATCACCACTGTAGCCATTTGGTAAGCCGGGTCGCAGAGCTGGTCATGAAGAAGTTCTTGATGAAGGCTCCCTCTTACAGTAGGGTGCTTCCTGCTGGAACCCCCTCCACGCCCTCTGATGGTCTGCTGTTGCCTGCAGCCTCGGCTCCCAGTGTGACGTGCACATGTGCCTGCTAATATGGAGCACATAGATTTTGATCCACTCTCCTCCTCCTCTGCCTCCTCTTCTCCCTCTTCGACAGAGATAGATTTTCCTCCACTGCTGCTGGTCGACTCCCCTTTGTCTCAGCTTCTGGGCTCTTCCAACCTCCCTCTCCGTTTTTGCGCCAGATGTCACGGCCCGCGCCTGGTCATTTGTAGCGCTGTGTCACCTTTTCGGGGGGGGGGGGGGAGGGGGGGAGCATTTAGTATCCCCATTGCCCCTGCTAGGAGACATCACAAAGGAGGAAGACGAGCTGGCACGGGTAGCACAGTGGAATAATTTGCATGGAGGGTGGCAGATCAGATCTGCTGGCGAAGGTTTTTA
This sequence comes from Schistocerca serialis cubense, assembly GCF_023864345.2. Lineage (NCBI taxonomy): Eukaryota > Metazoa > Arthropoda > Insecta > Orthoptera > Acrididae > Schistocerca > Schistocerca serialis. Next base: position 393,976,651 of record NC_064646.1, on the reverse strand, counting down.
CCTACCGACGGCAGCAGGTCGAGTACGGTAATGCTTACCCAGACTTCAATCACTGCAGACCTCGCCTTGGGCTTCGCACCACGTGTTGTTTGCTGAGTGCTTAGCCACAAGCCGTCAAGACCAGCCACGTGGTGAGTCAATGCTGTTCCTGTCTCTATGTGGGTTCAGACACTCTGCTTCCCATCGATTGAATCACGTCTTAAGTTGGCCTGAAATGGGGTTCTGTTGCCTGGATATTATCAAGAGACAGTCAGCCTGATTAAGTTATGTAGCGGTATTGTCACGCCGATGCAGATACTAACACAATGTCCTCTGCTTTTAAGTAATGTGATGTGTGTATCAAATGTTTGTAAGATTGGATTTTCAGACTTTCCACCTCAGTCGCTAGTGGCAGCAGTTCTATGTGAAGACACGCTGGTGCCTACTGCCTAAGTCCCATGGGCCAGCATCAGTTTTAACTTTCTGGACGGGTAATATCAGATTCCCATTTACACACAGAGAATCTTGTTGTATAATATTTCTCTAGAAACTGCTACTCAAGTTTTGTAACTGATCCTGCAACCTCTTGGCTAAAATTCGTTGTGTAAGTGATCTATACTCAGTCTTCCTCTCCCGAATTCTGCAACACACTGAAACCCATATTCAGGACTTCCCCAGAGACCGTTTGTGTGGCTTGGAACATCTGTGCATGTTACTCAGAACCTCGTTCTCTTCAGTGTAGTTACAGATCACATCAAATCTGCACATAGATGTTAATACTGAAATTTCTGACCTTATATGTTTGTAGCCAACATTGGTTCAAATGGCTCTGAGCACTATGGGACTTAACAGCTGAGGTCATCAGTCCCCTAGAACTTAGAACTACTTAAACCTAACTAACCTAAGGACAGCACACATATCCATGCCTGAGGCAGGATTCGAACCTGCGACCGTAGCAGTCGCGCGGCTCCGGACTCCACGCCTAGAACCGCTCGGCCACCGCGGCCGGCTAGCCAACATTGTTTTTAAATTATTTAGCCTAGCAATTTTTCGTTTTTTACTAAATTTTACTGTCCAAATTATAACATTTCACACAATAATATCACAATAACATGAAATAAAATTAAATTTATAAATAACTAACTCTGTGCCGTGTAATGCACTCACAGTGATATGCAGCTTGTTTCTCTATGAAGCTATACTTTATACCATTCTTTTATTCTCTGGAACAAGTACCTTCCACATAATTTTTGAAGTCATAACGGGAACAACAGTAATTCTGTTGGTAACTTTAAAGAATCCGTCTAGATCGCAAAAATAAACATCATTTGTGATACAGACTGATTGCTTTCTGTTAAACGCCCAGACTATTTTTGAATTTAATTTCATATTCCGATCATTGTTGTTATCAGTTGAATTCCAGTCTGATGCACGTAGTGAGGCGTACATTGAATATTTCATAATTGTGAAATGTACTGTGTTTGCTTTTAGCAAATTTATTGAGTTAGTTTTGGCGCCAGGATAAAATGTTTATTTTGGTTTTAACCCTGTTTTATCTCAGTGTTGGATGGATTTACTCTTCAAAATGTCATTATCATATAGGTTCAGGACCAGATCTTCAAGTTATCTCCACATAACACTTGTGCGCAGAAGTATCCATCATATTACAAGTATGGCGTTGAATACTGAGAGGAGATATATTTAGCTTCTCCTGTTTTGCTATTATCTCATTGACATACCAAGTTAACATGACGTCACTGGTGAAGTATTCGTTCTAGACGTTATCCCGGTCAAGATCTGGGTATTTTTCATGCGTTTAGTTTTATTGCCGTGACATCATTAGCACGCTGTAAATAATTTGGTCGTTTTTTCCCTTGTAAATTTATTTCTTGGACGTTAAATACCCTTGTTCTGCATATCTTTTCTGTTTGGGCAACTATCGAAGCGTAGACAAAATCCAGACAGCAAGGCAGCTTTGAAATTTATTGCTTATTTATCTAATAAAACGAGGAAGAATTATCTTAGACTTTTCACTCAAGATTTACGGTCAACAAGATACGTTGAACGAAATTGATACTGTCTTCCTTTAGTGCATATAGAGTGGTAGGACTAAGTATATTAGTATTCTAATGACTCTACGCATTAGAGAAATGAGTTCACACCTCTGCAGCGCACTTAACACTGTTCCCGAAGTGTAGTTTTCATGGTAAACTCGTCGTGATCTTAAGAGGTGGAGGCGCTGATGGCTCCTACTATAACTGTATTATTCGTATATATTTTTAGGACATTTTCCCACACATGGCCCCTTTGTGGAGAAGTGAGGGGCAGGTAATATTTTGAATATTTCAGCACGTGCAAAAGGTTCTCTACACGCCAGTCTGTGTTATTAACAGCACAGATAACGCCAGAGGAAAAAATTGTCGTTTCTTTCTGGATTTCACATCGTTTAGTTGCGCAATGTATTACGACTGGCTGAACAAACAACGATAGATTTTTCCCCTCGAGCTATGTGATTAGAAACTTGCAGACGACGCTTTCGGGTGACAACAGCAATTCGTGCTGCACGCTTTCGATTTGGAAACAAAAGACGGTCTCTCTCAATGGAGTTGGGACATCAGCAATCTGAACCTTGCATAATAAACAGAATAAAGTGAGAATTTCAGAACGACTGTTTCTGATCTTCGACAAGATAATTGACGGAATCTCGGTATAAAATTTTTAACTATTGGAGTGAGAAAGCGACACATAAGCGGCGCGGCGCGGCGCACAGAAGGCTTTTGAAATGCGTCGTGTTTTAAAGATTACTGGGGTCACGCGAACGGAGGCGGAGTTGTGTCGAAACGTGGGCGGGCTTCCCTTTTTAACAGCACGTAGCAACGCCACCCCTCAGCTTGTGCGCCGACGTCTGGAAGCGAGAACAGGTAAAGCTGCTGCAGAATAAGGCTTTTAACGAGCAAGGCTTTCAAGTGAGACGAATCTGTTCATAGAATAATGTAATTTGCTAACAGTTCAACCATCGAACTTCATAAAAGATGTAAACTGTGCTCTAAGCCCGGCCACGAGCCAGTCAACTACCATCCTGGTAACGTTCGGTGCACTTGAGTTTGCCGACCACGCCTCAAGGTCGAACTCTTTGCCTTCAGCCTACGACAGTCTGTCTCTTATAATCCAAATACGACACTGCCCTGCTAGTAATGTCGTGCATAGTGTATGTCTTTGGAATCAAAACCACTCGTCATTGCCCTGAAGTCCTTACTCGGTACGCCCATTTACTGTGACTATGCAGACTTCCTACTTCGACCTGCACTCGCGAGCATACTCCAAAGTTTATCCGTTTCTTCGCGTTGTCAGATAACTTTTTTTTTGTGGCAGTTTACTAATACACAGCGTCACCGGTTCAGATCCGGTCGAACTGTCTCGGTGGACTAGTGAGAGGGGACTCAAAGCAACACCTGAATAACAGCCGAGCGTAGCACGTTGAAGGTGTGGCGGTGGAACTTCAAGTTCCGTAACACCCTCCGACGGTGGAAGTACAGAGGAGGGGTGCAGTAATGCGCCAACTCTATGGTAAAAAAAAAAAAGTGGCTGGACGCGAGCAGGCCACTGCTAGTGAATGTACGAAAACGAACAGAAAAACGTGGTCGTATTGTCAGATAACGATTGGCCTCTGGTCGTATGAAGGTATCCGCTGTTAACAGTTTTAAGGGACAGTTTGGTTGTTTTGAGAAACTGCACCGTAGATTTCAATAAAATCTCATAAATAATTGCAAAGGATTTTTAAAAGGTATAAATAGTTTAAGTTCTTTATTTTAAAATATGCATTAAGAATTTTTACAATAATAACATATAACAACCTCAAAAGTTGATGTATGTTTCAGCACAATATAAAGTTCATTTCAAGAATCATCTTACTACAGCACCTGAATGGGCCTTAACATTTCTTTCATCATCCTGTTATGTAAATACACACAAACAATGGCAATGGCTACACTTTAACAATGTTTACATGTTTTAATAAACATTCATATCCATCCGATTAGCAACAACTTTTAATTGACATTTGCGCTGGCGAACGTACGAGCGGCGTTTAGTAAGTAATGCAGCTCTTTTTTTTCTGAGAGCAGGTTGGTTTTATTCAGAATTCCGATACACTATACTATTTACCACTATTTTGATTACAAAACTATTGATCAACATCATTTCCGTTCAGTTGACTACCTTACGCAACCTTACTGGAAGGGCAGTCTGCCCTCATGACACCACTCTACTGGTCAACGTCAGAGCCAAGATTTTGCTGCATAAATAACCTCCCCATCATCCGCGCACTGCCTCCTACGGAGTGCATTTTCCATTGGGCAAAAAGGACGGAAGTCGGAAGGTGCGAGATCTGTGATGTACGGTGGATGAGGAAGAACAGTGAGCTCCTCTCGGGTGCGCGGACTTTCTTGAAACCTTGCGTTATCTTGGAGAAGAATAGATTAGTTTGCATTTTTGTGGGGATTAATACGCTGAAGTCGTTTCCCCAGTTTCCTGAGGTAGTACAGTACATTTCAGAGTTGATTGTTGCACCATGAGGGAGGACATCAAACAGAATAACTCCTTCGGAGTGATATGTGGCAGTAGTTACAATGGGTGCGGTATTCGGGCCAGAAAAATATTTTTCACACGGTTTGTACGGTTTTGAGCAAGATGTGGGTAACTACCACGTAGACAAAGATTCAGTGGCATTCAGTAAATAATGTAACATTTTTTCTCGGCCATTTGCGGGGGAAAACATACGGAACTTGTTGCGGGATATTATGGAAATATTCCCGCTTCAGCTCCTGTACTTTCATGAAGTACCGATTGTAGATGGCGCTACAATTAGCCTTCAGAATGACGTCTGCATGGGAGGTGCGTTCGAAGCAAAGCGCTGTCATTGAATTTCTTTCGGCGGAAAACCAGAGCATCGCAGATATTCATAGGTACTTGTCCGGCCGCTGTGGCCAAGCGGTTCTAGGCGCTTCAGTCTGGAACCGCGCGACCTCTACGGTCGCAGGTTCGAATCCTGCCTCGGGAGTGGATGTGTTTGATGTCCTTAGGTTAGTTAGGTTTAAGTATTTCTACGTTCTAGGGGACTGATGACCTCAGACGTTAAGTCCCATAGTGCTCAGAGCCGTTTGAGCCATAGGCACTTGCAAAATGTCTGCAGAGATCTGGCATTGAACAAAAACATTGTGAGTCGTCGTATGAGGTGTCTGTCATCGCAGGCCAGTCCGTTCTCCGGCGTGCAGGCCAGCGTCACACAGTTGAGACTCCTCCAATATTGGAACGTGTGAACACTCTCATTCCAGGTGACCGAACGATCACAAACAAACACCTCGCTGCACAACTAGATGTCTTTGTCTGTAGTATTGACACACTCGTCCACCAGTTTGGGTAAAGGTGTGTGCCGCTGGGTTCCTCTCCGCCTAACAGAAGACCGTGAAGAGCAACGAACGACCATCTGTGCGGAATTGCTCGCGCGTTACGAGATTGATGATGACAATTTTTTGTGGTACATCGTCACAGACGGTGAAACATGGGTCAGTACCTTCCAACCGGAAACAAACCGGCAGTCCCTAGAGTGGTGCCACAACACCTTTCCTCCGAAGAAAAAGTTCAAAGCTACTACCTTGGCCAGTAAAGTCGTTGACAAAGTTGTCATTAGCAGGAATCTAACGTTAGAGGTAGAGCTGACATATTTCGGTTGATCATGGGAACTCCTCCCGAACAGGCCATGAAGGCCCAAAGGACCGACTGGCCGCCGTGTCATCCTCAGACCACAGGCGTCACTGGATGCGGATAAGGAGGGGCATGTGGTCAGCACACCGCTCTCCTGGCCGTATGTCAATTTCCGAGACAGGAGCAGCTCTTTCGCAATCAAGCAGCTCCTCAGTTAGCCTCACGACGGCTGAGTGCACCCCGCTTGCCAACGACGCTCGGCAGACCGGCTGGTCACCCATCCAAGTGCTAGTCCAGCCCGACAGCGCTTAACTTCGGTGATGTGACGGGAACCGGTGTTACCACTGCCACAAGGCGGTTGGCATGGTTGATCATGGAAGTATCAACTAATTAATACGAATACATCATATCACTTACCATGTTTTGCAGGCAATAACTCTGTTTCTCATCCACTTTCCCTTTTCCATTATTCACAGCTGAGGACTTTATGTACGTGGCTTCCTTCCAGCACTTTTCGAATCTATGTGCGACTCCGCTCTTTGGTTTTTCTATTTCCTGTGTCCATTTGCGATGCAACGGCTCGCATAGGTGATATACATTGGATGGGATCCCCAAACAAATGCTACGTTCAGGTCGCACATTCAGTAAACTTAGTAATAAATAAATAAATAAAATAAATATTTTAAAAACACCTCAACAGAGCCACAAGTGACTATGGTAGAGATAAATAATTGAACTGAACTCCTAAAATATCCAAGGAAGTAGTTCAGAAAGGATGGTGTGCCAGTTGGAGCGCAGCAGTGCAACAAATCGTTATCTTACATGTAACAGAAAGATTCTCGATTTGAAAGTATCAGAAAGTAGCTAAAAGAATAAAAATCTGTGTAACAGTAGCAATATGTACAAATGAAACGGGAAAACGCTACAAAGATGATTTCTGCTTTAATTGTAATGCGACGTGCCGCGAGTTCTAATTATCACCTCTTACTTAAAAAAGTCGCACGCAATTTGATCTGAATTTATACTCTCGCAGTAATGGCTTCATAACCTTTAGACATAAGATTACTACTTCCGTAAGAAATAAAAGTGCATTTCCTGTACGAGACAGATGTCATAATTCCGTGAATAACGTTGTTACCCACTAAGCAAACTGCAAGAATTTAGGGGATTACATATAAAATAAAAACTGCTTAAAAGTTCTTACAATTCAAGTAGCAGGATCCTTGTACATGCTCTTAATAATAAAATGTCGGTCGGTATATATACTAGTAAGACAAGCTCACATGCGCATCACATATCCCTATTCATGTACAGTGGTGGCGCAAGACGAAAGTTGGAAAGAAAATGTTGCATCAAATGAGCTGATGTATACAATAATAATAGTTATAACAAATTTTATTAGTATGCTATGCAATTATTGTTGTTGTTGTTGCGGTCTTCAGTCCTGAGACTGGTTTGATGCAGCTCTCCATGCTACTCTATCCTGTGCAAGCTTCCTCATCTCCCAGTACCTACTTCAGCCTACGTCCTTCTGAATCTACTTAGTGTATTCATCTCTTGGTCTCCCTCTACGATTTTTACCCTCGACGCTGTCCTCCAATGCTAAATTTGTGATCCCTTGATGCCTCAGAACATGTGTTACCAACCGGTCCCTTCCTCATGTCAAGTTGTATCACAAACTCCTCTTCTCCCCAATTGTACTCAATACCTCCTCATTAGTTATGTGATCTACCCATCTAATCTTCAGCATTCTTCTGTAGCAACACATTTCGAAAGCTTCTATTCTCTTCTTGTCCAAACTATTTATCGTCCATGTTTCACTTCCATACATGGCTACACTCCATACAAATACTTTCAGAAACGACTTCCTGACACTTAAATCTATACTCGAGGTTAACAAATTTCTCTTCTTCAGAAACGCTTTCCTTGCCATTGCCAGTCTACATTTTATATCCTCTCTACTTCAACCATCATCAGTTATTTTGCTCCCCAAATAGCAACGCTCCTTTACTACTTTAAGTGTCTCATTTCCTAATCTAATTCCCTCAGCATCACCCGACTTAATTCGACAACATTCCATTATCCTCTTTTTGCTTTTGTTGATGTTCATCTTATATCCCCCTTTCAAGATACTGTCCATTCCATTCAACTGCTCTTCCAAGTCCTTTGCTGTCTCTGACAGAATTACAATGTCATCGGAGAACCTCAAAGTTTTTATTTCTTCTCCATGGATTTTAATACCTACTCCGAATTTTTCTTTTGTTTCCTTCACTGCTTGCTCAATATACAGATTGAATAACATCGGGGAGAGGCTACAACCCTGTCTCACGCCCTTTCCAACCACTGCTTCTCTTCCATGCTCCTCGACTCTTATAACTGCCATCTGGTTTCTGTACAAATTGTAAATAGCCTTTCGCTCCCTGTATTTTATCCCTGCTACCTTTAGAATTTGAAAGAGAATATTCCAGTCAATATTGTCAAAAGCTTTCCCTAAGTCTACAAATGCTAGAAACATAGGTTTGCCTTTCCTTAATCTTCCTTCTAAAATATTATTGATATTATTGTTGCAATGACAAAAAATATAATAAACAATCACAAATTAAAACAGACGAATTTCTCGGCTTTTCGCCTAACTATGTTTTTTAATGATTACGTCACAGCCGCTATTTCCGTTTCAATTCATAGTACTGACAGCGCAGATAGTCTCTCTTGCCTCAAGTAGGTCTTAATCGATTTTTACTCCGAGAAACTTCTCTCGGCTGAAGCAGAACTGTTCGGAACTGTGAGCACGATTCTGATTGTTATGTAAGGTCGCTTCTTCCAAATTATTTTGTAAAATGCATTGAATAAGTTGTTTTACGCCTTTGATTCAGCCCAGTCGATTAGATTTCAAAACTTGTATGTGACTATTTATGCCTTCGCTGAGTCATTACAGTCCTTGAGAAGGTCATCCTTGGATAAGGATTCCAAATAATTGGTATGGTAAATAAAACCAAATCGTCCAACAAATTCATTGCGTCGATTACTGCAACATCTATCATTGCTTTTAAAGTTAGCTGTGTACTGCATTTCAACAGAATGTGTAGGTTTATCAATTTGTTCTTAACCGAACGTTCGGTTTTCTCAGTGGTATTCTTTTTTTTTAAACAAAACTGAGACAAACAATGGGGATTTTGGAACGCTTGTTTCAAAGCCTATATTACGGAATTCTTGTATCCAGTCACGAAATTAACGTAAGATATCTAAAGCGACCTTCAAGTTCGCTTGAAACGATTGTCGTAGTTTACTTATATTCTTCACACGTAGTAAAATCTCGTACCACACGAGCATTGCAACAATATACTCGAAAGTTAGCACTTCGTTCAAGACTGATTCACAGTCTCTAAGAGTTTCGGAATCATTAGTTTTAATTTTCAGGTCATTCACGCTTGAGATTACCTCATAAAACTGCAAAAATATCGCTTCTACTGCTCCCATTCTATTTTCACACCGTGTTTCAGACAGAGGTTTTAATGTCAGTTTTATTTTTGTACGACCCAAATGTTTGCTTCACTTGTAAAGAGCACATCAACTTTATTGATGGAGCCTAAAAACGTTTTAGCTGTTGTAGAAGTGTTATATGCGTTTATCGAAAGTAGAGTCTAACAATGGCATCCACACGGCGTGATGAATGCTCGTGGATTAATGTTAAATATTGTTCTTCTGATACGTTTATTAGTGCCAGTCATATTGGCTCCGTTATCACATCCATGTCGTCGACAGTTTTCGGTATCTAGGCCACTATTTTTTAGTTCCTCTAAAATGGCATTTCTTAAACACTCTCCCGTTGATTCTGCGACAGCATTAAACCCAACGAAATGTTCCATTATCTCTCCAACTGAGGAATTGCAAAATCTTAATATTACTGACATATGTTTCATACGGTTCACATTCCTGGTACAATCGACGATGAAGGTATAATATTTTGCTTGTCTGACTATTTTTATAATTTCGTAATAACAGATATTTGTACTAATGCAGTTAATTCCTTTTCGATGCCGTGGTTCAGATAATGCTGACAAAGTTGATTTTCATTAATACGTTTCAAGTGCTCTTTTGGTATTAAATCATTTTTGGATAACAATTTATAAAGGTGTATAAAATTCCCGCTGTTTCCGCTATCGTTCAGGAGAAAGGATTCTCGATGAGCTCTAAACGTCAAATTGTGTGAGGCTAAGTAGTTGATAATATCGATCAATCTTCAAACAAGTTGTACCAACACCTTTGTAATTCCTTAATCATTCTTTCGATTTCCTTACAGAATTCTACTTATTTCATCATGCACTTCATGTGTCCTTGACTTTGTTTATGTCTTTACAAAGGTGTATAAAATTCCCGCTGTTTCCGCTATCGTTCGGGAGAAGGGATTCTCGATGAGCTCTAAACGTCAAATTGTGTGAGGCTAAGTAGTTGATAATATCGATCAATCTTCAAACAAGTTGTACCAACACCTTTGTAATTCCTTAATCATTCTTTCGATTTCCTTACAGAATTCTGCTTATTTCATCATGCACTTCATGTGTCCTTGACTTTGTTTATGTCTTTACAATATCCTACTCAGATTTCCCAGTCAAAACGCGCTTCTTTTACCATCTGTGTTTGCAAATGTATAAAAAAAGTCTACATGGAAAGCAATAAATTTATCTTGAGAAATGGACTAAGCCAACCATCTGTGATGATGTTTTTCGCCATGACTCAGTTTTTTAGTATTATGAAATTTAGTAAAAAGTATTTTATTTGCGTCTTCAAGGTAAATTTCATCAGATTTCTCTAGGTATTGTTGGAGACCGTTTGTAATTAAGTCATGACGCTGCGAATTTGTTCCTGGAAATACCCGCTTCCCCGGATCTAATTCTGTAAATGACTGCCATATATGAAGAGCTTGCTCTTCATTTAGTGAGTCACAAATCTTTTCACTTTTTAACTCTTTATTCTGCTGAGACTCTTGGATCACAGCAGTTTCATCTAACTCTGATACCGTATCAGAAAGGGCAACAGATTCACTCGACTCTGAAGCTGGTTCTGTTAAAGAAACTGAAGAAACCTGCAGAAGACACAATTCTCAGAAGCATCTGAAGCAGTTAGACTTGAAGAAAATTTTTTAAGGATTTCGTTGTACTTAAATCATCATCATCATTTAAGACATTATGCCTTTCAGCGTTCAGTCTGGAGCATAGCCCCCTTATAAAATTTCTATATGATCCCCTATTCAGTGCTAACATTGGTGCCTCTTCTGATGTTAAACCTATGTACTTAATGTAATTAAATATAACTGTCTAAGCCTGTCTTCTTCTTTGAGATGTCCTGGGTTCCCATTTCCTCCCTAAGACCCTGTCTCATGAGGGTTCTCCAGACATGATGGTCTAAGAAATATTTTTTGTTAAGTAGGCGGATAAGTAAAGTAGTTAAAGTACTCGTTGTTGTAGTGTAGAGAGAGTAGTATGTGCGACGATCATACGTGGCGGAATAATTTTTGTATTCTGCCTTGTATGACGGCAGAATAAATAAGATTAAGATATAAAAATTATTTACGAAATACTTACGTGAATTTGCGACGGTGAAATAAATAACGTTTTACAGATAAATAAATATACTAAGAAATATATACTGAATTACCTTACAAATATCAAATAAATCACAACACTGTGATAAATGTATTAAAATATAAATAATAACCTATTTACAATAAACAAATAACAAACTTTTCACTTAAGGGTAGCTCAATACGCAGTTCAGTTGAAGGGAAATGGTCATCACTAAAAACGGCCATCACAGAAATTGGAAAGAAAAACGTAGGCACATAGAAAGTAACTGTGAAGAAAACAGGTAACAGAAGAAATGCTTGAATTGACCGATGAATAAGGAAGTACAAAAATGTTCAAGGAAAATTAGGAATACAGAAATGCAAGTCACTTAGGATTGAAATAAATAGGAGGTGTGGGGAAGCTAAGGCGAAATGGATGCATGGTTGCATGAAAAATGTGAAGAAATCGAAAAAGATATGATGGTCGGAAGAACTGTCTCAGCATACAGAAAAGTCAAAACAACCGTCGATGAAATTAAAAGCAAGCGATTTAACATTAAGAATGCAAGAGGAATTCCACACTTAAATACAGTGGGTAGATGGAAAGAGTAGCTAAAAGGCCTCTTTGAGGGGGAAGACTTGTCTGACGACGTGATGGAAGAAGAAAGAGGAATCGATTCAAGGAGATAGAGGTCAGTTACTAGAATCAGAATTTTAAAGAGCTTTGGAAGGCTTAAGAACGAGTAAAGCAGAAGGGACAGATGACATTCCATAGGAATTCCTAAAATTATTGGTGGAAGTGGTAACAAAACTACAAGTCACGTTGGTGTGTAGCTTGTATGAGACTGGCGATAAATATCTGATTTTCGAAAAATCATAATTCACACAATTCCGAAGACTGTAAGAGCTGACAAGAGCAGGAATTAAGTTGGTGAGAAGAATAGCATACAGCAGAGTGGAAAAGAAAACTGAGTATGGGTTAGATGGCGATCACTTTTGCTTTAGGAAAGGTAAACACATCAGAGAAGCACTTATGACGTTTCGGTAGATACTGGGGGTAAGACTACGGAAGAATCAAGAAATGTTCATAGGACTTATCGACCTGGAGAAGGAGAAAAATTGGAATAAAAATTGGGAAAGACGGGTAATAAATATGTTCAATAACAAGAGGGAACAATAAGAGAGGAAGACAAAGAACGAAGTGCTCGGATTAAAAAGTGTGTGAGATACTGACGTAGGCTTTCGTCCCTGCTGTTCAATCTATACATCGAAAAAGCGATGATGGAAGTAAAAGAAAGGTTCAAGAGTGGAATTAAAATTTGTAATGAAATTTGTGGCGAAATTTGTGGCGGTTCGCATCAGACCAGTCAGACACCTTATGACGGGTATATCCCGCGTGTATCGTGTAGTAATCGATCTATCCGAACCGGTCTACAGTTCGCATGGGACGCTGCTCCATATGTATACACCTTAGGTGCATCGTGTAATAGGAGATTAGCTTTCGTCATGTTGCCAGAAGACCGTAGAAAAGTATTGCTACACATCTACGGAAATAAATACGGATAACTAAATAACTAAAATTTTAACAATCTGAACAACTTTTTTGCGAGACCCCACAGGCGAGAGGCCGTCAGGTGTTGCCGACTGCTAACGCCGCCACTACTCTTGTGGGTCTGGTGAGACTATAAGCATGTCGACACATGTTGGAGCATATACTGTACTCGAACATTATGAATCACCTTGAAGAAAATGACTTATTGATACATAACCAAGACGGATTCAGAAAATATCGTTCTTGGTCAACACAGCTAGTTCTTTATTCCCATGAAGTAATGAATGCTGTCGACAAGCGATCTCATATCGATTCCATATTCCTAGATTTCCAGAAGGCTTTCGATACCGTTCCCCACAAGCGACTATTAATCAAATTGGTGCGTATGGAGTATCGTATCAGTTGTGTAACTGGATTCGTGATTTCCTCCAGAGAGGTCACAATCGTAGTGATAGACGGTAAATCATCGAGTAGAACAGAAGTGATATCTGGCTTTCCGAAAGGTAGTGACATAGGCGCTCTGCAGATCCTGATTTACATAAATGATCTAGATGATAATCTGAGCAGCCCCCTTAGACTGTTTGCAGATGACGCTGTAAGTTACCGACTAATAAAATCGTCAGACGATCAATTCCAATTACAAAATGATCTAGAGGGAATTACTGTACGGTGCGAAAAGTGGCAGTTGGCATTAAACAAAGAAAAGTGTGAGGTCATCCACATGGGTACTAAAAGAAACCCGATAAATTTTGGGTACACTATAAATCGCACAAATCTAAGGCCTGTCAATTCGACTAAATACCAAGAAATTACAATTACGAGCAACTTAAAATGGAAAGACCACATAGATAATATTGTGGGGAAGGCAAAACAAAGACTTCGGTTAGTTGGCAGAACACTTAGAAGATGAGACAAACCCACTAAAGAGACAGCCTACATTACCCTTGTCCATCCTCAGCTAGGATATTGGTGCGCAGTGTAGGATCCTTACCAGGTAGGATTGGCGGAGAACATCGAAAAAGTGCAAAGCACGGCAGCTCGTTTCGTGTTATCGTGCAATAGAGGTGACAGTGTCACTGATATGATACACGGATTGGGGTGGCAGTCACTGAAACAAAGGCGGTTTTCTTTGCGGCGAGGTCTGTTTACGAAATTTCAATCACCAACTTTCTCTGACGGCTGTGAAAATGTTTTGTTGACAACCACCTACGTAAGAGAAATGATTATCAAAATAAAATAAGAGAAATCAGAGCTCGAACGGAAAGATTTCCGTGTTCCTTTTTCCCACAAGCCATTCGAGAGTGGAATGGTAGAAAAAAATGGCTCTAAGCATTATGGGACTTAAGATCTGAGGTCATCAGTCCCCTAGAACTTAGAACTACTTAAACCTAACCAACCTAAGGACATCACACGCATCCATGACCAAGGCAGGATTCGAACCTGAGACCGTAGCAACCGCGTGGTTCCGGACTGAAGCATCTGGAACGGCTCGAGAACAGCGGCCGGACGGAATGGTAGAGAAGTAGTATGAAAATGGTTCTATGAACCCTCTGCCAGGCACGTAAGTGTGAATTGCATAGTAACCATGTAGCTGTAGATATAGACCATTCGAGACAGAGGGGTTGGCGGACACTGCAGGCAGATTGTAGATATGGCGATGGACCATTTCTCAGACTTCCAAGACATTTCTCAATACTTTGTGGTCGGACGCCAGCCGCCAACATAGGGTGGTTCAGGAGGCTATGTGGAGCCAGCTTATTAGGTCTTACACGCGGCACGAGCACTCCTCCGTCCTACGTCCAATACTTCGGTGGCGGCCAGGGCCACTTCCACAACGTTTTCCCACACGAGCGACATGTCATCATTCGGCGTCTCCCTCTCTTCCCCCACTCTCTCTCTCTCTCTCTCTCACACACACACATCCGCATTAATTACCTTCACTTGGGCTCATGCTATGAGCTTTAAACATAATTTGACCAGGGTGCACTCTCCGATCAACGTCATTTCGGGGGTGCACTCTGTCCTGACCTCATATTTTTGGATGGTAGCGAACGACGGCATCTAAAAACTCTTGTGAAGGATTTTTTGGAAGTAAATGGCATCGGCGTTTAGACTTGCCTGCCCGTTTTCCCGACTTAGCCTATAGAGCACTTCCGGGATACGTTGGGGAGACGTAACGCAGCTCGCCCACATGTGATGAGGACCATCCAAAAATCGTCAACCTCCCAACTACAAGAACTCCTTGCCAACCTTGAGGCCAATGTGGGAGCACGTTGCGGAGCATGCATAGTCGTTAATGACGGCGGCACACCTTATTACGAAGCACGTCACGCCTTTTGTAATGTGCAGTGGACCACCATGAATGGCGATGACTGCGGCGTAATTACTGTCTTTGAATGAACGTTCATTGTTGTTCATCTCCTTGTGTATTTGGTTCGGTTACCTTTGGCATTATACGTAGCAGTTCTTTCTATGCCCGCATCTCGTGGTCGTGCGGTAGCGTTCTCGCTTCCCACGCCCGGGTTCGATTCCCGGCGGGGTCAGGGATTTTCTCTGCCTCGTGATGGCTGGGTGTTGTGTGATGTCCTTAGGTTACTTAGGTTTAAGTAGTTCTAAGTTCTAGGGGACTGATGACCATAGATGTTAAGTCCCGTAGTGCTCAGAGCCATTTGAACCATTTTTTTGAGTTCTTTCTATGTATGGTCCAACTTTCATCGCGCTGTGTTACTTGCTAGTGACGCACAATGCGAAACTTACTTTCGTCCGTAGTTTTTGCACACCAGAGAGTTAAAGTTAGAAAGAACTAATTTCGATTTCAGGTAAGTACTGAGACCTTAAAAAGCTTTTAGTGAAAGCACACAGAACTATACGTATTGCATTGTTCTAGGTGTAATAAAAATTAGAGTGGAAAGAATAAACCTATGAAATTAGTGTAATTTTTTGTTTTAGTACTGGAAGTTTTTAATTCTGTAATATGCAAATTAAATCATTTTCCATAATAAAAAGTGCAACAGAAATTCGAAAACGATCATCGGATTTTATACTGAAACGTAAAACATAGGATACTGTTTAACTGTGTAGTTTACCGAACACGCTGAGAACATATTTTGTTATGTTTGGTCGGTTTCCAATATTTCCATCTCACGGCGTTCACCTAGAGAGATTTTTGAGTTACACTCGTAGGAAATGTAAAGTCAAATGACAGAAATAAAACCACTGCAGTTGAAGTAAAGAGAGCAACCAGAGTTCATGCATATAAAAGAAAATATCTTTTGAACGAGTCCACTTATGAATGAAATGTGATTTCTTTACACTTTAGACTACTTTGTGGTCGGACGCCAGCCGCCAACATAGGGTGGTTCAGGAGGCTATGTGGAGCCAGCTTATTAGGTCTTACACGCGGCACGAGCACCTCTACACATATCGAGAAAAATACATACAGCAGGGATACCGGTGGAGTGTGCATTCAGATGCCCATAACACGATTTTTTTGCCAATATATGTTGACTTCAAAACCCACGGGATTGCATTGCGGCGTTGGTTTTCTTCATAAAAACTCTGCAGATTTGGAATGTAATCACACTGCTAGCACATACGCATCCCTCTCAAAAGTACCGTGAGTTTTGTACACGTGCCTCTTAAGCTAGTTGACAATTTGCATTCAATGATTGGAATGAATACCAGTTAAATCTTCGAAGAGATAGCTTCAATGGTGTTATGCCTGTTTGCGACAAGTTTCGCAGCTCAGCTTTCACTGATAATAAAAGAAGAGAGAGCCACCGATATATTTTAGGTTTTCTACTACTCTTGATCGAAATTCCGAGTCTCTGCTATCAAGAAAAATTCCTGAGGCTTCTTCCTAGGCCGCCGAAGCAAGAATTTCGAATTATATCTAATTTTGATCTAGGATATGCAACAATTCAGCGATTTATCACAATCAGAAATATTTTTATGGTTTCGTTCATATTTCTGGTACAAACTTGGACGGAATGGCAAGAAGTGTATTTCTCAAGAAGGCAGGTTTCTTAACATCGAATGTAAATTTGCGTGCTTGGAATATTTCCTGAGGGTATTTATCTGGAGTGCCGTCATGTGTGGAAATAAAAGCGGACGACACAATATGAGACATCAAGGAATCATCAATTTAGTAGTGGGGGAAGTGTGTGGCGTAGAGATTACAGACGAGTACAGGAAGTAATTTCAAATGGATGTAGATTGCATCGGTTGTTTGGAGATGAAGAACGATGTACAAAATACAGTATCTAGGAGAGATGCATCAAACCAGTCTACGGACGGAATACCACAACAGCAACCCCTGTCAGAAGGAAAATGAAGCACTAATTACACATACTAATTCTTTACACCTTCAGTAGTAGTATTGAGTTTTCTATGGTGACTGCTTTAAAATAATCGCAATAGTTTGGAAATCGATAGAATCCGGAGATAAGGACCCTGGGCAACATACAGAATCTTGTCTGGAGATGAAAATTTATCGAATTATACATACATTCAATGAACTGACTACGGAATATTTACCCACTGCGAAACTCATCCAGCACTTGTCTCACAAATATGTGATCACACAGTCTTCCATATGATGCCCACGTTTTTAACCCTTTATTACACATGTTTCATAGAAGCGTGATACCAGGTATCTACACAGTGTGGTCTCTGAGGTATAAGGGAGACACTGCTCGAGTTCTAGGGCACGAGGAGTCTGAGGTCTAGTTTACTTGAAACCAGAGGTCTTGGGGATTTGTCATGTCGTGCAATATGACACAACGTATCATTAAAATTTATTATGTATGTTTCTCACTCTGTTACTTCGTCTTATAGATGCACTCCCAATCTTAGATACTTCCTATTGTAAACACATCCCACTCCTTAGAAGCTCATAAATTTGTATCTATTTGTTCTTACACCTCTCACCGTACCTGCAATATGGGGTGGATCTGAGAGAGCTCACTGCTCTGGGAATTAGAGTAAATCCGTAAGAAAGCGCAAATTTTGATTTAAATGACTTTGAAGCTGCTAGACAGGTCGAAAAGCTGGTTACCTTCTTTTATATCCCTAACTATCTCTTTTTTTGTGCTACGATAGAAGCAGTTTTCATTCTGATTCTCAACTTTTACTATACCATGATTCTGACATTAGATCGCCATAGCTTGGAAACCAATGTAGATTTTTGTTGACCCGGGCGACGACCGATCATTTAGAGTTTTTTTTACGGTTTTTTGAACCATGTGGTAACAGATAAAGCTTTCCCAACACAAGAGGACGACACTTAATTACATACCAGTGGGCGTTGATTTATATCAATGGGGCAAGCAGAAAATTCGTGCTGGACTGGGATTCGAACCCAGGTGTCCTTATTAGACAGTTGTGCTGACCACTAATCCAAAGTAGTCACCATAAGCGCACGGACCACCCTAACATGCCTCCCGTCAGACCCAAATTCTCAACTTATACCACACACTACTGAGGTTGAACCCTTGCTCATTAGCCTCATTACTGGCGGCATGTCACCGATCCCCGTAAAAGTTCGAGCTTGCTGTGCGCCTACACTGAAGTGATCATTGGACATGTCTGAAATAACAGACACCACATATATGTATAATTAAGATGATGACCACCAGGAATTCCTTCAGTACAGTCGCACACCAAGCAGGAACTCTTATGGCAATCGGTGAGGTGCCACGAGTAACGAGGCTAATTAGCAGGGTCACTATATCAGTAGTGTGTGGTACAAGTTGAAAATTTTGATCTGTCCGGAGGCGTGCTAAGATAGTCCGTGCAAATGGTTCAAATGGCTCTGAGCACTATGGGACTTAACTGCTGTGGTCATCAGTCTCCTAGAACTTAGAACTACTTAAACCTAACTAACCTAAGGACATCACACACAGCCTTGCCCGAGGCAGGATTCGAACCTGCGACCGTAGCAGTCGCGCGGTTCCAGACCGTAGCGCCTAGAACCGCTCGGCCACAACGGCCACTGTGTCCAGATAGCGTAGTTGTCAGTGCATCTGCTTAGTAAGCAGGGGACCCACGTCCGAACCCTGCGCTAGTACAGAATGAGATTTTCACTCTGCAGCGGAGTGTGCGCTGATATGAAACTTCCTGGCAGATTAAAACTGTGTGCCCGACCGAGACTCGAACTCGGGACCTTTGCCTCTCGCGGGCATTTGCTCTACCAACTGAGCTACCGAAGCACGACTCACGCCCAGTACTCACAGCTTTACTTCTGCCAGTACCTCGTCTCCTACCTTCCAAACTTCACAGAAGCTCTCCTGCGAACCTTGCAGAACTAGCACTCCTGAAAGAAAGGATACTGCGGAGACATGGCTTAGCCACAGCCTGGGGGATGTTTCCAGAATGAGATTTTCACTCTGCAGCGGAGTGTGCGCTGATATAAAACTTCCTGGCAGATTAAAACTGTGTGCCCGACCGAGACTCGAACTCGGGACCTTATATCCTTTCTTTCAGGAGTGCTAGTTCTGCAAGGTTCGCAGGAGAGCTTCTGTAAAGTTTGGAAGGTAGGAGACGAGGTTCTGGCAAAAGTAAAGCTGTGAGTACTGGGCGTGAGTCTGGCTTCGGTAGCTCAGTCGGTAGAGCACTTGCCCGCTAAGGCAAAGGTCCCGAGTTCGAGTCTCGGTCGGGCACACAGTTTTAATCTGCCAGGTAGTTTCCTGCTCTAGTACAAATTTTCACCTTGCCCCATTGATATAAATCAATGCACAGTCACAGATAATCTTTAATTCCTTTGTGTCTTAACTTGTTAACGTTTCAGTCTCAGTTTCTGCTTCTTGCTTAGGACCACCCAAAATTGCTGAATGTGGGGTAAACATATTGGGCCATATACTTGTACCCCTTAAATGATCGCACTAGTTGCTCTGTAGCGCTGTAGAACTGCTACCTGCTGGCCATGTAAGCTTCTACCTCAGTGAACTGGTCTGTACATGGCATTCGGTTGTACGGAATTGGCGAAGCAATTTCAGTGGATATGGAGATCTGACAAACTGGCAGAAAGGAGTGATCGTATTTGGACGTTCCGGATTAAGTTTCCCGTATTGTTTGGTGTTTCACAGCGGACGGTCCCATGTGTTTACAAGGAGTGGTGTGCTACTCAACCACGACAGTATTGTGCTCGGTCGTCATCGGAAACGGGTGGTGACTTTAAAGTGAGCAAGTGTAGTGGTGTCTGATGAAAACGCATACCACTGTCAATGCTTTCAGATCAGCTATGTTTACACGATCAACCCAGATTACAGACTCATGATAAGCCGACCGAAGCAATAATATTTCGGTTGACCGATACCGTAATCTCCCGACGATGTAAGAACAGTGGTAGTATGAATATCCTAGCCAAAGCGGACCGCAGATGGGTGTCGAACATTGTCAGTGATAATATTGTTTTAAAACCCAATAGAAATTAAATCTCTAGTCATCTCCGAGTGAACATTTCGAAGAGATGTCAAGTTTGTTTTGTTTACAGATGATACAGACACTGCAATAAGTAGCAAATCAAGTATTGTCGGGGGAGGGTGGGGGGGGGGGGGAATAGTCTCAGAAATGGATATCAGTAAATGATTCTTGTACAAGAAAACTTTAAAAAGACAGACTATATGAGTTTAGTACTTGTAAGAGGTTTCCCTTGCGTATAAGTCTAAAACATGACGACAAACAGATGGAAGAAGTTGACAGCTTTAAGTTCTTCAGATTACTGCTTGGTAGTAAATTCAGCTGGGATGAGCATACCAAAGAACTGTAGAAGCGCTTAAAATTTCTATTTACAATGCAAATGTTGTCGTAAATAGGTTACTTAAAATCTAGCATAATATACTTGCTTTCATTCCATGTCATACGGAATTATTTTTGGGGATAAGGCATCAAGCCAGGTTACAGTTTTCCGAGTCCAAAGACGTGTAATAAGAATTGTCTGTGGTATGAACTCAACAACATCATTCAGAGGCTTGTTTAGGTAACTATTGATACTGACTACTGCTTCTCAATACATTTATTCCTTAATGAATTTTGGCATTAAAATTACAGCTCTTTTTCAAACCAGCAACTCGACTCATGAAATCAGTAATAGAAATAAGAATAACATTCACAAAGATTTCAGGTCGCTTACTTTGATCCAGAAAGGTGCCCAATATTCAAGAACATGCATTCTCAATAACTTGCCAGCACCTAGAAAAAGTTTAACTATCAATAAAGTTCAGAGCAGCACACAGGATTTGCTGGCGGTGAACTCGTACTGCAATGATGAATTTCTTAGTAGAAAAACTAACGTATGAATGTTATTTATAATACGAGGGTTATTCGGAAAGTAAGGAACGATCGGTAGCGAAATGGAAATCACAGTGAAATCTGATGAAGTTTTGCACAGGTGTGTCGGGCAGTGTCTCTGATATACCCGTCGATCGCGTTACGTTGTTCTTTTTGGTTCTGAGCACAAAGGAAGCACATAAAGATACCTAGAACAATAGTGTCTCCCGCCTAGTACGAGGGTCTGGTGAGAAATTTCGCCTGAAGCTATGCAGCCAACATTACACAATTGTCGTGCGTTTTCTTCTTCAAGACAATTCTCAGCCGCGTTCGGCAGGGACAATGAAGATGCTCCTGCATCGTTTTCAATTCGAAATGTTTGATTACCCACAGTACAGCCCGTAATTGTCTCCTTCTGATTTTCATCTCTGCTCACATGAACCGCTGGCTATGGAGACAACATTTTGGCACAGACAACGAGCTGTAGGCCAGCGTAGAGAATTGGCGGAAAGCACTGGCAGCTGCCTTCGTTAACGAGGGTATTGGAAAGTTGGTACAGCGCTAAGACAAACGTTTAAGTCGGATCGGCGACTGTGGAAATAAGTAGCTGCAAGTTGTAGCTAACTGTTACGAATAAAACAGTTTTGATTTTCACTGTGGTTTCCATTTCGCGACCTATCGGTCCTTATTTTCCGAATAGTCCTCGTAGAAAATATGCGAGTATTATGCGGAATCTGAAATATGTACGAATTCAGCACAGTGGTGTGATAACTGTTAATAAGTATTGTAAAATTATTTTGCTATGTGATGTTGCAAGGCTACTGTAGCCTTAGCGAACTGGACAGTTATATGTTCTGCCAAAAGTTTGCTGTTATACTTTAGATGAAAATATGTTGAAGGTTTATTTGACTTGTTCCACATCCACGAGGACCATTGCTCGTTGGATCCGCAAAAAAGGTATAAAGTTACGTATTGTAAATATTTGTTGTGTATTCTTGGTTTTTGATACGCTCTACATCCTGAAGGATCTCCTCACTACGGATCCATTGGAACGAAAAAAGCATCTAATATAATGTTCGAAATGCACAACAGAACTGACCCAATATATGGAATCCTCAGATGACACTATTGACTGGTGCGTGACATGATATGGTGCCTTTTGCAATGCACTTTTACCTAATCCGTCTTTCATGCACACCGACGGCTTAGAGTGAGCTAGAAGCCTCGTACTAAAAGCAGGTAGCATTTCACCTTGGTATAGTGTCACCTGCTATATTGTCTGTGTTCAGGAAAGATTTGTGTTCCAAGACGAGTGGTTCGATCTGCAGATGGACGTGAAGGGGTCGGAGGTGGTGTGGCCGCTGTCGTCAGTGTTGTGGGAGCTGCGACTGCTTGGGTTGTGGGTGCCGCCCCCGGGCCGCCGACTGCGCCACCGGCTGGTGCTCGCCTTCGTCATGATCTCACACGTTGCCAACTTCCTCGGCGCCTTCGCCAGCATCACCATGGACACACCCAGCAATCTCCCGCAGCTCTCCTTCATAGCCTACAACTGCCTCATTGACGCTGGTCTCGCTTGCAAAGTATGTAATACAACTGTTTTTGGGATCAAGACACAGCGATTAAAGACCTTTGCTTCCAGTGGCCACTGGTCAACATCGATGGGGTAAGTTGAAAATTTGTGCCGGACAGGGATTCGAACCTAGGTCTTCTGGTTATTAGGCGGGTGCCTGACCAGTACACCATCTGAGCACAATGGTTCCCATAACCCCACAGACTATCCTAACACGTCTCCTGTCAGACCAAAATTCTCAACTTACACAACACACTACTGACGTAGTGCCCCACTCATGAGCCTCATTACTCGCAGCATCTTATCGATTTCCACAGGAGTTCAAGCTTGGTGTGCATCTGCACTGAAGGGGTCATTGGCTATCATCTCTTAATTACAGTCCGCCTGCTTAGCTGGGTGGTAAAGTGCTCGCCTCCCATGCAAGCGGGCCCGGGTTCGATTCCCGGCTGTGTTGGAGATTTCCTCCGCTCGGGGACTGGGTATTGAGTTGTCCTCATCATCATTTCATCCTCATCCCCGGCCCGCAAGTCACCCAATGTGTGGTCGAATGAAATAAGACTTAAACTTGGCGGCCGAACTTCCCCGAATAGGGGCCTCCCGGCCAACGATGCCATACGCTCATTTCCATTTCTTAATTATGTATGTGGTGTTCGTTGTTTCAGATTTGTCCGAAAGAGCAGAAGCCACATATATTCAAATGGTTCAAATGGCTCCAAGCACTATGGGACTTAACATCGGAGGTCATCAGTCTCGTAGACTTAGAACTACCTAAACCTGACTAACCTAAAGACATCACACACATCGATGCCCGAGGCAGGATTCGAACCTGCGACCGTAGCAGCAGATCGGTTCCGTACTGAAGCGCCCAGAACCACTCGGCCACAGTGGCCGATGCCACATATATGTTTTTGGGTTCTTGTAACTGAATGTTACTATTAACGCAACCCAAAAATCTGCCATAGTTCATTAAAAAGGGTGGCAGGTTAGACGTTAGTATTATTAATTAAACATTTGCTTGACTAGAACGGAAATATTGCTACAGAATAAGATATAACGAACAACATTTATGATACAAACGTCACCTAACACTTGCTAACAGCATGATGCATGATGCTTGATATCCCATACCTAATACAATGAAGTCTAAATAACATGGCTGTCTCTTGGCAGTCCATGATATTGTCACGACGACGGAAAATAATTATGCATGCTATATTTATTGCTCCACGAATAGCGTTTGCCAAGTCGGAACTGTTGTCTTCTGAACGGAACTCGAGGTACTGTGTCCCTTATCATAAGTGCAGGATATGTTGGCATACTAGGAATGGCTGAGCTACAGGGCCTGAACTGACTCGTCTGATTGCAAGGTCAGAACTGGGAGAGCGTCCGCTGCACCTCGTCTCTTATCCCTGCCGGCGGAAGGATTTCCTTCTCCACCGGTACTGGGTGGATCCAATGAACTCACAGTTCTCGGCTGACAGTACTTTCTTTCGTGGCAGGCAGCACTATTGGTGGATGAATATAATATGCTGATGGACTTGGTGGAGGAAGCAGAAAGTACCCTGAAGAGAGAGAACCATCTGGAGACTAAAGCTTTGAACAGAGAGGTGCCAGGAGAAGGGTTGCGCCTATGTAGTGACGGCCTCTAGTGGCACTGTTGTGTATCTCTTGAATCATGTTCGCAACAACTCTCAGCTTCTTCCTCATTACTATGCTTACGGCTTGCATGATCGCAGCCTGCTTTACTGAAGCTAACATGTCGTGCTCTGTCAAAGACCGCCTGGCGTGTTCTGAGAGGTATGGAGAAGGACAACTTACAGAAGACAGAGGAGTTTTCTTCAGTCGACACAATCGACGAGAGAAAGGAGTGTGGGCTGCTTGTAGAGATCCAACGGCGACGCGGCAACAAATTGAAACATTTAAAAATAAAGAACTCGATGTAAATCTCAAATAAGCAAGATCGGAACCAAAGTCAGAATGGATTCATTGTAATGGAATTCTATTCAGGCAAAACTCATAGGTTAAGACCCCCTTAGCTAATTTTATGTCTAACTCTGAACTTGAACTCGTGCCAGTATAAGACGGATAATTAGTCCCCAGAATCTATTTTGGCATGACGAGACAAGCAACTGTTCTAATTGTAAGTCCAAGACGAGTAACACAGCAGTGGTGTCTTCTTAGTATTGTAGGCCTGTTATTGCCTAGGACACGGATCAGCGGGTATTTATATCGTTCACAAAGGGTGCTTTCTTGGATCATACCTTATTACGAAACATTCTAGAACATATCCTCTGACTCCTATTTGTGTTTATCGAAGTTGTAGTCACATGCGCAGTGCAAGCGTCCCTTCATTTGTGTGTCCCTCCTTTGAATCGTTGTACGAACGTCGAAATGGCAGATTTGAGATAAAAGATCGCGGAACTGAAAAGCAGCTACAATCACTTAGTAGTGGAAAGACTTCAGGGCCAGATGAAAAAATTGTTAAAATGGCTCTGAGTACTATGAGACTTAATATCTGAGGCCATCAGTCCCCTAGAACTCAGAACTACTTCGTTTTAGTTTAGTTTTAGTTATGTCATGTTCCTTAGATCACTTCCCCGATTATTTTATTGATATGATGTGAAACATGTCAGTTTAGAAGATATATGTACACACCTGAATAGTGCTAATATTAATATTACTGAAGTTTTTAATTCTACACTTGCAAGTACGTTTAGAGGTACAATTCTTTTTTCTTACCATTTCTGAAACAGAAACTCGTCCATGGAGTAGGAGTTGTGCAAAAGAAATAATTTTAAGCTACATTTAAAACTAGATCTGCTACCTGGCAGACACTTTATGTTATAGGGCAGATGATCAAAGATATTTGTTGCTGAATAAAGTACTCCTTTTTGAGCAACTGACAGCTTCAATAACGGATAGGAAGGTCATTTTCCCTGTATGAACATCACTGTTCTTCGCGAATTGAGATGGATTATTTGTAACGAATTTCATTAGCGAATATATGTACTCTGATGGTGCAGTTAAAATACCTAACTCCTAGAGAAGGTGCCTACATGACGTCCTACACTCACTATTCCCACTGCTCCGTTTTGTGCAATCAATACTTCATGTGTAAGGAGTTACCCCAGAAACTAACCTAAGGACATCACACACATAAATTCCCGAATCAGGATTCGAAACTGCGACCGGAGCAGTCACGCGGTTCCGGACTGAAGCGCCTAGAACCGCTCGGCCACAGCGGCCGGCGGGCTAGATGAGATACCTAAAAGATTTTATAAAGATAATGCGAAAGAACTTGCTTCTCTTCTCGCAGTAATTTATCGTAGATCGCTTGAGCAACGAAAGGTACCTAAAGACTGGAAAGAAGCGCAGGTCATTCCCATTTTTAAGAAAGGCCATAAGAGAGATCCACACAATTATAGACGTACAGGATGTTTCAAAAATGACCGGTATATTTGAAACGGCAATAAAAACTAAACGAGCAGCGATAGAAATACACCGTTTGTTGCAATATGCTTGGGACAACAGTACATTTTCAGGCGGACAAACTTTCGAAATTACAGTAGTTACAATTTTCAACAACAGATGGCGCTGCAAGTGATGTGAAAGATATAGAAGGCAACGCAGTCTGTGGGTGCGCCATTCTGTTCGTCGTCTTTCTGCTGTAAGCGTGTGCTGTTCACAACGTGCAAGTGAGCTGTAGACAACATGGTTTATTCCTTAGAACAGAGGATTTTTCTGGTGTTGGAATTCCACCGCCTAGAACACAGTGTTGTTGCAACAAGACGAAGTTTTCAACGGAGGTTTAATGTAACCAAAGGACCGAAAAGCGATACAATAAAGGATCTGTTTGAAAAATTTCAACGAACTGGGAACGTGACGGATGAACGTGCTGGAAAGGTAGGGCGACCGCGTACGGCAACCACAGAGGGCAATGCGCAGCTAGTGCAGCAGGTGATCCAACAGCTGCCTCGGGTTTCCGTTCGCCGTGTTGCAGCTGCGGTCCAAATGACGCTAACGTCCACGTATCGTCTCATGCGCCAGAGTTTACACCTCTATCCATACAAAATTCAAACGCGGCAACCCCTCAGCGCCGCTACCATTGCTGCACGAGAGACGTTCGCTAACGATATAGTGCACAGGATTGATGACGGCGATATGCATGTGGGCAGCATTTGGTTTACTGACGAAGCTTATTTTTACCTGGACGGCTTCATCAATAAACAGAACTGGCGCATATGGGGAACTGAAAAGCCCCATGTTGCAGTCCCATCGTCCCTGCATCCTCAAAAAGTACTGGTCTGGGCCGCCATTTCTTCCAAAGGAATCATTGGCCCATTTTTCAGATCAGAAACGATTACTGCATCACGCTATCTGGACATTCTTCGTGAATTTGTGGCGGTACAAACTGCCTTAGACGACACTGCGAACACCTCGTGGTTTATGCAAGATGGTGCCCGGCCACATCGCACGGCCGACGTCTTTAATTTCCTGAATGAATATTTCGATGATCGTGTGATTGCTTTGGGCTATCCGAAACATACAGGAGGCGGCGTGGATTGGCCTCCCTATTCGCCAGACATGAACCCCTGTGACTTCTTTCTGTGGGGACACTTGAAAGACCAGGTGTACCGCCAGAATCCAGAAACAATTGAACAGCTGAAGCAGTACATCTCATCTGCATGTGAAGCCATTCCGCCAGACACGTTGTCAAAGGTTTCGGGTAATTTCATTCAGAGACTACGCCATATTATTGCTACGCATGGTGGATATGTGGAAAATATCGTACTACAGAGTTTCCCAGACCGCAGCGCCATATGTTGCTGAAAATTGTAACTACTGTAATTTCGAAAGTTTGTCTGCCTGAAAATGTACTGTTGTCCCAAGCATATTGCAACAAACGGTGTATTTCTATCGCTGCTCGTTTAGTTTTTATTGCCGTTTCAAATATACCGGTCATTTTTGAAACACCCTGTATATCGTTGACGGAAATCTGTTGTAGAATTATGGATCATGTTTTATGCTAAAGAATATGATGGTTTTGGCAAACGAACATCTCTTGTATAAAAATCAACATGGATTTCGCAAACAGAGATCCTGCGAAACTCAGCTCGCTCGTTCCTCCATGAGTTCCTCAGCGCAGTTGATCACGACGCTCAAGTTGATGCCGTCTTCCTTGATTTCAGTCAGGCATTTGACACCGTCCCGCACTGCCTTTTAATGAAAAAAAAAATACGAACTTACGGACTATTGGAGCAAACTTGCGATTGGATTCAAGGCTCTCTTGCACATAGAAGTCATCACGTCGCTATTCGCAGATGATGCAGTTGTCTATACCAAGGTAGCAACGTCAGAAGACAGTAAGAATTTACAGAACGACCTATAGAGAATTGATGAATGGTGCAGGCTCTGGCAGTCGACCCTGATCGTAAATAAATGTAACATATTGCGCATACATCGGAAAAGAAATCCGCTATTGTACAGCTACACGGTCGATGACAAACAGCTGGAGACAGCGTCTGCCGTAAAATATCGGGGCGTAACTATCCAGAGCGACCTTAAGTGGAATGACCACATAATTCAGATAGTGGGAAAAGCAGATACCAGACTTAGATTCATCGAAAGAATGTTAAGAAAATGTAAATCATCCACGAAAGAAGTGGCTTATAAGGCGCTTATTCGCCCGATTGTCAAGTGTTGTTCATCTGTCTGGGATCCCTGTCAGGTAGAACTGATAGAGGAGATAAACGAGAACCAACGAAGAGCGGCGCGTTTCGTTACGGGATCGTTTAGCTGGCGAGAGAGCATTCCGGAGATGCTAAACAAACTCCACTGGCAGACGTTACAAGAGAGGCGTTGTGCATCACGCCTCCCTTCTCACATTGCATACATTTTTCTGCTGGCCTCCATGCTGGTCATTTCACACGTACAACATTTGTTACTTATAAAATAGTAATTAGATAGAGGCTGTTGATCCACAGAAGTATACAGGTGTGCAAAATTTAAGCACACAATAATTTTCAGATGACGTGTCACTGCCAAGTAATATAGCACGATGAGACTTGGGCCATACATAGAAAGAATTGCTACAGTATAGTACAGAATAAAGGAAAGAAATACCACATGAGACGAAGAGAAAAGACACTTTTATTCAATATCAATAATAACACTAGAGTCATCGCGAATTATGATGTTCCTATGGACACTGCTAAAGGTATGACATGGTTCTTAACAAAGTGTGTGATTGATTGCCATGGGCGGGAATGGATGCTCTGCAACCTGCAAAACGTGCTGCCATGTTAGTCACAAGATCAGTAAGGCGTAACGTACACCCCCCCCCCCGTCGCCACCCCCCCCCCCCCCCAGCGTGGTTGAGAACTGCTGCATGGTATCGTTGGTGCATGACGACGAGCTGCGATACGTTTCGCCCACGCATCCCACACCTCCTCAATGGAATTTAAGAATTTAAGTCGGTGGGAGCGGGGAGATCAGTCCATTCACGGAATATCCTCTCATTACAAGAAGTAGGAAGGTCGTTCAATAAGTAATGCCCCACATTTCTTTTCTCAGAACATATTTGTGTTAAAGAGTCAGAATTTGGTGATAATATACATCAACATATCTTCTCCATGTGCTATTTTTTTACGTGGTCTCCATCAAGTTCTATGGCATACGCGAACATTGTGGAAGAGTATATATTCCCTGCTGGTATAAGCTGTTGTCCTGTAGGCGTAGCCACGTTTTCACTGAATGACTGACGCTCTCGTCATCTCCAATATGTGTTCCCCGTAAAGAATCTGTAGATGGTTGGTTGGTTGGTTTTGGGGGAAGGAGACCAGACAACGAGGTCATCGGTCTCATCGGATTAGGGAAGGACGGGGAAGGAAGTCGGCCGTGCCCTTTGAAAGGAACCATCCCGGCATTTGCCTGGAGCGATTTAGGGAAATCACGGAAAACCTAAATCAGGATGGCCGGACGCGGGATTGAATCGTCGTCCTCCCGAATGCGAGTCCAGTGTCTAACCACTGCGCCACCTCGCTCGGTCGAATCTGTAGAGGCAATTGTCGCGTAGTGATGCGCCGGTCGGCACGAAAAATGGGATCCGCACGATTCCTCATGTTAGGAGCAGTGGCTGTGACAGGACGGCCCAAGCGTGGCTGATCATGGGGCTCTGTCTCTGCATTTCCTGAGGGCGTAACTTTCTTTACCTATCGCCCAACTGTACTCCTATCAACTGCAGCATCGCCATACACTGCACACTAACGTTTATGGATGTTCACCACGGTTTCTTTTTCTGCGCACAAGAATTCAATTACAGAACGCTGCTCGTAACGTGAGTCGTTGTAGACACCATTTTGACTCTGTACTGTGGGTCTGATATCTGCCAGAACGGTTCGAAACTTCACCGGCGCACAGAACAAACATCAAATGTGAAGCACCAACAAGGACGTTTGTCTATGTATGTTAATGGCTGTTTAAAAAAAATGAGGCATTACTCATTGAACGACTCTAGTAGATTCGGTCGTGCAATGTCAGCCATAAAAACGGCTGAATGTACCCCTGGGAGGTGTGTCGTCCCCTCTCCCCTTTCGTTGTCGCTGTTGATGTTGAGCCGCTACTGCTACAGCTCGATCGGTGGAATGGAGACGCGACGCGCAGTGATGGTTGTCCCCGTCGGATAACGAGGAACAGCACCCGAAAATCTCTAAAGAAAATTGTTCCTCGCGGAATGTATGAAAGTGCGTTTGCGAGTCCGCACAGTCTTCTCAGCGATGCGAACTGCTGATTTTAATTGTCTGTTATGGTTTTATGATGATTCGCTATACCCGATTAGTTAGCTACTACAGTATTGAGTGAATTATTCATCACCGGCGTCGTTTCACACCACTGAAGCGAGGAAAAATTCATTTGTGGTTCAGTATCAGTAGTAGCTGTTACGTTGCCAGGCAGAATTGTCCACTAGGGCACGACGCAAATCCAAAGATAATCTATAATGCTATCTTGGTTTCGTGCGTCGTGATATTATTTCGGCAAAACACTCCTTTCAATGCTCAATGTTCATCAAGTCACTCTTTCAATTAAAATGTTCACAGTTAATTAATTTTGAACATCAAATATCACACAGTTCAATTAATGATGGAGCCAATACGCGAGATTTCCATTACTGACGAACAATTTTATTGTTCCTTCTTAGCAGTTAGTTTATAATCATCACACCACACGCACACCGATGGATCAGATGAATTACGATTCTTTTCAGTTCGGTGATCGTGACAATTACGACAACTTTTACAATCGGCATATTTGTATTACCTTCGTGTGGTCGTATCAATGT
This sequence comes from Schistocerca serialis cubense, assembly GCF_023864345.2. NCBI lineage: Eukaryota > Metazoa > Arthropoda > Insecta > Orthoptera > Acrididae > Schistocerca > Schistocerca serialis. Next base: position 393,945,678 of record NC_064646.1, on the reverse strand, counting down.
TTCCTACTTCAGGCTAATCAGGTAATGCAGTCTTCGATACTATGTCCATTCTTCGTTGTAACTGTTCACTTTGATGAAGGTTGAGTCCAACAGTAATATCTCCAATGTTTAAAGTTCATTAACTCGTCGTACACTATCAGAATATCACTTCGGTTCAAGTTCTCAAGTCAGAATAACTGTGAACAAAGTCCGCTCATCTCTATCACACAATAGTACTTTTTTTTTAAGAAACAATCTCGTAGCATTCCGTTTGTAGTACTATAACAAACGGTGCTCTCTCTCGACTTGATAGCAAGCAAGCTAGCAAGCGATTAACATTTCCATCATCGAGCATTGTAGATGCAATGAATTTCCTTTTCGCTGCGTTTATAACTCTCTTCCACAATAAATGTTATCTCTGACCGACATATTACTTTGGACTTAACTTTCGTCGTACTAATTTACAGTTATTACTGAAATGTTTGATACCTAATTAAAAATAACCTTTCTTTCTTTCTACCCCTATATCATGACATACTCAGTAATTATTGAAATTGGTGTTCATCAAAACTTTAAGGTGTTATATTATTGTCAAAGTTATCGTACCTGTCAGGATAACACTGTTCCCTACTTTAAATTATCATGACATTCTTATCTGGGTTTTCGGGTTTCTTGGGGTGTTGCAGAGGACGTACGTGGAGAACGAATATAGTGTTACAATAACGTTGACTGGTTGGTCTAAGGCTCTGCAGTCATGGACTGTGGGGCTGGTCCCGGCGGAGGTTCGAGTCCTCCCTCGGGCATGGGTGTGTGTGTTTGTCCTTAGGATAATTTAGGTTCAGTAGAGTGTAAGTTTAGGGACTGATGACCTTAGCAGTTAAGCCCCATAAGATTTCACACACATTTGAACATTTTTTCATAATATTGTTTACTGATCACAAAGTATGCATGACGCGTTTCGGAAATCTTCCCATCTACGGAAATCCAAGTGCACAGCTACCACAAGGACAAGAGCATTACCAGTCGTTTATGTAACGTCAGATGACAGAATACTCCCTAGGTTTTTTCCTCGTGTTACCCTTGCACATAAATTTTCGTAGCTGATAACAATTCCAAATGCGTCATGCATACTTCGTGATCAATAATGCCATTCTTCATCAGTAACATTTGAACTGGTTGGTCTACTGTGCTCAGAGATTTGGATGTCAGTGCGTCCATGCAGCATTATGTCCCCCAATGAAGTATTCCTTACTAGGAATACTTCCACAAGATCACAAATAGATGTAATTAAACTTCGTTTATTTGAAGATGTAAACTTCGAACATAAACAGTCTGCTGTTCTGATGCACTACAACAAAAGTAAATAAATGATCTTCAGAAATTCTTCTTAGTAATGTGAAGGAAAAGTTCGTCACAAGAAATTACTCTACAACGAAACGAAAATAGATTCTTGAGATTGTAGGTTACGTTCTCTTGAACAATGGAAAGTCCATCTTCAAAACAAAGTAGGTATCCAGGTCAGTTTCACGAGCTGCACGATTTGCCCCCGGCGCAGAACGCCATGGATCGGACAACAAGTCGCGGGCGCGCAGCCGTCCAGCTGTCGAAGGCAACGTCTGCACCGAGGCGCTATCCAGACGATGATGGCCCATGAGTCGCTGGCTGGCGAAAGCGGGATTGGCTCTAGCCGGCTCCGTGCGGGTAGAAATACTCGCGCGGCGGATAGTTATAATTTTCTTATTGGCTGTCGAAGTAGTGGCGGATGCAGCAACAGGTACATGTCTGGAGCGACCACTGTTGCTATCGTCTGTGCCCCCTGGCTGGTTACCGGGCTCCAGCTGGCGGCTCAGCCGGCTGCCGCGGAAACCGGCCTGAAGGCAGGGGCTGAGCTGACGATAACCCGCTAAGTATAGATGAGTTGCGGGTTGGCGGCGACAAAGGCGAGGCTGAGAGAGACGCCCTTCTACTCTCCGTGGACCACCAAAAAGATCGCGTTCGACCGTGTTCCCGACTACCTTACGTGTTCCCACCTCTGGCCACACGTGTGTATCTTCTCATTTTCAGAACTCCTAAGAGTAAATGACCACAAACCAACCACTAGAGAAGATGACATGAAAATAATTAGAATCAACAATAAAAAACACCCCCTAACCATGTAAGAAAATTACCACATACAGAAAATCAAAGCAGAGGGGAAAATCCTGTTGAATGACCATGTACACATGCCAAGCAATTCATTATTTACAGTAATAGATAAAATAATAGAATAACATTCGCAAAAACTATTAATATAATAATACTGTCCTATATAATAATAATACAACACAACATCTTTACACTCACTCGCCCATGAACCCCTCCACAGAATATTGTAACGAAAAGTCAAATCATCTGTCACCAAAGTTTTCAACCACTCGCTAACAGCTGGTACACACGCCCGACGCCGGCCGTGGTGGTCATGAGGTTCTAGGCACTTCAGTCCGGAACCGCGTGGCTGCTACGGTGACAGGTTCGAATCCTGCCTCGGGCATGGATGTGTGTGATGTCCTTAGGTTAGTTAGATTTAAGTAGTTCTAAGTTCTAGGGGACTGATGACCTCATATGTTGACTCCCATAGTGCTCAGAGCCATTTGAACCATTTGAAACCGCCCGCCCCTCCCCCGCCCCCCCCCCAAAAAAAACTCATCGGCTCTATCCCCTCGCCCCCCCCCTCTCTCTCTCTCTCCCATACACACACGCGGTATAAACATCATAAATAGAAGTTCGTCTGGAACATATAATTCGTTAGGTTGGCAACAAATAGATAAACATACCAAAGAAGATGAAACATGTAATGGAGTCGCAATATTTAAGTTGTGAAGGACAGTGTATGACGAAATAGCTCTATCGAGTGACAAAAGAACAATAGTCCACCACAAAAAAGAGTGAAAAACATGGTGAAAAGTGTTTGGAAGGCGAGAATACAAAGATGTAATTATATGGCAGTGATAAAAGTGGTAGCGCGACCTCCAGTCCAGATGTGAGGAAACGCAGATCAGCAAGTCATAAGTAATCACATTTTTTACAAAAAAATTGCGAAGTGAACTGTTTAATAATCTAAACCTAACAAAACTCTATGATGATTCCTTAGAACAGGAGAAGGTGAAACGCGTTGGGATAAATAAAGTAACTAGCAGCAGGAGAAGGCAGTTTTATTTACAAAACAAGGAAATTACAATATTTACGTTGTTAAAAGCACAGTGTTCGAACGAATAGCTATATCTAGTGGCAGAAGATTAATAGTACACAACAAAAAAGGAGAAACACGGTGAACAGTGTGAAAAAGTTCGGAATACAAAATTGTGTTTATGTTTCGAAACTAAAATGGTAGTGCGACCTCCAGACCAGATGAGAGGAAACGCAGATCACAGGAAACTATTTCACTCAAGATGCCTTACAGTAAGAAAAAGGCGAAACGCGTCTGAGAAAAATAAATTAGCAGGCCGCGGTGGCTGTGCGGTTCTAGGCGCTTCAGTCTGGAACCGCGTGACTGCTACGGTCGCAGGTTCGAATCCTGTCTCGGGCATGGATGTGTGTGATGGCCTTAGGTTAGTTAGGTTTAAGTAGTTCTAAGTTCTAGGGGACTGATGACCTTAGATGTTAAGTCCCATGGTGCTCAGAGCCATTTGAACCATTTGAACCAAAAATAAATTAAGTTGCAGTAAGAAAAGGCGGTTTTATTTACAAAACAAGTATTGACGTTTACATGTTGAATAAACTGAGTGCACGCCGAAGGTTTTAACTAATTGACGTTTTTTTTCCATATAGTTTAATAATTGCTACCCTGTATAACGAACGCTGATGTATGTGGATCCCGTAAGTCACCTAACATACGCATTCACTTATAGTGTGCAGTATACTCATTGTGTCAGTCTTCTATTAGATAATGTTGCTCATGCCACATCAGAAAATTTCGAAATTTCCTGATACTTCAATCAGCCAATACGATGGGAACCTGAGAAAAAAGTGCAGTGACGAATGTTGAGATCAACAGCTAAAGGAGACTGACTACTAATGGTGCAGCTTAGGCGCACATTACTGCAACTTCAGTACAGTTATAGTCCAGATTCTCGCCACCCAAAGAGCACAGAGGATTGGATTGATACTGGCCGGCACGTCATGGCGCTTCTCATCCGTAACAGTGATGTACTTTCGAACGTAGGCTGTCATTGTTTGCAGCCAGGGAACTAGAAGATCAGATCAGAAGCAGATCGCACCACAATTGTGGGCTTGTGCCCATCCTCAGGCGTTTATACATTCACGTACATATTTGTATTGTTGGAGATCACTGTATAAATACAAAAAAAAAATTTGTCAGACAACCTAAAAATACTACACACTATGAACAAAGAAAAGAAAACGAATCTGCTCGAAGAGCTAGAAATTTATATCCACAGCTCTAACTCACCAGACCTTATTCTCAACGAACAAGTGGAGCTTGCAAACAAATCTTATCTTCACATATTTCTTGAATTATTCAAAAACAAAAACTAATTATCCTCTGATATAATAACAAAGTAATATTCTATGGAAATTCTATGTAGCAGTCATACAACAGTTCCAGTGTCATTATCGTAGTTTGTAAAAGTCATATTGTGAACAAAAGCTGTAACTGTCATTGTATAATTTGTAATAGCTTTCAAAATTTCATGTGTGTAACATCATTGTACTTCCTAGATCCAAGTTCTCTGACAACAGTTCTAGCTATCATTTTTTAATTTGTAATAGCTTTTAGTAATTTCGTATATATAACATCATTGTACTTCCTAGATCTAAGTTCTCTGACAAAAATGTGGATAAAAAAATTTCATTATGTGTATCAAAAAACATCGCATTTTATAATAGCTTTTTAAGTTTCTATGTGTGCAACACCCTTACACTTCCTATGGCTAAGTTCTTTGATCACTATCTACATGTTTACGTATGAGCAACATCTTTACACCTGCTACGTCTAAGTTGTTTGACCACAGCCCACATGTTTGTATGAAAACACTTTACGAGTGCACATCGTAATAGTGATATGTGCAGCCAAACTTTATAAAACTTAAATATGGACGTGAAAATGATAAGTGTGCAACTAAATGGAAAAACTGTCGCCACAGCTTAACTTTAATAATGATGCTTCATATTTATGTAAGTACAGATGTATTTTCGAAAAATGGTGCCTTTCCACTTACAACTGTCCCGCTTGTATCTGTTTAGTCACCATCAAATAATTTTTTTGTGTTTATAGAGTGATCTCCAGCAATATAAACATGTACGTGAATGTATAAACACCTGAGGATGGGCGCAAGCCCGAAAGCGGTCGTGTAACAAATAAATAACCTTTTATTGGGACTGGTAGCGGAAATTTTTCTACACCCTATTGTGTTATAATTTTTAGTCCAGTTGATGATGGTTGAAATAACCGAAACCAGTCAAGAAAAATATGATACATACAGGGGATGGCAAATGAAAATGTTATTCTATTAATCTCTCACAGCTGTAGCAGGTTACCTACACAATTTTTTAGTGAAGTTGACTGTCTCAGCTGCTGTCGCATACTCTCACAGCACCACCTGTCACCCTGGTATGCAAACAAAGAGGACATAAATGGAACTCAGTTGGTTTTACCTGTGGTGTTTTTGGTTGCAGCAGTGTTATGAAATTGTACTCGAATTTTGTGACAGTTGTTGTTTCTAATTTCGCGATTCTTCCCTGGTCTGTGGGAACTGATGTGTGTGTTTTGGTTGCCCTGTGCAGATGTTCTCGTTTTCGCTGGACGGTCAGCGCCTGACGGAGCTGCTGCGTCTGCTGGCGGCGTCTCGCCAGCGGTTCCCCGACAAGGCCGGACACCGAGCGCGCTACCAAGCCACGGCCGTCAAGCTGCACCGCTTTATGCAGGTGAGCGTTGCTAAGAACGGTGCCTATCTCACAATAAGCCTGGCAACCCGTCTATCCTTTGCGCGTTGCATTTTGACATATTTTAGATTCTGCCTCAATCGGTAAAAACGGAGGCGTATTATCACTTCGTTATCCGTCTGGAGACATCGTACAAAACATTCGTGTAACCCGTTAGTAAGAGCTGCACTAGTGTCTGGAAGCCCCATCAGATCAGATTTAAGGAAGATGCCGAATAAATTCAGAAGCCTGCTTGTTAATAATAGATTCGATGAGCAATCGAGTACTACGAAAATGCTTTGTTAACTCAAATGAATGTACAATGAGGTGCCACAAGTAATGGGATAGCGATACGTACGTATACAGATGGCGTTAGTATCGCGAATACAAGGTAGAAAGGGGCAGTGGATTGGCGAAGCTGTCATTTGTGCTCAGGTTTACAACTTGATTATGGGCGCACGACTAGAATTAACAGGCTTTGAACGTGGGATGGCAGTTGGAACTGGAGACACGAGACATTTCATTTCGAAAATCATAAGGGAATTGAATATTCCGAGATCCACAGTGTGAAAAGTGTACCGAGACTACCCAGTTTCAGGCATCACCTTTCACCACGGTCAACGCTGTGTCCGACGGCCTTCACTTAACGACCGAAAGCAGTTCCGTTCGCCTAGAATTGTCAGTGCTAAGAGACAAGCGACACTGCGTGAAATAAGTGCAGAAAACAATGTGGAACGTACGGCGAACGCAACCGTTAGGACAGTGCGCCGAAATTTGACGTTAATGGACTATGCCAGAAGACGATCGATGCGAGTGCCTTTGCTAAGAGCACCTCATCGCCTGGAACGCCTCTCCTGGGCTCGTGACCTTATAGACTGGACACTAGACGACTGGTCAGATGAGCCTCGATTTTAGTTCGTAAGAGCTGATGATGTGGTTCGAGTGTGGCGCAGACCCCACGAAGGCATGGGTGCAAGTTGTCAACAAGGCGCTGTGCAAGCTGGCGTTGGCTCCATAATAGAGTGGGCTGTGTTGACACGGAAAGTACTTGGTCCTCTGGTTCTCCTAAACTGATCATTGACCCTTTTCAGCCATTCATGGATTTCATATTATCAATCAACGACGCAATTTTTATAGATGATAATGCGCAACCTCACCGGGCCACAATTGTTCTCGAATGGTATGAAGGGCATGCTGAAAAATTCGAGCGAGTGATTTGGCTACCCAGATCGCCTGATATGAATCTCATGGAATATTTGTGGAACATAATTGAGAGGCCGATTCGTGCACTATATCCTGGTTCAAATGGTTCAAATGGCTCTGAGCACTATGGGACTTAACATCTGAGGTCATCAGTCCCCTAGAACTTAGAATTACTTAAACCTAACTAACCTAAGGACAACATACACATCCATGCCCGAGGCAGGATTCGAACCTGCGACCGTAGCGGTCTCACGGTTCCAGACTATGGCGCCTTGAACCGCTCGGCCACTCCGGCCGGCACTAAATCCTGCACTGACAACACTTTTGCCATTATGAACGTCTGTAGAGGCAGCGTGGACCAATATTCCTGCACGGGACTTCCATCGACTTGTTGAACCCGTGTTACGTGGAGTTACTGCACTACACCGGGCAAAGGAAGGCCCAAAACGATATTGGAAGGTATACCGTGACGTTTGTCACCTCAATGTATACGAAATAGTAGTGCTTATGTTATTAAAAATATCATGCAATGTTCCTTCAGACATGCTGGCATGCGTGTCCGAAGAAACCTTTACATGTACTTTTTAATAACACATTCACTGCTATTTCGTATTTATAGGCCAGTACCAGAACCTCGACCCTCAATAAAGATGTCCTTCCAGAACGTGGATATACCTAACACACGAGTGCAGGTCGTGACACATGGACGACGACATTTGGAAATGCGGGTCTGGCTGTGATTCGTGTTCGGATGGCCGAAGCGATTAAGCCGAATGGTCGGTTAAAGCGGGAAATCCGACTCCGAGTCCCGACTCGGCACAAATTTTCGCTGTCGTCATTCCAATATACAGACGAAAGTGGTTCACATTCGTAACTGTGAATACAGTTCCTGTATGAATTGAATATTCGCCGGCCGGAGTGGCCGAGCGGTTCTACGAGCTACAGTCTGAAATCGCTCGACCGCTACGGTCGCAGGTTCGAATCCTGCATCGGGTATGGATGTGTGTGATGTCCTTAGGATAGTAAGGTTTAAGTAGTTCCAAGTTCTAGGGGACTGATGACCTATGAAGTTACGTCCCATAGTGCTCAGAGCCATTTGAACCATTTTTGAATATTCCTTGAGAGAAGAAGACGTTGTTTTCGCGTAACAAGATTAAGACAGTTTAGGTAACTTGCATTGGCGAGAGACAGCAGAACCATCCTACGGCCATCAACATGTATTTCGCTTAAGGACCGCGAAGACGAAATAAGAGAAATGAGAGCTTGTAGAGAAGCATAAAGACAGTCGTTTGTCCCTCGCTACAGCTGTGAGTGGAATGAGGAAGGGAATGATTAGCACCGGTACAAGGTATCTTCCACCATGCACCGTATGGTAGTTTGCGGAGTTATTGTTATTTATCGTAGGCATTATCACAAATCACATTAATGAACAGAACCTAAGAATATCTTTCACAGAGTAACATCTACGTTACAGTTATACAGGGTGTTTCCGTATTTTGCTTATAGTCAATGGGATTTGTCTTCAGATGTTCGGCCATTTGATTCGTATTATGTTATATTACTTGTTCTGACTCTGGATGGAGAAGTGAAAGCGGTTTTTGGCTTTTTTCTGGTATGGAGAAGAAGGAGGCCTCTGTCTGGCAGAGATCATGCTGTTATACAGAAGCGTCTAAGCGTGAGGAATTTGGTCAGATGGTTGCAGTTTATCTGCTGTAATGGAAGTTAATTTTCGTGGTGAGGCTACTGTAGTACGATTTCGACAAGATCACTCCACATGTAGGAACTGCAGTGCATCCTTCCATACAGTGGAAGAGATGCTCATTGGTTGCTAACGGGTATCTGTTTGGAAGCTGGTTGTTGCATATCATATACATCACTCTGCTCTGTGATATTTTAAATTTAAAGACTTTTTATTTATTTTCTCTTGGTTTGATTTAAAAATAAATCTTTTCACTTCTTTTGTATTCCGTGCTTCGAGTGTACCATGCTTCTTAGCCACCATCTTGCTATGTTATTTGATCTAACTTCATAACTCACAAACACTGACGAAGAGGCATTCACCTATTCAGCTGCCAATAAACGAAATTAGTAATAACCAGTTCTTCTCTGGATGCTATTAGGTTACAGATGCTCATAAAAGGAGGCCAACGTATGCTGCATTCTTGACTACTGTTTATGAAGCACTGTGCTACGCAAACTCACGGTTACCATGTTGTGTATAGAGGAGAAACGATTTCACTGTATCACAAATGATGTGGTGGATGAAACTGTCTCAAAAGGATTACCGCACTAAAAGATTTGGACCCTCAAGAAACCACTTCATCTCAAATCCAGCAGTTGTGGAACCACCAGCTACCGCCCATTACCAATCACGTGAGTGCATCCGTACAGTGTATGTGGGCCCAAGATGGAGTTAGATCTAAAATGTACCAGCGTAACTGAAAGCGTGGAGAAGTGATCATTTCCGTAGATTTTAGCTTAATGTAGTTATGATATTGTTGTAGGCAACATCATACTCAGATACTGACTACATAGTAAACATTATCAGAGGATGGTTTATAGTTAACCAGAGTTGGTAATTAGGAAGTTTTAATTACATTTTAGTGCGATCAAGGCTATTAAAATTTTTAACAATCAGTACAGATCGCTGTATCTCCTTCAACTGACGATGTAAGATCATATAGGAAAATAACTAAGACCGCGTAAAATGAAAGCTGTGTAACAGGTATCATTTATAGCCACTAAGCTATGGAATACGACACGATATGTAATATCTGAATATTGATGATTCATTTTGATTGGATGGTGTATCTGGATTTTATGTCACATTTCAGCTCTCCAGACATGAGTCAGTTCCGCTCAGATATGTACAGAATTGTTGGCTTATACCATTAACGTTTCTGAATATGCCACAAAAACTATTATAGGCACAGAAATGTACAATACTTCACGTTGAAGAGGAAGTTAGGACGATTCTGTTGATATACAGCTATGCTCTGCCGATAGCATGTGTGAGAATATACAGCACCGAAACGTTTGTTTCACTGAAATCCATTAAGCAATTATTAACTATTACAATTTTTGCTACACAAAAGAGATCGAGATAACAATTTGAACGCTCACTGATTTGATCGACTCAGCTTTTCACATGATTCATAACATAATTACAGTTATATAATCATAGTTATTATTGTTAATAATATTATTACTAAATATAAATTCTGAGAGGCATGTTAACTGAAATTTTGTTTTAAATCAGCATATCATATTACCAAAGACAAATACATCAATAGCAAGGCGGTATGTCTTGGCAGACATTATTGCACATCATATACAACATTTAGTTTATAAGAATTAAATATTTAATCCTCAAGTTTAATTGATTGATTGTAAATTAGCGTATTTTCCTCTTAATTCTAAACTGATTAGAGCTACATTTAGTTTGTAAGATATAATACTTTTAATTCTCAAGTTTAAATAATTGATTATGAATTCGAATATTTTTCACTTAATTCGAAATTCATTAGAGCCACATTAATTATGACTGTGGCAATGGAAAGAGCTGGAAGATCCTTGTAAAAACAAAGGTGCTAGATGTGTCTGTATTGCAAATAGTGAAGGCGCAAAAACTATGAGATATTTTGATTTGTGCTGCTAATTGCTGCAATTGTTTATAATCAGTTTGTGGACAAACTACTGTACACATAGTTAAATATAAGATATGAATTTTGGTTGGAGTTTTAGTGCACATATAGCAGCACATTTAGATTTTAATCGCATATAACTACATTTAAAAATTTGTGAGCGAGGCTGATGACCTCATGAAGTCATTAAGTGACTTAGAGAATTGGATTTTCTGGGGAGGGGTGCATCGAGGGCTTAAAAGGGTGGCTGCCATCTTACTCTTTCCCATTATTTAGGATGTATCGGTGATAGAAATTTTCCCCTCATCGGTCGAGAACAGATATATTTCGATCAGTTCAGCTGGGACTTAAAGAGATATTTTGCAGTGGTCGGGAGTCTATTTTATTTCTGTCGGTCGTTCACTAAGGCCTGTATTTTTGCGAGTGAAGCATATTTGGACTTTGAATTCTCTACACTGAGTCTGATTTTTAGCTCAGTTTGCCAGTGGGGACTTTGATTATTTTCGTCACTTGTCAGTGCTTAAGACCACCACTTCCTTGTGATAGTGTGGAGTTTGATTTCGATTAATTGTAGCTGTGGACACTGCTTTTGTTCTCCAGCTATTTTATTTATATAGCGTCTTTATCAACCACCTTGTTTGAAGCTCGATGTAAACTTCGATTCACTTAATTATACAGAGTTTATCACTGGCCCGTGAACTTTTTTTGTACTGCTAAGAACAACAATCCTTATTTGTAAATTATCCGCTTATAGCGGGGGTATATTATTTATATTTGTTGCTACTATGACCATTCTAACGTTATTTGAAATTTGGTTAGTACATCAGAGACAATTTTATTATATAGTGTAGTCAAATAATCATCCCCTAAGACAAAGTATATCGAGCTATCACATCCATCTGTCACAGGAAGTGCTCTTTGAACTTTATGTATACATTTCCTATCGATGTCAGTTAAGTTACAACTCTGAACTACAACGACAGATTATATACTTCCTGCACTGTATTGTTTTGCAAACATTCTGGTTGTTTGCACATATATTATTCAATGGGAATAGAATATCAATTGCATGTTGGAGATTTAGTCGGTGGCCCTATTGTGCAAGAGGTCAAAGTCTTACATAATTGTACTTATAAAATAAACCAATCCTAAACTGCCTCCTGCAGTAACAGTTTTAGTCCCATATTCTATTTCCTGAATAATTATCAGTATTTAAATGCTTAAATAAACATGTTTCTAAAGTTAGGTTTCGTGAAAGAATTGTTCTGTGGTAATGGGCACGCAATAATCTGTAGAAATTTTAATTACTGTACTGATTACATCCCGCAACTATAGTGCACTGAGTGGTTATAATTAAACTGACGGTGGTACAAGTGTTGTAGTGGGGGCTATATAAATTGCAGGACTCTGACACTTTCTAGGTATGCTCACGGAGAATACTAGAAAAAATAATGGTTCCACCTTCTGCTACCAGGTGAAAATATGGTGCTTTAAGCAGTCAGAATGTGAAATGTTTCATGTTTTGACGTCAGTAGGCTGTTTGTGGTTTGGCGACACCTGTTGGTTTCTTGTGTGAAGTGACTGTTAGTGCAAACGGCTAAGAAGATTGAAGTTTTCCGTACGGAACGCAGTGACTATCGCGAAGAAAGACCGTTGCACTGCTGGCAAAGTTGCTTTATTAGAACTTCATCAATAGCAGTGCTGTATTACGGGAACATCGCCGACAGGAACAGCTGCGAAGAGGTCTCACGTCAATGAACGAGCTAAGAAATATGAGAAAATAATTTGAAGGAACAAGTGAATTAGATGGCGCAGCAAGGGTGGGAAGCGGCCCATTCCCTGGCAGCTGTTGAAGAAGTTGCTGTAGCTATAGCTGACCATGCAGCACACGCTTTAAATTCTGCAGCCAGTGTTCCAGCTCTGTCATGAGAATTGACTCCCGGTTCAAAAGAATATGTATTGCGTTTTACACTGGCATCTCTACAATATTCAGAATGTCAACCAAATGTAGCTCCAAGATTGGCTACAATGTCGTGACTTTGCCCTTCGTTTTTTGACACGCATGGAAATGGATGACATGTGGCCAGGGAATATTCTACGGACGGACAAGATACATTTTACTCTGCACGGAGCCGTGAATGCACAGAACTGTCGCACATGGGCTACTCTGCCACATGCTGTGCAGAAACATCTATTGCACTCAACGTATGTGCCTGTGTGGTTTGGTTTCACGTGCTCCTTCGCTCTTGGACCGTTTTTCTTTTGAAGAGATGACACCCCGCATGCCTGTTAGGGGTAAAGTGACATCTGCACTTCATAAAGATCTCTTTGTGCAACACGTGATTCCAACTTTGCAACTGTGTCCGCATCACTATTTTCGTGCGAGTTTGGTCAACGCAACATGTCGCTTGCCAGGTGAAAGATTTGCTTCGAAGAACCTACAGAAACAAGTGCATCGTATGTGGGTATTTGCAATATGTGTGGCCCTCAAGATTCTCCAACCTAAACCCATGTGACTTCTGGTTGTGGTGATACCCGAAAGATCGTGCCTATCAGGGATGTATCAGGACTATTACTGATTTGAAAGCTAGCAAACGAAACCATATCGCTGTTGATTACACTGAACGTGCTACGAGCAAATGTCGACCATTCCGTTTCACGGCTGCAGCATACTGAGTCGGCAGACCATATTGAACACATATTGTAACTTACAACCATATCCTAATAAACGTGCCAGAAACACTGTTATCATGTATTTGATCGTTTCTCCCCTTCGCCTGAACCCAAACCAATTCTGACTGCTCACAGTGCCGTGTTTCAACCTGGTGCCAGAAAGTGGAGTTACTATTGTTTCAGCATACTCCGCTAGCGCACCGAATAATGAACATGCCAATGATGATTCAGCCTTTCTGCGATGTATACAACCCGCACTACAGCGCTCGAAACACCGTCAGTTTAATTATAACCACCCTGTACATGGCGTATGCTATTTTCCTAAAAACAACACTTTCTCGACTGCCATTTACAAAGCCCGGGCGAGAATTCCCCCCGAAGTCGTCGTCGGGTGATACTCGTATCCGAGTTTTCATTTTTCTGTTGCATTTCCATTATTGCATAGCTGTTCATGTATGGAGATGCTTATTATGGCTTATCAAATGAATTCAGGCATGAAATATGCGGCCACATCCATTACACGTAATAGAGGGTGGAGGGCATGGCTGGCCTCGCGAAGTTTGAATCTCTGACGTTTTTAATTTTCCTGCCTCCAACGTTCCTGCTCAAAATGTAAGACAGCGGCTGAAGTAGTTGCACGCCATTGTTTACGATCTTCTGCTGCCGCGCACCAGTTACTTGGGTCAATGTTTAGACTGTTTAGGTTCTTCTTGAAATGGTCCTTATAGCGCTTCAGAGGAGCACCACGGGCTTTCTAGCTATTTTCACTTCACAATATAAAATTTCCTGAGGAAGTCTGTTGTTTCTCATCCGCTGGACATACCCAATCTATCAGTGTTGGTGATAATAACGGTGGCTTCTATACTATACATCTTTGCCTTCCCAAGAACCGTAGTGTTTGATACAAAGTCATCCCATATGATGTTCATAATGTATGTAAGCTTGTTTTGGCTGAATCGTTCTAGCTTCTTAAGATCACGGCGATATAGTTGTCCGATTTCGCAACCATAGAGCGGGATGGAAACAACAACCGCTCGACGCACGTTCAGTTTGGTGCATAGTGTCAGATCTTTATTCACGAAGATCCAATGTAGGAGACTCAAAAAGCAACATGTGCGGCATGCATACTGTTCTCTACGTACTTTCCGACGAGCAGTTAATTGGTAATATACTTCCTAGGTAGTAGAAGTTTATTACTTGTTCCAAAGGTGTGCTGGAAATAGAGATATTGAGAACCGGAAAGGCAATTGGGGAGCTGGCTGTGCTAGTACCTCTGTTTTTTGGGTGTTTATGTCTAGGCCAAACCGTTTATATGCAGTACCGAAACAATTTAGTCAGTTGCAGCTCTGCTGGTGTGTGAGCTGGAGAACCATTTTCGTCAGCGTACTGTAGCTCAGTTACCTGAACGAGACTTGTGAAACTTTTAGAGTGCAATCTGGACTGATTAAATAGCTCTCCATCAAATCTGTATTTGATTTCTACTCCTGCATTGGTTATAGACGATGTCTCATAAAGCATAGTTGCTAGGTACAGAGTAAACAACGTTGTTTGAGCCCATTAGTATCAGGAAATTTGTCTGATGTTTCATTCTGGTATAGCACGTGCCTAGAAATGGCATCATGAAAAGCTTTGATCAGTTTAACAAAGTGTTAAGGGCAACCAAAACGCTTTAAGACCTACCACATAGCTTCTCTAGGAACTGAAGTAGAGGCCTTTTCTAGGTCACAGAAACACAAATAGGAAAGGTTTATGTTGTTCCTGTCGCTTCTGCAGTTGTCGTGCACAAAGAATGATACCAATAGTTCCTCTGGAGGGGCGAAATCAACGCTGATATTCAGAAAGTACAGTCTCGGAAAGGATCTGGACGGGATTAAACAGAATTCTAGCAAAAATTTTAGCAGCCGTGGAGACCAAAGATATGCCACGGTAGTTACCACATATGCTTCTATCGTCAAGATGTCGACAGTTCTGTAGTTCTGATACCTTACAGGTTTCCCGAACTAAAAGCAACAGGGAAAATAGAGGTTCAAATGGTTCAAATGGCTCTGAGCACTATCGGACTTAACATCTGAGGTCATCAGTCCCCTAGAACGTAGAACTACTTAAACCTAACTAACCTAAGGACATCACATACATCCATACCCGAGGCAGGATTCGAACCTGCGACCGTAGCGGTCGCGCGGTTCCAGACTGATGCGCCTAGAATCGCTTGGCCATAGGAAAAGAGAGGTTTTTAGAGAGAAGCCACCACTCTGAATGACCTCGAGGAGCATGCTGTTAGGCCAGGTGACTCTCTTCGTTTCATGTTATTTAGAGCCTTGCTAAATTCATGAAAAGACGTTGGGACTGCCATACTATATTGTGTTGGATGTTGTGTGAGATGTTCGTGAAAGTCTTCAGCAGCACGGCTTAAGAGTGAGCTCAAATGCTCTTTCCAGCGATTCAAGATTTTCTGACTGTTAGTTAGAACGATGGTGCTATCGGCGGCTTTCGGAGTTCCTAATGAAGAACGAACAACCCCATGTGCTTCTTTTATTCTAGCATAAAAATTCCCCAAGACACTGGAATCTCACAGACTTTGGAGTTCCTTGGATTTTTGTTGCCACTAGTTGCTCTTGATTGTTCCTATTTTAGTCTGACATTTCTGTTTCAGCTCTTGAAAGTGTGCTTTCTTTCCCACGGAGGTTAGATCTAGAGCCAGAGATAGGTAAGCATCCCGCTTAACACTTACGAGGTTCTTAATCACTTCACTGTTGTCATCAAACCAGTCATTCTTCTTTCTTGGATTAAAAACAATGACATCGGCTCCAGTCTTCCTCTGATGTTGGCGTTTAAAGTGGACTGCCTCGATAGCTGACTGATCAGCGCTATAGAATGCCATGCAGAGGGGCCCGGGTTCGATTCCCTCCTGGGTCGGATATTTTCTCCGGTCAGGGACTGGGCGTTGTGATGTCTTCATTATCATATCATCACCATCGACACGCAAGTCGCCAAAGTGGCGTCACCTCAAAAGACTTGCACCAGGCGATCGGTCTACCTGACGGGAGGCCCCAGCCACACGACATTTCATTTCATGTGTTGTGTTAACTGGGGCATTGCTAAGTCGATCCAAAAGTGTGTCTTGCAAGTGAAAGTGAACAGTTTCGTTCTGCAGGCCGTTGATCGTCGGGCATGGAACCTGAGATGGCTAATCAGCAGTTTGTGATTAGTCCAGCAATCAAGGATGTTTCGATCTCTTCTTGTGATCAGGACGTCTTTCTTGTCACGCCCCCGAGTGATGACATAGACAGTGAAATGCCAGTGTTTGCAGCGTGGATGCATCCATCTTACCGATTAGGTAAGCGGAACTGCGTGTTGGTGACAAAAAGATCGTACTCAACACAGAGACCTAGAAACACCAGACCATTTGCATTGCAATTTCCAACACCTTGATTATCCATGATGATGTTTCCTGCAAAGCGATTCTTTCTTCCGACTCTAACACTGAAGTCGCCTAGTAGCTGTCTCCAGCGAGGGGAATCCGAAGAGTCGTAATTCCTTTATTGGCAGCGGTAGAGGTTAACCGATGTTGTCTCAGCTTTTTTTTTTTTTTTACCGCAAATCCTACAGCGTGGGTGCGTGGTTCTGCTGCGTCCTTGCCTTTCCAAAATATGGTGTACAATAAGCTAGCCTCACTGATATGTCCTTCGCTTGATAATCTGGTTTCACTTCAGGCAGCAACGTCTATATCTTTTCTTCAGTTGGAACCTTGACGAGATGTCAGTTGATGATAGAACTGATTCCTTGTATCCTCATCACTGCCTAAAGTGTTATCGTTGGCAGATACAAGGGTGACAAAGCTATCCCCGACGAGGGGAATTCGAAAAGTCGTAATTCTTTCATTGACAGCAATAGGGGTTAATCGAAGTTACATCGCTATCTTTGTTTTTACTGCAAATCGTACAGCAGGGGTGCATGGTTCTCCTGCATCCTTTCCTTTCCGAAAGATGGTGTACCCTCAGCTAGCGTCACTGATATGTACTTCGCTTGATAATCTGGTTTCACTTAAAGCAGCAACGTCTATATCTAATCTAGCTAGCTCGTGGTGTGTTACAATTTCAGTCCAGAAGAATCCTGACATTCCATGTTCCAGTAGTCATAGTCATATTGCTGTTTCTTGGTTTTCTTCCGCAAATGAGAAGTTTCCTTCTGAGTGCGGATTCCCAGCCAGTTACAAATGTGACTACCGATATTTAGCCCACCTTTTCTAGTGCCTTCCCCATTCAGGGTGGGCAGCGGGTTAACCTAAAAAGGCCTGCCCAGTCGCACATGCAGGACCGGATCCCTCAGCATTCTCTAGAGTTGTCAGTAAGGCGACCATTACACACCTGCCGCCAGCGTGCGGTTCAGACTAGTAGCTTCCAGCCTCACTCAAGCCTGATACCACCGCCCTTATCCCGTCGCCACTGGACTTTTAGAAAGATGACAGGAGAAATTTCCAATCACTTGATTTTGTGTAACGTGATTCTACATCTACATCCATACTCCGCAAGCCACCTGACGGTGTGTGGCGGGGGGTACCTTGAGTACCTCTATCGGTTCTCCCTTCTATTTCAAAAAAATGGTTCAAATGGCTCTGAGCACTATGGGACTCAACATCTGAGGTCATCACTACTTAAACCTAACTAACCTAAGGACATCACACACATCCATGCCCGAGGCAGGATTCGAACCTGCGACAGTAGCAGTCACGCGGTTCCGGACTGAAGTGCCTAAAACCGCCGGTCCTTCTATTTCAGTATCGTATTGTTGGTGGAAAGAAAGATTATCGGTATGCCTCTGTGTGGGCTCTAAACTATTTTTATCTTCATTGTCTCTTCGCGAGATTTAAGTAGGAGGGAGCAATATACTGCTTGACTCCTCGGTGAAGGTACGTTCTCGAAACTTCAACAGAAGCCCGTACCGAGCTACTGAGCGTCTCTCTTGCAGAGTCTTCCACTGGAGTTTATCTATCATCTCCGTAACGCTTTCGCGATTACTAAATGATCCTGTAACGAAGCGCGCTGCTCTCTGTTGGATCTTCTCTATCTCTTCTATCAACCCTATCTGGTACGGATCCCACACTGGTGAGCAGTATTCAAGCAGTGGGCGAACAAGTGTACTGTAACCTACTTCCTTTCTCTTCGGACTGCATTTCCTTAAGATTCTTCCAATGAATCTCAGTACGCATCTGCTTTACCGACGATTAATTTTATATCGTCATTCCATTTTAAATCACTCCTAATGCCTATCCCCAGGTAATTTATGGAATTAACTGCTTCCAGTTGCTGACCTGCTATATTGTAGCTAAATGATAAAGGATCTTTCTTTCTTTGTATTCGCAGCACATTACACTTGTCTACACTGAGAGTCAATTGCCATTCCCTGCACCATGCGTCAATTCGTTGCAGATCCTCCTGCATTTCAGTACAATTTTCCATTGTTACAACCTCTCGATATACTACAGCATCATCCGCAAAAAGCCTCAGTGAACTTCCTATGTTATCCGCAAGGTAAAAATAAAATAAAATAAAATGGTTCTGAGCGCTATGGTACTTAACATCTGAGGTCATCAGTCCCCTAGACTTAGAACTACTTAAACCTAACCAACCTAAGGACATCACACATATCCATGCCCGAGGCAGGATACGAACCTATGACCGTAGCGGTCGCGCGGTTCCAGACTGAAGCGCCTAGAACTGCTCGGCCACACCGGCCGGCTCCACAAGGTCATTTATATATATTTTGAATAGCACAACAGGTCGCGAGGAAGTAACCCACTCACTACGATACTGGAGTCATACATCACGGCACATGGGTATCAGACTTGTGATTTCAGACACAAGAACTGCAACGAACTGCCGTGAGCTCAAAGACAGTAGAGCAGCGCCTGTACAGCCAGTTCGTCGGGCGTGACCCCTTCCGCCTACGCGACTGTTGAGAATCTCAGTACTAAAATCTTTCTCTTCCAGCCGCTTCGCCGTTAGGTTTTAGGATGTTGGGGAAAAGGATTATGGGAAGGGATGCGGAAAATGATGGGGCGTTATAGGACACACTTTGTCTGGTTCATCCGCTGAGACATTTCCTGCTTGCTAGCGCTGTCAATAGCTACGCTACCACCAACGTAGCCCTCAGCTTCACATTAACACGCAGATCTCTCCGCCCAGACGTACAGAGCTAAGTTAAGGCGGTGTCCCCTGGAGAGGCGATATTTTTGTGGTAAACAGGCACTTTTAATATGTAGCATATCAGTTTCTGAAGAGCCCACGGGAAACTGATGAGCATGTTCCAGGCGTGATGACTAAAAATCCCTTCTTTGGTACTTTTTTTTTGAGTCATCAGGCTTCTGACTGGTTTGTTGTGGTCCGCCACGAATTCCTCTCCTGTGCCCACCTCTTTATTGCAGAGTAGCACTTGCAAACTTGATTTCTCTGACTCACTCCAGGCTAATGCCGCTATGGTTCCTTTGAAAGGGCACAACCGACTTCCTTCCCCGCCCTTCCCTAATCCGATGAGACCAATGACCTCGCTGTCTGCTCTCCTCCCCCAAACAACCCCCAACTTGCAAACTACGTCCTCAATTATTTGCTGAAAGTAGTCCAGTCTCTGTGTTCCTTTTCAGTTTTGTCCTCTACAGCTCCCTGTAGTACCATGGAAGTCATTCCCCGATGTTCCAACAGATGTCCTATCATCCTGCTCCTCCTCCTTGTCAGAGTTTTCCACATATTTCTTTCCTCTCCGATTCTGCGCGGAATCTACTCATTCCTCACCTTATAAGTCCATCTAATTTTAAACATTCGTCTGTAGCACCACATCTCAGATGCTTCGATTCTCTTCTGTTCCGGTTTTCCCACAGTCCGTGTTTCATTGCCATACAATGCTGTGCTCCATACGTACATTCTCAGAAATTTCGTTCTCAAATTACGGCCTATGTTTGATACTAGTAGACTTCTCTTGGCGAGGATGTCCATTTTGCCATTGATAGTCTGCTTTTGATGTCCTCCTTGCTCATCCGTCATTGGTTATTATGCTGCCTAGGTAGTAGAATTCCTTAACTTCATCTACTTCGTCACCATCAATCCTGATGTCAAGTATCTCGCTATTCTCATTTCCATTACATCTCATTAATTTCGTCTTTCTTCGTTTTATTCTCAATCCATATCCTGTGCTCGTTAGACTATTCATTCCATTCAGCAGATCATGTAACTGTTCTTCACTTTCACTCAGGATAGCAATGTCATCAGCGAATCGTATCATTGATATCCTTTCACCCTGACTTTTAATTTTACTCATGAACCTTTCTTTTATTTTCATCATTGCCTCATCGACGTACAGTTTGAACAGTAGGAATGAAAGACTACATCTCTATCTTACACCCTTCTTAGTCTGAGCACTTCGTTCTTGCTCGTCCACTCTTATTAACCCCTCTTGGCTCTAGTACATATTGTATACCATGCGTATTTCCTTACAGCTTACCCCTATTTTTCTCAGAATTTCGAACATCTTGCACCATTTGACATTGTCGAACGCTTTTTCCAGATCGACTAATCCTACGAACTTGTCTTGATTTTTCTTTTGGCTTGCTTTTACCTTTCCTAAAGCCAAGCTGATCGCCATCTAATACATCCTCTATGTTCCTTTCCATTCTTCTGTATGCCATTCTTGTCAGCAACTTGCATGCATGAGTTATTAAGCTGACTGTGCGATAATTCCCACACTTGCAAGCTCTTGCAGTCTTCGGAATTGCGCCAATGATATTTTTGCGAAAGTCAGATGTATGTCGCCGGGTTCATACATTCTACACACCAACACGGATAGTCGTTTTGTTGCCCCTTTCCCCAATGATTTTACAAATTCTGATGGTGTGTTACCTGTCTCTCCTGCCTTATTTGAATTTAAGTCCTCCAAAGCTCTCTTAAATTCTGATGCTAATACTATATCCCTTATCTCTTGTAGATCGACTCCTGTTTCTTCTCCTGTCCCATCAAACAAACCTTCTCCCTAATAGAGTCCTTCAATGTACTCATTCCACCTATCCGATCTCTCCTCTCCGTTTATTTGGCATATTATGGCTTAAAGAAAAGCTCCTCCCAAAGATTTAATTGTGCTGTAGTAGGAAAGAAATTACGTACATGCTGCCAGGTTATTAGTGTGTGTCTTTACGACGAACAGCAAAGGGTACCCAAAGATTTTTTGGCGATATAGTGCACATATTACAAAGATATTTGTAGTGAAGAACGCACTGGACGAACGGGAGACTATGGCAAAATTCAATGTGGGTGTACGCTGGATCAGATCGTTGTTGACCCTGGAAGCGAAGAAACATTAAGAGATTTCTATTCGCCCATTTAGCAACATATGTTTCATTCGTTTTATTTGATTTCTTCTTATCCAAATATTTCTATAAAGTATATGTTTCTGCTTATTTTTCTTCCTTGTAACCGTAATACAAGAGCGATGAGTGCGTTTCTGATTCTCACATTTCTCATTAGTACTTGACGGTCCATTTGTAAATACATGAACATTTCTGAAATGTGAAAAACGTTAGTCATTGAATTACATGTCGTGCCGCGTAATTATCTCTTCTCTTTCAGTACACAGTGACCTTAAGTTGTTAAGTTTGGGGTCTTGTACACGTCAAAACTATCTTGAAACAATTACCCAACTAAATGGGTTGATCTCTCAATATCCACTTTAGCTACCATCCAGCATTTATGGAATCACCAATCTGCCACCACTGTTGGCATCGCGAATGCATCCATTCAGTAAACGTAGGCCCAAACCCCAAGGTCGGTGTTGTACAGACTGTCGAGGACAAGTTAGGATCTATGGCGTACCAAAGTAACCAAAGCTGCGGAGACGTCATCTGACAGAGATCTGCATGACATCCGCAGTACCTGCCATCTTATGAGCTCTGGATGGTTGATGGCGTTTTCCTACAGCAGCTGAACACCGTATATTTCGGGTTCTTCATTCTCTGAAGCTGCGACATGGCAGTGGGACTCTGGAACATATGGAGATCTGTATCAAGGCCAAACTAAACCACAAAGGAGGAAATTCGGTGGGGCACCACTCGCTGATACTCTTTCGAAATCTAACACTTGCTTCACTAAATGACTTTCTAAGTATTTGAAGACAATCACCTCCTTACGCCACGCCTCCTTAAGCTAGACTCTTCATTCGCCACTTCATGTTTTGTCTGAATACTAGTCAACAGTCGAAGCGGTTGACGCTAACTCTACCTCGCTTCCCTCCACTTACAAAACCTCTAATTCCCTATTAATGATGAGCTAGTAGTAATTATTGAGCTACTTTATGATTAGCAATTTAAGACAGTTTTTTTTGGCTTTACAGGTGACATACAGAATCAACAACGCGTACTGGTTTCTGGCTCCCATTGTCAGGAACATAATGGCTGCAATATCTAAGAACGTTTCTACCAGCGAGAGAGTTATTCCCCTTCCTATATGGCTGCCGTTCGACCTTCGATCCTCACCCGTCTATGAGATAGTGTACAGCCTAGAAATGGCTTCCGGATTGGCTGTTTCAGAGACTACTGTGCTCGTGGATGGCACTCTGATAGCACTGATACTGCAGGTGGTCGCCGAACTGGCTGTCCTGAATGACCATCTCGCTGACGGCGCAACTGTCACTCTAAAGCATTCACCAAGTGAGGTCACCATCACTGAAGGTAAAGTCCAGGACTCAAATGTCCAGGTACCGCTGAAGCCATCGTCGTTCTTCGCCGAAGGAGCCATTTACGATCTCTTGCACAGTGGGAATTCGAAAAGTTCGGAAAGTGAAACGTACCAACAGCTAGTTAGCAATATTCAGCACTACCAAACCATTGTAAGGTAAGCCAATAATATCAATGTAACGATTCGATATTTTCAATAAATTCATCCATGGAAATATGAAAATCAAAGAAATAAGTTCATTAAAGCAGTTATTGCGGTATTATCATATTCTGAAATTTGTATCCTGTCACCCTTGCTGAGCAAATATATCTTCCTACCTTTCTTAATATTCCTTGTAGGACCCGTCGTCATAGATGCTGTCACAGCCTTTATCATCACTGATAGCTTCCTCAGCGTTAACTGATTCGATAAGTTCAGGTCTGTTTGTGGCCAGGAGCTCTAAGACGTTACCCTCACGAGCTGGTTCTCTATCTGCTCAAGACATCCAGAACAATGCCACACGATTCCTTGTCTCTGGCACCAGTTTTGATGGCATAACAGTCCCAATCTATACGTGGCAAGTTGAAGTCAATCGCTATTACAACGGAATGATCAGAAAAATTACTAATGATATTCTCCAAGCTGTGTCTGAAGCGCGGTATAACTACAGATCCTTACCCAGGGGGTCTATAAAAGCATCCGATCACCATTTTTGACCGTTCTTTGATCCTCAATTTCACCCAGATTAATTCACATTCGGAATTCGTGATAACGTCGCTAGATTTTATCGAATTTCTTACTGCAATAAACACGCCGTCACCATTGGCGACTAACCTATCCTTACGATAAACATTTCAGTGTGAACTTAGGATTTCGTTGTCAATGACGTCTGGCTTCAACTAGCTTTCCGTTCGCAATAATATCTGTGCATTATAGCTTTCAATAAGCGATACTAATTCTGGGACCTTTCCTTGGATGCTCCTGCAGTTTACTAAAATCATATTAATCTTTTCCATCTCTGATGTGCGAGGACCAAGATTCTCTGAGGTCACTGTGGCTGATTTCACAGGCAAATCGTGTTTACTCCCAAGGGAGGGGTCCTCTAACCTAAAAAAGCCCCATGTGCACGCCACATGTACTCCGCTGCCCTAGTAGCTGCTTCCTGCGTGTAGTGTGCACGCCTGACCTATAAAGGGGAACCCTACAATAACGGAGGTCGAGAAATTCGCGTCCGACACCGCATCAGGCCCCTCCCGCCGGAGTTTCGAGTCCTCCTTGGAGCATGGGTGTGTGTGTTGTCCTTAGCATAAGTTAGTTTAAGTAGTGTGTAAGTCTACGGACCGATGAGCTAAGCAGTTTGGTCCCTTAGGAATTCACACACATTTTGAACATCCGACACAGTTGCAGAGCCGTCTGAGCCTCTAGTTTAGACCTTCCACTCTACTCCAAACCAGAGGACCGCGATCAACGATGCTACAAACAGGCAGCTTAGCCTGCACCCCATGTGCCGTGCTAGTTGCCTGCACCAAATCAGACATCCGCGGAAAAGAGCTGAGGATGGCCTCAGAACCCAAGATGCAGGTGTCATTCGTAGCGACATGTGCCACTACATGCAGCCGGTTGCACCCAGTGCGCTCGACAGCCGCCGGCAGGGCCTCCTCCACATCACGGATGAGACTTCCCGGAAACATACCGAATGCACACTGGAATTCTTTCTCACCTTGCCTGCTATCTCCGTGAGGGGCTCCATCACCCGCCTAACATTGGAGGTCCCAATGACTAGCATAACCACCCTCTGTATTTGTCCGGACTGGGCAGGAAACTCGACTGCTGGCACAACAGAAGAGGCATCCCGTGATGGCTCACATTATCATCAACACTGGGAAGCACCTCGTACCTGTTGCTAAGACGTAGGGAGCCAGCTACACTGCCTGCTCCCTATTTCGCCTTACGCCCAGTGACACGCAAACCCACCACTGTCTGCCATCCACTCTTGAGTGAGGACAGACCGGTTAGGTGTGGCCGTGCGGTTCTAGGCCCTTCAGTCTGGGACTGCGTGACCGCTACGGTCGCAGGTTCGAATCCTGCCTCGGGCATGGATGTGTGTGATGACCTTAGGTCAGTTAGGTTTAAGTAGTTCTAAGTTCTAGGGGACTGATGACCACAGATGTTGTCCCATAGTGCTCAGAGCCATTTGAACCATTTGAACTAGACCGGTCAGATGTTGTGTGACGTCCGGGCCATCAGGGGATTCCAGTGACACCAAAGGTATCGCAGATCTCGTCACTGGCGCCCCGACATCACCCCAACTTTGAGCATTAGCTAGAAGCTTGTCGACGGTAGCCAACGCAGCTCCCAGCTGTTCACTGACAGCAGCCAATTCTCCCTTGTGTCCGCTCACAACAAGCACAATCCCTAGCCATATCGTCCTGCGAAACGGCTCTGGACAGTCGGACAGCCAGGTAGGTGGACATACAGACAACAATGTGGTCCTATAAGGGTTTCGTTTTTACCGATTGTGATATGGAACCATAAAAACGTAACGCGCTGTCGTAATTTTCGTCCTCAAACGTTTATTATTCTGTGAACCACCACTGAAGGCTCAAACAGCCTACTAAGCAATTTCTGCAATCAAGTCTACAGCAAATTTTCTCAGTACCAGTAATGTTAGACCACATGACTATGAATTATCTACACGAAAGGTTTCTGAAAGAATTAATATATATGTAAGGTTTAATAAATTTTTAGGAGAATGTGTTGACGAATGCAATTTACAATCAGCTAATAAATTGACTATAACGAAACGGAACGGAAAAGTCCAGATCTTAAAACTGTTTCAATAGCTAGGACACTGTAACTCAAAATTTATCATCAGTGGCGTGAAGGCGTCTCCGTAAAAATAGTGAGACGAACGCAACAAAATAAAATCCAAGAAAAATTTATTTCACGCAGCAACCAGTGCCCAACTTATCAAGTGAGAGATAGTGAGAGAGACCTTAGCACGCAAGTTTGCATGTGTAGAAGACTTTAAGAACTCGTTACAAATTGTAAATAAGCTATATGTAGGAAAAGGATCAATTATATCCGACACTGACATACTGACAGTGTTAAAACTGGAAGTAACTAAATAAATTGGCTAATAGTAAACGGGGTGAATTTTACAATTAGAAATGACACAAATACTGGTCACAGACTTACCGGCGTATGTCAGAGAAGATCGCAAAACAGTACCATGGTGGTCAAAGTAAAAAATCAAATTAATAACTATCCAGACGTCACTTGTTCCGCAGAACAAGAGAAAGGTGTTACAGCAGGCTCTCCGCGGATGGGTAGTATTTACAGGATATTGAAGGATAAATTGCCTGCAGATCAGAGTGAAAATTCGAGTGCTGGTGAGAACGGATACAGTTATACGTAGTGTGCTACAGAGATAAATAGTTATTACTACTTACATAGCTCAGGAATCACAAAGATGTGCGAACTTTTATGACAGCTGAAAGGATTCCAGTATCTGTAGCGAATGATCAGGCCGTAGTGGAAGATCAGTTGACATTATAGATTTGTTAATCGGTTTTCAAAAAGGAGGGGGTTATTTGCGGTACGAAATGAGTCGTAACACCACAAAAGATAAAATTAAACGGAGGGATTCTAGCGAGAAGGACGTAAGAGACTACAGGAAAAATACTTTGGCATAACAAATGGAATAATTTTTGCAACGTCGAATGTAAGACGTATGGATTCTAAGGATATTAATTTGTTAATTTATCATAGCCCAGTTTCTTGATGACGATAGCGAACCGTTACGTATAGCATTACATGTATTTGACTATTGATGATAATCTACTTATTTTCTTTCTATGTTTCTTTCTGAATTAAGTTTACAATGTCTAAAAACTACTTTCTATTTTCTTCTCTGTTCTAAAGATAAATAAATAAACGTTTAATTAAAGAATGATAATGTAAACACAACCATCATTAAAATAATATCAGGAAGCAAAGGGCTTTTCTTTTATTGATGCGGCCTAATTTATTCCTAGATACACCAAACTACGAGAATGCATTACTGTGCTGTGGATAAAAACTGAGCACCAGAGGTATCAAAGTATTGATATGTAAATGAAACAATCGCGAGAGTGAGTTTTACAAGAGCTGAAAGTAATCTATCAGTCAGTGAAGTTATTAATCAAGAAGAAAGCAGAAACGAAGAATCCGAAATATTATATGAGGATCTACGAAAAGTAGAGGCTTCTTGATAACTTTGACGCTACAAATTCATTGCCGGCCGCGGTGGCCGTGCGGTTCTAGGCGCTGCAGTCCGGAACTGCGGGACTGCTGCGGTCGCAGGTTCGAATCCTGCCTCGGGTATCGATGTGTGTGATGTCCTTAGGTTAGTTATTTTTAAGTAGTTCTAAGTTCTAGGGGACTGATGACCTAAGATGTTAAGTCCCATAGTGCTCAGAGCCATTTGAACTACAAATTCATTGATAATATTTCTTGTCATTATTCGTGGATAGGGAACATTCCTCTAGAACTAATGACAGACATTTTGAGAGTTGTTGTCAAGAAACATCAGGATCCACAAATTTGTAAAATGCATTTTTCCAGTCCTGGAAGATAGTTCTCTATTGCTAAACAATGGATCAAGTCAGTTTTTCGGACGTATCCTCAGGTATGCTTTTTATTTCCTTTCAAAAACTGTTGGTGTTCCACAATAATTAGCGGCAAGTATAAAAATATAAGAAAATTCGGGTTTGAAACGTTTTGTCTGCGCAATGTATTCAGTCAGTTTACAGGAGACGGGAGACTGGATCCAAAACTGGGAAGATTGATGTAACTGAAGAAATCAACCACAGAAAGTAAGAAGAAAAATCAGAATCTGGGACATGTCGGTTTACAAAATCTGTTGATAGAGTCGTGGTTTAACTTTAAGTTTTACATTATAACACACAATGAAACGCATCGGTGAGGTTTCCCATTCTTTTTTTAGCTGCGTGAATCTCCTGCAAGAAATTCTCAGTCGTGCCACCTCCGTACTCCTCTTCTGCACCACAGTCTGCATTTGTTTCCAAGTCATCGCCACTGCTGTTGTAAGTACCGCCAGTCGGCGTAGACTAAGTGCATGGCCAGTCATAGAGTTCTAACTTTATTTCTCCACAGCTGATACAAATGTTAGCAGTCTGTTATCATTTAGAACCACCTGACGGCCTTAAAATGTTAATCTGTATCTAAATAATAAATGGATTAAGGCTCTAAACTGTTCCACGCATGGGAGCTTCAGCAGCACACACCCATTCACTCCAGTATGTTTTTTATGTCATTTTTCCACTTTCACATAAGTCTTTGTCTCGGACTTTTCTCGTCTGTTGGCATGCAGCAGAGAATTTCCTTGGTCTCTGCACAATCCCTTCATGTGCCGCCCATCTCCACTTTATTTCGGTTAGACTCATACACTGTGAGCAAAATAAAACTGGCCCAGAAAATGTGTAATGCACTGTCACATACGCAACCCCACTTGCATCACCCACATCAGGCGCACATACAGTATGTCGGGTTGAGTATCGTCATGTACATGAAGTACACAGAGTTAAAGGATCACTTTTTCAAAACCCCGTAATTCCTAACCAATGCGACACTTAAGTTCAAAATCTGACTCAAAGGTGCGTAGAACTTCCATCTGTAATGGCAAAAAACGTGGCGTCCTGCAAACTCGCTCTCTGACACGTGGACGTTTCTAACAGCTAGGTGTCGACACATGCGGAAAAAGGTCTCAGCTCAGTGTAATGTGGGTTAATTATGTCACACTGGTACAAAATTCCACGACATCTTCGCCCAACGCCGCCGTGTACGTGCCACGCGATGTGAAGGTCGGTACAACCCCCTCTTACCCACATTTCACCTGTTCTTTCGACGCCGGTTCGATGGAGATCACAATCGAGATCCCTAGCGTTGAAATCAAGCGGTTTTCTTATGAGTGGCCGAGGAAAATGTTCCAGACGCACTGCCGCTTAGAATCGACGCGAAAAGCCCGCATGGGGTGGCACAAAGGGCGTCAATGGAACCCCCCTCCCCCCCCCCCCCCCCCCGGTCCCTGGGGCGTCCATTCCCACACATTTCGCGGTCGAAAAACGACAGGTCGCAGCCGAATAGCAGCAGGAAGACGTTCTTCACAACCTTTGGCACTGCTGACACCCTCAGGCATTTAAGCCCTTCTCTGAGGACATTGTGGAACTGCACCACATCGAACTTGAGCTCAGCCGTGTGGAGCGCAGCACGACCACAATTTGTGTGTTGGAGCCACTAGGGACTGTCCAGAACAATTCGACGATATTTGAGCGTGATCTGAACCAGCTAAGAGTGCTTATGCTTTTCCGGTGCTTCTATTTTGTACACTTCCGTGGACTCGACCGAACAATAATTTGACAATAGTTCTCGGAATGCATAATTTCTACCTCACAAAATTTGATATTAAGATGAAAGGGGCTTTATTTCAGTGCAGACAGATCTGTCGCTATCAGTAGAGCTGAGGCACAAAGGATCCAGCGTACAGAATGGAGTGGACTGTCGAATGATATACTCCAAGAACAAGTAATTTTTATGCATGTGAAAATTGTGAGAGTCTGCTCGATAGTGGCCATACCAGTACAGGACATTTCCTTACTTAAATTGTTGATCTAGTGTCTGGGCTACATATAAATACTGATATCAAAAAAAGTTTTGCATTACCTCGGTTCCTAGAGTTCCGGAACCTGTACAGAAAATTGGAATAGAGAGCAACATAAACATCATTTCCGCCCTTTTTATTGCTCTTGAAAACCACACATTTCATGTTGTACCACCATGCAGCGAGACCTTCAGAGGTGGTGGTCCGGATTGCTGTACACATCGGTTCCTCTAGTACCCAGTAGCACGTCCTCTTGCATTGATGCTTGCCTGTATTCGTCGTGGCATACTATCCAGAAGTTGATCAAGGCACTGATGGTCCAAATTGTCCCACTCCTCAACGGCGATTCGGCATAGATCCCTCAGAGTGGTTCGTGGGTCACGTCGCCCATAAAAAGCCCTTTTCAATCTATCACAGGCATGTTCGATAGGCTTGATGTCTGGAGAACACGCCACTCTAGTCGAGAGATGTCGTTATCTTGAAGGAAGGCAATCAAAAGATGTGCACGATGGGGGAGCGAATTGTCGTCCACGAAGATAAGTGCCTCATCAATATGCTGCCGATATGGTTCCAGTATCGGTCGGAGGATGGCATTCACGTATCGTACAGCCGTTACGGCGCGTTCCATGACCGCCAGCGGCGTACGTCGGCCCCACATAACGCCACCCCAAAACAGCAGGGAACCTCCACCTTGCTGCACTCGCTGGACAGTGTGTCTAAGGCGTTCAGCCTGACCGGGTTGCCTCCAAACACGTCTCTGACGATTGTCTGGTTGAAGGCATATGCGACACTCATCGGTGAAGAGAACGAGATGCCAGTCCTAAGTGGTCCATGCAGCATGTTATTGCGCCCATCTATGTCGCACTGCATGGTTTCGTGGTTGCAAAGATGGACCTCGCCATCGACGTCGGGAGTGAAGTTGCGCATCATGCAGCCTATTGCGCACAGTTTGAGTTGTAACACGATGTCTTGTGACTGCACGAAAAGCATTATTCAACATGGTGGCGTTGCTGCCAGGGTTCCTCCGAGTCATAATCCGTAGGTAGCGGTCATCCACTGGAGTAGTAGCCCTTGGGTGGCCTGAGCGAGTTCCTGTCTCTCTGTATCTCCTCCATGTCCGAAAAACATCGTTTGGGTTCACTCCGAGACGCCTGTACGCTTCCCTTGTTGAGAGCCCTTCCTGTCACAAAGAACAATGCGGACGCTATCGAACCGCGATGTTGACAGTCTAGGCATAGTTGAACTACAGACAACACAAGCCGTGTTCCTCCTTCCTGGTGGAATGACTGGAACTAATCGTCTGTCGGACCCCTCCGTCCAATAGGCGCTGCTCATGCATGGTTGTTTAAATCTTTGGGCGGGTTTAGTGACATATCTGAACAGCCAAATGGATTGTGTCTGTGATACAATACACGCAGTCAACGTCTATCTTCAGGAGTTCTGGGAACCGGGGTGATACAAAACTTTTTTTATGTGTGTAGCTATTAGCGCTTTTTCAGTATCATAGTTCGACTGTCCATTGTTTTTAAGTAAATTTTCTGTTCGTTTTTTAATAAATAATTTCATTG
This sequence comes from Schistocerca serialis cubense, assembly GCF_023864345.2. Lineage (NCBI taxonomy): Eukaryota > Metazoa > Arthropoda > Insecta > Orthoptera > Acrididae > Schistocerca > Schistocerca serialis. The sequence continues at coordinate 393,914,336 of NC_064646.1, read as the reverse complement.
TTCCCATCGATTCTTCAAAACAATATGGGACCTGGTTTAGATAAACTCCGAGTTTAATTCATCACCTTACTAAACTGTGCACTACCTGTTCGCAAATGTCAGGTTTCAGAACACGGGAGGCGTGCAACATTATTAAACTACCTAAGAAATGAAATGTATCCGCATGCACTAGTTGGAGAAGTATCACGCTTTCATCGGTGTCAAGTAACGTCTTTGGCCTCGTTCTTATAAAAGCGATACAAGAAGCAGTAGACTGTCGACTACGAAACAGGTCTGAACAAACATTTGTACTGAGAAACATACAGAACAATGCATAGGTTTTAACTGTCCACTGCACCTAATCTTTCTTGATTTTTTTAAAACAATGTTTTGACAACACACACCAAGAATCATTGTGGCATGCTGAAAGCCTATATGGAATATCTGGGCATACTATAGATGTTTTCAGAAACCTGTACCTAGACTCGATCAGCTGAATGAGAACAGAAGATGGCAAAATCCCTTCATTTAGCATTTCTGAGGACGTTAGGCAAGGACACATTTTGTCACGATTACATTTCATGTTAGACACAGATTTCCTAATGAGAAAAACTATGGGCAAATCCAATTAGTGCCACTCCAATTAGTTCCAACCAAAGCGTTACAGTGGGCCGTCGTGGCTTACGGATAACATAAACCCCACAAAGTTTACGACTACCAAGCAGGATCGAACTGTCAATTCTGTAGAGCTAAAATGAATGGTGTTTAAACAAACACACTGTGCATAAAATGCGAAAATTTATCTACTCAAATTATAGTAAACAGAAGATAATACAAAATGTGGACTGATTTCCGTATATCTCCGAAGTTCGTCCGTTTGTTATCAAGTTCATCGCTACCTAAAGTACAACGTCAACGAACAATGAAGACAGTTCACATAAGTTTGATAAACCGTATTCCTTCTTCGTGTTACCAGTTTAAGGATCTGAAAGTTTTTTGTGGGCTTGACGATAATAGTTTCAGTCTCAGTTTCGAATTTGCCTCTCTTCTCATGACGTTTAATTGAGAGCTGTACTACTTATGCATTTACACTTCAGTATACTGAGGTAAGTTGAAGGAATGCTTTGTTTTTGTAAGGCCGTTAGTACAGACTTGACAGAAATTGTACCCATAGCTCTGTTATAATCTATGAATGTCATACTTTTTGGTTCATGCCACAATAGCCGTCTCACGGCTTGCAGGTGACTCATTGTGCTATAATACTTCTCAAGTCAGTTCATCTTTTTACTTGATAAAGTGTTTTTCGAATGAGGTTATTTGTAATTCTTGTGATCACCTCGGACTTAACTAAGCTGATGACTATATACCCTCATGTTCAGAAAAAGCAGAACATCTTGAACGAGTACAGATAGGACGTTCATATTCACAGACCAAGTACATTAGTACGTTCTGTAGAAATGAGTAGAATATGAGTCACCTCGGTTCTGCATGTGTCCTGTTGCCTAACAGGCACAGGGTCCTTTGAGCTATACTACTTTCACCTGGTTCTGCATTCACCTGGTTCCAAAGTTCATCTGTGGTGGTTGGCATTGGGTCACAGTGCTGCACCCGTGATTTCGCCGTGTCCCACACATTTTCCATTGGCGAAAAGTCTGATGATCTGGCGGGCCAGGGCAGAAGGATGACGTCCTGTGCCACCAAGAAGGCTCGTATTCGTGCAGCAACATGTGGTCGTGCATTGTCTTGCTGAAAAATGGAGCCTGGGGTGTTGTGCAGAAAGGGTACGGCTATGGGTCGCAGGATGCCATTCACGTAGGTCACACTGGCCACAGTTCCCTGGACACGCACCATTTGTGATTTATGGTTGAACCCAGTAGCACCCCACACCATATGGTCTTGAGTTGGCGCTGTATGTGTTGTGCGAATGCAGTAACTGTGATGCTGCTCCCCCTGTCTGTGGCGAACCAAAATGCGGTCAACAGTTTCAAACAACCACAACCTGGATTGGCTCGAAAACACTGTCTGATGCTATTCCCGACCACAGTGACGTCGTTCTATACCCATTGCCCTCTAGCATGTTTCAGCACATTCGTCAAAGGTAGGCAGAGAAGTGGACGACGCCTTAATAGACCCCTGATAGTGTACGATATGTTCCACAGTTGCGCCAGTGCAGAGGAGGACACAAATCTGTCGTGCAATGCCATTCAGATTAGGTATCCATCTTCAAGGAGGGTGGTCTGGGTTGTGCGATCATCCCATCTCGTCGTGTTCTATGTCTTTTCGTGAGCCATTCTACACACACCCGTTGCATTGCTGAAACACTTCGTCGCACACGAGCAGCAATTTCGATTATGGATGAATCACATTCTCTCATGCCAATAATGCGCCCTCTTTCAGAGTCATAGATTTGACGGTACGGATCGTGTGTACGTCTGCGAGGCATCCTGCACACCTGCTCAAGTCTCACTGATCCATTACCTTCTGTTTGTAGCAATTTTTAGCAACAACGAGAGCCGCAGGCACATTTTACTGGTAGGTGATGTTGCGCCAACGTACCGATGTTGACCTGGAATCCGCGGACTGACAGGGTTCAAGTGCTCATCATTTCTGCAGAACATACGAATGTACATATCATGTGAACATGAACGTCCTGTCTCTAGTCGTTGAGGGTCTTCTGTTTTTCCCGAACATGGTGTAGTTGCTTCAAGAGTTGTGTCGCGAAACATGCTGATCAAAGAAGACTGCGTTCGTACAAGGATGCTCAAAGGGTAATGGTGGGAACTGTTTGTGTAAATGGTGGTAACTTACACACTACTACTAACCACGATGCGAAGACACTCAGTATCTGCTTCTGAATGGGTTCAGAGAGCTTTGTATACGTGCTTTTGCTATCTCGGACGCCATCCTGTAGTGTTCGACCACGGAAACAAAAGGTTCTCATAGTCAACATGACAGTGGGTGAGGGTGGAACCGTTTCTGTTGCTCTAACCCCGTGGGACGGCAACGGCATCTTAGGGCACAAGTTGGGCCACCTCTATTGGCACTAATTCTCAGAACGTGGAAATAATTAGTACCCCTTAATGTCAGTATGGCTCCAACTTAAATTCGACCATAACAGCCCCGATCTTAATGGACTTTCACTGTCTTGCGCTCTTTGTAAATTACGTAAATGGTGAACGTGACAGTTACTTCATCCTCATTGATCGACAGTCCTCCATGCAGGCAACCCATCGGTGGTATCCGTTGACTGACGAACAGTTATCTTATTACATAATATGACTGATTTATTTGAATGACTTTCTAATTAATTCGCTGCTAGCTCTGTGATTGACATCAATGAAGTCGGAATTTTGCAATCAACTTGAAACTGTGATTGAAATTACGAAATTAGTTTTATTTGGGTCTCTTTTTATATGATGGTTACTGGACTAGACAGCCATTCTGGCTTTGCCCAAAGCATTGTATGCATTTGAAAGTCTCCAGATTAAAGTTTCCCCAGTAGTAATGCCGTGTTAGCTGTTATTTCAGCCTATATTTTGTAGCCAGCTGAGTTACTTTTCTACTTCATTAGCACGTAGTGATAGCTTGAGGAGTCTATTTGTTGCAGAACGAAATAAGGCCTTCTCATCACGTTTACAACTGATTTTAAAGTAACTTCCAAGTGAGCTTCAGTTTGTAAAATTGTGAAGGTAACTTTGAACTGGATGACAATGCAATATTAACTTGCTTTCTTGTCTCTCTGATCCATCTAACTTCCGTACGGGTAGAGGTGGGAGTGAGAGTGTGGGTGAAAATGTTTAGTAACACCTGACAGCTTGGCTGCCTGCAGGACAAGCATGTTGTGCAGGTAGTATAGCAGTGCATTCCAGGCAGTAAGCGAGCAGATGTGCAGAGCTCAGCAGATAGGCAGGAAGCGAGATGAACATCGCATTCTTGTCTTACTGTCTATTCAGCACAAAATTTTCGTTGATTTTAAACCAGCTGCCAATGAACTGGAAGCCTGAAGTGTTAAACATAACACAGAAATGTGTATCAATGCAATATTAACTCATTTTCTTGTCTGTGTGTGGCAGAGGGTACTTCGTTTACCATTTTCATGATCTTCAGACTTAAAGCTTTAAACCTAACGGAGAACTGAATTAGAATACAGTATTATCTAGCTTTCTTGTCTGGTGAAAAGTGGAGGATAGTTTGTGTACCACTATCATATCCCTCTTTACCTGTTCCACATACACGTTGTTCTCAGGAAGAACAGTAACTGGTAAGCCTCTGTTTGATCTCAGATATCTCTAATTTTTACTTTTACGGTCTTTTCACGAGATATACATGGGAAGAAACAATATATTGGTTGAGTCAGGCGCAGAGACAATGAAATAATGGTAAAATTTGTAATCCCTCCAAGATGTATTAAATCGATTGAAAAATTTCACACACACATACAGCTACAGTGCGAAAATAGTTATTTGAATAAAAATTGATTTTTAATATACCACGTTTTGACATTCCGATATAAACCATAAAACTATAACTTCCAGTCCCATACTGATTTCTAAACTCAAGCAGATAGTACTGATAATTTGTGATTATGAATTCTTAATAGCTATGCTGTGATAATACTTTTAAGATTTAAAGAGTAAAACGTACAGTACATGCAATACATAAGTGATGCATGAACAGTTCACATCCATTCTATTACCCTACTTACTAAATTATGCATGAATAATTTACTTCTATTGCATGTGGCCCACATTTTTCATTTTAAATCTTTCAACAATTTTCATAGCTATTAATATCTCTTTAGAAATCTGCGTGTGGCTACGAGAAATTGATTCATGAATTAGTTTAATAGGTTGCATACTAAAAGTTCTTTATTAGTTAAATATTTATTATATTGAGCAGGATGACATGATGCAGCAAGAATGATGGTGTCAGAAGATGTAGGTTTGATTCATAGCAAAGCGAAGACCAAAATATATAAATAAATAAATAATATTATCTTGTTGGTACTCCATTGTAAAGGCAACATTATTATGTATTTTGCTACAGGCATTTCAAATTGGTCAGTTTCTTGTAGTGAACTGTAGAATGAGCACTAGCGTTAATTACAGGAAGTTCTTTAACTAATTTATTTTCTAAATAATTGACAAAAATGTCAAAAATGCTATTGGAGATACTATGGGTAATCCGTCTTTTTGAAGAAAGATTTTGTTTCGAAAACTATAATAGTTGTATTCTAGTACAATTTTCAGTACTACAATAATTTCCATAACGCCTTCTGCGTTAGCAAACTGTTTTTATTTTATTTTTGCAATTGTTTCGTTTATAGGGGTATTACTATACATGTTGCTATGTCAGGCAAACACTTGACAGTGATACATGGATGCTTAATTCCTTCTGCCAGTTCATAAAAGTCTTTTATAGAGCAATTTTTTCAAAAAAATAAAATTGTCTGTTAACAGTTTGTCGTTTTTATCCAGTAAATATCCAGATTTCTCTACAACGTTAGCTGCTGGTACAGGGCCATTATTCTTGTGCATTTCAATCTGTAAATGTAGAGAAGAAGAAATGTAGAGAAGAAGACATTGTTTTCACAATGTCTTCGTCTTTTTTGTCACTGAATAGAAAGCAGCTACAATCGATAGCTTTCCTGACTGCTGCTTTCAGTTTATTTGTTGGTTTACTACTTATTTGTGTAATATTATTTGCAAAAAAGAACTTTTCTGTTTTCTCAATAAAATCATGCGTATAAGTAATAATCGAAGTGGTGGCCTTATCTGCCTTAGTAATCGAGGACTTATGCTGTTTAGTTTCAGTTTAATGTTGTGACGTACAGCACACAAACCGTCGGTTGGGCACCACTTAGAATTTTGTTGATTCCTATGGGTAGTCTCGGTTACATTTATGGAATGTATTGCCATTTTGGCGTGAGCTAATAAGCTTTTAATTTACCTATTTTCCAAAACGGGTTGATGCCAGAATTATTACTTATTTCATGATAATTACTGCAGACAACGAAATACTGACATACATTAATTCATGTCACACTATATCTAACTCACTATAGCAATTTTTTGTTAATACAGCAGGAAGCACAAACATCGCTGCCAGTAGTCATTTAGCACATTTGTTTCATTTGACTTGGAATGCTATCTTTATTAGTTTCAGTCGGTATTACGATAAAATACACTTGACAATAATTTTTGTTGCTAATAGAAGTTGTTTCATTATAAAATAGAATGGGATCATTGTGATTCAGCGTTATGAAAGCTTTTATTAATTAAAAAATTATACCGTACCCAAAATGAATTTTGTTAAGTTTGACGTTTCCATTGTTTAGAGATGACTGTGATTACTATATGTTCGTTAAAGTGAGTAGTATGACAATGGGACGTTTTGCACGCAGATCAAGCGGATGCCCCTAACTGGTGCTGCATTCGCCAAATATCTAAGATGATGGTGGCGCGTAATTAAAAAATACGAGATGTCGGGTGTGGGAAATTGAAAAATATCCTATGTGGTGGTGATAGGAAATTTAAAAATAAAAATCAGAAGTTGTGGAACCAGCCCCGTTTTCCCAAGCCTAAAATGGTAGGAAATAAAAAAAAAAATACGAGACTGTACGACCAGCAGGTTGTGCCTTGCAGCCCCTCTGATGCCACAATCCAGGTGCCATGTTCAAAAGTGTCTGAATGGCCGAACAACAGAGAGGTAATTCCACATCTGTATTATTAATCAAAAATATCTATGAGCTGAAAAAGTTTATAGAGCAAAAATGTGTATAGTAAATGTAATCTTTTTGTTTCCCACATCAAGCGATTACCGCTGATAATAATTCAATCATTATCCTGCACTTAGTGCCAAGTACAAATAAATGTTTTCACACAAAAAATTTCTGTAATAATTATAAGATACCCCTGACTCTACTGGTGACATAACCTACTAGTTAGGCTGCACATGTGAATGGACAAAAAATTGATATTTGTGCCACACTTGGCGCAAGGCACAAATTAAATATTTCCTCATTCAAAATGGTCTATAGCAGCACAAAACTGCTAAAATAACATGCTAAGCAAGCAGTTGATAGTTCCTCCTAGGCCTAAATGAGATTATGGGAGTAGAAAAACGGTGTAATATTTACCAAAAATGCGTTAGCATAACCACAATGGTCACGTGAGTGTTTAATACCATGTCTAAATGGTTTATATTAGTGTTCTCTAAAATACATGTTAGAAAAATAAGGTGTCAGTCACTGGAAGAACGCAATTATTATGTAACATACTCTTCACTTCTAAAACATGAGTGCAGACTTAAATTAATGCCGCAATGATATTCTAATATCTAAACGGTCTGCAATATTTATCAAAGTACATAAAGACACTGGAATTTTTATCTTAGACCTACTTGATCCTATGGTACTGGTGGTACAAAAAGCAAACTTCTATCACCTGACGATTTTAGAAATTCTTCAGGAACGCTTCACTTTACCAAATACTACACGCATATTTTCATCTCTTCTTTCACCATAAATCAGCACTACACGAATAGAATTTTTATGCTAAAATTGTAAACTAAGTATATAATTGACCATTTGTTTTAATCTCTTTAATTCATGTAATATCATAATGTAAATGAAGCAACAAACGAATGAAGGCAGTCCATGGTATGATTTAGAAGTGTTACGATGGACAGACGTGTCACGTTTGACTGTTCGTTATGTGTCATGTTTTATAAGAGGAAGGAGTCTTTTGTGTAGTAATGAAAGGAAAGTGTGAGGAAGAAAACGCAAGGTTTGGAAACATAGTCATCTTGGTCGCGGCTCAGATTTATATGGACAGGCGGGCACGGGCGTGGAGTCAATTAAGGAAAAGCTGATTATTTTCGGAAGGGAAAACAGTTTCCATTGCGACTGAAAGCGGAGAAGCTTAAGATCACAGGGATATTGTATTGACACGGAGAACACAGTACTAATATGAGACGAACAGAACTCAGAAAAAATGGCTACACCGTTGTTGCGAAACCAAACCAAAATTTCGAGAAGAAAACTAATTCTGAAACTGGAGACAGAAGAGGAAATTACAAGGGTTGGAGATTTTGAAGAAAGTAGAAAAACGAGAACCAAGAACTGCAAGAGAACAGATTTTTCAAGATCCAGTGCAGAACACATTTTGAAGCAGAAGCTAATGATTCATCGAGCAACATGCATCCAGAAGCAATCACATCAAGAGAATGCAAATATACTGTGGTGTCTCTTGTCAGTATACTGAGAAATTTACTGTTTATTTTGGACCGAAAAGAGGCTGTAAATTTAACCCATTTAGTGAATTAAAATGTAAATGTCGTGTGACTAGTGCCTCCCGTCGGGTAGACAGTTCGCCGGGTGCAAGTCTTTCGATTTGACGCCACTTCGGCGACTTGTGCGTCGATGGGGATGTAACGATGATGATTAGAACAACACAGCACCCAGTCCCTGAGCGGAGAAAAACTCTGACGCGGCCGGGAATCGAACCCGGGCCCTTAGAATTGACATTCTGTCGCGCTGACCACTTTCTTTTTTTTCTTTGATCGTATTTTGTTCTGTGTTGATCGTTGAATTTTTTCTTGGTGGACGTCCGATGACACTCGTTCACGTTGTTCGTTGATCCGTTCACTCAGTTTTTTTTTTTAATTACAAAGGGTAGCTAAACCCTCTGACCGAACACGCTGAGCTACTGTGCCGGTTCCACTCAGCTACCGGCGGCGGACATTCAGTGAACTGTGTGATGAATTGAGACTGTCTGTTAATATTTCATATATCGAACTGTGAAGCAAAATGTTCAAATGTGTGTGAAATCTTATGCGACTTAACTGCTAAGGTCATCAGTCCCTAAGCTTACACACTACTTAACCTAAATTATCCTAAGGACAAACACACACACTCATGCCCGAGGGAGGACTCGAACCTCAGCCCGGACCAGCCGCACAGTCCAGGACTGCAGCGCCTGTGACCGCTCGGCTAATCCCGCGCGGCAACTGTGAAGCAGTTAACAAAATGTTCATTTGCGCATTGTAAGGACTAAAGCGAAAGATATATAAGTAGTGAAAGCTAATAAAGTAACGACTTGCCATATGAACATATAGTTAAGCAGCTGTCCATTATCAAAGTTTAAAAATGTTCCGAACCGACAATCTTTCCTAAATAGATTCAAAATTCTGCAGTGTGCTTTCACCCGCGAGACAGCGCGCCAGAACTACAGCTGAAATTTGTTTTGCTTTTGGCTATTTTGTTTTCCTGTTAACAAGGTTGACAATATAGCGACCTTCATTTTGTCTTCGTCCAGTGATCATCATAATGCTTGCAGTGTGCCATCACCCAAGGACACCCAACCTAATGACAGTGACAGCAGATGAGAAAAATGAACATGTCAACGTTTTCTACACAGAAACAACCTTTTGTTTGTAAAATGTCAAGGCAGCATCATTACAGACTATCACGTAGGCGTTTATAAAGTTACAAGATCTGCAAATCTGTTGTCCTCAAGAAAATAAACAAGCAGAGTTTTAATGCATATCAGCAGCAACATACACAAATGAATTATGAGAGGTTGTGGCCATTTTAATGTACCCAAAAACCGATATTGGTCTTGACCATAAGATTTAGATTAATAAATGCACCACGAAGTAAATTAGAGTGCAACTTCCGTAACGTTACCTTCCCCTGCATTTTCGCTTAGGTTTGAACTACCTGTTGTACGTAACCATTATTAGTCTTATTTGATGGTCCACATTCAAACATATTCATATTCATCCTTATGTAACTCAATGACGATGTGAATGTGATGTAGACAGAAGTATATCACTTATTAGTATATGTACGAATATAAATTAAACTCTGGGTTTGCATATGGTGTCCCTGTCTAGTGTATGTCACTTTGAGTTAAAAACCCCTTTCAAGACTATTACAAACATCCGTTAGAACATCTTACGAGGTACCGACAAACAAGTATACACTGATAAGCCTTGTTTGTTCATTTTCTCAGAATTCTGCACTATATCAATGGTAATAGATATCCATATACACTGAAGCGCCAAAGAAACTGGTATAGGCATGCGTATTCAAATACAGAGGTATGTACAGGCAAAATACGGCACTGCGGTCGGCAGTACCTATTTAGGACAACAGGTGACTTGCGCAGTTGTTAGATTGGTTACTGCCGCTACAACGGCAAGTTATCAAGGTTTAAGTAAGTTTGCACGTGGTGTTATAGTCAGCGCACGAGCGGTGGGACACAGCATCTCCGAGGTAGCGATGAAGTGGGGATTTTCTTGTGCGGTCACTTCACGAGTGTACAGTGAATATCAGGAATCCCGTAAAACATCAAACCTCTGACACCACTGCGGCCGGTAAAAGATCCTGCAAGAACGGGATCAGCGACGACTGAAGAGAATCGTTCAACGTGGGAGAAGTGCAGCCCTTCCGCAAATTGCTGCATATTTCAATGCTGGGCCATCAAAAAGTGTCAGTGTGTGAACCATTCAACGAAACATCATAGATATGGGCTTTCGGAGACGAAGGCCCACTCGTGCACCATTGATGATCGTAAAACACAAAGCTTTGCTCCTCGCCTGGGCCTGTCGACATAGACACTGGACGGTTGAAGATTGGAAATATGTTGCCTCGTCGGACGAGTCTGGTTTCAAATTGTATCGAGCGGATGGAAGTGTACGGGTATGCAGAAAATCTCATGGAACTATGGACGTTGCATGTCAGCAGGGACTGTTCAATCTGGTGGAGGCTCTTTAATGGTGTGGGGCACGTGCAGCTGGAGTGATACGGGACTCCTGATACGTCTACACTCCTGGAAATTGAAATAAGAACACCGTGAATTCATTGTCCCAGGAAGGGGAAACTTTATTGACACATTCCTGGGGTCAGATACATCACATGATCACACTGACAGAACCACAGGCACATAGACACAGACAACAGAGCTTGCACAATGTCGGCACTAGTACAGTGTATATCCACCTTTCGCAGCAATGCAGGCTGCTATTCTCCCATGGAGACGATCGTAGAGATGCTGGATGTAGTCCTGTGGAACGGCTTGCCATGCCATTTCCACCTGGCGCCTCAGTTGGACCAGCGTTCGTGCTGGGCGTGCAGACCGCGTGAGACGACGCTTCATCCAGTCCCAAACATGCTCAATGGGGGACAGATCCGGAGATCTTGCTGGCCAGGGTAGTTGACTTACACCTTCTAGAGCACGTTGGGTGGCACGGGATACATGCGGACGTGCATTGTCCTGTTGGAACAGCAAGTTCCCTTGCCAGACTAGGAATGGTAGAACGATGGGTTCGATGACGGTTTGGATGTACCTTGCACTATTCAGTGTCCCCTCGACGATCACCAGTGGTGTACGGCCAGTGTAGGAGATCGCTCCCCACACCATGATGCCGGGTGTTGGCCCTGTGTGCCTCGGTCGTATGCAGTCCTGATTGTGGCGCTCACCTGCACGGCGCCAAACACGCATACGACCATCATTGGCACCAAGGCAGAAGCGACTCTCATCGCTGAAGACGACACGTCTCCATTCGTCCCTCCATTCACGCCTGTCGCGACACCACTGGAGGCGGGCTGCACGATGTTGGGGCGTGAGCGGAAGACGGCCTAACGGTGTGCGGGACCGTAGCCCAGCTTCATGGAGACGGTTGCGAATGGTCCTCGCCGATACCCCAGGAGCAACAGTGTCCCTAATTTGCTGGGAAGTGGCGGTGCGGTCCCCTACGGCACTGCGTAGGATCCTACGGTCTTGGCGTGCATCCATGCGTCGCTGCGGTCCGGTCCCAGGTCGACGGGCACGTGCACCTTCCGCCGACCACTGGCGACAACATCGATGTACTGTGGAGACCTCACGCCCCACGTGTTGAGCAATTCGGCGGTACGTCCACCCGGCCTCCCGCATGCACACTATACGCCCTCGCTCAAAGTCCGTCAACTGCACATACGGTTCACGTCCACGCTGTCGCGGCATGCTACCAGTGTTAAAGACTGCGATGGAGCTCCGTATGCCACGGCAAACTGGCTGACACTGACGGCGGCGGTGCACAAATGCTGCGCAGCTAGCGCCATTCGACGGCCTACACCGCGGTTCCTGGTGTGTCCGCTGTGCCGTGCGTGTGATCATTGCTTGTACAGCCCTCTCGCAGTGTCCGGAGCAAGTATGGTGGGTCTGACACACCGGTGTCAATGTGTTCTTTTTTCCGTTTCCAGGAGTGTACATACGACTGTGGCAGCTGACACCTAAGCATCCTGTCTGATCATCTGCATCCATTCATGTCCATTGTGGATTCCCACGGACTTGGAAAATTCTAGCAGGACAATGTGACACATCACACATTCAGTATTGCTACAGAGTGACTTCAGGAACATTCTTATGAGTTTAAACACTTTCGCCGCACACGAAACCCCCAGACATGAACATTATTGAGCATATCTAAGATGCCTTGCAACGCGCTGTTCAGAAGAGGTCTCCACTCCCTCGTAGTCTTACGTATTTATGGACAGTCCTGCAGGATTCGTGGTGTCAATTGTCTCCAGCACTACTTCAGACAATAGTCGAGTCCATGCCACGTCGTGTTGCGGCGCTTCTGCGTCCTCGAGGGGGCCCTACACGATATTAGGGTGGTGTATATGCTCTTCAGTGTATATGCTTGAAGACGATTTCAAGAGAAGTTAAAGTTTTGGGAACTATAAACGCTCAAGTAATTCTGATGTAAAAACGTTCATATTTGTCTTTGTTATTTGTAAGACTGAATTGACCGTTACTTTAGTGATCACAGATTGAAGTTACTGGAGAGATAGTGACAGGCTCATTCTACTGGGGCGTCCATTCAGTACCCAATTGTTTTGTTAATCGAAATCAGTCGACAGGTTCGTGGCATTTGGAGATATATTCTAGTTAGTAGTGTTCATCTGCGTTCTCGCTGGGTATTGGTGTCCTGAACGCTTGTGACAGTACATGGAACTCTTACTACTGGGTCATTGTACACAAAGAGGTGATACTATTGGGATTAGCTGCCTTACAAGGGAAGGCCACAACCTTCGAATCATGGATTTACTTCAGTCATGCGCTGGGACGACATACTGTCCAAGTATTAAGGCGTACTACTTATGCAGTATCGAGAAAATGCAAGAGAAGTTTTATACGTCGAATGTGTACCGGTGCGTTGCGAACCCGAGCTCGTGGTGGCGGCAGTCGAATGGTTAGCGTTCTACCTCCGTAATCGTTGGAACTCTGAACGGAGACCCATTCATCCTCTTTTATATTATTGTTTACAACACTGGTCATATTATTTAATAAATATAACATTTGAGAGGTAATAGAAAGAAAAAAGACGTATATTTGCAAGGACTTTTATTGATTCTCCATATTATACAGTTGTTTTCTAAATTTAGCTATTACGAAAAACATATTTTTAACTATCGACAAGTAAACGACCAAACATATTACATTTACCTGAACATGTATGCCTCTCGTGATTTACGATATCCCTTGTTCAAATGGTTCAAATAGCTCTGAGCACTATGGGACTAAACTTCTGAGGTCATCAGTCCCCTAGAACTTAGAACTACTTAAACCTAACCAACCTAAGGACATCACACACATCCATACCCGAGGCAGGATTCGAACCTGCGACCGTAGCGGTCGCGCGGTTCCAGCATATCCCTTGTACCTGCAATCGGGTAAGATACCTAGAACTACTTTGCAACGGGAGACTTCGGTCTGCAGACGTAGAGAGAGGCTCCATTCAGGAGTTAACATGCATAGCGGTGACACCTTGCTAATGTGGCAAGAATGAATAGTGTACATGCGAATGTTTTGAAAATCATAGTCACAGAGTATAGTTTAAGAGGTCATGCATATATACGTGTTTTTCATTAAATTATCTTTCAGATATTATATTTGCAAAATAATATGACCAAAGTTTAAAAAAATATACATTAAAAAAAAGGAATGAGTGGGGCTCAATCAAGCCCTTCGCCGATTGCTGGGTTGAACGCTAACCACTTGACTACCGTCATCTGGTGCCTAGGTTCTCAACGCACCGGTAGATATTCGACGCGGAAAAGTTTCCTTGCGATTTTTTTGAAATTACCTAAGTAGTACACCTTGCTACTTGCGCATCGTGTTGCCCTTATGGACTACTAAAAAGTGCACAAAGTTTGAAGTAAATCCGAGATCCGACCATCGTGCCCTGTCACTGTTAGTCAGCTACAGTAGGCCATACTCAGGCTAACATGAAAGAATATTTTAAATTCTTTAAAGTTCGTGAAAATTGTCTTAACTAGTAGTAGCTGAAAGTAGTGGTAGGTGGTACTATATAGAAACGTTGCTTAGAACCGTTTCACACTCACCATTTTAGCGGGGAAGAAGATTATGCATCCTGTTCTATATTAGAAACATATAATCGATGTTACTGACAGGCTAATACTGCTCTTTTAATAATCTCCATCTGAGACCTACTTGGCGTTATTTTCGATGAAGACCGCGACATTTACCGATAGGAACTGTGGCACCAAGACTCTGTAAAACGTCAACAGACTGTATTACGTTTCCTTTCCGCAATCAACCAGTAAATAATACGAAAATCTAATTGTAATGAGCCAAATACGAAATGTAAACATAACAAAGTCAGTGATAATGATCTACAAGGTTCCACACATCGAGGATGGTTCAGTATCTCGAAAATACGATCTTTGCACCGAAATGAAATTATTTATCAAAGTGCGTAAAGATTTCAGTGCAAAACATATGTTGGTCGCTTATCATACTACGAAAGTATAACTACTGAACTTTTTTCGTGGGTCAAAATTAATTCTTTTTATCAAAAAACTATGTATGTTGCTTAAGGAAATATGTAAATATTTCGAGTACAAAACCAACATGGTAGTACTGTTGTAACTTAATTGTGGTGTAAGATTTTTTAGAAAATACACCGGCTCGCATATTGTCACTACTGATGTAACTTACTCGTGAAGCTGCACTCATCGATAGCCTTACTTCTATCATTATACCACACTTTCAAGAAGCAAAAGCTGCCTATACAAGTATTATTTGTCAAAATGCGTGAAGATTTATTCTGTAACATAGCAAAAATACGCATGGTACCACTTGCAACATTTTAAATTCCCTCTAATGAATTTAATGGCAATAGTGCATCGATTTTTCTGGAGATCAAGTAAAACATCCTAAACTACTTCTGCGACATAGGATAGAATAAATTCTTGGCACAGTAAGCAGAGGACTAACAGGGGTGCATGTCTGAATGATTACATAGACCTACCTACCTGTGCTGTGTACTCGAAGTCCATCCGCACATACTCAGTCTGTTAACCTCGCTGCTCTTACATGTTATGCAGTTGCTCATACCCTGCGTCCCTATCTGTATGAGCCGATTTTGATTTGCAGTAACAGAACACAACTCCAGGAGAGGTTGTTTCAACATTACATAAGCAACAAACTAGTCTGGTGAAATCATAAAACGTTGTTGAGGCCCTGTGTCTACCAGTTTACGAAGGGTGGAACTTTAATAGTGGCAACTATTTATTTACAGCCTGTACAAAATAGATACGTGTTTCAAAGTTTTACTGACCTCCAAAGTAGTCACCAGCATTGTGTGTAATCCGTTGCTAGCGATGTGGAAGTCGTAGGATACTCTTAGCAGTGCCAGTTGTGCTGACAGCTCGAGCGGCGCGGTCTATTGCCCGACGAATCTGTAGCAGTTCTGAAGTGAATCCCGTGAAGTGTTTCCTTCAGTTTAGAAATCGAGTCAGGGGAGTGCAGTAGGCGGTATAGCACTTAGCAGCCCCCTCTGTCAAACAAATCAGTAACGGCTTGCACTGTACGTCCTTGAACATTGTGCTGCAAAATGATGGTCAGATGTCAGATCCTGCTGAAAGCTTCTGTCTTCTCTCTCTAAGCTGGTCGTAGGGTGTGTTCTCCCCCCCCCCCCCCACCCCCCCACCCCCACCCCCCGTCGCCCTCAAACCCATGTCCAACGTTTTTGCGGCGGTGCTCAGATCATAAAAAGGAGCGCACAAACGAACAAACATACAACCGTAAAATGAGAGAAAGTTTGAAAAAAAAAACACAAACAGTCTTGACCTCTAAAAACATTTATTTTGTCGTAGCCGGTTTCGGTCAGTTTCAGACCGTCTTCAGAACATCGTACCGTGAACGGTGGCAGTAAACGTCAATTCTGCAGTTGACTTTCGTGGAGCAGATACACCCGCTCCATTCACCGCCACCGTCTACCATCATGGTGAGAAAGTCTAAAAATGGTCGGAAACTAACTGAAATGGTTACCACAAAATAGGCGTTTTTTTGGGTTGGAGACTGTGTTCATTTTTAAAGCACTTTTTGCCACATCACTGTGCTCCACGAGAAATGTTCTCAAAAATTACTAAGTGAGCGAAACACTCACGAAAAATATAAACTCATGGGAGGAAAAAACTAAAAATGAAATCTATGAGAACCGCTCCTGACGTGTCCATGGTCGAAACAGAAACAATGGCCGACTGCTAAAAAATAGCAGAAAAAGCAGTACAATTAACAAACATTAGGTACGTGGAGCACAAGAAAAGAGTGCTGCTTTTGGTAGTATAGACGGTCCCTACTTCCCTATCAGAGAAAGACTTTCTAGGTGACCTGTATGATTTCAAGTAAAGTGAAAAACTGACGGATCAAGAGTCCCAAAACGAGTCAAGTATAGTTTCAAATCAGGCTTGAAAGGAAAGAGCATCAACAGCTTCATAACTGAAACAAGCCCAAGATCGCGTGCCAGTCTAATAAGACAGAATGGTGTATACTTTACCTTCCACGCTCTAAGAGCTGCAGACTTTGTGAACGTTCCAAAATACTGGAACTGCTGAGATCTGGAACATCGAAAACACAGCCAGTGTGCATCAAACGTGGGGAAAAATATCATGAAAGGTCAGAACACGAAACAAAAGAGAATAAAGTAGGTTGTATTCCCTGCAAGATGCGCAAGAGTGTCAGGAACAAAAGATATAGCCCTGACACGAGAATGTACCTAGACACAAGCGTGGTACAGAATTATAGAATGGTATCAACAAACAGGCTTTGCAATAGTAAAGGAACAGGAAAAGACGACCACTCCAGCTTTAGCATCCACTCTCGCAAAACAGAAACAAATGTTTCGAAGTAAACAGAGTATTTCGACGATATTGTAGCACAGGTCACAATATACTAATAGTTCACGAACTAAAACATAAATTTTTCAATAGGAGCACACTCGAAACAAGCCTAATGAACAGGGTAGACAGATTGACGAGGAGCTGCTAAACATTGAATATGCGCGTGAAAATACAGTTGATGAAAGTTCATGGTGTGACGATTTTCCAAGAGGGAACCACAACTTTGCGATAAAATTTGATAATAGTTCAACACGTAAGAACAGAATAAAGAAAAGTCTCATTAACACAGTATCACCTAAAAGACATTATTAATCTAAATATGACCATGCAAAATGCAGAAAATACTTGATGCCCGTTAAATTTGTGTCAAGATATTTCTCAAAGACAAATGATGAACTACACACACAGAAATACTTTTAACTTCAGAACTTGAATGTGCCGACTCCGACACCGCAACATCCGTCCTAGTCGCGCAAAATATCACTGAAAACAACAGCTAACTATAACTAGTCCACTACAGACTATGACCAATTAGAAGAAGATATACAACTATCAGACTAGAAAAAAAAGACAACTTCGAGACCGCCCAGAGGCTAGCGATACGACTAACACATCCACAGGGTGACAAAACTCTTTACCTTACAACAGAGCAAACGCCATGTTACTACGGGCAGTAAACCTATTAACAGGTTCGTGAGAAGTGTGTGATCTAATGAGGAAGGTGCATAAGCGTAGCTCAGAAGAAATAAACCTCGACAAAATATATAGAGATCTTGGATGCGCACACGGAAGAGTTCTGATCGACCACACCAAAACAATACCGCACTGCTATGTGTTTACAGATTGCCCACGGTAAAAAAACACAGCTTAAAGCCGGGGGGAATAGGCTATTAAGTGAGTGACTAATGACAGTTGCTACAGAACTCGCTACGGATATAATTTGCTTCCAAGAACCGTACTCCAAAATTGGTGGACCCATTTGTGTTCCATCGAGAGCAATAATAATTACCGGTGCCAATGACTGCCATAATAGCATTGAATGAAAGCACTGCAGTAACCAAAGTAAGCTAACACTGTAGCACGCACATGCCAACAATAGAACTCATATGTGGACATATCAACCGGGGTCATAGCCTCTACTTGTGCAGAATGCCCTGACAACACACAACCACATTTACTTTACATTAGTAACGTTGCACAGTTTGCAAGACAGAAAAGCATTTCAGTATGCAAGGAAACTACCACAAAGACGGTATTATGATACTCCAACAAAAATGACGATAGAGGAAGAGTAGTAAACGATAAACTACATGGACAAAATCTACATGCCTTTAAAGGGATGGACGCGGCCAACCTTCCAAGGTAACAGGACACAACAAAGGAGCATAGATATCTCTGTTGTAAATAATAAAGCTCTGACACAGATAGGAGACTGGGTCGTTTATGAAGGCTGCACATAATGTGACCAAAATGTAATCACATGAAAAACACACATTAGCAACGTAGCAGATGTTTTGTCTGAGGATAAACTCTTACTCCACAAAAGAGACTGGAGTAGACTGCGAGAAATCAGATAAAGTTATCCTTTGGAAAAGGTGACAGGAAGTGTGATCTACAAATTTCATACGGTGACTGAAGTGATACGGACACCGTAAAAGACAGTAGTACCACTCACAAACAACGAACCAAAGGAATACTCAGTAATCACACAGTGACATGAATTGACAGACTTGCAGCACAAGATAGAAAATAAACTCTTGGACAAAAATAAATAAATAAATAAATTAAAAATAGAAGAATACGATGCATGCAGAAAGAA
Source organism: Schistocerca serialis cubense (assembly GCF_023864345.2). Taxonomy (NCBI): domain Eukaryota; kingdom Metazoa; phylum Arthropoda; class Insecta; order Orthoptera; family Acrididae; genus Schistocerca; species Schistocerca serialis. The sequence continues at coordinate 393,895,344 of NC_064646.1, read as the reverse complement.
TTATCTGAATAGGACAGAAATAGGTATATGTGGTGTACATATGCAGGTAAACAAACGATTACCTTTTAAGAGAAAGTGGCTGATTTCTTCAAGAGAAAGAGCTTCAGAAATTGAGCAAGTCAATAACTGTTTGGCCCATCTCTGGTCCATACGCTGGCAGTTATTTGGCTTGGCATTGATAATAGAATTGTTAGATGTGCTCCTGAGTTATATCATGCCAAATTAAGTCCTGTTGGCGCTCTAGATCGTCAAAAAACAAATTTGATTGGAATGCCCTACCCATAATGCTCCAAACGTTCTCGATTATGGAGAGATCCGGTGACCTCACTGGCCATGGTAGGGTTTGGCAACCACGAAGACAAGCTGTGGAGACTCTCGCCGTGTGCGGACGGGCGTTATCTTGCTGAAATGTAAGCCTAGCATGACTTACCATGAGGGGCAACAAAAGGGGGTGTAGAATATCGTCGACGTACCGGTGTGCTGTAAGCCTGCACGGATGGCAACCAAATGATGCTATGAAATGAAATAGCACCCCAGACCATCATTACTGATCGTCGAAGTGCCGTTTGGGGCGCGTCCAGGAGTTCTTCGCTGGTCATCTGAGCCCATCTGGAAGCAAGACTATTCCCTGAAGACAATTCTGCTCCAGTCAATGAGATTCCAGTGTGTATGTGCCCGATACTGCTGCAACCAGGCTTGTGGTTTACAGAGATCAATGGCAGTCGACCCATTGTGAGGCGTGAGCTCAGTCCCCTTTCTGTGAGCCGCCTATTAGTGGTCTTTGTGGTCAGTGAAGAGCCAGATCCCTCGGTCGATGATAATGATCAATCCGGGGTTCTGAGTGCGTCTCTGATGACTTCTCTGTCCTCATATGCTTCCATCTCTAAAGGTCGACGGCATTCTTCTTGACGCTGTATTCGGTTACCCATTCCTGCAAAGACCATTGAATAGTTACATCGCTCTTATTCAAATGTGGAGCGATTCGCTTATTACTCCAACTGGCTTCTTTAGCCCAACTACACGTCCTCTCTTAAATGCTCACATCAACGTATATTGTTGACGCACCTGTCTGGACGCATACTGTCGGACTGAGTACGCGGAATCAAATTCGTAAAGACTTTATATCCTGGTATCGACATATCCCCTGTTTACTGTCGTTGGCAGCAGCATGGTGAAACTGCGCTGCAGCGTCAATGTTGCAGTTTCCAACGATGTCTGTATGAATATCAATTTGTGACCGATTTGCATATCTCCTTCGTGGTGCGTCGTTTTCTTTTCTCTTAGATTATATTACCAACAGGTAAATAACGCTAGAGGAAGACAAGCAATGCTGGATGTACACAGAGAGATGAAAAAGATATACAGAGGATCATTTTGAAAAGATAAGACCACTTTATCTGTAAGTTCTTTAATAATAGGCATGACTGGTTTCGCAGCATTTTATCTGGATCATTATGTGCAATCTGTACAAACTGACAGGCAACACCTCATGTAAGACAAGAAATAATAACTAAAATGAAAAGTATATACGAGATGACCATACAAAATCGAGTCACATTTCGATCGAGAGAAGAGAATGGGATGACCCAGCGTACATAGTAGCAAAGTTTTTGTTAAGTAGTGGGCGTCGAACATAAAATAGCATAGAATGCTCCCATGATATGGTCCCGTGATACATACAAAAGGACGAAAGCTATTAGGAAGAAATTCCCAATAAAAAACTATCAGGTACGTTAAATATCAATAAATTCAACTCCTCGTGGGTTACAGCATCTGGTGAGCTGATAAGGTCTCCGTTTATACCCGAATACCGATCAAAACAGGCCGTACATAATCATCTATAGGACTGTGTAACATTAAGCAGCTCACAGTTCCTCAGTTACCCAAAGTGGATTGAAAAAACCTACTGGTTAACACCCAGTCATTCAGTCTTACATTGCAGTTCATCAGAAAAAAATATCCAGTATAAAACTATTTTAAGGCTTAGCACGAACTGGCTTAAAGAGAAACGAATCTGAATATTGTGTTGTATCTAAGCATCTCAGTTGGCAGAAAGCAAAGCATTGTGAAGCCAGATGGCAAGAGGTGCACTTACCTACGTCTAGCGAATGCCCTGGATTGTGTAACGACAGGTGACGTGTCAGGACAAAGTGGTGGTATTGCCAGATAGTGGCATGGATGGAGGAGTTTTGTGGAGTGCACACGGGCATCCGCGGATAACTAGACAAATAGAATGATAGCTGAGCTGTTTGAAAGCCTGGTTAATACCTTATGATGAGTTAAAAGCAACGTAAATTTGTAAAAAAAACTATTATTAATGCCAGTATTGTCCATGGAAAAGCAGCACGTTAATGGTTGCAAAGTGATTGAAAACAGCAGCTATTGAAAGTTCGAAACTACGACATGCAACGGCAGTTAATAGAAATAACTAATAAAAGCCAGAATCTAGACCAGCGCGATATACTTAATGTTTTCTCATGCGACCCCCATACGAGATTCATCCCAAATGACTCTTTGGAAATAGGGAAATCAACCATGCCCCTCAATATGGCACAATGTAAGAGACAACTTGTTACAGTTTTACCGCAACATGCCATTGTGTATGGTAGATGGATGTAGGTTTGCTATAATGTCATGATATGTTATAACGTGGAGACTAATGGCCAGTTTGCTACAATTTTGTTGTAACATAGCGATGTAAGGATGAATTTTATGTAATGTTGTAACATGCTGATGAGTGGAGAAATTGGTTGCAATTGAGATATATGACACCATTGTGCTGTGCAGTTACAGATTTACTGAAACATGTCGATACATGCGGCAGTTAGTAACAGCTTAAGTCAGAACCGACCAAGTGTACGTCTAAGTTAGACAAGTAGGGCCCAGTGTATTTTGTACTATTATAGAAGAAGTTTTTACCCATTTTGAAAAATAATGCAGACAGTCCTTAGTTTCTTTAACATGACACATGATAATCTAACAGTGCTTGATGATAAACACACGTTAGGCTGTAAGTTAGGTCGCCTGTAGTGTATAATTGTTTTGTGATGTTGTGAAAGAAATGTTCACATATTTTGATAAATAATACAGATAATTTCATTTTGGTGCAAATGTCGAGTCTTCATTCACAATGAAAAACCTGTAGTTGTACTAGTGTATGATGATCAGCAACAAGCATATGTTTTGTACTCAAAATTTTTTAAATATTTCGATAAATAATTTTATTTTGGTACAAAGATAATATTTTCAATATATGGAAGTTCACTCTTTGCATGGAAAGTTGGTGTTTATACAACTAATGCAACATAAACGAAAATAGGCCTAAGGTGGAAAGTAATAGAAAAGCTATATTAGCCACTTCAATTATATTTTCTAGTGTAGAACATTATACATTATCTTCTCCCCCCCCCCCCCCCCAGAAATGGTGCATGATGAGCTGAAGCATTACTGAAAGATTTCTAAAAACAGGAGATGAAGAAAGTTGAACATTTGTACCACCAGTAACATACCCTCAAACAGACCAATATCTTTACATATTCTGATAAAAATTACGGACTGTTTAGACATAGAAACATTATTGCACTTAATTTGAGATTCTAGAGTGTTTTAGCTGTCAACTGTACATCACACAGTATAGCATCCTTACAATAGCTGACACGTTATTTTAGCCAATATTTGTTTTGTGGGACAACAATACAGACATTTTAGTCGCGAGCACTGGGTGTGTGCTTATGTATTTTCATAAATAACATACTGTTTTGTACTACCAGTAACATTAAATCTGGGCGGTACTGTCAGTCGCCAGACAAGCATGTTATTTCAGCAGAGAACATGAGGTTTTTTACTGTTATGCAACAATCTGGATGAGAAAATATTTAATATGTACACTGCGCCCAGTGTAGTACAATGATTGAACTATGCTCGTTGACAAGAACAGTTTAATATAGAAATTATACCATCAGTAATTATTTGAAGTAAAAAAAGCAAGAGAACTTGATTCAGTAAGCATTTATGCTCTATAACATTTTTCAAAACATATTGGTACATATTTTTAATTAATAATACAGACATGGGATTATCCTAGTTTTGGGAATATCTCTACGTATTTTTGATATTCAATTCAGGTCGTTCAGAAACTTTAGAACATGGTACTTTGACTGTGACGTCAGAGAGGTTGGAAAGCACAACGGTGATAGTTCCATCATCTTGGACTTCTAATTTCCCACCATTTTAAACAGCGTAACTGGGCTGGTTACCAATATGGAGACTTTTTAAATTTACCGCCACTTTCGTCTTTGATATTTTTGAATTTCCCATCAATTCCATCCTGCATTTTGGATTTTCCTGTCGCCGCCGTCTTGGATATTTCGGTGACTGCAGCACTATATGCCAGTGGCCGTTTGAACTGTGTGCTGGAAGCCACATAGTCATACTAAATTTTATTCGGAGAAAATTTTATATATGGATATTACTTTAGGTGTTGCAGAAGGATATGGATATAGTGGAATCTCTAAAGATGCTGATGGGTTCATCACTGTACGCATACCAGGTCGCACTCTTCTGTCTGCTCGGCCAAAGGATCATCAATCAGGTCAGTGACCATGACCACAAACCAATAAATAGCTGTGAGAGATGTAGCATACAGATGGAGTTAGCGGTGTTGCTCTACATTGTCTTAGAAGCTCTGATTTCTAATCTAGACTCATCTTGAGTCTAAAACAGTGTTCTTCACCAAAGCTGTGCTTGTAAAACTGTTACACCAGGTAAGAATGATCAGGGTGGACTAAAGTTGGAGTGTGTATAGAACAGAGTGTGAGATGTTAGTCATTGAGGTAGCAGGGAGAAAACGTAATCGCATATCTGGCTCTGGCCTCCGTTATATGAGTCGAAAGGAGAGTATTCATAGAACTCAGAATATCAAAAAATGCTAGACGAATTGGAAACGTGAAACTAAAGCCTGTATCCCTCGTTGCAGACAAAACACTAATGTCATCAAATGACGATTCCAACGGGGATCCTTGGAAAAAATCGAAATAGTTATTGTCAAATCGTATGGGTAAATATAGCGAATCTCTACTCGAAGAAGACTGCACGTCCAGTTTAGTCTTGTAATAGTATGTCTTGCACAGACATCATAAGAATGAGATAAGAGAGATTAGGGCCTGTACAGAAGCATATAGACGGTCACTTTTTCCTTGATCAATATACTAGCCGAATGGGCCAGGAAATCGGTAACCTTGGTAAGACATATTCTCTGATATACACTGTGCAGAGGCTTACGGAGTGTATATGTACACTCATGCTCATAAATTAAGGATAATTGCAGAATGGGTTGGCATACTCTGGATCAGGTGGTCGAGCTGCTGCTGGGGTACAGCCTCCCATTCTTGCACCAGTGCCTGTCGGCGCTCCTGAAGTGTACTAGGGGTTTGAATACGCGCAGCGATACGTCGACCGAGTGCATCCCAGACGTGCTCGATGGGGTTTAGGTCTGAAGAACAGGCAGACCACTCCATTCGCCTGATATCTTCTGTTTCAAGGTACTCCTCCACGATGGCAGCTCGGTGTTGCCGCGCGTTATCATCCATCAGCAGGAAGGTGGGACCCACAACATCCCTGACAAGGCGGATATACTGGTGCAAAATGACGTCCCGATACACCTGACCTGTTACAGTTCCTCTGTCAAAGACATGCAGGGGTGTACGTGCACCAATCATAATCCCACCCCACACCATCAAACCACGATCTCCATACAGGTCCCTTTGAAAGACATTAAAGCGTTGGTATGTGGTTCCTGGCTCACGCCAGATGAAAACCCAGCGAGAATCACTCGTCCGTGAACATAAACTGGGACCACTGTTCGAATGACCATGTACTGTGTTCTTGACACCAGACTGTGTGTCTGGAGACAACTGTTCCAGTGGCTGCGGTAACGTGTCGAGCAAGGCTATCTGCAATATTCCATGGCCATCTGCGGGCACTGATGGTGAGATATCGGTCTTCTTGTGGTGTTGTACACTGTGGACTGTAGCGCCTGGACACGTTTCCTGTCTGCTGGAAACGTGGCCATAATCTTGAGATCACACTTTGTGGCCCACGGAGGGCCGGTGCTACGATCAGCTGTGTTTAACCAGCCCCCAGTCGCCCTAGTATTCTACCCCTCACAACGAAACAATGTATGTTCTTTGAGCCATTTTCAACACACATTCACCATTAGCATGTCTGAAAACGTTCGCACACTTACTCGCTGCACCGTACTCTGACATGCACCAACACACCTCTGCGTATGTGGACTGCTTCCAGCGCCACTGTGCGACCACTGCAGGTCAAATGCACCGCATGGTCATACTCTGAGGTGATTTAAACCCGCAATCAGCCCACCAGAGCGCTGTTTCACCATGTATCAGCATTATCCTTCATGTATGAGCATGAGTGTAGATGTAGAGGAAACCACAATCAGGGTGAACGATAAGGGAGGTCTGCTTAGGTCCATCACAATACATTGTGAGAAAAATGGTGGTCATGTCTAAAATCTAATCATATGATGATTTACCTGCACCTGTAATCGAGTCGCTAACGCGGGCCTGTGCGGGAACGCTAAACTTGGAGGCAAGACGACTCGAATCCTTGCGGTGGATGAAATTTTCACTACGAGTATATCACCGGCAAAGGGGAAAAATTTGGTGCCGTTAAAGTTCGTGATCACCAGTCTTTGCGCCAAATGTCCTGGTGGTGTGCAGGCCCGTGTGAGGCCTTGCGTTTTCATAGAGAAGGAGAAGTTAGTTTGGTTATCGTGACGACAAACCTGCTGAACTCGTTTCTTCAAATTTATGAGTCTAGCACAGTACACTTCGGGGTTCATCGCTGCACCATGAGGGAAGACATCCAACAGAATAACTCCTCCAGAGTTCCAGAAGTCCGCCGCCATAACTTCTCCGGACGGGTGAGGAGCTTTGAACTTTTTCCTCGAAGGAAAGATGATGTGGCACCACTCGACGGATTACCATTTTGTTTCCGGTTCGATGTGATGAATCCATGTTTTATTGTCACGATCAGACTCGTAACGCGCAAGCAATTCCTCACAGATGATCCTTCGTTGCACTTTATAGTCTTCTGTTAGGCAGTGAGGAATCCAGCGTGCACACGCCTTTGAGTACCCCAAATGGTGGACGAGTGTGTCTGCACTACCGACAGAGACATCCAGCTATGCAGCGTGGTGTTAGATTGTGATCCGTGGATTACCACGAGTAAAAGTGTCTGCGCGTTTCAACTCTGCGGGGGTCACAACTGTGTGCGGTTAGCGACCACGCGGTACATCAATAGGTTTGCGCGACCTTGTTACATTGATGACAACAAGTCACTGTGCTTTTGTTCCGTGCCAAGTGCTCGCGAATATCCGCAATGATCTGGTTTTCCGCCAAGATAAACTCAATATCAGGCCTCTGCTTGGAGCGCAACTCCGTTACAGACGTAATTTTTGAAGGTTGTGTACAGCGCTACCATGTATTGGAACTTCATGAAACTATAGGGGCTGAAACGGGACTATCCTACGATGATGAACATCTTTTGAACCTAAATTGGCCGAGAAAAAATAATGCTTGCGTTACTTATTGAACGCCTCCGGTTGAATTTGCTTACAGTACGCTAGTTCGTCCAGTCTTACAGTATTGTTCCGCTGCATGGCACCCTTACCGGTTGGGACTGATTCAAAACATTGAGAAGGTCCAAAGAAGAGCGGCAAGATTCGTGACTGGTACATACATTCATTGTGAGTTGCAAATCTCATAGAAAGTTTTAAGTGGGACACAATTGCAGATAGACGACGCGCTAAACGGAAGGGGCTGTTCACTAAATTCCAAAATCCGATCTACGCCGAGGATGTAGAACATATGTTATTACCACCAACTTTCAAATCACGCAATGATCAACATTTAAATATAAGGGAAATTGGAGCTCATACTGAGGAGTTCAGACAGTCGTTTTTCCCTCGCGCGATCCGCGAGTGGAACAGAGATGGGGAAGGGGGAGAAATATGACTTTGGCGCGAATAGTGCCCTCCGCCACGCACCGCTTAGTGGATAGCGGAGTATATATGTAGATGTAGAGTTAATGGTGACCAGAATGATCAGATTAAGGCTACATACTTTACAAGTCTCTTAATCATGTTATTATTATTATTATTGTGCTTTTACTCCTAAGTCTTTGATAATTAGCGGCTACTTCTATCAAATTCTCTGTTCTGTATTTTCTGTATTTGTGTTTGTGGGTGCTGGAATAACACCACATTGTTTCCCTACTATATGATAGAGTAACATCGTATTCAAAGATTAGTTGCGAGATGTGTAGATGTGAGAACAGTAGGTCATCAACAAATGAATATTTATGTTTCCTTTGTGATGGCATTTGTGTGCAACTTAACTGTGTGTTTCTTAACTTGTTTGTGGAAATGATATTCACGTCATTATTGAGCTCTCTGATTTTCTGTAATGAAATACTCTTCATACAGTGAGTGACCAGGATATTTATTAATGGCGCCAGGCTTTCTTCGATCACATCTATGTCATAATACCGCCAATAAAATGTTTTGCAGAGAACAAATACATTATACGAGGTGCGGCTAGAAAAAAACCGGACTGATGCTGGAAAAAACATTTATTTACAATTATTTACAATTTCATGTTATCTCCTTCAATGTACTCTCCTCCTCGGTCTCTACACCGCTCCATACGAATTTTCCACTGTTCATAGCAATGCTGCAGATCATTTTCGGTAAGTCCATACATTACTTCCGTCGCTTTTTCTTTTACTGCTTCAACAGTCTCAAATCTAGTTCCTTTCAAAGCTGACTTGACTTTAGGGAAAAGAAAAAAGTCACAGGGGGCCAAATCAGGTGAGTAGGGTGGATGATCTAAGATGGGAATGTTGTGTTTTGCCAAAAACGTCTTCACTGACAACGCACTGTGAGCTGGGGCATTGTCTTGGTGAAGGACCCATGACTTTTTTCTCCACAAATCGTTCCGTTTTCTCCGTAGTCGCTCACGTAGGGTAGCCAGGACGCTAATGTAGTAATGCTGATTCACTGTTTGTCCCTCTGGTATACCCAATCAATGTGCACAATCCTTTTGATGTCAAAAAAAAAAAAAAACATTCATCATTGCCTTGAATTTCGATTTTGACATTCGTGCTTTTTTTTGTCGTAGAGAACCAGGAGTTTTCCAGTGCATCGATTGGCGTTTAGTTTCGGGATCGTAAGTAAAAAACCACGATTCATCGCAAGTAATAACATTTTGTAAGAAGGTGGGATCACTTTCAATGTTTTCCAGGATGTCAGAACAAATCATTCTTCGGCGTTCCTTCTGTTCAATTGTGAGACACTTTGGAACCATTTTTCAACACACTTTGTTCATGTTGAAACTTTCATTAAGAATCTGCCTAACACTTTCCTTGTCAACTCCTGTTAACTCAGACACTGCTCTGATTGTTAAACGGCGATCTTGTCGAACAAGTTTACCGATTTTTTCAATGTTTGTATCAGTTTTTGCTGACAATGGTCTGCCAGTGCGAGTGTCATCACTGGTGTCTTCGCGGCCATCTTTAAATCGTTTAAACCACTCAACACTTGTGTTCGCGATAAACAATCATCGCCGTACACTTGTTGTAACATTACAAACGTTTCACTTGCAGATTTTCCTAGTTTGAAACAAAATTTGATGTTAACACGCTGTTCTTTCTGTACACTCAACATTTTCCGACGCACAGACAAAACGTCAACTACTTAAAACAGACGCCACGGGCAGACTGAGTGCAGGAGGCAGATGTAACTCGAGCAGTAGGCGGAGCGAGAGTCACGTGACAGGCCACGCGACTTTCAGCCTTATTGTATTCGTTTTATTGTTTCACCAGTACTAGTCCGGTTTTTTTCTAGCCACACCTCGTAAAAATGTAGATATCACCCTGTTAACTGTAAAGGTAGGTAGAGTTCTAGATACGTACCTCTCCTCCATTCTTTATTTTCACAACTGTAAAGAACCTAACTTTTCAGTGATGGGTTTCGTTATTTTTTTATTATATGATGAAAGGGAAACATATTGCGCAACTTTATATATATATATATTAATTTGTACATGCATACACACAATATGAAGCTAATAACGGATTCACGGCTGTCAGTCCAGATTGATATCCAATTACGAATCTTCTGCAGAGAATATATGACGATTTTCCATTGAACCTCTGAATGTTCTGAGGGAACGTTCAAATTTTGTATGATATGCAGTTTGGTGTTCTTCAAAATGGTTCAAACGGCTCTGAGCACTATGGGACTTAATTTCTGAGGTCATCAGTCCCCTAGAACTTAGAACTAATTAAACCTAACTAACCTAAGGACGTCACACACATCCATGCCCGAGGCAGGATTCGAACCTGCGATTGGTGTTCTTCGTGAAAGTCATACGGAGATGTGAGATCTGAAGAAGAACCCTCCCCACCCCCCACTAGGCGGGAGTACTAAAATTCTAACGGTTAACTGACAAAGCAGTCGCAATAAAGTACAAGAATTGAAGCGTTCCTAAAAAGCAGTGAAGCTCACGTAACACTACGCACAGAAAACTTAAAACCTGAAGTTGACATTAGTGAGATTCTTCGGGAAAATTTAAGAGTATACCGAAGGGATAGGCTAATAGGAAGTTTGGCTGGTGTATTTGTCGCAGTAGACAAGTTGTTAAAACCCAGCGAGATAGAAATCGAAGCTGCATGTAAAATTATTTGGGAAAGATTCAATATCAAAGGTGGTCACAAAATTACGACTGAATCCTCCTTGTGTTATTGAAAACTTCAGGGAAAACCTCGGTTCATTGGTATATAAGTATGCCAATCGTACAGTGATCATCGGAGGAGACTTTAGCCATCCAACAATCAATTGCGACAATTGCATTTTTGTTAGTGGAGGACGTGACAAGATATCCTGTGAAATATTACTAAAAGCCTTCTCCGAAAATTGTCTAGGACAGATACTTCAGAACTCCACTTATGATAGAAATGCATTAAGTCTAATGGCAACAAATAGACTTGACTCTTTGAGGATGTCCCCACTGAAATTGGTATGAGTGCCAATGAGGCAGTTACAGCAGCAACGACTACCGAAGTACATAGAACAACGAAAACAAGTTTTAAGATTTACATGTTCAGCAAACTGGACAAGGAAACAGTAGTGTTATATCTCAGTAAGGAACGAACTTTTAAGCTCAGGACAGGAGTGTGAAAAGGAACTACGGCAAAAGCTTAAAAGAATAGTTAACGATAGACTGGATAGATATGTACCCAACAGAAGAGTTCACGATGGAAGGGACACTCCATGATAAATAGTCACTGTAAAAGAACTTCTATAGAAACAGAGACTACAAATACTATTCAATGAACTGTATACAAAGCCAGACCAACAGGCATTATATGCATTGACCGAAAAAGGATAGTGCGTTGAGAATGGCTAGTTTCTAGCTGAAATCTAGATCTGCCAATAAAAATTCCAAAGGGCGACTGATAGCTGAAATCTATTATTTACAGATTGTCAGCATGTTTTACAGAAACAGTGAGTCCAGTATTAGCGTTTCCGAATTACAATAAGGAACTCATTTTCTCATATGTTGTAGCGAGCCATGCACTCACTTGTGCGCTGAGTCAGGATGTTGAGTGTTTGGAATATCCAGTGTACTCTCAATAAATGCAGATGAACTCAGTGGAGAAGAATTACTCCGTGGCAGACAATGAAATACTAAGCATTATCTATGGAATAACCTACTTCAAATGTTCTCTATGGAAAGAAATTTTTAGTGGGGTTGAAGGATCCATCTAGTAAGTTGACACAATGGGCTGCTCAACTGAGTGAACTTGTTTTTGAGATCAAACATTAATCCGGAAAGGAACACAGTTGAGTGGGAGAGTAATGGTATTACAAATGAAAGGTAATGAGCTTAAGGAATGACAGGTAACACAGAAAACGCATTACGAATGTAAACAGTTTCATAAACAGTCGCAGGTTTGTGTGCAGAATGGGTCGCTGTTGAGAGGAACTAAGTTGGAACCATGATTGGTCGTGCCAGCCATGTTGAGGGATACATTATTAAAGGGGACACATGATCCCAAGGTCTCAGGTCATGGGGGATGCAGGACTACCAACAGGAGAGCAGCAGAGAGGTACTGGTGGAGGAATAAAAAGACCGACATGGACCAATATTCGTGGAACTGTATACAATATGCACATACAATGGATTTGTGTTTGTGCCAGAGCACCATTATAGAGGTTACCTGAAGCATAAGTACCATTTATACTGCTCAGGATTGCTGTCTTACAGCCAAATCACGACTGATACCTTAGGTCCATTCAATAAAACACCTGCAAGAAACAAATATGTACTGACGATTACGGACCATTTCTCGAGATACATGGAAATGGTCGTAAATCCTAACCAACTGGCTGTAACAGTGGTGCAAGAGCAAGTAACCGGTTAGATACTGACGTTCAGGGTTCCTGAGACATTACTGACAGATCAGAGACCTAACTTTATGTAAGCTTTATTCAGTGAATTTTGCGGCTCTTGTGTGTGAAGAAATTGAAAGTTAGTCCTCTAGATCGTCAAGCTAGCGGAAGAATGGAAAGAGTTTATAGAACTTTAGGGAACATGTTGGGATAATATGTGTACACAAACCATACCAATTGGGATGCCTGTTTAAGGTACGTGGTCTCACTGTGCAACTCGAAGGAGCGCATGAACACAAGATATCACCATTATGAGGCAACATTTGATCGTAAGTTGCCATCAACGTTTGACCTGATAAAAGCAAAAAATGTAAGACAGGAGAATCTGTTAGAGTTGGCGAGAGTGATAAGGGAAAGATGGGAGAGGTAGGGACCATAGTCATGCTACTGGACATCATCGGAGTGAAAGCATTGTGGAACTGTCGCCTGAAAGGGGGAGAGCTGTTCGTGAAGCAAGAAGATGTGGTTATCACCAATCATTGCTTTGTGATACAGGTAGATTTAATGCATGCGAAATGTGGGTCTAGGAGATAAGACTAGAGGAAACATTCGATAGTTTCCAGCAAGGTGCAAAGAGTTGTGGAGTGATCAAATAGTTATGGAGGAAAATGCATGCGGATACGGATGACCTATGAGAGACAAAGGCCAGATGATGCTGTTTCTGGAGAGTACATCACATCCAAGGAGGAGGAGAGATTGGATCGGTGAGGGAGGCCGGTTTCTGGAAACTATGTTTGGGATAGTTGACGAGGACATCAGGGGGACGAATGACATGGTGACAGCGGTGAAACAATGTTCAGTCATTACGCCAGCTGACTGGTGAAGTAATGAGCTATGTGAGAACTGTGGAAGAAACAGTGAACCAGAACGTAAAGCTGTTACAAGCCAAAGTCGAGATATTGGATAGGGAAGTAGGAATAACAAAATGGTTGCAGTTCTTGGAAAACTGCGTGTGGGAAGCACACAGTAAAATATCAGAACTAAGACAAGCCATGCAGCAGGCTTCATGAGTACAGCGTGTAGTGTATTTATTGCCACATGATCTGTACCCATAAGAGCTACAGAGAGTACAAAAAGAATTAAAGTTGAATTGAAGTAAGTCATGCTGCCTTTCCATGAAAACTTGCACTCCCATTTCAACCTAGCTGCAATGGAAGTGAGGACTGATAGATCGAAGATTTACATTCGACTCTTCTTCTCACTAATGAGAAAGCAGGTAAGGTATCAGTCTTACACAGTCCACGAGTGCACCATCAAGGGGAGGATGCTGAAGAAGTTCGCCAGAGTAAGAGTGCAGCGATTGTTGCTAATTGAAGAGGACCAGAGTGTACATTGAGGACTGGAGAAATCAAAGTTACAGGAGTGTTTACAGGGATAAAGTTATGGTTTCTTCATTCAGGATAATGAGCGGAGGTCAGAACTCCTATGCAGTGAAGTTAGTCCTGGGTCGGCAAACGGGAAAGGATGACGTGGAAGAGGTGAATTGGCCTCAGTTGTAGTTCCAGCAGTTTGAGGCACATTGGTTGCACTCTGCCTTTGATTAAGTGATAGTTGTAATCAGTTGCTACCAACAGGGCAAGCTTACGCCAGCGAAAAAGATTGAACTGGATAGAAATGGATTCCTAATACACAGGATATTATGCGAAATAGTGGGATCTACTTTCCGTCTACCTGGCACAATTTTGTGAACAGCACATTTGAGCATTCCACAACGTTGGTTCTATTGGCCAGAGGAACCTATGAAAGTGTTGCCAGCTGTGAATAACTGTTTTGAACGAGACTTCAGGACTCTAGTTAATTCAGTCCATACACAAAGTCGTTAAGAACAGGAAGGGCAAATCTCTAAGGACATGAAAACGCAGCATGTGGATCGGTACAGCGAGAACCAGTTCCAGAAAGAAACAACATTGACCATTGTCAAATGAGCACAGTTCTTGTTTACATGTAAAAGAAGTGGAACACAAGACGAAGTTCGAAACCAGCCGCTGTTCAAATCCTGGCGGAATGGATTCCCAGAACCTAAGAGGCAGCAGGGAGAACTATAAGTCTAATTAAGCTAAAAAGGAACTGTCAGATGTTAGGATTCGTAGTGCTTAGGGAAAACGGAGTGGAATAAGCAATCCTGAAAAAAGAGCAGAGTATAGTCAACTTTGCAAGCAGCCAAGGAGCTTGTCACTCTAGTGTGGATAAGAGTAAGGTAGCTCATGGCGACCTGAGGGACCGAGTCTATGGTGAGGCACTGTAGCACACCGACCATATTTGGTCAATATGAGCGAAGTGAATTTCAGCAGCGCCGGTTGCAGGCAAGCGGGGGTTTTATCCTTTACAAAATACAACATTGCCTTTGCAACGTTGCGAGGCAAGCTGGTTGTGCAGCTGATCCAGCAGTACCCAAGTGGTAAATGCCGTAAGACTTTCCACACTGGCAGCTGCCGAGATGTTTAGTATATGTGTCGTAAGGCATAGCAAAGCCCGAACAAGCGCAGTTTGGAAGTGTGTAAACATCTGGCCATTTATATTAAAGCAGCTCTTGTTAGCTTGGCCACCATCTTGAACGCTGTTCGTGGTCCACAGTTCGACTGTGGTCAGAGCAATCTGAACTGAGACTGTGAAATCTGGAGCTGCCGCCACAGTGGGCCAACACTGGCTCTGGGAAGCAGCTGTCCAGCCACTGACTAGGGGGAAGTGGTTCTCTGCCACTACATCACTGGCCTGCTGCCTTCTGAACAAAGCTTTTGCTGCCTGTCGAGATGGTCAAGCCCGCTGTGAGCGAGGGCACCAAGGCTGTGACCAAGTACACGAGCTCTAAGTAAGGTGGTGGCTCTGGAATCTCTCCTTTGCCGTCGTCCAGCCCAGAGAGGAGAGGGGAGGTGAGCAAGAGTGCGCATCAAAATGGTCCTTATCAAGGCCACCAATTGGCTTTGACGGAGAGCGGAATTGTTGTGTGTGCGTTTTAAGGGAGGTGTACAATGTCGTTGTTCAGTTGCTCGGTAGCCGGCACGGTTCTTTTCGTCCTGTTCGGCGGCGTGTGGGTGTAGCTTAATGCAAGTGGAAGGCTGTGTGTGGAGAGCAATGTGCGGCAGTGCGCATGGCAGCTAGCCGGGGCTGGCCAGAGCTGGAATCGACGCTGGAGGACGCATTTGCACCATGGACCACTACCCAGCCGACGACGTACTCTGTCAGCACTGCGTGACACAGGAGGCCACTGAATGTCTCTGACAAACTGCCGCTTCCTGTACGGAACTTCAGTGAGCTACCAAAATAAAGCATTTGAAATTTGAGGTTGTTTAATTGCCTCCGCATGGCATCCGCCCCCCTCCCCCCCCTCCCCCCCCCAACCCATCTCCACCAATCCACTTACACTTCCCACAAAGTTTAAATTAATTGTTGACGCATCAAGGAAGCTTGGTCCAACAGTTGATTGTTCCAGGTACCTCGCATGTTGAAACGACTGTTACTGCAGAACGATTGCAAGGACCACTGTTGCTCACGTTTACACAAATTACTTCACTATTAGGCGGCACATGTTCCCCAGCTGAACATAAGCAAGCAACAACTCATAAGATGAGACCAAGTCGTCTTGAGCGAGCCGTCGGTCGGAGAGTAGAGAGGAAAGATATCTGAATAGATACTCGAATAGTTGCTTCTTAGGACCCACTAGTTCTCATGATGTGACGTTCGATATCAGTTTACCAAACGGACAAGGAAGTCATGAGCAAATTAATGAGTAAATGTGTATGTATTTTGTGAAAAATGGTTCAAATGGCTCTGAGAACTATGGGACTTAACAGCTGAGGTCATCAGTCCCCTAGAACTTAGAACTACTTAAACCTAACTAACCTAAGGACATTACACACATCCATGCCCGAGGCAGGATTCGAACCTGGGACCGTAGCGGTCTCGCGGTTCCAGGCTGAAGCGCCCAGAACCGCTCGGCCACTCCGGCCGGCTATTTTGTGAAGAACCATGCTGTGAAGCTAATTAATGTTAAGCACTTTTATTAATTACAAATATTAAGGTTTAAGAGCAGCATTTGAAATTAATTGTTAATAAAGGGAATCAGTGCACCAGCAGCACGAATTTAAATTGTGTCTTAGAATTGTTTTATTTACACAGAATGGCAGTTTCTGTCCACAATTAAGGTTGTCCTTGACCAAACACAATTACACAACTATGGTTAAAATATAAAAGTTTTAATATCTCCAAACCATAAATAATAATAATGTCTCCAATATTTTAATAAAAAACATTGTTTGTGTGAGTCAGAATCCATTCCGTTACATTCTCTGGTGTTCTCTTCAGTTAGAAAGCGAAGAAAAATGATGAGATGAAATTTTCTGAAATAATTTATCCTTGATTCTTCGTGACATTTATTTGACTCTTATGACAATTGTTTTCCAGTACCTCTCCAACATCCACACCTAGCCCTACACATAAAAAGCCTCGCTACAGCGTATGACTGAAGGCATTTCTTGTACCATTGCCATTTGCTCTCATTCGTAGACAAAAGCAGTCGGTATGCATCGGTATCAGCTCTTGGAAATTTGCAATAGACCTTTCCATGATGCATAATGCCTCTTCTGTAGCGCTTGCCACTGGAGTCTCTTGAACATCTTCGCAACGCTCTCATGCTTACTAAGCTCCACTCTTCTTTATATCTCTGTGACTCCTACAGACTGACGAGAGGTACTTAAGAATAGCAAAAATGAGTATTTTAAACGAATCTCAGACTGTCATCTGATTCACCTACAATCAATTTTAGAAGGCGCTTCAGTTTTTAGGTTGCTCCTCACAGATACTCTTAGATATCTTAGTTTAAGAACAGAAAGAAAGCCGGTAGTCTACATGTTGACTAGGCTTGTTAGAACACTAGTGTCGATGCAGCAGCACCGCTATGAATAGAAAGTCGTCCGCACTCTGGCTTCTCTGCACCTTTTTCATACGATTTTAAAGAAACTATTCGGTTAAAAAAAGATTTTTGCATTACTTATATAGCTTTATAGGTCAGCTCCGTGGTGGTGTGTATATCAGTTCACTATTGGTAATGTTTTTATATTTGGCATATAAGTAACACACTGAACAAAATTGGAAAACGTTGAAATGAAAAATAAGGATCGCTATGAATTTGCGTTTGGTGTATATTATGCCATGCACTGCTGTGAATGAAATTTGGGTAACACATCAAACCTCCCTTTAAACGTGCGAGATCAATGTCTGTCTCCAGTTTCGAGAATATTGATTGTATACATCGTGTTCACTTCAGATCGTGCGTGAGAGAGTTAAATATGTGTTTATAGCATCCCTCATATCTCGTAAACGGTTGAAGACACTGAAACGAGGTTTTGTCAAATGACTGAATGGAAAGAGGAGAGTATTTTTCCGTATAGATCACAAGCAGAACTATCTTATCTACCGTGGTATATGAGTAACCACAGATTTTTTCAACGGAATATCGTATTTTTTAAGATTCATCAATAACCGATGAAATGAAAGTTAGTGTGGCATTGCAACAAGATAAGTAAAGATATCACATGTTTATTTTTACACCCAGAATGTGCTTTCTCATGAGCTTTTGACCTGATTTGTCCTCGGTTTCCCGTTTGGTAAACTACTGTTTCAGGGTTTCGTCGCTACCGCAAATCGATTAGCATGCTACTGATGTGATATTATTTAACCCTGCTTTGCTTTGGCAAAATTAGCAAATTTTAACGTTTTAACAAGAGAAAGTTTATATGCCAACTAACTCTGCAGATGATGAAGAAATTGATGAAACGTATGATGAGATAAAAGAAATTATTCAGGTAGGGAATGGAGACGAAAATCTAATAGTCATGGGTGACTGGAATTCGTCAGTAGGAAAAGGGAGAGTAGGAAACATAGTAGGTGAATATGGATTGGGGGGAAGAAATGAAAGAGGAAGCCGCCTGGTAGAATTTTGCACAGAGCATAACTTAATCATAGCTAACACTTGGTTCAAGAATCATAAAAGAAGGTTGTATACCTGGAACAATCCTGGAGATACTAAAAGGTATCAGATAGATTATATAATGGTAAGACAGAGATTTAGGAACCAGGTTTTAAATTGTAAGACATTTCCAGGGGCAGATGTGGATTCTGACCACAATCTATTGGTTATGAACTGCAGATTGAAACTGAAGAAACTGCAAAAAGGTGGGAATTTAAGGAGATGGGACCTGGATAAACTTAAAGGACCAGAGGTTGTAGAGAGTTTCAGGGAGAGCATAAGGGAACAATTGACAGGAATGGGGGAAAGAAATACGGTAGAAGAAAAATGGGTAGCTCTGAGGGATGAGGTAGTGAAGGTAGCAGAGGATCAAGTAGGTAAAAAGACGAGGGCTAATAGAAATCCTTGGGTAACAGAAGAAATATTGAATTTAATTGATGAAAGGACAAAATATAAAAATGCAGTAAATGAAGCAGGCAAAAAGGAATACAAACGTCTCAAAAATGATATCGACAGGAAGTGCAAAATGGCTATGCAGGGATGGCTAGAGGACAAATGTAAGGATGTAGAGGCTTGTCTCACCAGGGGTAAGATAGATACTGCCTACAGGAAAATTAAAGAGACCTTTGGAGAGAAGAGAACCACTTGTATGAATATC
Source organism: Schistocerca serialis cubense (assembly GCF_023864345.2). Classification (NCBI taxonomy): domain Eukaryota; kingdom Metazoa; phylum Arthropoda; class Insecta; order Orthoptera; family Acrididae; genus Schistocerca; species Schistocerca serialis. Next base: position 393,876,186 of record NC_064646.1, on the reverse strand, counting down.
AAGAGCTCAGATGGCAACCCAGTTCTAAGCAAAGAAGGGAAGGCAGAAAGGTGGAAGGAGTATATAGAGGGTTTATACAAGGGCGATGTACTTGAGGACAATATTATGGAAATAGGAGAGGATGTAGATGAAGACGACATGGGAGGTAAGATACTGCGTGAAGAGTTTGACAGAGCACTGAAAGACCTGAGTCGCAGCAAAGCTCCGGGAGTAGACAACATTCCATTAGAACTACTGATGGCCTTGGGAGAGCCAGCCATGACAAAACTCTACCATCTGGTGAGCAAGATGTATGAGACAGGCGAAATACCCTCAGACTTCAAGAAGAATATAATAATTCCAATCCCAAAGAAAGCAGGTGTTGATAGATGTGAAAATTACCGAACAATTAGTTTAATAAGTCACAGCTGCAAAATACTAACGCGAATTCTTTACAGACGAATGGAAAAACTGGTAGAAGCGGAGCTCGGAGAAGATCAGTTTGGATTCCGTAGAAATGTTGGAACACGTGAGGCAATACTAACCTTACGACTTATCTTAGAAGAAAGATTAAGGAAAGGCAAACCTACGTTTCTAGCATTTGTAGACTTAGAGAAAGCTTTTGACAATGTTAACTAGAATACTCTCTTTCAAATTCTGAAGGTGGCAGGGGTCAAATACAGGGAGCGAAAGGCTATTTACAACTTGTACAGAAACCAGATGGCAGTTATAAGAGTCGAGGGGCATGAAAGGGAAGCAGTGGTTGGGAAAGGAATGAGACAGGGTTGTAGCCTCTCCCCGATGTTATTCAATCTGTATATTGAGCAAGCAGTAAAGGAAACAAAAGAAAAATTCGGAGTAGGTATTAAAATTCATGGAGAAGAAGTAAAAACTTTGAGGTTCGCCGATGACATTGTAATTCTGTCAGAGACAGCAAAGGACTTGGAAGAGCAGTTAAACGGAATGGACAGTGTCTTGAAAGGAGGATATAAGATGAACATCAACAAAAGCAAAACGAGGATAATGGAATGTAGTCAAATTAAATCGGGTGATGCTGAGGGAATTAGATTAGGAAATGAGACACTTAAAGTAGTAAATGAGTTTTGCTATTTAAGGAGTAAAATAACTGATGATGGTCGAAGTAGAGAGGATATAAAATGTAGACTGGCAATGGCAAGGAAATCGTTTCTGAAGAAGAGAAATTTGTTAAAATCGAGTTTAGATTTAAGTGTCAGGAAGTCGTTTCTGAAAGTATTTGTATGGAGTGTAGCCATGTATGGAAGTGAAAAATGGACGATAACTAGTTTGGACAAGAAGAGAATAGAAGCTTTCGAAATGTGGTGCTACAGAAGAATGCTGAAGATAAGGTGGGTAGATCACGTAACTAATGAGGAGGTATTGAATAGGATTGGGGAGAAGAGAAGTTTGTGGCACAACTTGACTAGAAGAAGGGATCGGTTGGTAGGACATGTTTTGAGGCATCAAAGGATCACAAATTTAGCATTGGAGGGCAGCGTGGAGGGTAAAAATCGTAGAGGGAGACCGAGAGATGAATACACTAAGCAGATTCAGAAGGATGTAGGTTGCAGTAGGTACTGGGAGATGAAGAAGCTTGCACAGGATAGAGTAGCATGGAGAGCTGCATCAAACCAGTCTCAGGACTGAAGACCACAACAACAACAAGAAAAATGCAAGCTTTTACTCAATATTCGCCACTGATGACGCTTCTATGGAGCAGAAAAAGGGTAATTACCCTGGACCAAGAAATTCACTCCTGCTGTAATTTCGGTAAAATCCTATAACCCAGTATATTTTTAATGATGAACAGTGGGTATTAAAACCTGCCTAATAATTTTGTTTTTATACCTCAATGGTCACAGAAACATGAAAACAATTCCCAACACACACTGCATCATCTTTTTGTTCTTATCCCAATTCAAAAGTGAATTCCTGACTTGCTTCGCCTCAGATATCTTTTGATGAGTTAAGGATACGAGGGGCTTTCATTAAGTAATGGAACACATGTTTTTATCGGCCAGTTTCTGCTCAAAAAATTCGGAATATATCGTGGGACATCGAGGAATATTCTCGCTTGAGCCCCTATAGTTTCATGAGCTCGTACAGAAAGAGATATAGGTGTTCATACTTCCCGCGCGCTACACGAGACTGGAATAATAGACAATTGTGAAGGTGTTTCGATGAACCCTCTGCCAGGCACTTAAATGTGATTTGCGGAGTATCCATGTAGATGTAGATGTAGATGAATCCGATAAGTGTCGCCACTATACGTAGCCTTTTTTGCCGAAATTCAGAGCATCTTAGATATTCGTAGGTACTTGCAGGATGTCTACGTAGACCTGGCAGTGAACAAAAGCACGGTGAGTCGTTGGACGAGGCTTCTGTTATCACTGCAACAAGTTCGTGCAAACGCGTCTGATCTCCCGCGTGCCGGCCATCGCACACAGCTGTGACTCCTTCAATGTTTCAACGTGCGGACGCTCTCATTCCAGGTGATCGACGGTTCACGATCAAACACCTCGCTGCTCAAGTGGACGGCTCTGCTGGTAGTGACGACACACTCGTCCACCAGTTGGGCTACTCGTCCTCCAGTTGGGTTCGTCGCAGCCTTGCAGAACACCATTAAGAGCAACGAAAGACTGTCTGTGCGGAACCGCTTGCATTTTACGAGGCTGATCGTGGCAAGTTTTGTCGAACATCATCACAGACGATAAAACATGGATTCACCACTTCGAATCGGAAACAAATCGGTAATCCGTGGAGTGCTGTCACGCCACCTCTGCCCGAAGAATGAGTTCAAAGCCACTAACTCAGCCGGAAAAGTCACTGCGACGGCCTTCTGGGACTCTGAAGGGTCATTCTGTTGGATTTCCTCCCTCATGGTTCAACGATCAACTCTGAAGTGTATTGTGCTACCTTCAGGAAAATGAAGAAACGACTTCAGCGTGTTGGTCACCACAAATTGTAAACGGAGTGTCTCTGCTCCAAGACAACGCAAGGGCTCACACAATTCCATTAATCCGAGAGGAGCTCATGAAACTTCATTTGACTGTCTTTCTTCACCCACCCCACTGTCCAGGTCTCGCACCTTCCGACTTGCATCCATTTGGCCCTGTGAAGAAGGCACTCCACGGGAAGCAATATGTGGATGATAGGGAGGCTATTGATGCAGTAAGGCCTTGGTTCCGACGTCGCCCAGTAGAGTGGTACCATGCGAGCACGCAGGCTATCCCAGTAAGGTGGCTAAGGCCGTCACATTGAACGGAGATTAAGTTGAAAGAAAAATATGGTTTTGTAGCCAAAAGAGTGGGGAATAATTTGGAGAACTGAAAACCTGAATATAACCACCATGCTCTCAGAAAAATGTGTTACATTACGGTCCTCGTTAAATCGATTTTCATCTCTATGAGTAGTTACAGGCGGCTCACAAAAGGAACTGCGCTTTAACGAATAGAACTACATATCCTTTTGGCTCCAGAATAATAGTCCTCGTTAAGACATATTTCGTAGCTCTGAAGCTGTACACTCCGACGACTTGCAGAATTAACTGCTAGTCAATGTGAAAATAGATTATCAATATCTTTGACAAACGAAAAATATTTGAGCTGAATAGGTTTAGCCTTTCACTCATATTATCGAAACTATAGCGCGCTGTTTGGTGCGAATTTCTTCGTATTTCTCAAATCATTGAGGTATACAAAGGAAATACTTCAGTAAATGTCATTACCAGCTGTTAATTACTATAAACACATTGGGTTACAGGAATCCGCTGAAACTGCAGCAAAATGAGAAACTTATTTTCACCTGACATGTTAACCTTTTTTTGTTTTCCGAGAACCGTCTTCAGTGATGAATTTTGAGTAACAGCTACATATCTCTTCTCGTGTAAAATTCACTTTTTTTGCCGAAACGAAGAGGAGTTTACACACTGTCAACTCATTTACATACTAACGCAGTTGTAATTATGACAGAATCCTGAAACAATAGTCTATTGAATGAATAACAGAGGACAGATCAGATCAGAGGACAGATCAGATCAGTAGATTATGAAAAAACACATTCTCGACGTAAAACAAACGGATAATTTCTTGATTTAGCTAGTTGCAAAGCCATACTAATTCTCATTCCACCAGCTACCGATTAGTCTTAAAAAATAATTACATTATTCCATTGAAAAAAATCTGTAGTTACTCGTATATTGCAGTAAATAAAATAAATTTAGATGTTAACCATATGAGGGATGATGATGTGAATATTTCGCACTCGCGCGCACGATTGGAAGTGAATATGCTATATACGGGCGGCCGCGCGGGATTAGCCGAGCGGTCTGAGGCGCTGCAGTCATGGACTGTGCGGCTGGTCCCGGCGGAGGTTCGAGTCCTCCCTCAGGCATGGGTGTGTGTGTTTGCCCTTAGGATAATTTAGGTTAAGTAGTCTGTAAGCTTAGAGACTGATGACCTTAGCAGTTAAGTCCCATAAGATTTCACACACACATATGTAAGGGCCATCTCTTCGAGACTGGAGCCAGACATTTATCTTTTCCCAAGTTTAAAGAAAACTTCAATATGTTAGCTAAAATTTATACTGAGTAATATATAGCCTAGTGTGTACCAAACGTAAATTCGCAGCGAAAATTATTTTTTCGGTGCACACATTTCGAATTTCGTGCAGTGATGTACGTAATCCCTAAATATTACAATAACCATACCCTTAAACGAAAAGATCGGCAGTTCATCATGAAGCTGGTATATGAGGCTACAAGTAACCAAAGAATGTAAGTTTTTCACCGAATGATTTCTGTAAAAACGTTTGAGAAAGAGTAGCCGGCGTGAGCTTTCTTTCTGTGCGCAACCTAACGGTTACTAGTGACTCATCGCTAATACTGTGCTCGAGCAGGAGGGGAGTCTTTCCGCCTATTTGTGTGCAGTCTGCTACGTAAAGTTACGCTGATAATCAACTGGCGGTCCCTGCACCAAGTGTCGATCATCTGCAGGTCTTCCTGCACTTCACTACAGCGTTCACGGCATTGCAACTTTCCAGCTTACTACAATGTTATTAGCGAACAGACTCACGAATGTTTAGACGTTATTCGCCTGAACACTGATATGGTCCTACAATACACTGAGTTGAAAAAAGTCAAGGGGTATCTCCGAATATCGTGTCGGATCTCTTGCCCGTCGTAGTGTAGCAAATCGACGTGATATGGACTCAAAAAATCGTTGGAAGGCCCAGGCAGAAATATCCAGCCATGTTTGCCGTCCATAATTGCGAAAGTGTTGCGGGTATAGGATTTTTAGGATTTTGTGCATGAACTGAACTCTCGATTATGTCACATAAGTGTTCGATGGGATTCATGTCGGGCGATCTGGGTGCCAAATCATTCGCTTCAATTGTCCAGAATGTTCTTCAAGCCCATCACGAACAACTGTGGCCCTTTGAAATGTCATGGTTGTTTGGGAAGATGAAGCTCATCAGTTGCTGGAAATGGTCTGCAAGTGGCCGAACATAAACATTTACAGTCAATGATCGGTTCAGTTGGACAAGAGAACCCTGTCCATTCCATGTAAACATACTTTGCAAAATTACGGAGCCATCACCACCTTGCAAAGTGCCTTATTGACAGCTTGAGTATATGACTTCGTGGAGTCTGTGCCACACTCGAATCCTACCATCATCTCTTACCAACTGAAACTGGGACTTATCTGACGAGCCCATTATTTTCCAATAGGCTAACGTCGAACCGTTATGCCCACGAGGCAAGGAGAGACGTTGCAGGCGATGTGCTGTTAGCAAAGGCACTCGCGACGGTCATCTGCTGCTATAGCCCATTAACGCCAAATTTGGAAGCACCAACGAATACGTTCATCGTAGTCCCACATGGATTTCTGCGGTTATTTCACGCAGTGATGCTTATCTGTTAGCACTGACAACACAACGCAAACGCCGCTGCTCTCCGTCGTTAAGTGAGTGCCACTGCTTTATCCGTAGTGAGAGGTGATACCCGATATTCGCTATTTCGGCACACTCTTGTCATTATGGTTCTCAGAATATTAAATTCTCTAACGATTTCTGAAATGAACTGTCCCATGCGTCTAGCTCCAACTAACATTCCGCGCTGAACGTCTGTCGATTCCAGCCGTGCGGTCATAATCAGTCGTAAATCTTTTCGCATAAATTAACTGAGTACAAACGACGATTCCGTCAGTGCACTGCCCTTTTATACCCTGTGTACGAGACAATACCACCATATGTATAAGTGTGTATCGCTATCCCGTGACTTCTGTCGCCTCAGTGTACATAATCTCGTAATTTATTCATTAAGTGACAGTGCGAAACTGTATCGACATCACGTCTGGGATTCATCTCCTATCCATGTCTTCTCTCAATATGCTTCTCAGCACTGCACCTGTACTGATGGTGCTGCAGTTTCAATCCATAGTTTCCTGAAAGAGGTGATTGCTCGCTGCTTAGCTAGATGTAAAACGCATCTGCCTGTTGCTCTGAAACACAGGTTCATTGCCAGCGTATTAGGACAAAGATGTATGCCGCTATACCCATAATGCTTGTGTTACAGAGCGAGCGGCTGATGCGGTCGGCCTTCGGCGGTGACTGGCCGGATGGCGACGTCCGCTGCTGGCGCCTGGTGCACATGCTCTGCCTCAGCACCTCGAGGGCCCTCAGCCTCAAGATCTGCGGAATCTACACGCTTTCCAGGATGACTCTGCTGCAGGTGTGTATCAACCGGGTTCACGCATCGACGTTATGAGTGCAGGAGGTAGGTCAGTAACTGTATGCAGCGAACTGGAGATGCTTGTCCTATACAGTACGCAAAGCTTACTAACATGATAAAGATATAATTAAATGTTTTAGATTTTTTGACATAACAACGTACTAAAACTGTGTTTTTTATTCCAGTCTTGGATTACAATATAAAGTACTTCGACGATAATCTTCAGATCTACAATATAAAAAATATACAACCAGTGGGCAGTCTGTATTTCAAAATAACACAGTATTTCCTTTGACGATATACTCTGATACAAACTGCGAATTTACAGATAAAATAAGGTCCTAATGTGATAAAGTCGTAATGGCATCGTCAAAACATATAAATTCACTCAGAAAAGCATCGTCAAACTAAAATATGGTGTAAAATAGGCGCCGGCCGGAGTGGCCGAGCGGTTCTAGGTGCTTCAGTCTCAAACCGCGCGACCACTACGGTCGCAGGTTAGAATCCTGCCTCGGGCATGGATGTGTGTGATGTCCTTAGGTTAGTTAGGTTTAAGTAGTTCTAAGTTCTAGGGGACTAATGACCTCAGCTGTTAAGTCCCATAGTGCTCAGAGCCATTTGAACCATTTTTTTTTTTTTTTTTTGTAAAATAGGCCCCATCGTCCACACAGTCATTTTTCAGCTGGCGTTACTGTACAAAACATACTGAAGTTCAGTAGCCACCAGAAATGTGCTTGTCTATATGCTTTATAGATGTCTCTACTGTGGGCTTAGATTTATTCTTCATTTACGTAATAACCATACTATGATGAAAATACAGTAGGTAAAATACATATAGCACACTTTCAAATTTTGATAGTTACTGTAGAAACCAAGTGTAGTAAAATAAAAGACGAATACAGTAACATATAAAATTATTTATAGGAAGTGTATAAAGGTAATAGGTTTTGACACTTTTTTGGTGAGCGTATTTATATGTTTTCACGATGCCATTACGGGTTTTATTACATTAGGACATGGTGTAGAACAGTTATGTTTTACCTTACTTTATCTGTAAATTCCCAGTTTGTGTCAGAGTATATCGTGACAGGAAATACTGTATCGTTTTGAAAGATAGACTGCCCACTAGTTGTATATTTTTTATATTGTAGCTCTGAAGATGGTCATTACTGACTGAAGCCGGTCATCGTCAAAGGACTTTCTTCTTCTTCTTCTTTCGATTTCGGCCATCTTTGGACCACGTTCAACAATTCACTTGCCCGGCTTTTTGATCTTTTTTTCTCTCTTCCCAATATTTCCTCATCATTTTCGAGTGGTTCCTCCTCCGCTCTTCCGACCATTTCCTGTTATTATTCTTTAGTTTCGTTTCTTCTGGAAAACACTTAATTTCGTTCACTATTTGTCTAAACTTTTCCCTGTCCCTGATTGACTCACGGGTGACATTAAAATAGGCCAAATCCTTTTTCACCATCTGTATCCATTTATTGTTGGTTTTTTCGTTCCTGTTACTATGTTCAAACACTTTTCTTGTTAGTCTGTTTCCATCCATCCTCGACAGGTGACCATAAAACTTTAGTCTGCGTTTACGCATTGCCTCACTCACTTTCTCAATAGTTTTGTATATTTCCTTATTACTCTTTAGCTTGTACTCTTCTCCAATCTTTCTCGGTCCTAATATTTTTCTCAAAATTTTCCTTTCTTTCTTTTCCATGTTTTCTATTTCCCCCTTTTTGTTAAGAGTTAGGCACTCCGATGCATACAGGCATTCTGGTCTAATGACAGTTTTATAATGTCTTAATTTAGCTTGAATCGAAATGTTTTTTTTGTTATATATGTCTTTGGTTTTTTGAAAAGCAAATTCCATTTTCCTTGCTCTCGCCTGGTTTGCACTCTTGTCTAAACCATTCACTTGAATTATTTCACCTAAATACTTAAATTTTTCTACTCTCTTAATATTGCCGTATTTAGTAATAAGATTTTTCTTGTTATTTCTATGATTAGACATATACACGGTTTTTTCAAATGAAATCTGCAGTCCAGCTCTGGCCGAAACTTCTTGTAGTTTCTCCAGGTAGTTCTGAGCTATTTCTTCGTTTTCTGTAATTATTGCCAGATCGTCTGCAAAAGCTAAACAGTCCACTTCTATTTTTTCTTTTTTTGTTCCAATTCTGATGTCATTCTTGGTGCCTTTGAGTTCTTCTTTCCATATTCTCAATATCTTTTCCAGTACGCAGTTGAAGAGGATTGGGGATAAACCATCACCTTGTCTAACACCTGTTTTAATTTCGAACTTCCTTGAAATTTCACCCATAAATTTAACTTTGGCCTTACTGTTTGTTAGCGTCTGTTTGATAATTTGAATTGTTTTCGTATCGACCCCAAATTCTTCCAATACTTTCAGTAATGTTTCTCTATCTACCGAGTCGTATGCTTTTTTGAAATCTACAAATACTATTGCAAATCTCTGGCCTCTTGAGATTCTGTAACTAATTAGTGTTTTCAGGTCAAATATTTGTTCAACACAGGATCTACCTTGTCTAAAACCTGCTTGATATTCACCTATTTTTTTATCCAGAACTGGCTCCACGATTTGAAGTAATTTCCTTGACAAAATTTTGTATCCTACTGGTAGTAGCGAGATCCTTCTATAATTATTAACATTCATCTTATCCCCCTTTTTGTGTAGTGGGTGTATCAGGGCACACTGCCAGTCTTCAGGAATTCTTTCTTCGTCCCAGATCTTCTTAAACATATGTTCCAAAACTTGTGGGAGGTTGGTATCCATTATTTTTAGGATTTCTGGTACTATGGAGTCTTCACCTGGGGCTTTATTGTTTTTTAGACTGTGTATTATGTGTTTTATTTCTTCAGCGTCTGGAGGTTTTGACTCGGTATTAGTATTTCGGTGGTTTTCAAAACTCATTTTATCTTTGGGTGGTTCACAATTTAGTAGATTCTCGAAATATTTTGCTAATATTTCACAATTAGTCTTGTTTGTCAAACCTAGCTTGTTCTCTTCATCTTTAAAACATAAATTTGGGGATTGGTATTTGGTTAGCTGTTTCCTAAAAGTTTTGTAGAAATCTCTAGAATTATTTCTTTTAAAGTCTTCCTCAATCTGTTCTAGGTTATCCTGAAATTGTCTTCTTTTTTTATTACGGAAAAGCTTAGCTGTTTCTCTTCTCTGGATTTTAATTGTCAAGATCTTGAGGATCTTTTGTGGAGTTCCATTTCTGCCACAATTTCTGTCTCTTCTCCAGGTTCTCATCACATTCATTGTCCCACCATGGATGTCTTCTTACTCTTTTCACGAGACAATTTTCTTTTGCTATTTCAACTATTTCGTTTTTGATCTCCTCCCATCCCGCTTCCTTATTTATTGTGGATATGCCATCGCTATCTTTGTGCAATGCTCTTTGAAACCGTTGTTTAATTTCTTCATTTTTTAACGTTTCTGTGTTATATTTTGGAATTTTGTAAAAGGTTTTCTTCTCTTTTCGAAATGGGAGTGGTCTGAATTTAATCGTAGTCAAATAGTGGTCTGAATCAACATCAAGGCTTTTCAGCACTTTAGTGTTTTGAATTTCTTCTTGACAATGAAGTGAGATAGCCACATGGTCAATTTGGAATTCTCCGAGAAGTGGATTTGGTGATCTCCATGTTTTAGTTTTTCGGCTCAGCTTTTTGAAATGTGTTGTCATTATTTTCAAGTTGAAATGCCTACATACCTCTATAAGCCTTTCTCCATTTTTTGAAGTTCTTTTGTGACCTGGGAAGAGGCCTACTGTTCCATGGTATTTTTTCTCCCTTCCTATTTGTGCGTTAAAATCGCCTACTAACATTTTTATGTTCTTCTTTGAGCATCTATCCAGTTCCATTTCAAGTATCTCCCAAAATTCTTCAACTTTCTCCGGGTTATTTTTGTTGTCCTGGTTTATGGGTGCATGGCAGTTGATTATAGAGTATCCTTTGTTTTTACATTTAATCTCAAGAATGGATAGTCTCTCAGAACTCGAGTAGAAGTTAGTAACTGAATCTAAAATTGAGTGATGTACCAGAAATGCTGTTCCCAGGTATGGCATTTGTTTCATTAAGATTTTACCTGGTTTTCCTTTAAATAAACGATAGTTTTCAAAATCTAAAGCAGTTTCATCTAAAAACCTTGTTTCTTGTAATGCACATATTAAAATTTCTTTCTAGTTCAGCTTTTCAATCAATAATTTCAATTTTCCTACTCTAATTAGAGAGTTTACATTTAGGGTTGCAAACATAGTTGCTTTCTTAAATTTCAGTGTTGAGGGCTGCATACATGTTGGTTGGGGTCCTCCAAAATCCTTTGACCCCTTTGCATTGTTTCTACGAACAACGGAGGATTTGCCATTCGGTCTACCTCTTGGAGTAGTGTCTATCTTTGACGACGTTCCCATCATGCTTTGCAGTAATTGTTGGATAATAAATTGGGGGATCGGGTTGCCCCGAATCCGAAATTAAAACCAAGGTAGTAAGCCCTGGAGTTAGCTCTTCCGCTCTCTCTGCCGTTGGGAAATTGTTCCTCTTCCGCCATTGAGACCGTTGGCTGGGTTTCACCTAGTAACCCTAGGCAGGGGCCCTATGACAGGGTGCTACCATCTGGAGCCGGACGGACCCTGGTTTTTTTACGAGGTTGTTACTCCTCCCCCTCCACACTTCCCCATCCTCTTGTTTTTAGATGGGCCCGGGCTTGGGACCGGCTTGCGGCGGTGTTCAAAGGACTTTCATTATGATCAAACGCTGGAATAAAAAACATTTGCCATTACCAGGATCACTGTTTGTATTTGCGGCTACGTCACAGATTGTGTTACCAGAATCAAACGAAAAATCGAAATATAAATAGCTCTGCATCTGCACTGGGTGTAGCGTTTTTCCAAAAATATTTTGGGCGGCCGAAAATTCAACTGAAACCCTACAGACCGGAGCTACGTATATTACCGGCAGTACAGCACAAGGCGGCGTGCTGATAACGGCTGCTACTTGTCATTCGCTCCAGTGCATGGCAATAGGCTCCAGTTTGGACACCAATCGAAGCGACAGAGCGAAAAAACTAAGATTTTGTCTGGGTGCCCAGACAAGTGAAAATGCGAATGAAATTACTCTGCATCAATGGCGGCAAAGTAAACGACCGACTCTTGCAGTGGCCACGAACCAACAATACCTCAAACTCTCTTCACCATGCAACCAGAGACCGACCGCTCCGCTGCAGCAGAACTCAGTCAGTCGTGATCGATTAGCAAAGCTTTCGCCAGTTGTGGCCTTACAACAAAGTCGTCTAGACTCTTATTATCACATTCCGCCAACATATGTGCCAATAGCATCCTTTCCCGCCAATTACCGACGGTGACTGCAACCGTGTGCTGACGTAACAGTCGAGGAGCCTGTCACAGCTTCAGCCAGGGCTTTGCATGGGAAACTTTCCAGCGACGTCCGCCCCCGTCAGCTGAGTGATCAGCGCGGCGGAGTGCCACGCCAAGGGGCCCAGGTTCGATTCCCGGCTGCGGCAGGAGATTTTCTCCGCTCAGAGACTCGGTGTTGAGTTTTCCTCATCACCATTTCATCCCCATCCCCGACGCGCAAGTCGCCCAATGTGGCGTCGAATCCAATAAGTGCTTGCCCTCGGCGGCCGAACTTCCCCGAATGGGGGACTCCAGGCCCAAAATGCCGTACGCTCATTTCCGTTTTTTTCAGCGACGGCCGCCAGAGGAGTATGGTAATTGGAGTGTTATGTGTGGCTCCATTCTGTTGGCTATTTCGTGGCGCTCGGAGACCATTGCTCCGAAGCGTTCCAAACAATAGCACAGCCGTAGCGCCGAGCTGGTGCGTTCCTGCCCCAAACATGAGGCTTACGCAAGAAAACTGACTCCAGCCATTTTAAAAATAGCGAGTGACCATCGCTCTGACCCCTGAGATCAAAGAGAAAGCTGCCAGCCACAGGATGCGACTCCGTCCGCAATTCTGAGTGACCGGATGTTTCCCCTGCCTCCTGACAGTTTGCTGCTATTGTGAGTGTTTGGCCCTCTCTCTGCTTAAAAGTTTCCACTCGACTCCGACATTAAATGAACAGAATTTTGATACGCAAACATCTTACTCTCAATCATGTACATTCCGCCACATGGCATCCGGTTACCTACCTTGCACTCCGTCTTCAGGCCCCAAATGGCTCATCGGGACCATCCGTTTCGTCTTCATCTGTGGATGCGAACAGGAGGAGCGTGTGTTCAGCACACCGCTCTCCCGGTCGTTATGATGGTTTATTTTACCGGAACCGCTACTATTCGGTCGAGTAGCTCCTCAAATGTCATCACGAGGCTGAGTGCACCCCGAAAAATGGCAACAGCACATGGCGGCCCGGATGGTCACCCATCCAAATGTCGTCCACGCCCGACAGCGCTTAACTTCGGTGATCTCACGGGAAGCGGTGTATCCACTGTGGCAAGGCCGTTGCCAATTACCCACCTTGCATGACATTAATTTGCGTGTATGCAGGGATTTTTCCTGCCTCGAGATGACTGCGTGTTATTGTGTCGTCTGCATCATCATCATTCATCCCCATTACGGTCGGAGGAAGGCAAGGGCAAACCACCTCCACTAGGACCTTGCCTAGTACGGCGGTGCTGGTCTCCTGCATCGTCCCCTACGTTCCTCGGAGTACGGGATCTCATCATCATCATCATACAAGTTCATATTTTAGAAATGTAAGGTAGGCTGGTTTGATGGCCCTTAATAAATGTATGAAGAGGCAAGAGGGCCTCCTGTCTTATAGCATCTTAGTGTGGGCATTCTGGCAGCGTTTTGCGAGTTAGACGGTGCTGCTCGTGCTCTCGTACTGCTGCCGCTAACGCCGGATTCCGTGCCGCACTTAGTTGGTATCCTTCGTCTCTGTTCGCAATATTGTCATGAACTTTTATTTAGATGGGTTCCGTTATGATGCTGTCAATTGCCGGTTGCTCGGTGAGGCGCATTTGTGTTCTAGAACTTGAATTTATGGTCTTCCTTTATGCTACACTCTCCTATCGCTGATTCTTCTGTCTGTCACACTTGCACATACCTGTTGTGCTCCTCGCAGCGAGTCGAATTACAGCTCTGCATTTGCCCAATATGCTGTTGGCCACATACGGAGGCAAATGGCTCTGAGCACTATGGGACTCAACTGCTGAGGCATTAGTCCCCTAGAACTTAGAACTAGTTAAACCTAACTAACCTAAGGACATCACAAACATCCATGCCCGAGGCAGGATTCGAACCTGCGACCGTAGCGGTCTTGCGGTTCCAGACTGCAGCGCCTTTAACCGCACGGCCACTTCGGCCGGCACATACGGAGGCAGTGCTGTATATTTCCCGTACGTTTACTTTTAGTGGAGTTTTCACAGAGTCAAGCCTCTCTTTCGTCTTAGGCAGTCATCGTTAGATGGTTTTTATGTTGGAATGCAATTTTAGCTGGGAGCAGTTCAGGGTATGGAAGGAAAGTGAGTCTCTTGCCGTCTTCTTCCTCTTCCCAGTTTCGAGTATCTTGTCTTTTCTCGACTGTCCAACTAATCTGTGATTGATACTATCAATTTTTGCATAAAACTTCTTTCAGGTGTTGTAGTTCGTGCAATAGGCACTCTTCATCGTAGATGATGTCCACGTTATGTACCAGAGTGGTCAGAACTGACTGTCATTTAAAAACTTTGTTGCAGGAGAAGCAGCTATAAAGAAGTACTAACATTAATAATTCAATAATTTCAGCTGTTGCACCATGTGATAATGTATTTTGATGAGGAGACTATTTTTAATTATCTCAAAGATTTCATCCACTGGGTTGTTGGTCTAAAGATTGGTAATATGAAAAGAAGCAAACCTAGCTCCTTTTGGAATGGTAATTTATCTAATGGCTCAGCTATCTCATAACAATTTGACCCAATAATATTTATGAAAAGTTTAATGCGTTTGTAGCATTGTATTTAATTCTTTAGAAATTGTGGCCTGGGGTGTTAGTTGCATTAACAACTGCTCTTACTGGCACATTTTCTGTGTGTATTTTAAACTGGGCACTAGGTATTAGTGTCAATAGACTCATTAGTTTCAGGGAGCTATTTTTCATATGTATGAAGCAAAAAATGAAAATTTTTATTCGTGTTTGGAAACTACTGGTACGACCGGACTTCATCTCTCCCTTCTACCGTGTGTCTCTCTCCTGTGAGCTTCCTACAGGTGTCGCTGCATACCCCATATATGTCGCCATTGGTTTCTATTTTCCCACACTTATTCATCATCATCTAATCTTTCTCTTTTTCTTAGGGACGTCTTTATCGGATGTAACCAGGCCGCCTTCTTTCTTTCTTTTCTTCTTCCCTGAACATGGTACATTAAGATCTTCTTTGGCCATCTGTCATCTGTCATTTGGATTACACATCCATACCAGGCAAGCTGCAATTCTTCTATAGGATATGCCTCCTTGAATCTGAGTCATTTCCTTGATTGTGCTTCTTACGTAGTCTCGTCAAGGCATTCTACTCGATCCTACGAGTCCACTTCCACAAATGTTAGTTTCTTTTTTTTCCAGTAATCTTCAAGCACTCATATCCGTAAGTTGTTTTAGGCTCTACGATGCTGCTATAGAGCGCCTTCTTTACTTTGTAATTTATCGTAGATGACTACAACAGAAGTTTATCTTCTGCATTACTAGTTTCCCATTATCTACTGGTTGCTGTATTTCTCAACCATTTCTTCTGTCTTCAGATAGGATGCTACCCAAATATTTACACTTTTTACATGTTTTCATTTACTGGCCAACAGCTAATATTCTACCTACATTTCTCTACTGCACAGGTATTCAGCTTTATGAAAGTTTACTTTCATTCCCCACTAATCAAATTCTTCTAATAATTTTCTTAGCATAAAGCAGCATCCACTTCTCTACCCATCCCTATGTGATCATACGTGAAGAACGAGGCGTACATACATGAATCCTTTGTTGCCTGAATACCCATGCCTGCACATTTCCTACTCCACAAGTCTAAGACATTCTGGGTGTATATTTTCAAAAAATATACAGACAAACAGTGTCCTTGCTTCAACCCTTCTATAATTTTTAAAGACTGCGAGGAAATGTTATTCCTTACTTTGATTACATAGTCTACAAACTTGTATAGGTTGTATATATTTCTGTCACAGGTCTTTTCAAGCCCTTTCCCCCCTCAGGACTTCAAACACTTTCTTCAACAGCACTGCGTCATATGCATTCTCGAGATCTTGGCTATTCAGATTACTTTCCAATCTCTTTGCCATTAGTAGCCCAAAAATAAAAACGTTGTCATTACAGGATCTTCTCTTCTGGAATCCCCTTTCCTCTTCAAAGTGTTTCAGCATCCCGTCTGCCGTATCTTTTAGGACCTGACTATAGAACCTACCAGTCTAATTTGTATCACATATTCTACAATAATTTCAACATACCTTCTTACAACCTTTCTTATTAATTGGACTTAGATACGCCAAATTCCATTTTTTGGACATTTCTTCTACCTCTAGCATGCAAGCATTAAACAACTTGAAACTTCCTGGCAGGTTAAAACTGTGTGCCGGACCGAGACTATAACTCGGGACCTTTGCCTTTCGCGGGCAAGTACTCTACCAACTGAGCTACCCAAGAATGACTCACGCACCGTCCTCACAGCTTTACTTCTGTCAGTACCTCGTCTCCTACCTTCCAAACATTACAGAAGCTCTCCTGCGAACCTTGCAGAACTAGCACTCCTGAAAGAAAGGAAGGTAGGAGACGAGGTACCGGCAGAAGTAAAGCTGTGAGGACGTGGCGTGAGTCGTGCTTGGGTAGCTCAGTTGGTATAGCACTTGCCCGCGAACGGCAAAGGTCCCGAGTTCGAGTCTCGGTCCGGCACACAGTTTTAATTTGCCAGGAAGTTTCATATCTCATTCTGGATTAAACAACTTACTGAAACATTCCCACACTGAGCACATACTGCGCAAATTCTGTAGCTATGTTTTCTGGTCCAGGAGATTTTCGTTTTTCATTTATTTCACAGATCATCCTTATACTGTTATTACTCGGTCTACATTTTCCAAAAGTAATTCATGCACTACTATGTCTTTATATCTGCTTCTCTCTACCGTGAGCAGTGACCTGAAATTATTTACCAGTCTATAATGCCAATAACTGTTATATTTGCTCTTTATTTCACATTTCTTCTTAAATTCTCCATTATTTTACAGGCTTCTGCTATCTTTCTAATCCCATGGTTCTATCTACCTCTTCACATCTCTTTTTCCATATCTCATTTACCCTATGAGTAAATTGTTTTTTAACTTCCCTGTTTATTTCCATATAGTTTTTTCTGTCCTCCAGGTGTCCCGTCCTCGGTCGATTGTTACAGTTTTTCTTCTTCGCTTGTACCTTTACCGCTGTCTACTGCTCTGAGATTTGTTTTCTTTCTTCTCTTTGTTGATCCAGTGCTTTCTAGGCTGACACATGAACGCATCTTTTAAACTGTTCACATTTTTCTTCAACATTTACACCTCCACCAAAACTTTCCAGTTTGATGGCTAGTTTCAGTTTATAATGATATTTCGAACTTTAATCTCAGAGACAATTGACTTTATACTTAACAGCATTCAAAATTTTAATAGGAACACTATCTTCCTGATGTACTCCTTACCTCCCATGGTGGGGACACAATCTTTGCTGCACGCAGAAAGCCACATTCTGGGCCTCTCCATACCCTTACATGGTTCACTCTAAATCTAGAATGTATCTCTTGTATGGTGTAATCTATAACTGTTCTGTGATCTCTTGATTGACTCTGCCATGTCTATTCATGTATTCACTTATGGGGAAGAAACCATTTAAAATTCTCAAATCATCCAAAAACAGTGTTATTTTAAACGAAATATTTGAATGCCTTTGAAATATATTCCATTTAACAATCAGTGACGAACATTTCCTTTTACCTGCTTTGGTTATTAGAGAATTGAGGAACAATTTACGTTAATGCTATTGCAGATTACATGTTACTAATTAAAAACTCCTTTAGTAGTAATAGCAATGGAGATTATTTTATTAGCATTACTGTAACTTAACTTACTCACCTTCATTATCTTTAATTGTGCCAGTCGCTAATTTAGTGTAACAAATGATTTGGCATTGAGTTGTGTTAATTTACTAAGGAGACAATGTTTAAATCCTTTATTAGCATTAAATTTCTGTTTTTGAAAAAGCTGTATTAGTTCTTTTGACGACTCTGTCATAAACATTAAAACCTAACTCGAGGTTTGGAGCACCATCATCATAATGGGAAGTTTTTATATTTTCTTTCTGGTAGTTATTAACAGCCCATCTAGCGTCTTATTGTGCCCTTCAGTGATGATATTCTGTTGTTTCTGTATACAGGATCTAAATGGTTCAAATGACTCTGAGCACTTTGGGACTTAACATCTGAGGTCGTCAGTCCCCTAGACTTAGAACTACTTAAACTGAACTAACCTAAGGACATCACACACATCCATGCCCTAGGCAGGATTCGAACCTGCGACCATGACAGTAGCGCGGTTCCAGACCGAAGCACTTAGAACCGCACGGCTACAACGGCCGGCATACATTTACAAGCATAAATGAAATCAAATTATAGAGGAGTTGCTAAGTTACATTGTTACAATTATTGTCCTTCATACAGTTTAAGGTTCAAAAATCCTCTTTACTACACAGGTGTCTAATATCCTTCTTAACCAAGTTAACTTCACAGCTACGTGTGCCACATTGACTCGGAGCCTAATATTTACCTTTATGTAATTTGGATTACCATTTTGCAATAAGCACAACTTACCTGATTAAATCTAATATATACCCCCCGTGAACCATGGACCTTGCCGTTGGTGGGGAGGCTTGCGTGCTTCAGCGATACAGATAGCCGTACCGTAGGTGCAACCACAACGGATGGGTATCTGTTGAGAGGCCAGACAAATGCGTGGTTCGTGAAGAGAGGCAGCAGCCTTTTCAGTAGTTGCAGGGACAACAGACTGGATGATTGACTGATCTGGCCTCGTAACACTAACCTAAACGGCCTTGCTGTGCTGGTACTGCGAACGGCTGAAAGCTAGGGGAAACTACGGCCGTAATTTTTCGCGAGGACATGCAGCTTTACAGTATGGTTAAATGATGATGGCGTCCTCTTGGGTAAAATATTCCGGAGGTAAAATAGTCCCGCATTCGGATCTCCAGGCGGGGACTACTCAAGAGGACGTCGTCATCAGAAGAAACAAAACTGGCGTTCTACGGATCGGAGCGTGGAATGTCAGATCCCTTAATCGGGCAGGTAGGTTAGAAAATTTAAAAAGGGAAATGGATAGGTTAAAGTTAGATATAGTGGGAATTAGTGAAGTTCGGTGGCAGGAGGAACAAGACTTCTGGTCAGGTGAATACAGGCTTATAAATACAAAGTCAAATAGGGATAATGCAGGAGTAGGTTTAATAATGAATAAAAAAATAGGAGTGCGCGTAAGCTACTACGAACAGCATAGTGAACGCATTATTGTGGCCATGATAGACACGAATCCCACTCCTACTACAGTAGTACAAGTTTATATGCCAACTAGCTCTGCAGATGACGAAGAAATTGAAGAAATGTATGTGAAATAAAAGAAATTATTCAGATAGTGAAGGGAGACGAAAATTTAATAGTCATGGGTGACTGGAATTCGGTAGTAGGAAAAGGGAGAGAAGGAAACATAGTAGGTGAATATGGACTGGGGCTAAGAAATGAAAGAGGAAGCCACCTGGTAGAATTTTGCACAGAGCACAACTTAATCATAGCTAACACTTGGTTCAAGAATCATAAAAGAAGGCTGTATACATGGAATAAGCCTGGAGATACTGACAGCTTTAAGATAGATTATATAATGGTAAGACAGATGTTTAGGAACTAGGTTTTAAATTGTAGGACATTTCCAGGGGCAGATGTGGACTCTGACCACAATCTATTGGTTATGAACTGTACATTAAAACTGAAGAAACTGCAAAAAGGTAGGATTTTAAGGAGATGGGACCTGGATAAACTGACTAAACCAGAGGTTGTACAGAGTTTCAGGGAGAGCATAACGGAACAATTGACAAGAATGGGGGAAAGAAATACAGTAGAAGAAGAATGGACAGCTTTGAGGGATGAAGTAGTGAAGGCAGCAGAGGATCAAATTGGTAAAAAGACGAGGGCTAGTAGAAACCCTTGGGTAACAGAAGAAATACTGAATTTAATTGATGAAAGGAGAAAATATAAAAATGCAGTAAATGAAGCAGGCAAAAAGGAATACAAACGTCTCTAAAATGAGATCGACAGGAAGTGCAAAATGGCTAAGCAGGGATGGCTAGAGGACAAATGTAAGGATGTAAAGGCTTATCTCACTAGGGATAAGATAGATACAGCCTAAAGGAAAATTAAAGAGACCTTTGGAGAAAAGAGAGCCACTTGAATGAATATCAAGAGCTCAGATGGAAACCCAGTTCTAAGCAAAGAAGGGAAAGCAGAAACGTGGAAGGAGTATATAGAGGGCCTATACAAGGGCGATGTACTTGAGGACAATATCATGGAAATAGGAGAGGATGTAGATGAAGATGAAATGGGAGATATGATACTGCGTGAAGAGTTTGACAGAGCACTGAAAGACCTGAGTCGAAACAAGGCCCCGGGAGTAGACAACATTCCATTAGAACTACTGACAGCCGTGGGAGAGCCAGTCCTAACAAAACTCTACCATCTGGTGAGCAAGATGTATGAGACAGGCGAAATTCCCTCAGACTTCAAGAGGAATATAATAACTCCAATCACAAAGAAAGCAGGTGTTGACAGATGTAAAATTACCGAACAATCAGTTTAATAAGCGACAGCTGCAAAATACTAACGCGAATTCTTTACAGACGAATGGAAAAACAAGTAGAAACCGACCTCGGGGAAGATCAGTTTGGATTCCGTAGAAATGTCGGAACACGTGAGGCAATACTGACCCTACGACTTATCTTAGAAGCTAGATTAAGGAAAGGCAAACCTACGTTTCTAGCATTTGTAGACTTAGAGAAAGCTTTTGACAATGTTGACTGGAATGCACTTTTTCAAATTCTGAAGGTGGCAGGTGTAAAATACAGGGAGCGAAAGGCTATTTGCAATTTGTACAGAAACCAGATGGCAGTTATAAGAGTCGAGGGACGTGAAATAGAAGCAGTGGTTGGGAAGGGAGTGAGACAGGGTTGTAGCCTTTCCCCGATGTTATTCAATCTGTATATTGAGCAAGCAGTGAAGGAAACAAAAGAAAAATTCGGAGTAGGTATTAAAATCCACGGAGAAGAAATAAAAACTTGGAGGTTTGCCGATGACATTGTAATTCAGTCAGAGACAGCAAAGGACTTGGAAGAGCAGTTGAACGGAATGGATAGTGTCGTGAAGGGAGGATATAAGATGAACATCAACAAAAGCAAAACGAGGATGATGGAATGTAGTCGAATTAAGTCGGGTGATGCTGAGTGAATTAGATTAGGAAATGAGATACTTACAGTAGTAAAGGAGTTTTGCTATTTGGGGAGCAAAATAACTGATGACGGTCGAAGTAGAGAGGATATAAAATGTAGACTGGCAATGGCAAGGAAAGCGTTTCTGAAAAAGAGTAATTTGTTAACATCGAGTATTGATTTAAGTGTCAGGAAGTCGGTTCTGAAAGTGTTTGTATGGAGTGTAGCCATGTATGGAAGTGAAACATGGACGATAAATAGTTTGGACAAGAAGAGAATATAAGCTTTCGAAATGTAGTGCTACAGAAGAATGCTGAAGGTTAGATGGGTAGATCACATAACTAATGAGGAGGTACTGACTAGGACTCGGGAGAAGATAAGTTTGTGGCACAGCTTGACTAGAAGAAGGGATCGGTTGGTAGGACATGTTCTGAGGCATCAAGGGATCACCCATTTAGTATTGTAGGGCAGCGTGGAGGGTAAAAGTCGTAGGGGGAGACCAAGAGATGAATACACTAAGCAGATTCAGAAGGATGTAGGTTGCAGTAGGTACTGGGAGATGAAGAAGCTTGCACATGATAGAGTAGCATGGAGAGCTGCATCAAACCAGTCTCAGGACTGAAGACCACAACAACATGAAGAAACAGAGAACAGCTGAACTTCCAGTCTATTGTAGGTGAAGGTCTCTTTTCTTGCTTGCCCAGGAAGCTGATTAATTTCTTGTCATAGCGATGCTGGTGTCTCAACTTTAGTGTCAATTTTGAATAAAATGTCAGCAGCAGTTGCACTTTTCTTTTTTGGCATTTTATTCACGCTGAGTACTATGGTTGAGGAACCTGCATCAGTATGCTCCATATGCTGGACAAGAAATTAACTTTGTCTTTCCCTGACATGAAGTCACTGAAACAGAACCAGCATTATCTCATGTTCACAGCATATCATTATATTAAACTCTTCCACACATCCCACCATCCACAACAAAGCATCATATAGCCAGTGTTAAACAAAGCCCACAAATTTATACTTATACATACAAATCTCCAACAATAAATGAAAACCATGGAACCATTGCAAGAAACGATGGGTATAGCCCTTCATTTGTTATTACAACACCGCAATAGATAAGTAATAAATTAATAATCAAAATCTAACTAGACTCTCAGCTGACACTACTATAGCAGTTAAACATGCAAAAATTAAAAATTCTATATCTTGGTGTAGTGTCTAAGAAATTTGCTAAGTCCCCCCCCCCCCCCCCCAAAAAATGTAAAAATCAGCTTCATCACTAACAACAACCTAAGCTGGGAGCTCATTCACAAGATAAAATCGACAGGCACAGGTCTTAAAGACACCTGGCATTTACAAAATTAACCACAGCCAATGTAATAAATATTATTCTGGCAAATATGGCAGATATTTCAGAATCTTATTTAAAAACACTTGTAGGCTGCTACAGACTAGAAAAATGTAACAAATTATCAATAACATCACTTATTAAAGACGCTTTGAAAATGGAGGAAAGATGAAATTTTGCAAAACTTGGTAAAAGTAAGAGAATGTATATAATGGAAGCAATGGAAACAGTCATCCATAATCCAAGAAGATGGACATAGTAGGGCCTATTCTTAATGTGACAATTGTCCATAAAATTCAAAATACTTTAGTAGTCTTAAGCCAGTTCAAATGTAGTAGTTTGACGATGTGCCTGTGTGAAACAAATGATTACCTAACCATCACTTTTCTTCAAATTTTTCCTTTCTTCATTCTTTCCCGTCAGTCTCATATCACACAAGCGCGCGCGCATGCACACACACACACACACACACACACACACACACACACACACACATACACACACAGCTTCTAATTTTTTGTTTGTGTCATCATTCTCGCAGAAATAAATTAAAGACAGTTCCAGTCCACTGGGGTTCTGGGAGATTATCAAGCTAATTTAGCAACTGGATATCTCCTCCAGTGTTTATAATTGAGAATCCCTCCCTATTCCCCAGTCATAGCTATTATTGGCTGTAAAAACCGTGTTCTACAGTTTTTGGGCCTTCTCTCTGGTGAATGTAAGATGAAAAAACTCCAAACTGTATTCCATGTAGACATGAAATGTGTACTGTAAGATTTCGTCCATATAGAAATGTAAATAACGTACTTCTTCCTTAATTTAATTTCATTTCTATTAGGAAACAGAAGAGGAAATAAATGTTTGTATTGATAAATAAATGTTTGTAATGATAGTATATGTTTACACGTTTTCTAAACTTTTAAATCTTTTGTTTTACAGATACTGAACGTTTCGTACAGTCTGCTGAACTTCATATACCAAGCAAAGGCCGAGCAAAGCGTTGTTAAGCAGGAGTTGTAACCTAACCAAGACGGAGGAAATCTATAGGATAAAATTAATCATACTAAGATTCTCCACAAGAGAAATTTTAGAGCACAAAATTCGCTACCCATGAGCAACGCTGTGTTTTCTCTTGTATGTAGACACACAGTACTGTTTTTGTGTAAATTTTCAAAATTTGTGAACCATCGACTGCATGCACGATCTTATACTCACATTATATAATAAATATTACAAGTTTTGCACTTGTGAATAAATAGTGGAGTAATGCATCGCAACCTGACATTGGTTCATCAGCAGAACCAGAGCTTTGTCGAACGTCGACTTGTATGAGACCTTGCACAGCTCACACACACACACACACACACACACACACACACACACACACACACACACACACATGCGTGTTTAGATTACCCAGTAACAGGTCAGTGTTTTATCAGCCGTTAAAATGAAACCGTCAAATACAGCACAGTGACTTAGTGACTTACAGGCCATTAAAGCGAAACAGCAGCCAGTTAACCCAGAGTCGACCACTTTGTTCTTTGTACTCCACATGCAAAGAATAAAACTTGATCTTCATACCGTACCTGGTACAAGACACAGTGGCCCATAAATAATACAATTAAAATACGCATGGCACTACTGATTTATCTCTTCACATTTAGATGCTCTTGGTGTCGGAGGTTTTATCGCTGTACCCACACTTGGTGCAACGCACAAAGGACCCTCAAATTATTTGCCACATTAAAATTATTTTTGAAAACACACGTGGCACTACTGGTGTAACTTACACGTTAAGCTGTTCTTGACAATGATAATAGTTCTATCCTTCTTACGCACTTGGTCCATAGAAGAATGAGCCCTCACATTATACATTCACACATCTAAATTGTCTCTATTATTTGTCAACACATATGTGGCTCTTTTATTGATACTAATGATCCAGTTTACAGGTACAGGTACACTTGTCACTTTAAACATGACTGTGAACTCTCAAAAGTGTCAAATTAATGTCCCAGTTGTCTGTATTATTGTTCTATAACTGTACAAGGCACATGTGGCTAAAATAATATGCTAAGTAGGCAAGACAGTAATAGGTGACACTTCCAAACAAGCAAACAGACATTCAGAACTCAAAAGGCATTACAACACCATGGGGTGACAGTGTGTACGCTATAACCTGACAGTGGGTGACAGTTACTGAAAGCATTCAGAACTCAAATAGTATTATAACACCAGAAGCTGACAGTATATGCATCCCAGCGTAGCAATGGGTGCACGTACTGGAAGGGTGCAGTCATTGTTTAACTTACAGGAAGTGTCACGATGTTAATAGACTGTCTGAAATGCATGTAATTGTATGAATAGTACGTAAAGATAGTAGTGTAATTTACAATTTAAGATGAAGCTGACGTCTAAAACGTAACTGTGGATTCTCAGTTTGTCAAAATATTATTTCCAGGTCTACATGCTACCTGCATTACATATCAATACCTAAAGATACTGATGTTCTTCTTTAACTTACAGTTTAAGATGCACTTGGCGTTTGAAACAGCACCACGGACACTCAGATTGTTGAATTTTATTTGTACAAAAATATGTAAAGATGTTGACACTACAAATGTAACTTGCAGTTTAAGATGCATTTGTGTTCTAAAACATAACATATTAAGTATATTAATGTTATTACCACATCTATAAATTGTATGCATTGTGTATCAAAAATACATAACGATTTGACACTACCGATGTAAGATGCACTTGAAGCCTCCATGGGGAAAAAAATCTAGGAAATCGTGAAATTTACTTACCCAGCGGATCTATGGTCTCAGGAATCTCTCAAGAAGTGTATGGGCTATACCTCGCTTCCTTTCTATAATTAACTATTAACTATTAAACGTTATCTAGATTTATAGCACCTTTATCCACCAGTATCACATTTTGCGGCACTTTAACACAACAGAGCATACTAAAATAATGTGTAATGGCGTGATCTGTGACGTGATGTATCACTTAAACGCCATAGCTTCGTAATACGCAAGTATAACTTCGCAAAGCACCAAATATGAAATGTTAGTTTCGTAAACACGTAAATCAATACTGTTTGTTAGTTACATAATCTTTGTGAACAGTGAGTGGCTAGTGAAATCTATTTGCTCATTTAGTAGTAGTTTGTTTCCTGTCTTTGTTTCGTGTATGTAATAATATCTTCTGGTCAAATTAGTAGGTGTCTTTCATTATTTACTTAAACTATCTACATGTAAATGTTATGTTACGAAACTACAGTAACAACACGGAAAAGCGGAGACATTCAACCTGTTTTCTACATGAGGGAAAGCTGCATGGTTTTCAAGTAAGGTACTGTAAGTAAAGCGTCTGATGTTATTATTATAATAATAATTATAATATAATATTATTACAATATAATAATAATAATAATAATATAATTGTTATGATAAAAACTTCCATGAACTGTTTCTAAATCTTATCCAACATGAGACAACGAAAATAATCATGTAACATTTCAGGACATCCACTGAAAATGCCTTGTTAAGATACCGAAACCCATCTGGGCACACAAATAATATAAAAATATAATCTGTAGTATACAAAAGACGTTTTTCTGAGAAACTACTGTCATTTATACACAGCTGCTACGAAAAAGACCACCAAAAGAAATTTGTTTTGTAAAAAATGAGTCTATTTCTATGGATGCCACAGCTGTCTGCCGCTGTATTAGCTTCTTTCATACAAGACGATAGAGGTGCCTCGTTCCACAATCGTGCAATTGTGTAAGCAGAATTTCATTCAATCAGCATGAAAATCGTGAGTTTCTAACTGTATTTAAATAAACAAACCAAAAACATAATTGATCCAACCAGCGGATTTGTAATGAAAATCAAGCACGTCTGTTTCAGTCTTACTATTGACCCTTTCCTAGTGTAAGCTTTACGTCTTATTCAGATATGTACAAAATAAGTGTTCGTTCTACACTGACACGTATTCTTAAAGCTGGTCTCAACACCTATGCAATTAAATTTGCTAGTAGTCGATTATGTCATGCAAATGTGAAACTATCTAAATAAACATACAAAAAGCACAGAAGAAATACACGATAGACAGTTTGTTACTAAGCGGCTGGTGACAGTGGTAGCATTAGCGAAATATAGCATAAAGTCTGAAAAATATAATATTTTAACGATAAACAGATTGTATATAAACATATACAAAACACTTTCATTTGATCACAATACATATATGTTATCGACTTCACAGCTACAGCTTTTACAGAAGACCATGGAACAATCATCAGAAGTTTCTCCAGTTTTAATCGATGGTATTCGACGGGGAGGAAGCTGTTTCATCCCTGTCTCTCCAGAACTGACACCTTCAGTTGCAGGTGCCAGCTACGTGCTACATTATTGCTAATGTGTGTTACTAACTATAATAACTACCTTTGCTAAACGTCTTTTTTATACTCTACAACAATAAGTAATGCCTGAACGATTCAGTAATTGTTGCGCCTTTTCTAGCGCATCAGTCACAGTTTCTTCACCGAAAAAGAAAAGCCCATAAACTTTATGCCGATATGGGATACAAATATCAATTTAGCGGAGTGTCGTTGCAGCTGTACCATCTCGTGGAGCTTTTATGATCCCCAGATTCGCGCAGTATGTGTTTTCAAAAAAACCGGTCCATCACTGAAGACGATGCGATCCAGAAAATTTTCATTGACATGAAGGAAATTCCGTTCCACGTAAACCGTAGTCTGCAGGCCTCAGAGCCTGGAACAACTGCAAATGATAAGGACGCAGTTGTAAACGCCTCCTTGATAGTCTCCGGACAGACGTCACTGGAGCTGCATATTCATTGCTAGCGTTCCTCACTGATTTTCGGGCTACGCGTGAAATACGTTCTCACTCGTTCAACGGGTTCACCAGTCTCATTTTCTCGTCCCGAACTCTTCCCTTTGCAAAGAGAGCTGGTGTCTTCAAACAGGTGATACCATCTACGAATGTTATTATCACTTTGAAGATTACAATGAAACTCAATACGGAACGGAAGTTTCTTTCTAACTGCGGATTCAGTCCTTGCAATTGTAAATCACAAAGAGCTTTCTGTTCACTAGTCACCATCTTTGCTGTTAGAGCTTTCTAACGGAAGACACTGTTATTTGATGTATTATTTGCAATTGTAAGTCGAAAGTAATAAACGCTAGAGTCTTAAAACCACGATATTCGTTTTGAAACTCCCGGTGGAGTACGACGCCAAATGAGACTTGGCAAGATTTAAATCTGATATTACTATGAATCCAGAATCAAGGGACAGGATAAACTAGCCAAGATTGATAATATCCCCGACTGAGCATATTTTGAGAAATATTCCTGCAGTGGCTGTTATCATGCAAACTATGATAAACAGTCTTATTCGGAACCTATCTTTAAGCTGTTCTTTGCGTATTCAAAGAGCACAGCTTTTCACCGTCGGCACCGTTAGACTCGAAAGCCACATCCTGAAGCCAGCACAATACTCAGTGTGGGTCTAGTAAAGCAGGGGATACAACCCGTCGGCTTCGACCAATGACGTCAGAATTGGCCAGAGATTATTTATTACACAGATGAAAGAGCTGATAAGACTGTTCATAAACAAAGGAATACGAGAGACGAAAAATATAGTTGACGTATGTCAAGGCAAGTAGTATTTTCACGTTAAGGATATCGCATATTTGTAACGTATTATTTCTGTGGTAAATGAAGGGGAAAAATGGATGGAAATATTGGTAGCATAGAATATCTCACGTCACATATATATGGGTTGTATCTCGAACATCGTTCCAACTGTATTGGTTAACTGCAGTATGGGATAAAAGTTTAGCGTACGTTGATCTCTTCGTTTTCGTTAGCAGTAATATCCTGTTGTTCAGTTGAACTATATAGGTCAACTGAAGCACGGGATACAAATTTTACATGTGTTGTTTCTTTCGCCTCCGCTATCACTAATAGTCTGTTCTTACGTAGATAGTACTACTACCGATGGCAGGAGGAGCTACGTACGTAATATTTGTATCCCATACTTCCGTTGATCTATATACATGTACACTGCTAACGAAAACGTGGAAATGGACGTACGTTACATATGCAACCTGTACCTCAGTTGAACTACGCGAAGAGGCAATTAGACGACACACATACAATTTGTATCCCGTCCTTCACTATAGAGTACAGTTTTTTTTTCGCCTTCGATGCTAATAGTATCGACTGAAAGTTATAGTTTTGATCACAGCAGTGACAATAGTATCGCATTCTTTAGTTCAGCTATATAGCTACACACAACGTTTGTATCCAGCTCTCCAGTGGACATGTAAATCTCATCAACGTTACATATGTCGTTCTTTTCGAATAGGTAGTGTCAGTGTAAAGGTCAACTGAAGGACGGGATACAAGTTTTAGTTGTGTCGTGCGTTTCGCCTTTAATATGGCTAGTACAGATTCGAAAAAATCTGCGAAATTTCTATTACGTACTGGAGTACACGAAAACATACCCAATGGCGTAATATAACAATGAAATATGTCAAAATACTCAAATGCAGTAAAAGAGAAAAAAATGAAAAACTTAACTTACCTCACGGCAACTTCTTAAAAGACCGAAGCTCGCCTAGAAAGACATCAACAAAAATCACATACCCACATACACAACAAACAAAACATTATGAACACACACACACACAAACACACACACACACACACACACACACACACATACACGCACAGACACACACATGCACCCCCTCCCCAACTTGCCCCCCCATCCTAATGTGAAATTAGCTAACATATTACGGACGGTAATTTGCCCAACATGTTTAACAAAACATTTAAAGGGGGAATATGTTTCGGGAATACTGCGTCTCCATGAATATTCGTCTAAGTGACATTGAAGTGTGGAAATTCGGCGTTTCCCCTTCCATACAAGAGATTTCACAGCTGACCAATAACCCTCTATGCTATTTGTGCAAGCCCCTGTGGATAATGATCTGAACTCAATATTGTGATTAATTACGAATTACGAGATGCTGATAACCCCTTTCCCCTAAATCCGTAAATGAAGAAAAACCATCGGAAATTACAAAGGAACCCTCTGCAATGTGATCTTCAACTAAGCTGATCAAAATTTCCTTCCTTCGATTGGGTACTACTTTATACACTACATCGTCACATTCTTGACCTGAAATTACAGCCCCCCCAAAGCCATCCACCGGACGTTCCCCCCTGTTGAACTTCCTTTTGCCAAAATGCGACTCGTCAATTTCGACCGTAACACCCCCCCCCCCCCCCCCCAACGGCCCACTGTATTTCATGTATTCCCCACAAACTTGCCTACAAAAAGAGTACCAATCCACAACTGTACGCTTACTCACACGACATTCATAGACACACAGCCACACAGGATATCTCAAACACGAACAGTACGCGATTTTCATAATGTCTTTCAAGGTGAGCTTAGATTTTTCGAACCACGTCCCTCGTCTAATGGTCCGCCACAATCGATCTTTGCTGCAGCGCTATACGAATAAGTCGTGAGTACGGCGACGAGATATACTTGTGAGGCGCATATGTTCGCCGCACTCACGACATCGAACATACTCGGCAACGAGACCACACATTTGTAAAAATCGTGGCCAACATGTCTACGCCCATAGCCTCTCTCAAATCACCCAGGTTAATCAGAACAGATAAATCCATACCTACAAACGAAAATGAGATACTACAAATTGTCCTAAAATAAGAAACTAATAGTCCAAATTACCTCAATATCACTTAGAATGAAATTAAGTACCGAATGAATTGCGAACAACCAATGATTGAAACAAATGCACACGAAGAATATTTTGAGCAATATGTAGCGATCTCTGTTAAAATCACTTTCAATTATTTTAATGTACAATGATAGGTCTTTTTCGGAACACAGAACTGTTTTATTATCTATGGCTGTAAGTGAAGACATTATTATCTGTGAGTGATGTATGACGTCATTGGTCAAAGCCAACGGGTTGTATCCCCTGCTTCATTAGACCTCTCAGTGTCAGCTGTAATTAGCACAGCCATAGAGTGAATGTGTGCCGAAGTACTCACACTGCGTACCTCTCCGCTGCGGTGGTACGGCGCGGGACCGATAGAGTCGCGGGAAGTTAGCCGACATTGTCGTTTCCGTGGAGACCACGTGGGAGGACGACAATCACCAGCGATCGTAAGTCAGCAAAGCCTCCGGCGTATCGTTGTCTCTTTAACTAACACGCTGATTACCGCCGCTCAAATCACGAATCACGTGTGGGCACACCGGATAAGAAAGATTCAGCCATCTCTAAGACCTCTCCCTATTACCGTGTACCGGCACCTTTAGCTTTGATAACAGCCACAGTTCGGCGAGTAAGAATATCCTCACCTTTCCTCCGGCGTTCCACATATAATGGAAGCCATTCATTTCATTCATTCACGATTACATCCCGTAGAGCTTTCAAATTGCGGGGTTGTTGACTGCTACGTTTTAACCCCTGTTGCAAATAGTCCCAGACATTTTCTACGGAGTTACGATCGGTTGATCTAAAGCGCCAATCCAGTCGAGGTGATACAGGGCGCCTGAGCGTGTTGCGCTGTGACCACGGCTGTTGTCGTCTTGGAAGATGGCAGAATACTCATCATGAAGGTCTAGGAGAAAGAGGATCACGTGCCTATCGATAATGTTGATCCAGACATCCTAGTTCACGTTCACAGTAACCTGAACGATCGGGTCCAAATCACGCTACGAAAAACCGTCCGAAACATAACACAACCACTTCTGGCCTGAACTACACACACTGATGGCTAAAGCCTCATTGTGTCGTCCATGCATACGACACCATTAATCATTTCCGGAAAGAGAAAATCGCGATTCGTCAAGCACTCGGTCCTATTCTAACCGTCGGCTTTGACCAATGATGTCCTAAGTGACGTCACTAGTTTAAGAAGCGATTGATGTAAGTGATCTGTTATTAAATGTTTTCTGCGGTTGTCTTACAATTAATAACTTACATAAACTATGCTGTTTATTCCTAATACACTGGTGTCCAAAATTAAAGCAACAAACGGAAATTTTGCAAGGCTGCACTTATTTTGCCACAAAACAATATAAACGAATGATAGTAAAGCGCAAACAATATAAAGAATACAGAACGTAAACAACTGCAACACACACAACGGTAAACAAAAATTGTCTTCTTTTTCTCCAACTTAAGGGATTTGCTCACAGATTCCAACTGTTTAATGTGCTCAGTATGGGGTGTGACCACCTCTGGCAGCAGTACAGGCCTGAAAACGACGGTGGTTGCTGCGAATGATGTCATCAGTCTCACGTTGAGGCAGTAACGCCCACTCTTCCTGCAAAGCTGTTCGCAAGTCTTGGAGAGTGGTTGGTGGGTGCAAGCCCTCTCCCTAGTGCATCCCAGACATGATCTATGAGATAGGCCACGCCATGCGTGCAGTATCTTCCGTTTCCTAGGAAAAATAAATTTCCCGTGCTCGGTGATGTCGAGCATTATCATCCATCAATACGAAGTCTGGACCCACAGCACCTCGCAACAACCGCAGATGGGATCCCAAGATCTCATCACGATACCTGACAGCAGTTAAACCTTCCCGATTAACGAGTACAATTTCATGAGGAGGGATTCGAGCGCTCAACATAATCCCTTCCCACACCATTAGGGACCCTCCTCGATGTCGATCCCTTTTCACAACATTTGGCTCCCGAAATCATGTTCCAAGTTCCCTCCAGATGCGATTCCATTGAGAATCGTCCTCAAGACTAAATGGGGATTCATCTGTGAAAACAACATTGTTCCACTGTTCGATCACCCAGGTGGCATGTTGATGACTCCATTCTAGGCATTCCCTTCTATTAAGATACGTCAGAGGTAGACACACAGCAGGTCTCTGACAATAAAGGCCACTCTCCCGAAGCCCTCTGCACACCGTTTGACTCGATACAACACTTCCAGCGGGTGCTGCGAACTCACATGCCAATTGACGTGCAGTACTAAGACAGTACTGTCGTGCCCTACAGCCAAATAGCGGTTCTCTCTCCGGAACTCACACGTGGTCGGTTCTGCCCTGGTCTTCGGGATACAGTTTCGGTCTCTATACATTGTCGTCACACCCGAGAGACAACAGAACGATTCACAGTAATTCATCGGACCACAACAATTTGCGATTGTGCCGCTTACTTTCTTTCTTTGACCCTCCACCGCAGAGAGTCTGGTAGACATCTTCTCTGTGCCATATTGCACTGTGTACACACCAATTGTGGATGTGAGGCTACCAGGTCAACACTACCTCTTTTCATAGGTGCCCTGACATCATCGTTGACATGGTTGTCCATTCTCCGGATCGTACAGATAACTGGTTGACAATTTTATTATACCTTGAATTAGGCACAGCATGGGGAATAGCGATTTGTGGCTCTAATTGTGGATACCAGAACATGTCATTTCCGAGGGTGTGGCTAGGCGGAGACCTGAAAGCACAGCTTAAATTGTTGCGAGAAAAGAAAGTAGTGATCATATTTATATTCTTGATCGGCAGAAATATTTGGCTGTTTCTTTCCATATGTGGCATGATTGTCGAGGGTAAAGTTACGATGGAACCAAACAGCAAAGCTTCAGTACACAATGCAACACAATTAAACGATCACTTTTTCGAAACCCTATAATTGTCTCCCATTGCAACACAGAAGTATGGAATTTGACTCAAAGATGCCCAAAACTTTCTTCTGTGACGGTGCAACAGCTTGGCACCCTCCAAAGTCACACTCACGCTCTGCGACGCTTCAGACAGCAAGGTGTCGAAACAAGCGAAAAAAAGGCCAGAGCTCAGAAGTTCATGCGACGTGTAAGGTGGCTTAATGATGTCACTTTTGATGCAGATTTCACCCCAACTCTGCCAACCGCCACTGTGTCACCGTGTCACAAGATGGAATGGTCGTCACACTCTCTATTACCTACATTTCAACCCTTCTTTTGATGTATCTACGACGGAGGTCAGAACCGCGATGCACAGCTTTGAGATCACACGGTTTTCTGATGAATGGTCAAGGATAACAATTCAGACACACTACCACTCAGAATCGAGACGAAAAGGCCTCAGGGAGTTTTCGATAAGAACCGTTGGATTTAGCGAGTGACGTGAAAAACATGCAACAAACGTCGAAAAAAATATGCCCAATGTGACAGCAAATGAACGAGATTTTCTTCATCGTAGTAGACAGAAACAGTGAATAAAGGGAAGAAATGACAACGTTGCCAAGCAAACACTTCCGATTACGAATATCGTTATCAAAGAAACAGAAATACTTTATAGAACGAAAACGAATAACTAATCGAGTAGGTCCCAACGTAAAAACTCACTCTACCGCTATAACGGACGTCAAAACGTAAAATATGGAATGTAAAGAAATGATTTTGGTAAAAAATGGAAACTATTCCGAAATACACTTCAGTAGGTCAATGTTGATCTTAAATCTAAATATAACCCAAGAACTATAACTACCGGTATCTGTCGAAAACCACAAAATACCACAGTAACAAATACACATTAATTTTCTAAAAATACAGCACATGTAAATGAAAAAAATCAGGCTACTAAACGAAATACTCAAAACTAAAAATACACTTATAGGCTCAGCTACTTTTCCAAAGTCTACTACTGGTGACAACGGTTACCATGAATTTCTGAAATCTTCACGAATAACAGTAACTCATATTATAGTCGTAAACAGTGAAATATTTGCAATAAAGAATTCATCACAAATCGACTAGTATTCGGAACTAATTCAAACAAGCATCACAACTCATCATCATCATTTGCTTTGTGCGTTAGTCCCACTGCAATGCGGGGTCAGCTTTGTTACTATGGATATAGCGATGCAAGTGGCAGAGGGTGGCCGGATGCCCTTCCTGTAACCACCCCGTACCCCTGGGATGGAATTAGTGTACCCCAGCTGTCTGCATCTAGCGGAAGCTATAAAACAGTGCAAACGTCTTTTTAAATATCTGTGAGTCGTCCAATTGAGGCAGGAAGTTGGTTCAAAAATGGTTCAAATGGCTTTAAGCACTGTGGGACTTAACATCTGAGGTCATCAGGCCCCTAGACTTAAAACTACTTAAACCTAACTAACCTAATGACATCACATACATCCATGCCTGAAGCAGGATTCGAACCTGCGACCATAGCAGCTGCGAGGTTCTGGACTGAAGAGCCCAGAACCGCTCGGCCACAGCGGCCGGCTTGGGACGTGGGGACCAGCCCAGTATTCACCTAGTGGGATGTGGAAAACCGCCTAAAAACCACATCCAGGCTGGCTGGCACACTGGCCCTCGACGTTAACCCGCCGGGCGGATTCGATCTAGGGCCGGCGCGCTTACCCGAGTCCAGGAAGCAGCGCATTAGCGCTCTTGGATACCCTTACGGGTAAACAAATATCACAGCTAACAAACTGATAACGTTAAACCGTTAGTATGCCGTCAGCTAATGACAATACTCATTCGTATATAATGTCAGCTGCAGTTTCCCACTAATAACTCGTAATTGAATCACATAGTCCAAACATTCGTCAAAATCGTAAATGCAAGCAGGATTTTGCGAAGAGCATAATATATAACCGCATACAATACAGATCAACCAGGCACCGTACATTCGGATTGGTATTCGTTTCCTCGGACACCTGAACGACATTTGCACATTACACCTAAAACAGATCACTTGGAACACTACAGATGAATCTGCTAACACACGTAGTTCTCTCGGTTTTAACGAGAAAGTTATTAAATTATAACCTAGCCTAGACCTCAGGCTAATATGTAACTTTTTACTAACGGAAACATGGTACAAACTGTCCAATCTTTAATAACCTTAAAAATAATGTCTGGAGAAAAGTGATTCCGTGAAACAACTGCCCCTCACACCCTTGATCCAACGACGACATGCCCTCATCATTTTCTTCTTGCAAACTGCGATTCATCAATTTCTATAATAATCTCCGGCCCGCCAATTTTGCTCCTTCTCATAACAAAATCCGAACAAATTTGCCGGCGAAACATAAACCAGTCCATAACAGTTTTACGATCTGTTTCTGTTTCATAAGCATCAAGCCAAATAGGGTATCTCAAACAAACAAATAAAAAAAAGAAAGTAAATAAATACTTTTCATAGGAAGCCTTGATTTCTCAAACCACGTCCCTCTACGAATCAACTGCCACACGCAGTATTTCGCACAGCGCCACGTATGCAAATCGCTCGTCCGTTTCTTCGAACCCTTGCACAATGTCATCTCGTTCCCACAAACACTACACTTACAATACCAAGCAGTTAAATCGTACTGTCTAGGAAAAGTAATGGCGTTAAATGGTTCCCTCAA
The DNA here is from genome assembly GCF_023864345.2 of Schistocerca serialis cubense. Taxonomy (NCBI): domain Eukaryota; kingdom Metazoa; phylum Arthropoda; class Insecta; order Orthoptera; family Acrididae; genus Schistocerca; species Schistocerca serialis. The sequence continues at coordinate 393,840,141 of NC_064646.1, read as the reverse complement.
CTCATCAGCTAATTTCACAATAGTGACGCGAATGTGAGGAACAATTTGCTCTCCACTCCCGCTATTTTCCAAATTAAAATCGGGAGCAGAATTTGGTCCCGCACTTGCCTCCACATTTTGTAATGCTACAAATAGTTGAAAAGCAATTTCAGGTTCCTTGCAAAGATTACAAGAAATTAATTTCTCTATAAACCAAAGAGATTACGATCGAGTAAATGTGAGGCTACGCAGAAATTCAGTTGAAAATACGCACCAAAGCGTAATGTCACAGCAGCCATTACGTCACAGATCAAAACCGCCAGCTAGTATCGAATATTCCTCTAGACCCAAGGGCGGCAATGAAACCACCACTTTCCCAGGGGCGCTGATTCTCACACATTTCGCAGTGCTATAAGCAACAGGACAACATTCTTGCTAACCTTTGACACTGCTGACAGTTCGGGCCGTTTCAACCCTTCTCTGAGAACATTATGAGGCTGCATACCCATTGGAAGTGATCTCACACATTTGGAGTAGTTTGGATTGAATTTTGTGTGTCTGTCCTTTGTTTGTGGTTATGGATCTTACTGTGAAATTAAGTTACAGGCACTTGATGCTGTTATGGGTGAAGATATCCTTAGTATTGTTAGATTTTTGTGATTTATTGGCTCATTGTCGAGTCTGTGAAGTGCTTATTATTATGGTTGTGTGTGTGTGTGTGTGTGTGTGTGTGTGTGTGAGTGTTTGTGTGTGTACAGGGGGAGGGGGCGGTATTGAACCGCCGCCTGCGATTGAGCTAGAAGCCTACAGCTTAAAGGAAATTTGCAATCGAATTGTTATTGATGGGTGTGCTTGGGAAGGGGTCTTGTACAGCTGTGTTGGATAGAGCTATGTAGGTTATGGTGAATTAGCGGTACCGATTATTATTCGGTTCGGTTTATTCTCGAGGAATTCGTGTGTGTGATTTTTCTATTATGTGGTTGTTTTAGAATCGTGTTTGTCTTATTTTTAGTTTCCCCCTCGCAAAACCCACTGATTCCTGCAATTGTCCAGTTAGTTTCATTTCATTAGGTGACTGAAATAATTTGTGTGATTTTATGTTTGTTTGGGATGTATCTTGTGATCGTCATCTTGAAGATTGTAAGCGGTCTCTTGTTAAATGCTATCTGTGGTTGTCTCAGTAATTGGTGTAGACAATGCCTTTTATTCCAGATACGGCGTCGTGAGTTAAAGCAGACATATGGAATCGGACCGTGCGCTAATCCAAATTCGTCGAACACGTTACACGGGTCCCCTGCTACATACTTCATGAATATGACATTTTATTAAAATACTGCTAAACATCAAATGCAAGAACTAATGTGAAACGATCACGTAGTGTATCAGCTCCCTTACTTGACACAGGTAGGTGTAGAATGCTACAAAAGTCAAATTAATGCAAAAAGGAAAATTGGTCAGCAAGAAAAATAACATTATTGAATCTCTAGATCTAGTAAAGTATTGGCAATTGTGCATTAGCTACGCTAGATGGTCCAAATCCACAATCTGGTATTTGTTTATTCCAAAACTACCAGCTATACAGTTAACGGGGTTGGTGCACGATATGATTCTAAGCGTCCGTTTTGACATATGATGTCATATTTAGAATAAACAGCAAAATGTACACCAGTTACTAAGACAACTATAGATAACATTTCATAACGGACAATTACAAGCGTCAAGATGGCGACAACAAAGTAGACTATTATGGCGACGAACAAATATAAGCTACACACGAAATAATTAAGTCTAACTAACGGGACAACCGTGGGAACTGTGGGATTTGTGCGGAGACAAATAGAAAATACTATAATAAGACTATCGAAAAATAACGTACGAGAATTCCTCCAGAATAAACCGAACAAAAAATACAAGAAACATGCTATTGGAATCGAATATTGCAGTTGATCTATATAACAGACGAAGACGGCGATACCAGACACCCTCCCCGCAAAACCATAACAATCATTACCTCAATTTTCATTAGACGTATGTACCTGAAACGCAGCCACAAAACATCACACACACACACACACACACACACACACATATCGAAAAAATGTGCAAGAACCGAGATTATAAATATGATCACTACTAGTTTCGCTGCCAACAATTTCAGCAGTGTTCCTAGGTTCCCGCCTATACTACTTTCGGAAATAGTGCCACATATGGAAAGAAGCAGCCAAATATTTTTGTGAACCAAGATTACAAAAATGATCGCTTGTTTCCAGAATGAGATTTTCACTCTGCAGCGGAGTGTGCGCTGATACGAAACTTCCTGGCAGATTAAAACTGTGTGCCCGACCGAGACTCGAACTCGGTAAACTCATTCTGGAAACATCCCCCAGGCTGTGGCTAAGCCATGTCTCCGCCGTATCATTTCTTTCAGGAGTGCTAGTTCTGCAAGGTTCGCAGGAGAGCTTATGTAAAGTTTGGAAGGTAGGAGACGAGATACTGGCAGAAGTAAAGGTGTGAGGACCGGCCGTGAGTCGTGCTTCGGTAGCTCAGATGGTAGAGCACTTGCCCGCGAAAGGCCAAGGTCCCGAGTTCGAGTCTCGGTCGGGCACACAGTTTAAATCTGCCAGGAAGTTTCATATCAGCGCACACTCCGCTGCAGAGTGAAAATCTCATTCTGGAAACATCCCCCAGGCTGTGGCTAAGCCATGTCTCTGCAGTATCCTTTCTTTCAGGAGTGCTAGTTCTGCAAGGTTCGCAGGAGAGCTTCTGTAAAGTTTCGAAGGTAGGAGACGAGATACTGCAAGAGTAAAGCTGTGAGGACCGGGCGTGAGTCGTGCTTCGGTAGCTCAGATGGTAGAGCACGTGGCCGCGAAAGGCAAAGGTCCCGAGTTCGAGTCACGGTCGGGCACACAGTTTTAATCTGCCAGGAAGTTACATGATCGCTTGTTATTTTTCTAGCAACAATTTAAGCTGTGCTAGGTTCCTGCCTAACCCCACCATCGTACATCACGACATATTTGGAATAAACAACATAGTTTACAACAGTTACTAAGACAACTACAGATAACATTTGATAAAACGACGTTTACATTCTTCGCATTGTAAACTTATGGCTTTATATAGGACGTTACTGATCAAAGCTGACGAGAGGAATAGGACCGTGCACTTAACCCCAGTTAATCTGAGTATACAATGCCCAGAGAGATTTTGTGATACTTGCAAGATCTTAAATGCTGAAGGAATTTGTTTCCACCCTCCTTGAATTATCGCTATTAGTTCTTTGCAGGTTTTTTTGGTGAAGTGGCCTGACATCCTTATATACATTCCACGCCATCTCCAAAACTGGGCTCTAGTTGAGTTCAGAACTCATAGCTGCCCAATCAGCAAATACACCTTTCCACTTTATTTCATTGGTTTATTTCATTGGAACCAGACCTCAATGACCCTTGCTTTGTGGACACAAACATTATCTTTTTTGTGAACTCAAATTGGAAGACGACGTTCTAATCAAGAAAAACTGTTGTGAGAATTTAGAGAACCAGCTTTTGGAACTTACTGGAGATCTATTCTACTGCTGCCAAAGTACATTTTCTGTAAGAAGAGCGAAGACAAGAGAAATTACAGCTCGTATCGAGGCCACAGACAGTCGTTTTCCCCTCACTCTATTTACAGGCTTTTGTACTATATATGCAGATTTTTGTATGCTAAAATGTTATTATTAACACCTGGATCACTAACATGATTATAATACTGGATTTAAGGTGCTCAAGAAAATGGCATTCAGATCCCTTTCTGGATATAAAGATACATATTTTGTGGTACGAACAAGATCTGTTCTCAAAAGCGAAATTCCTGAGACAATGCCTCAGGAACACATAGTTCTCTTCAGAATATCTGGGTATGTCTATACAAATACATTGTCCATAGCTGATAGCGTCAATGTATCAGTTACCTTGACACTGAACAAAACTAGGCAACATTACACTGGTCCTGCGGTTTGGTCTGAAAGGCTACAAGTGACTGTAAGTTTACACCCTGATAGCAGCTATTTTAACTTGTAATCCACCCAAGTGGCTACCTGGCCATGCGTCTGCTAAATTGATTCTGCCCGCTGAAAGTGATTGTTGTTGTTAGCCTGCATTGCAGGTTATCCCTTTTACTAGAATTTTAAATAAAATTTGAATGCTGAAATGGTTTAACGAAATAATGGCCCTGTCATTATTATAGTCAATTATTGATGGGTGATGAATATATAAATTGGATTAATCTTTGGTGAAAAATTATGGAAAAACTTTATAGATCATGAAATAGGACAACAACACAAGTTAGGTGAGATGACAAATAAATCATGAACTGTTGGTGACAAAATAGACGCAGCAAATAATCAGCAGTCCACTGGGTGGCGACTGGTTGGCAAAGACTAAGGGTTATCTGTTTAATCTGTCTACTCTGGCTCAAAAAGTGGATAGTGCAATATGAAATTAACTAATGCTGAGTAGCCTTTGATGGATTTATTCTACACAGAATTATACCATGTTCGTGCAGATGAGACCAAGTGGGGAGACAGTGGTTCTGTTTGCCCTACCAAGTCAGAGCAGCAATACTGTATCTCTTCCTCGATGCGTAGCGCTCTCTCAGGTAATGGTCGTGATGTAACGTAGCGATGTGTGGCGTTTGTAATTCGGTATTGAGCGCACGAAATATGCAGAGTCGTTGGTTGGCGATATGTTAGACGTATCACAATTACTCCCCGATGGAGCCCTGAAAAGGCGGCAGATCCCAGCGCATGACACTCCCATTCACTGGTCATACCATGGATCAATTTGACTCACTCATATGGCAGCGCGCACAAGGAGACCAAACGGCAGGGTGGCAGACATGTTACGCATCAGATTGTCGTCGGCAGAGCGAGTTGTCCGAGATGACTGAAGTCTAAACTGTGAGTACAGCTAAGACTTCACAGCAGGCTTCCCAGTCAAGACCAAAGACAGTGTGGAGTCACACGAGTATCCCAAGAACAACCCACTCATAACAAGAGTCAAGACCAGAACCTCCTCTCTAGACCGGAGTCTGAATCAGAAGCCCATGTTTCTCTGCTCCTCCCCTCCCATCAAACTTCTGTAAACTCAAAAAAGCACCTACACAACCGCCCCCCAAAAATTTTGCACCAGTCACAACACTCCACGAGCTCCATTTCTTCCCTCTATTTCGTCTGCTCTACCCTCCAGGTCTACCCCTCCTGGAGAAGCAGGCAATCCCTGATTCGTAAATTCCCACACAGGGAAAAGAGGACGTTACCCTCCTGGCTTGTTTTTCCCAGGGCTACTTTAGGCAGTTTGTTTAGGCCACAGTGAATAACACATTTCTCGCAGAGATCAGTATCTGGACGGTCCAAACGTTACAGTATGGCCGACCAAGGGCCTCGGATCAACTGAGAGAAGTGCTTTCATGTCCCAACATAGATCATTTTAGAGTCACCATTAATATTGCATTCCTTTCTAAAATTCTTCTGAAGGCCTCCCCAAAAACTCGGTAGACAAAGGGATGACACCATCTGACGGCTCCCTTGATAGCGTCCGGTCCAAAGAGAACATGGAAACTCGCGAATTTTTGTGGCTGCCATTCCTTTACACAATGAGCATTTGCGACACTGTTGAAGCTCCTTGGTCGGGCGATCTACTTCTCTCCTGCGTCCCAGGTAGATACAGGTAAGCACTTTTTTCGCCTCTTCTGCTGAAAGCATTGTCTGCACACCAGTGTGAGGAATTCTTTGGATCAGTGTTCTATCCCCGGTAAGTGCTTCAAGACGTTCCTCTCCCTAATAGCTGCATGTAGCTTCCAAGCCCCAAATGTCCAGTCCAAGATTTACCATTAAATAACCAAAATGCCTGCTTGTTATCAACTCTAGAAAACACTACTCGAAGGAGAGCTGTCATAAAGGTCCCATATGCTTTAGCAATGTACATGCTGCCATCAGTGCCTGCTCATGTTGATAACTATCTGTTGTCTCACAAAAATGATATTTAGGGCGTAACTCCAGAAAACACTACTCGAAGGAGAGCCACCATAAAGGTCCCACATGCATTTAACAATGTTCATGTTCCCATCAGTGCCTGCTTATGTTGATAACTTCTTGTCGCCTCACAAAAATGATATCTAAGGTGTAATAACAATATTAAAGAGTAGCCGTGAATATGAAAATAAGTGAGAGAGTGACTCATCTTCTCTCTCGACTAGAGGCTAGATGCCAAATTATAAAGCCGCACGGGGCAGCCGTGCGGTCTAGGGCGCCTTGTCGCGATTCGCGCGGCTCCCCCCGTCGGAGATTCGAGTCCTCCCTCGGGCATAGGTGTGTGTGTTGTCCTCAGCATAAGTTAGTTTAAGTTAGATTATGTGGTGTGTAAGCCTAGGGACCGATGACCTCAGCAGTTTGGTCCCAGAGTCCTTACCACAAATTTCCAAAATTTCCAAATTAGGAAAAATTCACTGGTCACAGCAGAATCTCGACCAACTACAATGTAGTTCGAACCCATTCCAGAAAATACATCGATTACAGATCCGTCACTCTTACACCACGAACCTGACTGCCTACAGCATAAGGGCAACGTTCAAAATGGTTCAAATGGCTCTGAGCACTATGGGACTTAACATCTGAGGTCATCAGTCCCCTAGACTTAGAACTACTTACACCTAACGAACCTAAGGACATCACACACATCCATGCCCAAAGCAGAATTCGAACCTGCGACCATATCAGCAACGCGGTTCCGGACTGACGGGCCTAGAACCGCTCGGCCACAGCGGCCAGCAAGGGCAACGTCACCTCCTCCACTGTCCGATGGTGCGATTTCTTCACTACTGTACGCAACATCGCACGTTTGTTTATATCCACAGCAGCAGTATGGTTTTTAAACAGAGCTGTTTCACCCATCGACGAATGTATAAATTTTAATTTAGTCAATGCTTACATACAGTGTTTAATAGCTATACTGGTTTCCGTGTTATCAGTACCCCACAAATACTTCTTGTTCAATATTTGCCACAAAGCATGCTAGGAATCAACGGTTCCATGAAGCTTGTGCTAGAGTCCTCTGTTGTGTCACCGATCTGGCCATGTACTCGAACTTCAGCAGCAGATCTTTAGAGTATTTTACGTCTGATTTTGCTTCATTCAGGACATTTTAAAATTCAAAGGCTACTGTCTGTCATCTTCCTAGTCTTAGTACAGTAATTAATATGTTTAGTACTTTCCGTATGTAAGCACATGACAAGTGGTACTTTCAGTGTCCGAACACGTCAGTCTTGAGAAATTTCTAGTAATCTGAAAAGAATGTTGGGGATAATTTTTTTATTTTTATTTTCACTGCGGTTTTCATTTCGCGACCGATCGTACCTACTTTCCGAACAGCCCTCTTGTCAAAGTCTAGCGAGAGCTCCATGAATGATTAGTTCTTGACGAGATAGCGATGAAACATATTTCTACCTGTTCTTAGTCCGTCAGATGGAATCTCAAATCACTAAGAGTAACTACTATATAAAAGTACTAAAAGATAATTGAGTGCATAGAAAAAATTGTTGATGGTGATACTAACGATCAGAGGAGAATAATCAAGGCCATGAGGCTGAAGCATTTCCTCCAACACGAAGATTTCCTCTTCTGGTTACATTGTTTAACAAAATCATGCGTCATTGTGACATTGAGTTCAGTCAACTACAGCAAAGGAATATCGGTTCAATGAAAATTGTTGAATGTGTACCCCACTTTTCAGCTTGTGTCCAGCATGTTAGGGCCTCCCCTGACACTGATGATCACTGAGTAAGGAAAGAGTCACCTGCAAAACGAGGACATTTCACTTAATCAAGAGTAGTGCACGAGACATCTGCGGCCGCATGATGACTGAAATCGCTGATCGGTTCAGTTTTCATGATCACTTGTTAGCTGCTCACCTTTTTGAATCGTCATTGTTTTAGATACACAAAATAGTTTTTCTGAAAAAGAACTGAAAGTAATCGTTAATTTGTTTAAATTACAGTTTTTAGACTTTCGTCATGAACCGAATGTGTTATACAGCCGAATGGTTTTATGAAAGCGTCAGATGCTTTGATCTTGTTAAACTTTCTGTACGAAAACAATTTGGGAAAAGCTTTTCCTGAAAGCGTTAAACCTCTGCAGATAATAGTAACAATCCCTAAGACCACAGGCGAGGCAGAACGCTGCTTCTCTACGTTAATCCGAGTGAAAATATTCATGCGTAATATACAGTGAATGAGGACAGATTTTGCATGCTTGCGATGTGTTCTCTAGAAAAAGAACTACTGAAATACCTAAAGTTCAGTGAAATGGTCATAGAAAATTTCGATTCGCAGAAGGGGTATTGACTGATTTAATCTATAAACAGACGAATTAAGGAAAGCAAAAGAAGTTATTCCTTTGTTGTAACTATCAATTTGGCTTAAAGAAATTAAGTGCGTAAAAATGTCACTAGACAACAACGTCAAATTTTCCAAACGTGTCATTCTTAATATCGCTTTTTGTACTCAAGTGTCACGTTATCCGACAGTTAAACACAAGCAACCCTACTAAAAACGACTCGTTTTGGAGAGATTTTTAATGCGCTATATCACTTAAAATGCATATTTTCGTAATACTAGAGTATAAATAAGACAAATACGGTATGTAAATATTAACATGACTGTCGCTCGGGTTGTTTGTGTCTGCCAATTGCAGCACAAGACCCGTGATGTCACGGAATCATCATTGTCTCGTCACGCGAACTCATAAGCGCTGCGTTTTGAGCGCACGAAACATTAAACGTCTGAAGTTTAGAAATGAAAACACTAAAAACATTAAGCGTGCAGAGAAACTAACATACGCCACATTAAAGATCTCTCCAAATCATGCCTTTTAGTACCATTTGCTACGTCAAACTGATGGGAAATTTCTAGATTTTATCTCTGAGTTAGCTTTTGATATTATTCAGTAGCTGTTTATGAAACGGAAATAAGGTACAGTATCTAAACCTTTGGCTAGATTCTGATATTGCTCCCCCGCCCCCACTCCCCCCTCCAGACTCCCCCTCAAAATCTTGGCTGTGGCGACAGACTCATTTGTAGCGTTGCCCGAGGTATAGGTTAGTTCTAATCAATAAACGTCACAGCCTTCGCCAGTATCGAAATCACGAGGCACACCTACTTCTGACAATGCCGCCAATGCGAAAAAAGAGAAGAGGAGAGACAGAGAGGGAGAGAGAGAGAGAGAGGCATTTTGCACAACTTCGTGGATAAAATTGAAAATTGCAGGTATGGTGAGTGAGCATAAGAAAAATATTTGATTAAATCTATAATCTATACCATATAAGCATGATTACTTTTGAGATATTCTACCAAGAAAATATACAAGAATAAAGAACAGTGTCCGTGCAGAACCGCGATAGCACGACGTCATATACAGCCTCGTTAATGTACTCATGTATCATATAGTTAAGAGTCAATTGGAAGATTTTCACAGTAGCAAAAAAGGCATGCCTCCAATTTCCACTAAAAGCTACATTCGAAGGACCTGCGGCTATGCACCTCACTAAAAATGTCCAGGCTAACTTTGCGAATACTCCACTGCTAAACGTTCTATTCGTCAAAATTAAAGTAACATTTAGAAGGCAGTTTCGGGTTCAGCGTTGGCTCTACTGCATATACAGACAGGATGCGCAGAATCGCTCACCAGGCGCTGCCGCAGCCAGAGCAGCGGCCCACGACGCGGAGGCGTTACGACTCTGTGGTTTCCGTGGCAACGACGTGGCGTCGGGAGCTCAACAGTGGAAACAAATGCAGGTCCTCTCGCACGTCAGCAATAGCTTCGGCTTCTGAAACCTTTGGCCTTGTAGACTTCCATCACCAGAAATATGAATAGTAAATAGCAGAAAAGTAATATTTTAGAGCAGTGATCGTCAAACTAAGGCCTGCGGGACGCAAGCGGCCCAAATCAAGTGTTCGTGCTGCCAGCGAATCTCGGCCTTATTTTGCTACAATAATATGCATCTAGTAACTAACCAAATCTAAAAATGTACACTTACGTTAAAAGATTCTTACAAGTGTAGTTTTCCTGCTTAGTAGCAAAAATAAATAAATAAATAAATCGCGGAGAAACAGTAATATTTTAATGTGTGCTTATTTTTACTGACGTTGATGAATTCGGCCTTGAGGTAAGTAAATTTGGCCGCTTACCTCACGGCCGGAAACCTGTAGCGCAGCCACTGTGGGCTTTACAGGATGTGAGACTGGAAGTGTTTGTATTCCAGTACTCGAAACTCAACATTCGTGCGCGACGCGAACATATAGGCTGCTATGTTTAAAAAATGGTTCAGATGGCTCTGAGCACTATGGGACTTAACATCTGTGGTCATCAGTCCCCCAGAACGTAGAACTACTTAATCTAACTAACCTAAGGACGTCGTACACATCCATGCATGAGGCATAATTCGAACCTGTGACCGTAGCGGTCGCGCGGTTCCAGACTGTAGCGCCTAAAACCACTCGGCCACCCCGGCCGGCTGCTATGTACAAATTCTGACATGGAAGTATTATCGATTGGCGAATGCGCATTATAGAAACGGTCATCTTCAAATGTGGTTCGTAATTGCAGCAAGGAATATTAAACTGAATTGGGGCTGTCGTAATACAACACAATGTCTACAAGACAAATTGCATTCAAAGGATTCAGTAAACAGTTGTGATCGTGTTTGATATTGCATAATTCATTTAAATATAAGTTCAGTTACAACAAAACTGCGTCAGGCAATTGCAGTGCAGATGTGAGGGTGGCAGCAGTCTGAAACAGATATCAGTAGACACGAAATGTCCCGAATAATATCGACTTTTAGCGACCAGTACTTTGGAGCTGTCAATCATTTTACTGCGCCCTTACTATACCAAGTCTATTGGAGTCTCATACCGTATTAATTTACGTAGGTTATCAATTAATAATAATATCGATGCATGTATCGTTCGAGGTACCGTCCAAGCATGTCTGTATTAGCGACCACTGTTTTAGAGAATATAGCAGCCAAACTGTGACAAATTTGCGATGTCGTAATGTTGGTCGCCGGTGTCTAGGAGTATCGTCTCGGATTAGTAATTAAAATGTTCACGACCCGGGTTAGCCGAAGGTACTCTTTTCTTTTCGTGGACATATTAGTAATACATCTTCTTCACAATGAGTATGAAAGCCATAAACTTGTTAAACAAATACTGTGTTTTGCCACTTAGCCTTCATTTATTTAGAGCTTTTCATAATTATTTTTAGCTTTTTAAGCCATGGATGAAAGTTTAACTCCATAAAAAGTCACACTCTATTGCTGCCATTAAACAGGAACACAGTGATGTGGACATGATTTTACGGTAAGATAGTTGTGTTGAATAAGGAGACATGCGTACGAAACTGGCCGTAATCTGTAGCACATTTTATACAGATAAACACTCGCTAATGGCATAAAAGCCGACACTAGCGTGGACAAAGAAAAGGTCTAAATACAAAGAGGAGAAATGCCTACGTGATTTAGAACATGTTATTGCTAGAGCTGGCATTTTAATTTCGTTATACCAGTATGACCCTTACGTTTGTGTAACAGAGTCAAATTAGAGATGAAACCATAATTCACCACGCTAACGAGAAGGCAATCATGATACAATTTCTCACACAATTAAAAACGTGATACACTACAGAAAGTTGTTAAATCACAGTTTACAATGTCAAAAAATGAAAATATTTTGTCTGTAGCTGAAGTCTATCCGGACAAATAGTTAACAAATGGCAACCGAAAGGAGACAACAATTTACGTTTCTGTATAACCAACTCCCAACACCACATGAGTGAGAGGTATAGTGTAGACTGAAGCTAAAAAAGAAGAAAAAAATCAAGGGAAAAAAGAATACTCGTAAAGAGGAATGGGCAGCAGTAGGGGAAGGCGGGGCAAGATGGGGAAGCTAACTTTAAACCCTTACAAAAGAGACAAAAATAAACAAATTGAAGTAGGCTTGATTATCATTTGTTTACTTAATTATTGAATTACAATAGCATGCAAAGAAACCTGCAAACTTGTTACATTTAGTTAGAAATATCTCAATTTGAAACATAAACTACCAATTGCCCGTCTTGCCTCATATGCGGGGTAAGATGGGGAACTAGCATGAATTCATCTCTGAAGCTTAAATAAGGACTGGAATAACGAAATAATGTGACGATAGGGTTTCGAAACATGGTTCTGCGAATTGTAGAATCAGGTATTACGTTTTACTTAGGCATCTTACTTTCACATAGTACACAAGTGTGGACAGCCTCGTCATCATCACTTTCTATCCCTGCACAAGTGTCGTGGGCCCAGCGTCCGCGGCTAATACATCGTATCCAGCCTCCTTCAGAGAAGACATAGCAGTATAAACATTCTTCACTCTCTTCCTCGTTGTCATTCGACGTCAGTTTATTATCCCGTGAGCATGAAGGGGTGGTTAAGGCGTCAGTAACGTTCGTCATTTTTTCGTTGTCATTATGTCCTTTTGGTGGTATGCCACGTTTTTTAAACGTCTTTGAGAAGAGTTTTCGTTTACTTGCAGCACGTTTGGGGACTCCTTTTCGTTTAATTTCTTCAGATAGTTCAGTCCTACAAGGAGATTCGCTTAAAACAACGGGTTTTCCACGACTGTTAGATGGTTTCCTTTTGGTTTTTTTATCCACCTTTGGAATAGCTAACACAGTTTCAGGGCTGGTAACTTCAGATGTGTGAACTTGATGAATGTCTGTAGTTGAACATTGAAGGTAATCACTTTCTTGAAACACATTTCTGTTTACGGTACAAATGGCTGTTTTCCGAGACCCGTTCACTGCTGTGGACATTGTAGCTGAATGAATGAAGGCTTTGCCGAATAAACTTGCGATCTGATGCAGGGTAACAACTTTTCCAGGATGGGTGCGAAGCCACGATCTTACTTCATTTTCGTAAAATTTACTGAGAGGTTTCATAAATGCCACGTCCATTGGTTGAAGACGGTGTGAGCAGTATGGTGGCAAACACAGCAAGACAACCCCATTTTCGCGGGCCACATCTATCAGTTCTAAATTCTTGGTGTGCGTTTTGTGGCCGTCCAATATGAGAAGTATTGGTCTTTCCTTTGACGCTCCAGCAATAAACTTCTTAAACCAAGTCAAAAATAGTTCTTTCATCATCCAAACAGTTTCTTGGACTCTTGCCCAGGCACCAGGGGAAGGCCAGTCTCAAACGCTTGTTGCATTCGTTTTCGAGGTTAAATTAACATAGGTGGTACGTAGCACCCCGACGCTGAAGCACAGATTTCTGCAGTCACAGTCTGGCCTCTTTCTGCTGAAGTAACTGCTCCCACCTATCTGCGCCCTTTCAAAGCAACCACCTTTGTGTGACCTTTTGGAATGACTGTTAAACCAGTCTCATCGCAATTGAAAATTCTGTCTCCGGTAAACTTGAATGTGTCTAATTGACTTTCTAACAGATCGAAAAACCGATCTGCAGCAACTCGATTAAACCCCATTGCTCGTGCGATTGATGTGGCCTCTGGTTTCTGTATTGTTAAGTTAGGATTTCGTGTAAGAAACTCATTTAACCAATCTCTTCCAGCAGATTTGGCTGCAGTATTAAATGGATGTTTGATGTTGTTTCGTTCAGCTAGCTGAAAAGCAAGTTCACAAAGTTCTTTAAGTGTTAGGCTAAAATACTATCCTTCCATCTGTGTTAAGTAGTCATTAAGTTCCGCCTCTTATTCTGGGGTAAACACACTAGTGATTGGTCCTAACCTTTTCACAACTGTATTGCCACATGTCATTCAATCGTTGTCTGTGGCACGTTGAACTGTCCAGCAGCTCTGAAGGAACCCATATGACCTTCTATAACAGCGCCTTGCATTGACACCAATGACCAATCTTACCTAGACGTTTGTCGCCGATACTTGCGAACCATCTGAAATAAAGCACGTGGAACGTACTATTGAGTCAGATCATTCCTGGTAATCAATATTATATAGTAAATACCATATTTCCAATAGACAGTCGTTAAAGCATAGCAAGAATACTGACATTACACGTTTTGTGCATTTTTATTCACCATATCGCCTAAGTCATACTTTGTAATTAATTAGGAAACGTTGGAATAACGAATACCATTCTATTTACAATTGTATTCAACGTATAATGTACGTGTTCAAAACCCTCAGCGAGGTAAACACATGAGACGATAAGAACGTAATGGTTGGACAAATAGTCCCCTACCATTCTGTCAGGTTATGTTACGCCTACATGAAGACTATTTAGTGAACATTGACTACTGACACAGCAGTTTACTGTTAATAAGACGTACTATTCAGTGATATATATACAGTCTGGACAAATGTTCACGAAACACATGTTTTAGGACCTCGAAAGGTGTAAAACATTGCAAATCAGTATAACAATTGTACGTACCTTGCAAAGCTCACAGAAACCGCCGCGAAACTAAGGTTCAGCAATGTCAACACACTGGGACCGGTGTATTGATGATGTTGACGTAGCTATCCACAGATGGCAGTACTCTAACTGTAGCTGACAGCCCTTCCCCGTCTTACTCCACCTCCCCGTCCGCCGCGGTAGCTGAGTGGTGCCGGCACGGTAGCTCAGCGTGTTCGGTCTGAGGGTTAGCTGCCCTCTGTAATAAAAAAACTGAGTTAATAGATCAACAACGAACTCAAAAGGATGTCTTACGACGTCCGCCCCGATCAGATTCAACGAACAAAAACGAACAAAATGAGATTAAAAAAAAAAAAAGGTGGTCAGCGGGACAGACTGTCAACCCTAAGGGCCCGGGTTCGATTCCCGGCTGGGTCGGAGATTTTCTCGGCTCAGGGACTGGGTGTTGTGTTGTCCTTATCACCATCATTTCATCCCCATCGACATGCAAGTCACCGAAGTGGCGTCAAATCGAAAGACTTGCACCAGGCGAACGGTCTACCCGACGGGAGGCCCTAGCCACACGACATTTCCATTTCCACTCCACCTCCCCGTCTTCCTCCGCCTTCCCCTATATAGTCGACATACGACAAGTTGTACCAATATAACACTGACATTGTAAAAGGTGACAGGTCCTTCTGACACCGCCGGCCACGGTGGCCGAGCGGTTCTAGGCGCTTCAGTCTGGAACGGTGCGGCTGCTACGGTCGCAGGTTCGAATCCTGCCTCGGGCATGGATGTGTGTGATGTCCTTAGGTTAGTTAGGTTTAAGTAGTTCTATGGGACTGATGACCTCAGATGTTAAGTCCCATAGTGCTTAGAGCCATTTACAACCTTCTGACACCTCCACTCTCCTTGAAAGGCCCATTACGTCCTTTCACATTGATTTGTTTCTTATTTTTAGTAGTTCGACATGCAAGTAGGTATAATTCGTATATTGTCATCTTATTTCTGTTATGGAATACGAGGTACAAATCTGTGATTGAGCTCACAGTACCTGCATGTCTGGGTCATGGGTGACGGATGGATTTCTTTTATTACTTTCACCCGCTGTAAGCGGCGGCTGCATTTTATCTACACAGGGCGCTGAGCCGTCGCGTGAATGAGGCAAGTTGGTGACCTTCCCGGCAGGAATCGAGAGCAATATGTGAAAGCAGTGAAGGACTTCACAGTTACAGTCCGTCTTTTAAGCTGCCACACTCTGTGTAGTCAGGAGCCCTTTTTCGTTGCTACATGGCGCAGTGCTGGGCTGCAATGCCTGCACTGCTTCGTGTGTTAGAATTCGCAGAAATTGTCCTCTGGTTCTGCAGGATGCCCAACAGAGATGCACATCATATAGCCCACAAATTTACAAAATTTGCATGACGGTCATTGCACTCCACACTTGAGCTGTCACGCACGCCTGTGATTGGTGGGTGGACTGTAACGTCCGCCCACGTTGAAGGTTGCCTGTAGGTTTTGGCGGGACGCCTTGAGACTGAGGCAGGGCGTTTTTCTGTTTTTTAGCGGTAGCAGAGAGCGTCTCTTTCGGGCTCATGGCTGATGTAGGTTTTGTTGCTATCTCAGGATTGGCAATTTTCGAGAGCAACGGGATGGGTGTCCGTTTTGTGGTGGTCGTAGAGTATTGTCGTTCTATCTCTTCCCGTATTCACGGAGAGATTCACGCAGAGTTGTACTCATCCAGACAACCGGTCGACAATTAACTTTTCTCACGGCCACGAATTAATCGTAAAGCAGGTAGGACGCCGGGCAGCTGACGACCCTTACAGCTTCGGCATCGTCACCATTCACACGTCGACTTCACCTCGTATGCTTGTGATTTTGGTAAAGTGTCACAGCACTGGCAGATAGGGAATTTTGAGCTACATTACCAGCACTTGCTACCTTGGTGAAATCTGCAGCAGTCGCAATCAGCGCCTCTCTTTTTTCACGAAAAGCCACACCTTTTCTGAGTGAGGTCAGTCACCATTTTGAATTGGGCAGATTATAGACTAGTATTAACGGCCCTCCACTAACAGTAGACTCAACATAGCATGTTTGCTGCAGTGAAACTAGGAATAAAGGCGTGTATGGTTAGCAAACCAGCACCAAGTCTTGCTCCTGCTCGTGATTTTTGTACTGTCTGCCTCTCTAATATTCCGTATCTAGATCCATGTTTTAATTTTGTCCATACGCAAATAAATCAGAAATTACCCAAAGTAACTTAGCATTTGGTAATTCTTACGTCACAGTTGAGCGTACAACCTGTTAATGGTGATGGATATCAAAATTCTTCTGTTTTTTATATTGACGAATGTAATTTAGTCATTCCTAGCTAGGGCCGAACGCAGGCTACTTTCCAATTGCTTGGAGTATTGTGGAGTGTTGGAAGCAGGCAATTTATTCACAGAATTACCATATTCACAGAGGAAAATCCATTCAGCTGTCAGTAAAACTGACACAGCAAAAACACATTGAAGACGAACGAACTCATTATTCCATACATATTGGTTAAAATATTGTAGAAAGGCTCAATGGCCAACGACTCAAGCTATGCGGACTTTCCAGTATACGACCAGAAGTATCTGGACACTTGTTAACAGAAATGAATACCGGTGTGTACAACCTTCGGCTTTATCTCTTTTGCGGGCACATTTTTTTATAGCAAATCAGCGAAAATTATTATTATTATTATTATTATTATTTTTGCTGTCGTATTAGAATTGTGACCAACTGACTATATTTATTTTTTGATAATTTTATTTTTGTGTTTAGGACCAAAAACTTCGTTGGAACATTTATCATCGAGGCACCTGTGGGAGGTGTTAAAACTATGGTAGTAAATGGATTTCCCACACCCGTTTTGTGAGCTGTTATGTGTTGCCATTACACGTAAAAAATAAACAACCGTATTTTCTTTTTTATTTCATGTTGTCTTTTATTTAAAAAATATTTGTTGCTGATATTAAACTCTCATTCGGGAGGACGACGGTTCAATCCCGCGTCCGGCCATCCTGATTTAGGTTTTCCGTGATTTCCCTGAATCGGTCCGGACAAATGCCGGGATGGTTCCCTTGAAAGGGAGCGGCCGACTTTCTTCCCCATCCTTCCCTAATCCGATAAGACCGATGACCTCGCTGTTTGGTCTCTTGCCCCAACCAACCCAACCCCCACCCTCGTCTACACAAATTTCGTCTACACCGATATTAAAGTATACTTACGACAATGTGAAAACAATCCTACAAACTTCACAGTAATGTATACTGCAGAAGCGAAGCAATGTGTTCCGAAAACAGTGGCGATCCCAAGACAAACAAAACTGATTGCTGTAGCAGTTTTCATAGACCTGGTGCAGTGTACTACCACAAGTGAAACTTCCCGCGTACAATCGTGGAGCAGCTACCCTCTTTGGTACATAAATCCACCATAACGGCCAATACCGCATCGGTGTACTGGAATACGTCACTCTGCTGTCAGCGTATTTGCTGTACTGTTAAGCAACAGCTTCAACGGTGAAAACCGTGGAGCACGGAGAGGTGTAGTGCATCTGCGGGGAAGGTGTCAGGTGAAACCACATTATGCTGAGGTGACGAAAGTCTCGAGAAGTTTCGTAATATGCCCAGAGCAGTGCAGCAACTCGACGTGGCATGGACTCAACAAGTCGCTGGAAGTTCCCTACAGAGATACTGAGCCACGCTGCTTCTATAGCCGTCCATAATTGAGAAAAAGTCGAGGAGTATGACAGGGAATCAGTGGTTGGGAAGGGAGTGACACAGGGTTGTAGCCTCTCCCCGATGATATTCAATCTGTATATTGAGCAAACAGTAAAGGGAAGAAAAGAAAAGTTCGGAGTAGGTATTAAAATCCATGAAGAAGAAATAAAAACTTTGAGGTTCGCCGATGACATTGTAATTCTGTCAGAGACAGCAAAGGACTTAGAAGAGCAGTTGAACGGAATGGACAGCGTCTTGAATGGAGGATATAAGATGTAAATCAACAAAAGCAAAACGAGGATAATGGAATGTAGTCGAATTAATTTGGGTGATGCGAGGGAATTAGATTAGGAAATGAGACACTTAAAGTAGTAAAAGAGTTTTGCTATTTGGGGAGCAAAATAACTGATGATGGTCGAAGTAGAGAGGATATAAAATGTAGACTGGCAATGGCAAGGAAATCGTTTCTGAAGAAGAGAAATTTGTTAACATCGAGTATAGATTTAAGTGTCAGGAAGTCGTTTCTGAACGTATTTGTATGGAGTGTAGCCATATATGGAAGTGAAACATGGACGCTAAACAGTTTCGACAAGACAATAGAAGCATTCGAAATTTGGTGCTACAGAAGAATGCTGAAAATTACATGGGTAGATCACATAACTAATGAGTATGTATTGAATAGAATTGGGGAGAAGAGGAGTTTGTGGCACAACTTAACAAGAAGAAGGGGCCGGTTGTTAGGACATGTTCTGAGGCATCAAGGGATCACAAACTTAGCATTGGAGGGCAGCGTGGAGGGTAAAAATCGTAGAGGGAGACCAAGAGATGAATACACTAAGCAGATTCAGAAGGATGGAGATTGCAGTAAGTACTGGGAGATGAAGAAGCTTGCACAGGATAGAGTAGCATGGAGACCTGCATCAAACCAGTCTCTGAACTGAAGACCACAACAACAACAAAAATTGAGAAAGTGTTGCCGTTGCAGGATTTTGGGCACGAACTGACTCTCGATTATGCCCCATAAATATTCAGTGGGATTCATGTCGGGCGATCTGGGTGGATAAATCATTCGCTCGAATTGCCCAGAATGTTCTTCATGCCAATTGCGAACAGTTGTGGTTCGGTGACATGGCGCACTGTCATCCATAAGAACTTCATCGTTGTTTGGGTACTGAAGTCCATGAATGGCTGCAAAGGGTCTCCAAGTAGTTCAGTAAATACAGCACACCCTTACGGAGCCACCACCAGCTTGCATACTGCCTTGTTGTTAATCTGGGTCCATGGCTTCATGGGGTCTGCACCACACTCGAACACCACTATCAGCTCTTACCAACCGAAATCGGGACTCATGTGGCCAGGCCATGGTTTTCCAGTCGCCTAGTGTCCCAGCAATATGGTCACGAGCCCAGGACAGGCGCTGCAGGCGACGTCGTGGTGTCATCAAAAGTACTCGCGTCGATCGTCCGCTGCCACAGTCCATTAACGCCACATTTCGCTGCGCTCTCGCAACGGATACTTTCACGTTCTCGTCAATACGGTACCAGAACTTTTAAGTTCTACCACTGTAAACACGGAAGATCCGCGATTCGGAGTGTCAGAACTGTGTAGTAAGTAGCGGCAGGAACACCACCACAAAATCACGCAGCACTAACACTCCAAACCATCGACTCTCGGAGAGATTTTAACCGTGTTCAACCCAATGGTAAAGTATCGAACTATTTTTCTCCGAATCATACAGTTTGGGGGAAAAGCAGTGAGAATAATTACCTTTGGCCTTAAACTAATACGTGCAAACTTTAGTATTTAATAATGATTTTCAGAATTTACTACCAAAACAGTACTCTTGCCAGTAATTTACTATTGTTCAAGCTTCAATAAACATGAGGATACTCGGAACAAATTCGTTTAGGTAAGGAGCCTACTGAGGAATATGACATAGGAAAATCACGGATAATTACAAAGGTACATTTAACTCTTATATTCCAGTTATTGAAGATGGATGGTTCACACTGTGATACACTTCTAAATAAAGTACTTTGCCTGTTACTGATGTCGAAGGTGGCGTGAGGCGGTGCTACGTAGTAACACTGCGCAGGTACGGCTCTTGATGTACATAGCTCTGTCTTCCTCTTGGTGGCGACGATAAAATTACAAATTTCTGAGCTATTAATTTATTGCCGTACTGCGCCAATCATGTAGATCACATCCGAGGCCAAAACCCAGTCTTGCAGGTAAATTCGGGGCCTCTAGTGCTTGGCCAACGTAATTCGTGTTCACTACTTGCAGGGCAGCTACCGACTGTATGAGCCACTTGCGCGCCAAATCTCACTCGCGCCCCACCACCTTTCCCATTCCACCACAGAACGGAGTTCCGTGTTTTACCTATGATCCGTACACCTTTTCAATTTACACTTCTGCTTACAAAAACCCTAAGTATGAACCATCTACAATTGCATGACAGCATATACATACAAAATTGACGCAATTAATTACAATTGCACTTGAAATATTATATAATTATTTACAAAATATGTTTTAATACAGTTATTCCACCTATGTCAAAGAGGTTATTTCAAATAGATAAATTACACTTAACAAAGGCTTACTCTCGTTATAGTATTTTCATAATTTTTCAAAATTATTTATGGAACAAAAAATTTTAAAATATACACATTAATGGCAGTATTATATTTACAGTAGCATTACAATACGTTCGGCGTACGTCCCACATTTATTTCTGCGATTATTTCACGTAGTGTGGCTTGTCTGTTAGCACTGACGACTGTGCGTAAACGCCGCTATTCTCGGCCGTCAGCCACTGCGTTGGCCGTGGTGAGAGGTAATGCGTGAAAACTGGTATTCTCGATACTCTCTTGACACTGTGGATCTCGGAATATTGAATTCGCAATGATTTTCGAAACTGAATGGCCTATGCGTATAGCTCCACCTACCATTACGCGTTCAAAGTCTGTTAATTCGCGTCGTGCGGCCATGATAACGTCGGAAATCTTTTCAAATGGCTCACCTGAGTACAAATTACTGCGCCGCCAGTGTACTGCTCTTTTATACCCTGTGTACGCGATACTACCGTCATCTGTATAATGTGTATATCGCTATCGCATGACCGTCGTCACTTCAGTAAACACTGGCAGCTAATGTGCTGTATAACTATTTATGATAGCAAAAAAATGGTTCAAATGGCTCTGAGCACTATGCGACTTAACTTCTGAGGTCATCAGTCGCCTAGAACTTAGAACTAATTAAACGTAACTAACCTAAGGACATCACACACATCCATGCCCTAGGCAGGATTCGTACCTGCGACCGTAGCGGTCGCTCGGCTACAGACTGTAACGCCTAGAACCGCACGGCCACTCCGGCCGGCTATGTATGATAGCAAACATAGCTTTAGCGCTACCGATTTGAATCTCTGACAGGGCTCCCCGTTCTAGTGATGTGCTGCTTTTCACCGTAAAAGTAGACTATGGTATTTTTGAAAGGCTCTGAGTTTGTAAACGGTAGAAAAAGACACTCTCTGTATACATCCCACACTAAATCCGCCGTCCCGCGGGCCTGACTATTCAATGTTGAGGTGGCGCTTAACTACTTTTGTGACGTCACTTCCTGCTATTTCACGGTGAGGAGTCATTTAGTCACAAGAAACACACAATACGATCTACGATATCTGGGCAATGTGCCGTGTAGAAGATCTACGGTATTTCGGCAATGTTCAGTGTAAAGTAGAACCAACAAGGAGCAAGAATGCTCCCCACGTTACAAACAGAACTTTCGAGATACCGTATTGTAATTCTCGTGTTCAGCAGAAAACCCAAATGTGTTTAAACTTACATCCTATGAATATGTGCTATTGCTAAGCACCACAACTCTCGAGACTGCGTCGTTAGTGTTACGAGCTACTGTAATACAACCACGGGAAACGTCATATTGGCGGTTAAAGAATTCTCGTATTTCAGAGTCACAACTTGTGTGTTACGAATACACGCCGTTTTAAGCCAACGGCAGATTGAAGATTCATCAAGAAACTGTCGTTCATGGTAGGATTTGTTATAACTGAATATCTGTTAATAACATATCGGTGATTAAAGCCTACAGCAGGCTGTAATATAAAATACAAGGTCGCTCATTGCAGAACATTAGCCTAGTGCAGTTAATAGGAGTTCCACTTTATGAAGTTCGTGTCCCACTGTATCCAAATTTCTTTCGCCTTTGCGTGTCCTAAAAGGTTGTGGAACTTTTTTATTAAATTAACATAAATGATTTCTGTAATATTTGATGTTATGTAATGTAAGTGAACCCTCTGTCAGAGGTGAGTGTATTCGATTTTGTGAACTGTTGTAAGCTTACGTCCTTACAGATTGGACATGTATCGTTCCTTTCTGTGTCATTACGTGTTCATGAATATTAAAGTTTTAATTTGTGTTTACTACAAACAGAACTACGTAATTTGCATATGAACAAGGGAGGACACGTGCGATTCCATAGAGCTAACGCAGCAATTTTCGTAATCAGACTGTGTGGTTTTTGAGCCAAGTAAAGTCGACAACTGCCGCCAGAGAGTGCTGAAAGCTCAAAATCACATTAACCAGCTCATCCTGTGTGCCGACGTTGCAGTGTCTCATGTGTTGTATCTCCCCTTCCGCAATCACGTCAACGCTAGCTGCTGCGAGCGCCGAGGGAGAGACTGTAGCTCCTGCAGAAGATGTCCTCGCTGCTCGCACTGTTTGCACCAGATCTCGGGGAATTCCATAGAATGCGTAGTGTTATAGCGTAGTGTTATAGACGGTCTTATTTGTTGGTTTGTGTTTCCTTACTTTATTATCCTCTCTTGGAGTTTTTAAACTTTTTTCTGTTTCTTTTCTTCGTATTATTACATTTGAATGTCGATTCGTTATTTTCTGCAACTTGTATATCACTGATTAATTTCATTTGCTGGAGAATGGTAAGTTTATTGCTTCATCAAATGCCGTTGATCTCACTGAAAGACTGCAGTAACACTTTCTTTTATATTATTAATGTGGACTTCGCCACAATGTCTCAGTGAGTACACGCACATTCCGTAACTAATTTTGAAACAACTACAGAGAATAGTAATCAAACGATATTCTGCCAATCGCTGGTTATTGAGACGCTGTGAAAACATGTCAGTCTGATCAATGTGGTGGGGAAATAAGTCGCACAATTAAGGTGACGAATAGATTTTGCAGTTGGACGTAGATTAGAGGAAGTAATTTACATTTGGTGCTGAATTCGTTGGAGAGAGCTAACATCAGAGATGATTGGTTTTTGGTTAGCTGAAAATTATGTCTGTAAATTCCTTCAGCTTCCTCATAAAGTTATATACACTTCATAATTTTATCTGAATTATCAAAGTACATTCAGGAGTAATTGAATTGGAGGAAGCTGCTACGCAGGAGAGAAAGCGCACACTCTTGTCGTTATGACAAGGCTGGGTCACGTGGCTGGGATATTTTCAGACTGTCAACGTTACAGTCACGCTCAGGATGGGTAATACACTATTAGCTGGAACACTGCCAACCATGACACACTCTCCCCATTTACTTCGGCGAGCGGCCAAAAAAACCACTTGGCCTTCAGCACCAGGCGTAATCTGAATCAGGTGAGCTTTCACTTCATCACCGTTCGTGGGTCACCTAACAGCGCCGTAAACGGGGTGAGACATTTCTTAATTTGGAGGGCACATTTATATCTGAGTAACAATTTTTAGTAATTCTTTCAGAGACCTTATTCACGCCTTGAATGTTTCTAATGTAGACTTCGGGTAAGAACATGGGTGACACTCTTTATCGTATCGCATAGCTTCCCTCCTGTCAGGCTCTCGAATGTTTGCCTTGACTAACCTCCACTGGGCAATCACCTGATGAAGATCCTTGCTTTCAGGCGAGAGGTCCTCTATGGACCATAAATTGCAAAAGTGGATTGGCCACTTGATACCCCAGAAGTAACCTGGCAGGTGTCGATTTGTGACTGTCATGGTGAGTGTTGTTGAATGCCATGGTCAGCAACGAAGTGAACAGTGACAGCCCCACTACAGCAAGCAATAGGGGCTGACCTGAGGTTTCAGTTAATGTGTTCTGCATTGGAGGGATTTGAGTAATATGTTTCCATAAGTATATGCTACACCAACATCCGTAGACAAAATGCCAGAAACTATTCGCGATGAATGATGATTCAACTAGAAGTATCTGTCGCTACCGACTATGCTGTACAATGGTCCCAAAAATTTCGCTGAAGTTGTGGACTACAATTTGTACTGTTGCCCCCCACCCCCTAGTGCTCAACAACCACACAAACCTAGTGAATGCATCCATACAAACCAAAATATATCTTTCCATCAACTTATCTTCCATTAAGAATGTGGATGCACTCAGCGTCTGTGATATGGCTTTCAAATGATAGAGCACAGCAGTCAGTCGTCCTTCTCTGTCAGGTTTCATTAGGCAAATTTAGATTTCGGCTAGTGCCTAGCCATGATCAGTTCACTATTTCCTGGTATCAATACATGTCCTAGTGCGTCAGTCTCCTGTTGTTGAGACTTCTGCCACAGTTCGTTCAAAACTAGTGTATGATACAGTCTTCCTCGGAAGGATACCAACTGAATTTACATCCATTCCGATGTAAATCATTGAGAACTTCCGCCTTAACATTACATGGTCTTGGGACTTGATTAATAATGTCTGCTCTATCTGGATAAATGCAAATTATTTTGTATCCTAGAAATTTCATTGAGGCATAGGCAGTGTAATCGCTCTTTCAGTTTAGTAACCTGTTAATATTGTTTCAAGTAAAAATAAATGTCGGAAGAGATAAATGGCGATTTTAACGATGGGGCGAATTATGTAAATTGGAGAAGTCTGTGTTGTAGGCCTGTCTTTAACGCGATGGTGCGTAACCGAGGAAACATGATTGATCATCTTTGTGTGTCAGAATTAGCTTTGGAATAGAATGACGCTTATAAATCGCCATGGGACGTCATTCTCATGAAACTGAATGAGGGTAGGTTTGTTTACTGGAACGTACTGTGAGCACTTAAATTGGCGACAACTGCGGCCTGTCTATTGCATCATCGTATTAAGGCGACTCGAAACGAGTATTTGCTGAAAAACATTAAAAATTATTAAATGAGGACAAGGAGTAAATTCGTAATATTCCAATTTTGCTTATCTAAGTTGATATCGTAAGACACAATCTTTTATTACATCCGTTCACTGAGACGCCTACGACAGAAAAAAGGGAGTACAAGACAATACTGAGACACTAGCATGTTTCATAAAACGAAATCATAACGTAAATAAATCACAGAACGTCTCTGCGATCAGGAAGCTGTGATACTAACTGTGGGATTACACAGCCCTCTTCCGTGGCGTAGGTACAGTTTTTCACAATGAATTTGACAACGCCATTCAGCATGTCACTATATGATGTCTATTCATTCCCTCTTTCCCTTGAACTCACATATAACACTTAGTATATTTTATCACACACACAAAGTAACACATATACAGATTTCATTTAGTTAGAAATTGTTCATGTAGACAGGAAAATGTTAATTTTCTTTTGAATCAATAGTTTTTCGTGTCTTAAAATGTTTCAGTATTTAAGAATATTAGACCAATTGACACAGTCTTCTTTTATCACTTATCGATGAAAAGGTAGACCACATTCCCGGGAAAGTCAGATGACAGGAGTCGATGGAGGTTGGCGGACTGTTCCGTATAGGCTGGATTGCCATATGTAGTGGAACAGACCCCTCCCCACTGACGCAAATGATGAAAAAGGAAAATGTTTATTTCTTTTATTCAAATTAAATTACGCAATTAATTATTTAAATTATCATTTTTGTAAATTAATATTAAAATAAATAAATAAATTTTCTTGTAAACGCGCTCTTTGGTCGGAAGCAGCGAAGACGAGGCATTGCTATCTCTGACCAAAGAGGTGCGGTAGCGTTGATAGACGTCCGCCAGTCGAGAGCGGCAGGAGTTGCAATTAAGATCTCTTACTGTGATAACACGTAGAGCAGTTCATAGCAACAGTGCAAGTGACTGATGTATTCTTGTAAATGATATTGACCAGTTTGAAGATTCGATAATGTCAGATTTCATTGCAACTCAATTTCGTATGGTCGTAAATAAGTACAAGCAATAAATGAACATGAAAAACAGCAAGATCAAGACTTAGAAAGAAATCATTTCCATACCTACCTACTTCAAGAATCGGAGGGAGAAAATCAACGGAGACAATAGCCTGACCAGCAGCTATCAAGAGAAAAAGAAGATATACGCAGCCTACTGTAAAACTAGGTAAAAAGGGATTCACTCCGTTAAATCTCAAAAATTATCTAAGGTTGTTATTTCTGTAGTAAATTGACCCATATTGTCCGATACGGTCGTGAAAAGTTACATTCTCAATACTGCATTAAAAACACTTTCTTTTGGCGACTTAGAAAACTTTAATAGAAATTTGTTCACATAGAAATAAATTTTCTTTTGGCAATTTTACTTCGGATCAAAAATCAGGGGTAGTGTCATTCACGAGTTCCTATCCCCCTAAACTTTAAAAAATAAACTACCTACCAAAAAACCAAATTTACTACACATATCTAGCTGCGACCTCGTCGGGACACACTAAGATTGGGTGTAGAAATGAAGTAAAAATTTATTTAATATTTTATTTAGAGCACACTTACATGCAACTTGTTGCGGCAGAAGTAGTTGGTGCACCATATTTTCCGGAAGATTTCACCTTTTGCGCAGGTCTTTCTTCCCTTTTACGTATTTATAAGACATGCAACAACATCTGTGTGACGACCTTGTGAACATAAATTTGTTGACATAAATAAAATTGAGGCCTACATTTACATGTTGCGTTAACGGATGGTGTTACTTCAGTACCTGAGCCAAGCTCGTAACAGTGTATTGCAAAATCGGGAAAAATTGTGTCTTGTCGGGATGTCGGGGCAAGAAGGTCCTTAACGCTGACGGTCCCGATATACCACGACGGATGGCAACCCTACGAGTGCACTTAGTGGAATGGGATCCAGGAGACGAGTTTCTTGTCCGTACTTTTCCTGGACGTCACGGCTCGACCAGAACGTAATTTAGGTAGTCGTCAAATCTCCCACATCGGCTGGGAGCATGAAAGAAATGGTTCAAATGGCTCTGAGCACTATGGGACTTAACATCTGAGGTCGTCAGTCCCCTAGAACTAAGAACTATTTAAACCTAACTAACCTAAGGACATCACACACATCCATGCCCGAGGCAGGATTCGAACCTGCGACTGTAGCGGTCGCGCGTTTCCAGACTGAAGTGCCTAGAACCGCTCGGCCATGAACATGAAACACTTGTCCGATAGAATAAGTGATGCTTTTGCACTACTCAAGACGCTTGTGCCGAAATAAAGGTTTTAAAGTACAGAGGGAGCAAGATTTCCATTCCTAGAACAGGACGAAGATAGATATACACACATTTAGACATAAATTTTGGTAAATCCTAAGCGAATTTAAGAGATTCTATAATATCGTAGCGGATGCGCTCAGTTTTATTCAGTGATGCGAATTTCTTTTTAATCACACTACACAAGAAATATCTGGATAATGTAACATATTACGAAAATTTGCATTAGGCGCAGTTCATGTCTGTATTAAGTTTGCACTTTTTGCTCATTCTATTTACATCATTTGAATTTTCATAACGTCAAAAAAAAAAAAAAAAAAAATGGTTCAAATGGCTCTGAGCACTATGGGACTCAACTGCTGTGGTCATGTCCCCTAGAACTTAGAACTACTTAAACCTAACTAACCTAAGGACATCACACACATCCATGGCCGAGGTAAGATTCGAACCTGCGACCACAGCGGTCGTGCGGTTCCAGACTGTAGCGCCTTTAACCGCTCGGCCACTCAGGCCGGCTTCATAACGTCACCGCGCAGGCAACAGTCTGTCTCGACAGTGAAGTCTGTATTGCACAGCTGGGATTGTCGTTAAGACGCAACCAACAGTTCTTCAGAACTAGCATAGGATGGCTCAGATGCCCGTGTGAGTGTGTTGATATGAAATTCGTTGCTGGATCTTCCAAGGATATCCCTCTTCCACACAATAAACTACAGCCAGCCAGCTGCTCAGTCAATCAACTCCAGGCAAGCAGAGTGTTCACCTTCTTCTTAAACATCCGTGTTCCCTAAATCTTCAAGTTACAGACAATAACGCGTACCAAACAAGGGATTTCACTTCCGCTTTACACCTACCATCTACATCTACATGATTAATCCGCTATTCACAATAAAGCGCCTGGCAGAGGGTTCAATGAAGCACCTTCAAGCTGTCTCTCTACCGTTCTACTCTCGAACGGCGGGCGGGAAAAACGAGCACTTAAATTTTTCTGGGAGAGCCCTGATTTCTCCTATTTTATCGTGATAATCATTTCTCCCTATGTAGGTGGATGCCATCAGAATGTTTTCGCAATCGGAAGAAGAAACTGGTGACTCAAATTTCATGAGAAGACCTCGTTGCGAAGAATAACCCTTTGTTTTAATGATTGCCACTCCAATTTACGTATCATGTCTGTGGCACAATCTCCCCTATTTCATGATAATACAAAGCGAGCTGCCCTTCTTTGAACTTTTTCGATGTCATCCGTCAGTCCCACCGAATGCGGATCCCACAAAGCACAGCAGTACTCCAGAATAGGGCGGACAAGCGTGGTATAAGCAGTCTCTTCAGTAGACCTGTTGCACCTTCGAAGTGTTCTGCCAATGGATCGCAGTCTTTGGTTTGCTCTACCCACAACATTATCTATGTGATCGTTCTAATTTAGGGTATTTGTAATCGTAATCCCTAAGTATTTAGTTGAATGTACAGCCTTCACATTTGTGTGAGTTCTCGCGTAATCGAAATTTAGCGGATTTCTTTTAGTACTCATGTGAATAACGTCACACTTTTCTTTATTAAGGTCAACTGCCACTTTTCGCACCATACAGATATCTTATCTAAATCATTTTGCAATTCGTTTTGGTCATCTGATGACTTTACAAGACGGTAAATGACAGCATCATCTACAAACAATCTAAGACGGCTACTCAGATTGTCTCCTGTGTCTTTAATATAGATCAGGAACAATAGAGGACCTATAACACTTCCTTGGGGAACGCCGGATATTACTTCTATTTTACTCAATAACTTTCCGTCTGTTACTACGAACTGTGACATTTCCGACAGAAAATCAAGAATCCAGTCGCACAACTGAGGCGATATTCCATAGGCACGCAGTTTGATTAGAAGACGCTTGTCAGGAACGGTGTAGAAAGCTGTGGTGTGGAAAACTAAAAATATGGAATCGATTTGACATCCCCTGTCGATAGCACTCATTACTTCATGACTATAATGAGCTAGTTGTGTTTCGCAAGAACGATATTTTCTGAATCCGTGCTGGCTATGTGTCAATAAATCGTTTTCTTCGAGGTACTTCATAATTTTCGAATACAGTATATGTTCCAAAACCATACTGCAAGTCGATATTAGTGATATTGGCCTGTAATTCAACCGATTGTTCCTACTTCCCTTTTTGGTTATTGGAGTGACTTGAGCAATTTTCCTGTCTCTAGGTACGGACCTTTCTGTGAGCGAGCGGTTGTATGTATTTGCTAAATATGGAGCTATTGTATCAGCATACTCTGAGAGGAATCTGACTGTTACACAATCTGGACCGGAAGCCTTGCATTTATTATTACGTGATTTAAGCTGCTTTGCTACACCGAGGATGTCTACTTCTGTGTTTCTCATCTTGGCAGTTGTTCTTGACTGGAATCCAGAAATATTTACTTCGTCTTCTTTGGTGAAGGAGTTTCGGAAAATCGTGTTTAGTAACTCTGCTTTAGTGGCTCTGTCATTAGTGACTTTACCGTAGTTATCGCGCAGTGAAGGTATTGATTGCGTCTTGCCACTGGTTTGCTTTATGTATGACCAGAATCTCCTTGGGTTTTGTGCTATATTCTGAGGCAGGAGTTTCATATGGAAATTATTAAAAGCATCTTGCATTGGAGCACGCGTTACATTTCGAAATTCTACAAAACTTGCCAGTCTTGAGGAATTTCCGTTCTTTTAAATTTGGCATGCTTTTCTCGCTGCTTCTGCAACAGCGATCTGACCCATTATGTGTACCATGGGGGATCAGTACTATCACTCATTAATTTATGTGATATATATCTCTCAATTGTCGTCGATACTATCTCTTTGAAATCATTCCACATCTTTTCTACGCTTACGTAATCAGATCGGAATGAGTGGAGACTGTCTCTTAAAA
Source organism: Schistocerca serialis cubense (assembly GCF_023864345.2). NCBI lineage: Eukaryota > Metazoa > Arthropoda > Insecta > Orthoptera > Acrididae > Schistocerca > Schistocerca serialis. The sequence goes on along the minus strand of NC_064646.1, from coordinate 393,809,631 downwards.
AGGCGTTAAGGGCGTTTTTATCAGCTTTTGTAAATAGAGGCACTTTGTGTTTCTTTTTTATTGTTGTAGTTGTTACGGCATTCAGCCTAGCAGCAACTGCCTTATGTATTCATCACGATACTTGCTATTTGTCCAGGATTATTTGTTGCTAAGAGGTCAAGTATGCTTTCGCAACCACTTACGCTTCAAGGGGGCTCATGAACTAATTGTTCAAAATAATTTTCTGAGAACGCATTCAGTACACTTTCGGATGATGTTTTATGCCTGCCGCCGCTTTAAACGTATAATTTTTCCAGCACATCGACGATAGATTGAAGTCACCACCGACCATAACTGAATGGGTGCGGTACCTATTTGAAATAAGACTCGCGTTTTCTTTGTCTCATTGACTGGTAGACCGTTCGCCTGGTGCAAGTCTTCCGAGTTGACGCCACTTTGGCGACTTGCGTGTCGATGGGGATGAAACGATGATGATATGGACAACACAACACCCAGTCCCCAAGCGGATAAAACCTCTGACCCAACCGGGAATCGAATCCGGGCCGTGAGGTATGACATTCTGTCGCGCTGACCACTCAGCTACCAGGCGTGGACGAAGGAAGGGTGGCGGGGGGCGGGGGAGGGTCGATAAAACGACCCAATTAGTCCGAGTGGAACTATAACCTCTACCCATACTATTTCGCAGAAACCATCTACTTCAATTTCACTACAAGGCAAACTATTTCTGACAGCAATAAATATTCCACCACCAACTGTATTTAATCTATCCATTCTGAACACTGTTAGATCGTTTGAAAAAAAAATCGGCTGAACTTATTTCCGGATTTAGTCAGCTTTCTGTTGTGTTGTTGTGGACTTCAGTCCTGAGACTGGTTTGATGCAACTCTCCATGCTACTCTATCCTGTGCAAGCTTCTTCATCTCCCAGTATCTAATGCAACCTTCTGAATCTGCTTGGTGTATTCATTTCTTGGTCTCTCTCTACGATTTTTACCCTCCACGCTGCCCTCCAATGCTAAATTGGTGATCCCTTGATGCCTCAGAACATGTCCTACCAATCAATCGCTTCTTCTAGTCAAGTTGTGCCACAAACTTCTCCTCTCCCCAGTCCTATTTAGTACCTCCTCATTAGTTAGGTGATCTACCCATCTAATCTTCAGTATTCTTCTGTAGCACCACATTTCGAAAGCTTCTATTCTCTTCTTTCCAAACTATTTATCGTCCATGTTTCTCTTCCATACATGGCTACACTCCATACAAATACTTTCAGAAACGACTTCCTGACACTTAAATCTATACTCGATGTTAACAAATTTCTCTTCTTCAGAAACGATTTCCTTGCCATTGCCAGTCTACATTTTATATCCTCTCTACTTCGACCATCATCAGTTATTTTGTTCCCCAAATAGCAAAACTCCTTTACTACTTTAAGTGTCTCATTTCCTAATCTAATACCCTCAGCATCTCCCGACTTAATTCGACTACATTCCATTATGCTCGTTTTGCTTTTGTTGATGTTCATCTTATACCCTCCTTTCAAGACGCTATCCATTCCGTTCAACTGCTCTTCCAAGTCCTTTGCTGTCTCTGACAGAATTATAATGTCATCGGCGAACCTCAAGGTTTTTATTTCTTCTCCATGGATTTTAATACCTACTCCCTCGACTCTTATAACTGCCATCTGGTTTCTGTACAAATTGTAAATAGCCTTTCGTTCCCTGTATTTTACCCCTGCCACCTTTACAATCTGAAAGAGAGTATTCCAGTCAACATTGTCAAAAGCTTTCTCTACGTCTACAAATGCTAGAAACGTAGGTTTGCCTTACCTTAATCTAGCTTCCAAGATAAGTCGTAGGGTCAGTATTGCCTCACGTGTTCCAATATTTCTACGGAATCCAATCTGATCTTCCCCGAGGTCGGCTTCTACTAGTTTTTCCATTCGTCTGTAAAGAATTCGCGTTAGTATTTTGCAGCCGTGACTTATTAAACTGATAGTTCGGTAATTTTCACATCTGTCAACACCTGCTTTCTTTGGGATTGGAATTATTATATTCTTCTTGAAGTCTGAGGGTATTTCGCCTGTCTCATACATCTTGCACACCAGATGGTAGTGTTTTGTCAGGACTGGCTCTCCCAAGGCTGTCAGTAGTTCTAATGGAATGTTATCTACTCCCGGGGCCTTGTTTCGACTCAGGTCTTTCAGTGCTCTGTCAAACTCTTGACGCAGTATCACATCTCCCATTTCATCCTCATCTACATCCTCTTCCATTTCCAGAATATTGTCCTCAAATACATCGCCCTTGTATAGACCCTCTACATACTCCTTCCACATTTCTGCTTTCCCTTCTTTGCTTAGAACTGGGTTTCCATCTGAGCTCATGATATTCATACAAGTGGTTCTCTTTTCTCCAAAGGTCTCTTTAATTTTCCTGTAGGCAGTATCTATCTTACCCCTATTGAGATAAGCCTCTACATCCTTACATTTGTCCTCTAGCCATCCCTGCTTAGCCATTTTTCACTTCCTGTCGATCTCATTTTTGAGAGGTTTGTATTCCTTTTCGCCTGCTTGATTTACTGCGTTTTTATATTTTCTCCTTTCATCAACTAAATTCAATATATCTTCTGTTACCCAAGGATGTCTATTAGCCCTCGTCTTTTTACCTACGTGATCCTCTGCTGCCTTCACTATTTCATCCCTCAAAGCTACCCATTCTTCTTCTACTGTATTTCTTTCCCCCATTCCTGTCAATTGTTCCCTTATGCTCTCCCTGAAACTCTCTACAACCTCTGGTTCTTTCCGTTTATCCAGGTCCCATCTCCTTAAATTCTCACTTTTTTGCAGTTTCTTCAGTTTTAATCTACAGTTCTTAACCAATAGATTGTGGTCAGAATCCACATCTGCCCCTGGAAATGTCTTACAATTTAAAACCTGGTTCCTAAATCTCTGTATTACCATTATATAACCTATCTGATACCTTCTAGTATCTGCAGGATTCTTCCATGTGTACAACCTTCTTTTATGATTTTTGAACCAAGTGTTAGCTATGATTAAGTTGTGCTCTGTGCAAAATTCTACCAGGCGGCTTCCTCTTTCATTTCTTACCCACAATCCATATTCACCTACTACGTTTCCTTCTCTCCCTTTTCCTACTACCGAATTCCAGTCCCTTCACTATCTGAATAATTTCTTTTATTTCATCATACATTTCTTCAATTTGCAGAGCTAGTTGGCATATAAACTTGTACTACTGTAGTAGGCGTGGGCTTCGTGTCTATCTTGGCCACAATAATGCGTTCACTATGCTGTTAGTAGTAGCTTACCCGCATTCCTATTTTTTTTTATTCATTATTAAACATACTCCTGCATTACCCCTATTTGACTTTGTATTTATAACCCTGTATTCACCTGACCAAAAGTCTTGTTCCTCCTGCCACCGAACTTCACTAATTCCCACTATATCTAACTTTAACCTATGCATTTCCCTTTTTAAATTTTCTAATCTACCTGCCCGGTTAAGGGATCTGACATTCCACGCTCCGATGTACCTATAACTATTTGAGCATCAGTGCTTTCTATGAGGCCTTTGAGCTCTGGTTCTTTCTCAACACAGCTACGACAGTTAACAACTACAAAACCGATCGTTTCTGCTACATAGCCGCTTCCTGTGTATAGTGGCCTCTATTAAGTGGAACCCGGAAACCCACTAGCCGATGACGCAAGTCAAGGAATCTGCAGCCTACACGGTCACAGAACCGCCTGAGCCTCTGATTCAGATCTTCCACTTGGCTCTGCCCCAAAGGACCACAGTCGATTCTATTGATGATGCTGCAGATGGTGAGCTCCGCCTTAATCTCGCAAGCAAGAATGGCAACCTTTACCACTTCCACTAGCCGCCCGAAACCAGAGAGAATTTCCTTCCCCTCCTTCTCAGCCATGTTCCTAAGGGGCTCCATTACGCGCCTAACGCTGGAGCTCCCAGTTACCAGAAAACACACTCTCTGCGAATTCCCAAACTTTGTGAACCGAGTAGCTTCCTCTGGAACAGGGCGGACGACTGCATCCGGGTTAGGGACATCGTCAGTGACAGACAACGCCCGAAACCTGTTCGTCAAACGAACTAGGGAGGCCCTGCTATCGGCCCCTCGGAAAGTTTTTCGTCGCCTGCCAGACTTTGGAATGGTCTCCCACTCAACAAAAGGTGAGGCGTCAACCTCAGTGCAGGCAGTAACTGGGGTTGCCACAGCAGTGGACCAATCGGGGGACACGTGCGAAGTACTCGACGTCCCTCGCATCCCGGCGTCCGACCACATATAGTGATGCCCCTTGGCAGCAGCCTCAAGCTGTGTGACGGAAGCCAACACAGCCTGGAGCTGTAAGAGAAGGGTCGCTAACTCAACTCGGATCTACACACAGCAATCACAGTTCCTATCCATTACTGCAGTCGCACCCATTTGAAGCTCGTAAAAATATGTAACAAACGAACAGTGTACTCGCCTTATTAGAAGCAGGAAGACAAGGTGCTCTGTCTATGACAGTCTATCCGACACTGAGCTATACTAACCAAAACAAACAAAAGCCTGTAAGATACTTTGTGCCTTTTACAGGTTTTCCACCTGTCACACACACTTAATGATTCCTTTTTGTGGCGTAATAATGTCACTGTAACTTAAGTGGAGAGTATGTAATTTAGAGCTTGTCATTTACATTACACAGTTTAAGCTGTAACCCTTCCCCGCGAATCTCACTGTTACTCATGAAAATAAATATGTTTTCATCGTATTCACGTAAAGAAATCAGTATTTCATATTTGTACTGAAACGCGCGTGTTGTTGTCTGAATAGATCGCCATGGCACACAATGTCAGAGAGACTACTGAGCCGTAGTAAAGTTAGTGTTGAAAAGCGCGCCGCAGCGCGTAGCGTGAAGCAGTCAAAAAAATGGCTCTGAGCACTATGGGACTTAACTGCTGTGGTCATAAGTCCCCTAGAACTTAGTACTACTTATACCTAACTAACCTAAGGATATCACACACATCCATGTCCGAGGCAGGCTTCGAACCTGCGACCGTAGTGGTCGTGCGGTTCCAGACTGTAGCGCCTTTAACCGCTCGGCCACTCCGGCCGGCGTGAAGCAGTCGCCCTCCGTTTCCTGGCGGTGGCGCCGTTGTCGCAATTGAAGGCTTTGGTGTCTCCCTCTAGCGGGAAAGGGGAAAAGTGGGCTGTTCGCGTGGGTTTAAGAAGTGGCTGTATGGGCTCTCGTGGAGAGTTGGCAGTCGAGGCATCAAGAAGCGACTTCTCTACCGGTGCTAGAGGGACAGCACGCAGACCGCGGCATCAGCGTAAGCGACGCGAGCAGCGGCTCCGTGGTATGGGGTGTTAACTGCTCGTCGCGAAAGGAATCTTCCTGAGCGTGGGTCCGCAAGGGGTCTAATCTGCAGTTCGGCCGTATGCTGTCGACCGGCGAGGAGGTTCTGAAAATCGGCGCGCCTTCCTGCGTCCGTTGAAACGGCTGGCACCGGGCGGCTCGAGAGTGCATTTGGAGGTGCTGCGTTGGTTCAGTCCTGGGAGTCGTAACGCACCAGAAGTTGAGTATTGATTGTTAACAGATTTTATCAAGTTTAACTGAATTCAATTTACTTATTTTTGTCACTTATACCAGCCGTATATTTTGGGGTTTCCCACCATTCATTCTCGTCTGCCCAACCGCGGGAAGGTGGTAATATTAGAAAGGGTGGTCCGTTTGTCCCCTTTTGAGGACGAAAGGGGGAGGGGGGAGGAGTCAATCTGTGGTTCGGATTGCTTCTTTCCCCTCCCAGCTTACCTACGGGTTTATTCGACTGTTAGCCTCTGCCATGTCTGTGAAAGTCGAAGGCACCAATGGCTGAACTGTTTAAAATGCAAGGCACTAAGACCTGATCCATTCTCTCGCCTGCCATAACTAGTATTACTAGACTTACGTGTAAAAGGTCCTCTAAGAAGGAAGAAAATTTCCTTTTGCCTCATGGTAGGAACTAGTCAATTCCATAGCAAATTCCTGCTCATCTGGAAGCTGTAACGTACGTAAATTTGTGTTTGTGTATATTTGGCTATAATCAAGCTAGGTTGTTAATGTACGGCGTAGTGGATTTTTTGTATTGTTTCTAGTCAGCATAAACTGCTGTGTGTTTTTTTCCAATTCAGTACCTTTTAAGGCTTTTACTCAATGTGCTTATGTGTTTTATACAGGTAGTAGGTTATTAGTGTGTTTTCTTGCCATGCAAAAATTTGCCATTTCATTACGGGTAGAAATTGTTGCCTTGAAAGGAGAATGTTGCAAAAGTTCGCAAGTTCTACTTTGCGAGCGTGTGTGTTTGCCGTAAGTTAACTGGCAGAAATTTGTAAAATTTGTTGTTTTATATATTTTGGAAATGTTAATGTTATTAACTGTGAGTGGTCCGCCCCCCCCCCCCCCCCCCCCCCCTCCCGTCTGCATGACTCATGCGTTTTGGTTTTTCTAGTAAGGCTGTTGTGGGCGACCGTAGCTACGGCTGTTGTAACCAAATGGGAAATTTGTCTGCCCAAAAGTGAAGTCATACATTCAAATTATATTTCATTTATTAATGGAGTGAAATTCACCTGTAATTTAGATGCGCTTGAAATATTATACAGCGTCGCATTGTATACGTTCTATTGCTTGCCTGTCGTACCTTTTACTGGCGTGAAATTTTTTATAATAATTTAATAACTTAAAAGTCCTTTCCTATCGTACATTGTGACTTATTCGTTAAATGATCGTTGGTTTTTTTAGAATATCGTAAGGTCTTGCACCAAATTTGAATAAAGAGTGTTACTGAAAAGTGTGTGTAATTTCACCAGTTATTCCTTGGCACCTACTTCCACTTTACATTTTGTGTATTAATTGTGATTAATAACCTTTGGTGTGCTTGTAGTAATTTTACGGTTCAACTACGCTCCAATTTACGTTTAACAACAAATATGCCAGGCCCAGGGCTTTCGAAATAGAGCGTTTTTTGAGCGAAGTATTTCGTTTACCTACTACAGACCTAATTGAAATATACCAATCCACTGTAAGCAGTACAATGTACGTCAAGATGACTGAAGAAGCTGCGTGTGAAAGAACTCTCGCCGCTGCTCAAAAGGGATTAAAATTTCGAGGCTCCGATGGCCATAGTAGCTCCTTCAGGCTTGGGTGTGACGGTCATTCGGATATTTGAATCGCTGTGACTATATGGAACGGTACTCAGTCATACGCCTGAACTCTCGGGGAGTCTTAGCACCCATCCCGCGATAAATGGCGTCCGACAGGTGCGGATCGTCCTTAACAAACATTATTCCTTCGTATTTATACTGGTGGTCCATTGATAGTGAACAGGTAAAATATCTCACGAAATAAGCATCAAACGAAAAAACTACAAAGAACGAAACTCGTCTAGCTTGAAGGGGGAAACCAGATGGCGCTATAGTTGGCCCGCTAAATGGCGCTGCCATAGGTCAAACGGATATCAACTGCGTTTTTTTTATATAGGAACCCCCATTTTTATTACGTATTCGTGTAGTACGTAAAGAAATATGAATGTTTTAGTAGGGCCACTTTTTTCGCTTTGTGATAAATGACGCTGTGATACTCGCAAACGTATAAGTACGTGGTATCACGTAACATTCCGCCAGTGCGGACGGTATTTGCTTCGTGATACATTACCCGTGTTGAAATGGACCGTTTACCAATTGCGGAAAAGGTCGACATCGTGTTGATGTATGGCTATTGTGATCAAAATGCCCAACGGGCGTGTGCTATGTATGCTGCTCGGTATCCTAGACGACATCATCCAAGTGTCCGGACCGTTCACCGGATAGTTACGTTATTTATGGAAACAGGAAGTGTTCAGCCACATGTGAAACGTCAACCACGATCTGCAACAAATCATGATGCCCAAGTAGGTGTTTTAGCTGCTATTGCGGCTAATCCGCATATCAGTAGCTGACAAATTGCGTGAGAATCGGGAATCTCAAAACGATGGTGTTAAGAATGCTACATCAACATCGATTGCACCCGTACCATATTCCTATGCACCAGGAATTGCATGGCGACGACTTTGAACGTCGTGTACAGTCCTGCCACTGAGCACAAGAGAAATTATGGGACGATGACAGATTTTTTGCACGCGTTCTATGTAGTGACGAAGCGTCATTCACCAACAGCGGTAATGTAAACCGGCATATTATGCACTATTAGGCAACGGAAAATCCACAATGGCTGCCACAAGTGGAACATCAGCGACCTTGGCGGGTTAATGTATGGTGCGGCATTATGGGAGGAAGGATAATTGGCCCCCATTTCACCGATGGCAATCTAAATGGTGCAATGTATGGTGATTTCCTTCGTAATCTTCTACGAATGTTACTTTTGTGGACTGGCAAGACAGCCAATCCACTAGGACGGGAGGCCGAAGGGCACGCGTTTAAGCTCACGCAGGAGGTCTGGAACAGGACAAGGTCTTTATAGTAGCAAAAATAGTACATAGCTTCTGGAATATTTAACTTTAATCCATAATTGGTGAACATCGGTCTGACGGTACATGCATCACAAGATAAATAGCAAATGATAATGGCGCCTTGCTAGGTCGTAGCAAATGATGTAGCTGAAGGCTATGCTAACTATCGTCTCGGCAATTGAGAGCGTAATTTGTCAGTGAACCATCGCTAGCAAAGTCGGCTGTACAACTGGGGCGAGTGCTAGGAAGTCTCTCTAGACCTGCTGTGTGGCGGCGGTCGGTCTGCAATCACTGACACCGGTGACACGCGGGTCCGACGTATGCTAACGGACCGCGGCCGATTTAAAGGCTACCACCTAGCAAGTGTGGTGTCTGGCGGTGACACCACAGTTACTACAAGATGTTTTACTATATGACAGAAGAGCGATGTAGTTCCAACATGATGGATGTTCGGCACATAGCTCGCGTGCAGTTGAAGCGGTATTGAATAGCATATTTCATGACAGGTGCATTGGTCGTCGAAGCACCATACCATGGCCCGCACGTTCACCGGATCTGACGTCCCCGGATTTCTTTCGGTGGGGAAAGTTGAAGGATATTTGCTATTGTGATCCACCGATAACGCCTGAAAACATGCGTCAGGGCATTGTCAATGCATGTGCGAACATCACGGAAGGCAAACTACTCGCTGTTGAGAGTAATGTCGTTACACGTATTGCCAAATGCATTGAGGTTGATGGACATCATTTTGAGCATTTATTGTATTAATGTGGTATTTACAGGTAATCACGCTGTAACAGCATGCGTTCTCAGAAATGATAAGTTCACAAAGGTACATGTATCGCATTGGAAGAACCGAAATGAAATGTTCAAACGTACCTACGTTCTGTATTTTTAATTTAAAAACCTACCTGTTACTAACAGTTCGTCTAAAATTGTGAGCCATATGTTTGTGACTATTACAGCGCCATCTATCACAAAGCGAAAAAAGTGGTCCAACTAAAACATTCATGTTTCTTTACGTATAAGGTGAATACGAAATAAAAAATGGGGGGTCCTATTTTAAAAACCGCAGTTGATATCCGTTTGACCTATGGCAGTGCCATCTAGCGGGCCAACCATAGCGCCATCTTGTTTCCTCCTTCAAGCTAGACAAGTTTCGTTCATTGTAGTTCTTTCGTTAGACGCTTATTTCGTGAAATATTTGGCCCGGTTACGACCAATGGACCTCCCTGTATATTCTGGGATGTCGAGAAACGTCACAGCGAGAAGTTCCCACGCAACTGCTCATGACGTACGTGTCTGTGTCCCGCCGGGAGGTGTTGCTGAGTCCGGAGCGTGACACGGACGTGTTGATGCAGGAGCAGGCCGGGTTAGTGGAGCATGGAGGTGACCCGGAGAATGCTCCTTCACCCACTTCACGTCAGATGAGGGGGGAACGTTGCGCACCCTCACATTTAGCACGCGCCGTGAAAGTGCAAGTCCAGACAGACACTCAAAATTTCCTTAATCCGTCACTGGTCCTTAACCAGTTCTTGAAGTCTTCTTCTCATAAAACTTGTGTGGCAAGTAGTCCACCACGTTACAAGTATGGCAGTGATTACTGAGTGACAAATGTATTTTATATAGCTTCTTCTTTGTTGCGATTCCACCGTAGATAACCTTTTAGCAAGAGAGTTGCATATCACTGGGAGAACTTTAACGTACAGATTGTTTGAAATGTTGTCCTATTTTAAATTTGTCTAGCTTTCCTGTTTTCTTTTAGGTCTTTGTGCCATTGTTAGTTGATTGTCAATTAGTTTATTGTTATTTGCTCTTGAAACTTTATTTGATATAGTAACTTATCTCCTCCACTAAGCTTTTATACGTATAGTTTAGTATAAAGTGATTGTTGTTTAACATCGATTGTGCAGAGACTACATATGTAGAAAAAGGAGTTATTTCAAGACTATTCTTACACTGGACTCCTTTGTGGGGAAGTGGGATTAAGTCCATGTTTTGAATTTTTCAGTACACAGAAAGAACATGCTCTTTACACTAGTCTGTGTCACTAGTAGCAAGCCTTATCACCAAATGAAAAATTTCTCATTTCCTCCTGGATTTCGTATCGTTTAGTTCCACAATGTATTGCTGGAGAAGGACGCTGAACAAACAACTATAGATTTTTTTCCCCCGAGGTTATGTGATTAGAAACGAACAGACAAGACTTTCGGGCGGCAACAACAATTCGTGCGGCACGCTTTCGATTTGGAAACAAGGGGCGGTCTCTCGCAACACAGGTGGGACGTTGGAAATCAGATCCGTACATAATAAACAACGGAATGACAATTCGAGAACGACTGTTTCTGATCAGAGGCAAGGTAACCGGCGGAATCTCAGTATAAAATTTTTAAGTTCTGGAGGGACAAGGCGACGTACAAGTAACACGAGTCAAAGCAAGCTTTTGAAATGACATCGTGTTTTAAAGACTACGAGGGTCACGCGAACGGAGACAGGATTGTGTCGTAACGTGGGCGTCCCATCCTTTTTAACAGCACGCACCACTACCACCCCTCAGATTCTGCACCGAGTTCTGGACGCGTTAAGAGACCCAGCTGCTGCCAGAATAATCGTTCTGTCGTTCGAGGCACACAGGTAGGCTGTATGTGGACGTGGCGAGGCAGACTTGCTACTAAGTTAACCATGGGATTTCTGGAAGGATTTAAACTATGCTTTAAGTCGGACCACGAAACCGGACTATTTCCTATCCAGTACCATTCGTTGCATCTTAGATACCCGAATCCACTCACGCCTGGTCCCTTAAGCTTCAGCCTGCGAGTACCTGACTAACAAACGAAATTGTCACTGGGAAGGGGACCGTGCCAACTGGTCATCAAAGATTTCGTCCAAATTTATGGTACGTGCAGGGCATCGACGAAAATGAAAGTGACAGAAATAGGAGATGCTAGAAAAAAATGGCCAAGTGCGCGTAAGAATCGCGTACTGAAAGTTCTTACAAACTTAATTTTGTATATATGTAGTTCATACATCTTGGGATTCGAGAATATCAATGACTTTTGCCTTTTATCGATATAGATATTGGTAAGATATTGGTCCCAGAGATTTCAGGACCGTATCAAAATCACCACAGTTCTCAGGCTAGCCCGAACATACGAAAAGAAGCGTACAGGGGTTTCAGTTTGTATATGTGGAGTGAGAAAATTTAATAAAACCATTTTTCTTTACTTACTGAAACGTGACTACAACTTACATTTTATGTTTGCATGCAGTAACGTTCGTCTCTTGTGCTTCTGATGTACGAGGAATACAGTGTATGTTCAAATGGGAAAAGACATTTTATTTTACACTTTAACGAGTTACTGATTATTTTTCCCTTTGCTTGTACTGTGAAACCTTGCTTCTTGCCAAAGTTTATGATTCTAAGACACTGCCTCGCGATGACTGGCTGTTGTGTGATGTTCTTAGGTTAGTTAGGTTTAAGTAGTTCTAAGTCTAGGGGACTGATGACCTCAGATGTTAAGTCCCATAGTGCTTAGAGCCATGTGAACCATTTTTGAAGACAAACAGACTGACGGATAAAAAATGACAAAAAAGTACTTTCTCGTGTTATATAACGACGAATGAACAATTTTCAGTTGTTTTCTTTACTTGTACTGTATATCCTTGCTTCTTGCCAAAGGTGGTGATTCTAGGTCAACGGAAAGCAACCCGTAGATTTTGATGTGTGTGTTTGCGAGTATCAAAATATGACACAAATGATCGTATCTTTTGAAGGAAGTGACTTAGAAGCTTCAAGGAACTGTAAATATGTGACGTGAATCTGAACTTCGTAGATCTACCAATTCCTGAGAAAAACAGTTCTTAACGGTCGGACAAACAGTCTGACGGACGGGCTGACAGCAAATCGACCCTATAACGGTTCCGTTTTTAAAAATGAGGCAAGGAACCGTAAAAGTATCACTTCTGGTGCGGCTAGGAAGGGGCAGAGTCATTTATGTTAGCAGTGGTTGTCGAAGCAGACTGGGTAGACAACTGTAATGCTAGGGTCGTGGGCTTGGTCTTGTTTTTTTTTTTCAATTTTTACGTCGAACTAAGCTTATTCTACTGTATTTATTAATATTTTCATAAAAGGCATGAAGATGAAAGGTAAAGGAGAATTTAATAAACTTACAGTAATGGGTTGTAAGGCATACACGAGGACTTTGTATATAAAATTAGGTGCTATTATTATTTTACAGTTGTTGATTTACACGCGCGGAGGTGATATTTATCGTGAAAATAGGCGCAGCGGTAATTTTCTCAAGATCTTGCACATCATAAACGTCCCATTTTTACAGTTGCACGGTTGTTTTAAGTTTTAAATAGAAAATGATATTCTCACTGTGTTCTGGCACACTGTCGAAAAACTCACGCTACTCTGTAATTTTTTTAGAACAACGTGTGGCCAAAAGAATATTAAAAATGTATTAAAAACAGTTTTATACAATGGTTACCGGTTTCGATCAGATTGTGACTATCTTGTGACTATTTACACCATGATAGTAAGAGGCGGCGGTAAGAAGAGCAGGTGTTATGACTCCCACGAACGTCAACTGTTTTATTGCATTCGAGACTGTTTTTATTCCAATTTTAAAACACATTACTCTGTCGAGAGGTGGCGAGCGAAAAAAGTCCGTAGGCATAGCTAGCGTTGTGTCCAACGGCCGAGTCCGCAGCTAGTGGTCAAGTGGCTAGCGTTGCCGCACCTATACGAGGTGTGGCTAGAAAAAAACCGGACTAGTACTGGTGAAACAACAAAACGAATGCAATAAGGCTGAAAGTCGCGTGGCCTGTCACGTGACTCTCGCTCCGCCTACTGCTCGAGTTTCATCTGCCTCCTGCACTCAGTCTGCCCGTGGCGTCTGTTTTAAGTAGTTGACGCTTTTTGTCTGTGCGTCGGAAAATGTTGAGTGTACAGAAAGAACAGCGTGTTAACATCAAATTTTGTTTCAAACTAGGAAAATCCGCAAGTGAAACGTTTGTAATGTTACAACAAGTGTACGGCGATGATTGTTTATCGCGAACACAAGTGTTTGAGTGGTTTAAACGGCGAGATCTATTTACGAAATTTCAATCACCGAAAATGATCTGCAGCATTGCTATTAACAGTGGAAAATGCGTATGGAGCGGTGTAGAGACCGAGGAGGAGATTAATTAAACGATGGCCGCGAAGACACCAGTGATGACACTCGCACTGGCAGACCATTGTCAGCAAAAACTGATGCAAACATTGAAAAAATCGGTAAACTTATTCGACAAGATCGCCATTTAACAATCAGAGTAGTGTCTGAGTTAACAGGAGTTGACAAGGAAAGTGTTAGGCAGATTCTTCATGAAAGTTTCAACATGAACAAAGTGTGTTCAAAAATGGTTCCAAAGTGTCTCACAATTGAACAGAAGGAACGCCGAAGAATGATTTGTTCTGACATCCTGGAAAACATTGAAAGTGATCCCACCTTCTTACAAAATGTTATTACTTGCGATGAATCGTGGTTTTTTACTTACGATCCCGAAACTAAACGCCAATCGATGCATTGGAAAACTCATGGTTCTCCACGACAAAAAAAAGCACGAATGTCAAAATCGAAATTCAAGGCAATGATGATTGTTTTTTTTTCACATCAAAGGGATTGTGCACATTGATTGGGTACCAGAGGGACAAACAGTGAATCAGCATTACTACATTAGCGTCCTGGCTACCCTACGTGAGCGAGTACAGAGAAAACGGAACGATTTGTGGAGAAAAAAGTCATGGATCCTTCACCAAGACAATGCCCCAGCTCACAGTGCGTTGTCAGTGAAGACGTTTTTGGCAAAACACAACATACCCATCTTAGATCATCCACCCTACTCACCTGATTTGGCCCCCTGTGACTTTTTTCTTTTCCCTAAAGTCAAGTCAGCTTTAAAAGGAACTAGATTTGAGACTGTTGAAGCAGTAAAAGAAAAAGCGACGGAAGTAATGTATGGACTTACCGAAAATGAGCTGCAGCATTGCTATGAACAGTGGAAAATGCGTATGGAGCGGTGTAGAGACCGAGGAGGAGAGTACATTGAAGGAGATAACATGAAATTGTAAATAAATGTTTTTTCCAGCATCAGTCCGGTTTTTTTCTAGCCGCACCTCGTATCACGGGGTCCCGAGTTCAATTCCCTACTAGGTGGGGGACTGGGTGTTTGTGTTGTCCTTATCAAAGTTCCTAGTGATAGACGGTAAATCATCGAGTAGAGCAGAAGTGATGTCTGGCGGTGCGCAAGGTAGTGTCATAGGCCCTTTGCTGTTCCTGATTTACATAAATGATCTAGGTTATAATCTGAGCAGCCCCCTTAGATTGTTTGCAGATGACGCTGTAATTTACCGTATAGTAAAATAATCAGACGATCAATTCAAATTACAAAATGATCTAGAGAGAATATCTGTATGATGCCTAAAGTGGCAATTGGCACTAAACAAAGAAAAGTGCGAGGTCAACCACATGGGTACTAAAAGAAATCCGATAAATTTTGGGTATACGATAAATCGCACAAATCTAAGGGCTGTCAATTCGACCACATATATAATACTGTGCGGAAGGCGAAACAAAGACTGCGCTTTGTTGGCAGAACACATAGAAGATGCGACAAACCCACTAAAGAGACAGCCTATGTTACACTTGTCCGCCCTCTGCTGGAATATTGCTGCGCCGTGTGGGATCCTTACCAGGTAGGATTGACGGAGGACATCGAAAAAGTTCAAAGAAGGGCAGCTAGTTTCGTGATATCGCGCAATAGGGGTGAGGGTGTGACTGATATGATACGAGAGTTGGGGTGGCAGTCACTGAAACAAAGGCGGTTTTCTTTGCGGCGAGATCTATTTACGAAATTTCAATCACCAACTTTCTCTTCCGAATGCGAAAATATTTTGTTGACATCCACCTAGGTAAGGAAAAATGATAATCATAATAAAATAAGAGAAATGAGAGCTCGAACGGAAAGATCCAGGTGTTCCTTTTTCCCACGCGCCATTCGAGAGTGGAATGGTAGAGAAGTAGTATCGAAATGGTTCGAGGAACCCTATGCCAGGCACTTAGGTGTGAATCGCAGAGTATCATGTAGATTTAGATGTAGATTTCATCATCTTTTGGGAAAAGTGGCGAGACTGGAATGTAAAAAGATGGGAAATTTGTGCGGGTACTGATAACCACACCGCTGATGAGTGCCCAACAAAAATGGCTCTGAGCACTATGGGACTTAACATCTGAGGTCATCAGTCCCCTAGAACTTAGAACTACTTAAACCTAACTAACCTAAGGACACCACACACATCCATGCCCAAGGCAGGATCCGAACTTGCGACCGTAGCTGTCGCGCGGTTCCGAATTCAAGCGCCTAGAACCGCTTGGCCACCACGGCCGGCAGTGCCCAACAAACCAAATCATCATCATCATCATCCAACGGCCGAGGGACCGATTTTAGGTCTAGCTGGAACCTACTACTCGCGTACAGCTGTCGAGGGCTGCGTGAAGTTCGAAATAAAACAAAGTCCTCTACACATTACTTACAGTTACTTCTTCAAAGATCTTTGCAGAGTCCTCGTGGATGCTGTAAGTACAATCCTTCCTTGGAAATTTATTTGTAATCTCAACTTTTCCTTCGCATTTCCTTTTCATGCCTTTAATGGAAATGTAAATAAAAACAATATACTGAACATTATTTCGGTTTATTTGCAGAGTAAACAGGGTAAAAAATTGAAAATTAAATAAGTTTTCGTGTAGGGGGTAGGGCCCACGATCCTCGTTTTACTGTTCTGCACTCTTTCCGCTCCGTCAGCCGCTGCCCGAAACCCTCGTTAACGTAAGTGTCTCATGCCTCACCCGAGCCGTATTTGTTCTAAATGTTTTGCCATCTGGAACTCCCAATTGTGTCTTTTATTTCTGGCCAAGGCCGGCATATACCATAATTTTTGAAGAGTTGATGATTCCTTCGCAGTTACGACGCAACAATATAATCTTGGGTGTAGATTCATCGAAGGTAGGAAGGGAGAATGGGGTTTAATACCACGCCGACAACAAGGTCACTAGAGACGGAGCGCGGCCTGTTTTAAGAATGGGGAAGGAAACAAACCCACGCCCATTCGAATGAACCATCCTGGCATTTGCCTGCTGCGATTTAGGCAATTTGTGGAGACCTAAATCTGGATAACGGAAAAGAGAATTTTAACCGTCTTCCTCTCGAACGCGAGTCCAGTCTGCAGACCACTGCGCCACCTCGCTCGGTGAGTAGAAGTAACTTGAGGTGTGCACCAGAGAAGTGTGTTGGCACGATTGTTGTTCTTGTCGTACATTAACGACCTGGCAGACAATGTTAATAGCAACCTTGTAAGCTAACAAATTTTCGCGTATATATTTTCACACGAGTTTAGTTCACAAGCATTGTGTATTTTGTACGCCATGAAATGCAGATGATTTCTAGCGGCGCAGAAATGGAATGAAAATAAAGTGAAATGTTTTAAATTAGGTAGGTCATGAGGAAGTTGTAGTTAAAATGTTTTTTTATTAAATTTCTCATGCCACCAAAGACAGAGGTCGTGAGAGAGGCAATCTACGACAGACGAGAGTATTGGCATTTGTTGGGGATTGTAGAGACGACTTCAGCTGTCAACGAGAGTGACATCTGTGCACGAGAGAGGAAACCCAAGGAGCGTCAGAGACTTTTTTTAATGAGCGGCATAGATATAACTATAAAAAAGAATATTATTCTTTAATATGGTGATGTATTAATTTATTATATTTATTATTAAGAATACTCTCGTGCTTTTTTGATGGACAAATGAAATGTCCTGCCTCCTGTGAGATTACGGACACGAAAAAGTGCTTCATTTAAAAAATTTAGGAAGGAATGATCATTAAGCATTGAAACATTTATACCAGGGTAATGTAAATAACAAATGTATCTTGATTAAGGTTAAATTTAAGTGTAGTGCAAGTAATTAGTTCTTCCATTTGATTAATCAGATTGCAGAGGGTTTCTTTACTTGTAAAACTCGATTTAAGCCATTTAGTTTTAAACAGAAATCAATATAAGAGTATTCTGCTGGTGATGTAAGTATCTAACCTGTAGTGAATCAAAACCTCAATATATTTACGTGGGACCGATTACAACTTTATTTTCAGAAATAGGCTCAGCACGACATCTGTTCACAGAGTAGGTAAACTAGGAACCATTACACAAGAGTAACTCACATTACAGCAGTTGGCGTAACATTTTTCCTGTGTGATTACAACAGCGGAAGAGGTTAATAGTTGGATGGTTTTAACTAGACCCATTCACACACTTTTTTGTGTATAGACAGTAACTCTAGCCTCACAGCGCATAACGTGGGAAGTGCAATGACGTGTTTTCAATATATTCTTATCTGCTACCTAAGAATTCTAGATTACCACACTAAAAAGGCACTACTGCAACTGTAAAAAATCCCAAGTATCACACATCCAGTGAAATATAAATCTTAACTTTCTCTCATATTACGTTACAACAGCAAACCCTCTTTATTCATTTTGGATAGAGATCTTGGTTCTGCATCCGCGTGATCGAATTTGAGAATGCAGTACTCAAAATACTTCGTTCGCCTGACGGACGCGGTCATTCTGTGCACCAGCAATCTGAGACTTCTGCCAGACGATGCATTTATCTGCACTGAAATACTCTTAGGAAAGAGCTGCTCAAATATTCAACCAGGTCCTGATAAGACTTCAAAACAGTGCAAACGTTAGCAGATTGCAACAAATACACAGAAGTGTAAAATTATGTTCTTTAGATATCGAGAAAACTAAATATTCTATGACAATGATTTTAATGATTGAAAATTATAATCAGTCAATTTACAAATACGGGAGCATAACATTTTGTTGGAGTGTGAAATGATCAGACAGGTTCAGTCCTTTGTAAGGCAGGTGCCACAGTTCGGTCCTCTGACATTGCAAAATATAGTTAGTCTTCGAAGATGACCGTTTGGAAATCAGTTGTGCACCACATTTTAGAGCATTGCTCAATTGTATGGGACACGTATCAAATTTCACCAACAGGTGATACTAAACGCACACAGAGAAGGACGGTACGAACGTTCACCTGTTTGTTTCACCCGCAGCAGAGCCAAACGGAAATTCTGGAAATTACAAATTAACGGAATCCAGCAGAGATACGCTAGTTATTCCGGGAAAGCCCACATATTAAACCTTCATTAAGCGATGTTGCTCTGAAGCAACAAAGAAATTAAGGGTGGTTTAGAGAGATGAATGCGTTCTTCGGCCCTTTCTTTGGCAATGATGCATTCAAGCAACGTTTACTCTATGTGGTTCAGAGATATTTAACACCTCTAGTTGCAAAAAGTGTCAGCAGGAAACTTTCGAGTTACCTGTCTCTGCATAGCTGCCTATATCGGTTGTACCAGGTGTCAGCGAACATATTTTTTTTTACTCATTGTACCTTCTGATCCACAATAATATTTGCATTTATTTAGTAGCAGAAGTTTTGAAAGTGAGTTGTAATGCTAAAAATCTTGTGGCTGTGTAGTGTAAAGAACATAAAATTGATCACAAAATGAATGTTCCTCGTGGGCAACATCGTTTACTTATGATAAATTTTTGTTAATTGCGATCGTAAAAAGCATGTTGATTGTAGGCAACATTGCCGATTTGTGATCGGTTTTTACAGAAGGAAACAAATGCACAGTCCTTCTATGGCACAAGGTTCAAATGGCTCTGAGCACTATGGGACGTAACATTTGAGGTCATCAGTCCCCTAGAACTTAGGACTACTTAAACCTAACTAACCTAAGGACATCACACACATCCATGACCCAGACAGGATTCGAACCTGCGACCGTAGCGGCCGTCGGTTCCAGACAGAAGCGCCTAGAACCGCTCGGCCACGCAGGCCGCCTATGGCACAAGGAAACGACGCTGTGTTGATAGTGTTTCCTGAATCTTCATATCTGTCGGATGGCTATTCGTAAGGAGACTGAGTCTGAAATACCAGCAGATAATAGCGACAATGATCATGACCACAGGGAGCACATTCTTCCTAGGAAATCTGATGTGGCGATAGAAGAATTAAATATAGAATCAAAAAGTGACAGTGCTTGAATCGTGCAACGTTGGATGCTCTACCTTCTATGGCAAATAATAATAAAACTAAGTGCCAGGGGAAGAATAGTGTAGAAGTGAATGAAAGAAGACATCTCTTGAGTTTCAACAATACATTTCCTCGTTAGACTCTATTAGTGACACAGCACTGCAGTACTTCAAATACAGGGTGATTCAAAAAGAATACCACAACTTTAGGAATTTAAAACTCTGCAACGACAAAAGGCAGAGCTAAGCACTATCTCCAGAATGAGATTTTCACTCTGCAGCGGAGTGTGCGCTGATATGAAACTTCCTGGCAGATTAAAACTGTGTGCCCGACCGAGACTCGAACTCGGGCAAGTGCTCTACCAACTGAGCTACCGAAGCACGACTCACGTCCGGTACTCACAGCTTTACTTCTGCCAGTGCTTTTTTAAGCACTATCTGTCGGCGAATTAAGGGAGCTATAAAGTTTCATTTAGTTGTACATTTGTTCGCTTGAGGCGCTGTTGACTAGGCGTCAGCGTCAGTTGATGCTAAGATGGCGACCACTCAACAGAAAGCTTTTGTGTTATTGAGTACGGCAGAAGTGAATCGACGGCAGTTGTTCAGCGTACATTTCGAACGAAGTATGGTGTTAAACCTCCTGATAGGTGGTGTATTAAACGTTGGTATAAACAGCTGACCTGTGCAAAGGGAAAAGTTCTGGACGGCCGAGAACGAGTGATGAAAATGTAGCACGCATCCAGCAAGCATTTGTTCGCAGCCCAGGAAAATCGACTCGCAGAGCTAGCAGAGAGCTGCAAATTCCACAATCAACCACATTGGCACTTATCTGTCCGTAACTACCTGAACGTCAACTACCCGAGGCGATGGATCGGCCGCCAGGCAGCCCGTGACAGAGCACTTCATCACTGGCCTCCAAGAAGCCCTGATCTTACCCCCTGCGATTTTTTCTTATGGGGGTATGTTAAGGATATGGTGTTTCGGCCACCTCTCCCAGCCACCATTGATGATCTGAGACGAGAAATAACAGCAGGTATCCAAACTGTTACGCCTGATATGCTACAGAGAGTGTGGAACGAGTTGGAGTATCGGGTTGATATTGCTCGAGTGTCTAGAGGGGGCCATATTGAACATCTCTGAACTTGTTTTCGAGTGAAAAAAAACCTTTTTAAATACTCTTTGTAATGATGTATAACAGAACTTTATATTATGTTTCTTTCATTAAATACACATTTTTAAAGTTGTGGTATTCTTTTTGAATCACCCTGTATTTTTATTTGCTCTGCAGTAACTGTCACAATACTGAGGAAGACAAATCTCTTAGCAGTTCAGGAGACAACATTATCTGCTAATACGAATAAAATTGAAGTGGAGGAGCAATATATGTGTATTACGGGGAAAGGAAGAGTGGAACACTACCGGGTGATTATATTTAAAGTGCAGCTGCACACAGAGGCTCAGTGTTGACGTCAATTGTCGTGTGGCACTGAAACTTGGCAGGTGTTCTAATGCGTTAATGCGGTATTGATTTACTCTGGAAAAAAGTAGTTCCAGTTTTGGCCATGATGTGCCAGTCTGGCGCTGTTAATGCGAGAAAGAGGTGTAGAAATGTCCTGCAAGAAATTCGGAACTGGACGTGGGCAGAAAATGTGAAATTGTTCAATACGAGTACCGGAGACGTTGACGAGATGCTGCATCCGTAAAACGACGTGATCAGCAGTTGCTTGCAGCAGTTCTGGTGCAGGCACAATTACACACAGAGCCAAATATTCGACTGATAAAAAATGCAAATAATCTGAAGCAATTGAACCTTAGCTCAGGCAATTACAATCAAACAAATATTTCAGCAAGCCACCAACCGCAGGCAATAGAGATGGACGTATCGTAGTGTGAGAATTGCTTGTCATCTACGCACGATGTGGCAGATATTTGATAATCCTGGAATTTTTCAGCGCGGCTCCCAGCACCCAGCCCTGCACAGCATGGAATATCAAAGCCGGACAAATCAGCGGGCTCAGGACGCCGTATTCAGCAGAATTTCGTAACTCCGACTTCACCAACTCTTGAAATAAACAGAGCATCGGCCGACTGACCCATTATGTCCTGAACTCAGCCTGCGATAGTCTCTAGTTCGGCGTCCTTCGCTGCTTCGCTCTTACTGCCCATCCAACGCCACTCAAGGCCCTCTTTGGCACTCGCTCTGCCATGAATAATCAGCGATTGATTCGCGGCGCCAGTGGTAGCGCCACTGAATGACGCCCAAAATCAAGACACGCGAAGTCTATTGCGAGCCCCCACGACTCAACCACCGTTCCTATGATCGTTACACTTTCTTGTGTGTCCCTTTTTGAGAATGATTTCGTACACAACTGTAAGGAGAGTTGGGTTTCGGCGACTTTCACCCTAGGAAAGTTGGACAGGAGCAGAAATGATTAGCCAACAACTTAACGCAGTAAACAGAAGATTTACTTTACTTCTTTTTCTCTAAGTGTATGAAGACTCATTATAAATATTGCAGCAGGAAACAAAGTCCAGCTACCACAATATCAACAAGGATGAGGCTCTCCGAATTAAAGGAAGGTTTACTATCTTTGGCCCGATAAAAGCATGTTCTTTGAGAATTTTTTTCTCGGGATGTGTTATAGATATCAATGTCAAATTTGGTCAAAATGTTTATTGATATTTCCTCTACAAATTGAAATTTTTTCGAGTGCAACTGTCGAAGAGCAAAGGCGGAAGTGCCGTCGGAAGGAAACAAAATTTCGGTGTATGTCACAGGTCAGCCGGCTCGTTTGAAATCAAAATTGAGTTGACCTTAGCGAAGTATATAAGATTCTTTAGGAGTTGTACCTCGCATAAGTTATTTGGACCAGAGGAAACAAAATGGTGTCCATTTGAAAAAAATTGGGTTGTTTTCATCGATTTTTCTAATTCGTCGGCAAAGTATAAATTTTTATAGTTGATGGATCGGAATAAAAGTGGTACAACTCCCAGACAATTTAGTTAGCTAAATCGGAAACAAAGAATCATGCCAATCGGTTCAGTAGATTTGAAGTTTCCATAACGCGCGATAAAAAAAATTCATTTCGAGAAAAACGCGTTTGAATTTTTGACTACATATAAATGCAATATTATGCAACTTACTTTCAATCTGCTAGTCCGGGTCCATAAACTAGTCCTCCCTCTTCCTCAAAGAGGGCGTTCTGCTTGATCTGGGCTATCCTGCGCTGCTCCAGAGCCACTCATACGGCCGGTGACAAGCGGTTTTCGGCCGCTTTAATCCTGTAGTCGTCCGAAAGCTTGGCGAACTGCGTCGAATAGAGTCCCAGTGTGATGTCCATCGTTGTCATGGGCTTCAAAATTACTGAATACCCTTCGTTGAAGCTGCTCACTGCCACGAAAGTCGCAATTTCCAAAGTCTTCGCAACTGAATGCAAATGCTTGGAGGATAACTTCCAAACACACGCATTCGAACTTTCATTTGAACTTTGTGTGTTTCCTCCCAAGCACCGGTACAATAACTCGTCCTCCGAAAGAAAAAAAAACTGGTGCGTGATAAAGGCTGATTTCAGGCAGGTGCATTTTTTTCGTTCAACCGCGAATAACAAACATTTCCGTTCTGTTTTCGGAAAAACCGTTTCAGGGGTGGATTCTGAACATTTTCAAGGATCCAAAAATACATTTAAAAAAATTCGATTTTTTGAACCAAAAGATAGTAAACCTCCCCTTAAGCATGAACGATGCCTGTCTTAGGCGGCGTCTGCATAGCGAAGTGGCTGTGATCACGATTGGCTTTGACCGGCCGTCCTATATTGCCGCGGCGGTGGGTGCTTGTACTCCAGAGCGGTTGGAGGCGTGCTTCAGGAACGCGCGCCATTGTCTCTGCCAGATCCCACGCGACCGCTATCGGCGTCTGAGGAAAACTTGCAATTCTGTTGCCAATTTTGACGCCGATAGGGTGGTATCAACATGTGATACCGCATTCTTCATGTCTATAATAGTCGTACCCCTATATGTTGTAACATGAAAATGAATGCTAAAAGTTCAAACTATCAGTAATGCTTATCCAGCATGTGTAATTCTCGGATGACGCTATTGACTGAAGCGTGCGTGGTACGGTGTTTTTCACAATGCACTTTTCCCCTCAGCGTCCTCCATACATGTCGGCTATTCTACACTCATGCTCATAAATTAAGGATAATTGCAGAATGTGTTGCCACGCAACGTGGCACTACACAAAACTGGCGCTAATAGCATAGGCACATAGGGAACACACACGACACAGATCTGTAAGTCCACGGTATTGGTAATAAGTTGAGAAAACCTTCCAGAGACACATGTGCTGCAAAACGCCACTATTTCCTACGCATGTACCCCGACATCAAAAAGCACATGTACAAAGGCCGCACAAAGGGGCTGGCATACTCTGGATCAGGTGGTCGAGCAGCTGCTGGGGTATAGCCTATCTTTCTTGCACCAGTGCCTGTCGGAGCTCCTGAAGTGTCGTAGGGGTTTGAAGACGTGCGGCGATACGTTGACCGAGAGCATCCCAGACGTGATGGGGTTTAGGTCTGGAGAACAGGCCGGCCACTCCATTCGCCTAATATCTTCTGTTTCAAGGTACTCCTCCACGATGGCAGCTCGGTGGTGCCGTGCGTTATCATACATCAGGAGGAAGGTGGGACTCACTGCACTCCTGAAAAGGCTGACATACTGGTGCAAAATGACGTCCCGATACACCTGACCTGTGACAGTTCCTCCGTCAAAGACATGCAGGGGTGTATGTGTACCAATCACAATCCCACCCCACGCCATGAAACCACGACCTCCATACAGGTCCCTTTTAAGGACATTAAGGGGTTGGTATCTGGTTCCTAGTTCACGCCAGATGAAAACCCGGCGAGAATCACTGTTCAGACTATACCTGGACTTGTCCGTGAACATAACCGGGACCACTGTTCCAATGACCAAATATTGTGTTCTTGACACCTGGCATTACGGTGCTCTCCTGTGACCAGCGGTTAGTGGAAAGCACCTTGCAGGTCTCCAGGCGAATAAACCATGTCTGTTCAGTCGTCCGTAGACTGTGTGTCTGGAGACAACTGTTCCAGTGGCTGCGGTAAGGTCCCGAGCAAGGCTACCTGCAGTACTCCGTAGCCGTCTGCGGGCAATGATGGTGAGATATCGGTCTTCTTGTGGTGTTGTACGCACCGTACTGTAGCGCCTGGACACGTTTCCTGTCTGCTGGAATCGTTGCCATAATCTTGAGATCACACTTTGTGGCGCAGGGAGGGACCGTGCTACGACCTGCTGTGTTTAACCCACTTCCAGTCGCCCCAGTATTCTACTCCTCATAACGTCATCAATATGTGCTCTTTGAGCCATTTTCTACGCACAGTCACCATTATCACGTCTGAAATCGTCTGCACACTTACCCGCTGCACCATACTCTGACATGCACCAACACACCTCTATGTATGTGGACTGCTGTCAGCGCCACTGTGCGACGACCGCAGGTCAAATGCGCCGCATGGTCATACCCGGAGGTGATTTATACCCGCAAACCGCCCACTAGATCTTTGTTTTATCATGTATCAGCATTATCCTTCAATTATGAGCATGAGTGTAGAATGTCGTAAGGATGTCGACTCTAGAAGCAGATAGCATTTCATCTTCTTCACAAAGGTAACTACGTTGCTACAGTGTTTTGCTTCAAAAGAGACTTGACTTCTAAGATGAGTGGTTTGACCAGCAGATGGAGGTGAAGGATTCGGAGCTTCTGTGGCCACTGTCATCGGTGTTGGGGGAGCTGCGACTCCTGGGGCTGTGGGTGCCGCCCCCAGGCCACCGACTGCGCCACCGTCTGGCACTCGCCTTCGTCATGGTTTCACACATCGCCCTCCTCCTCGGCGCCCTCGCCTGCATCATCATGGACGCACCTAGCGATCTTCCACAGCTCTCCTTCATAGCCTACAACTGCCTCACTGACGCTGGTCTCACTTGCAAAGTAGGTAACGCAGTTGTACATTCCTTCTTTCTCTTTACTACGTTTCCGACTTGCTTAATTAGAGCCTGTTTTGCTCATTTTGAGATCTCATCCCACGTTTTTTTTACTTTATTGTTATTTTATACCTTTACAAAAGGTAGCCCGGCAGTGGCCTATCCACGCCGCTCTTTGGCCGCAGAAAAAACCATACAAGACACAAGAAGACATAAAGACAGATGTACAAGTGGGATAAAAATAGGAGACAGACAAATGAAAAAGAAAGAAAGTCGTTCACGGAAGGCACTGGTCGCACGGGGAAGGTCAGCCCAGTGCACAAACGTAGACAGACGGTTGAACACGTGAACGTAGGAGCACTATGAAGAAACACTGTTGCACTAAGGCGAAGAGAAACACTAACACAGTGATGACGATCTTCGGCGCACTATAAACACACTGCTGCACGAAAAAAGGCGAGGAGGGGTTGCTACAGAGAAATACGGGAGGGTCAGGGGGGAGGGGGGACGGATGCCAGGTGGAGAAGATGGGAGAGAGAGGGGACAGGGTATCGGGGCCGTGGAAGCCCAGGGAGGGGGGAGGACACGGAGAGAGGAGGGAGAAAGTGAGGAGGGAGAGAAGGGAAAGAGGGTTCCCAGGAGGAAAAACACAGGAGGAGGAGGAGAAGGATTAAATGGTTCAAATGGCTCTGAGCACTATGGGACTTAACTTCTGAGGTCATCAGTCCCCTAGAACTTAGAACTACTTAAACCTAACTAACCTAAGGACAACACACACATCCATGCCCGAGGCAGGATTCAAACCTGCGACCGTAGCGGTCCGGCGATTCCAGACTGTAGCGCCTAGAACCGCTTGGCCACACCGGCCTGCCAAGGATTAAATCTGGTAGGGGGTAGATGGAGAGGCGAGGGCATCATCTGGGAGGGAAAGTTGGCGGAAGCCACCTTGGGCTAGGGTATGGAGTGTGGTAAGTTGGAGAGTGGTTGGGATGCAGGTGTACAGGCGCGGCAGCTGATGGGGATGGGAAAGGATAAAGGGTGGGAGAGACAAAGGGGTGAGGGGGATCAGGTTTACGGGTGGTGTAAAGGATCCGTATCCATTCAAGGAGATGTGGGAAAGGAATTAAGTTGTAGGGGATCCACGTGGGGGATGGTAGGCGGATGCGATAGGCGAGGCGGAGCACATGGCTCATCCCATGTCAAAGGAGACAATTGTTATTTTGTAGTTCATGCGATACACTCTTGAGATGTGTAGTCTTTCACTCTCTAAGGTAACGGTACAACTCACTGTAGGCACATCCACATGATCCTCTGCTGATTTGCTGATCGTTTCATATATACAACATTCATATGATAGGCGTTCAATAAGTAACGCAACACTTTTTTCTCCGGCAGTTTCGGTCGAAAAAACGTGGTATTTATTGTGGGACATCGTGGAACAGCCCCACTCCAGCCGCTTTAGTTTGACGAATTTCCAAAAGGTGGCTGCACTGTACGTAGCGTTCGAAATGGCTTCTGTAACGGAGGTGGGTTCCAAGCAGAGAGCTGTCATCGAGTTTCGTTTGGAGGAAAATCGGAGCATCAGAGATATTCATAGGCACTTGTAGAATGTCTGCGGGGACCTGGCAGTGAACAAAAGTATGATTAGATCAATGCTGTACAAAGCACACAAATTTCCACTTCAACATACAGAACTCCAACAAGAAATAGAAACCCTAACATATACTGCAATAGACAATGGATATGACCCTTTTCTAATTAAAACCATATCACAACAGATAAAAAATAAACTAAACGAACAACATCAAACTACACTCACAACTGACAGTGTCCCAGCAGTCAAATATGTTAAAATGTCATACCTTGGAATAGTACCTGACAAATAAGCAAGACTATTCAAAAACACGGAAGTAAAAATCAGCTTCAGCACCAACAACAACCTAAGTAGGAAGCTTATCCACAATATAAAACCACCAGATACAAGTATTAATGCATCTGGCAGTTACAAAATTACCTGCAGCCAATATAATAAATATTATATCGGCCAAACAGGCAGAAATTTCAGAACCCGATTCAAAGAACATTTAGGCTGCTACAGGCTTGATAAATGTAACAAATCAGCAGTAGCATCTCACATTAAAGACACAGACCACCCTTTGAAAATCGAAGACAAGCTCGAAATTTTACACAAAGTAGAAAAAAGTAAAAGAATGGATATCATGGAAGAAATGGATATTTTCATACATAATACAAAGCATGGAGACAACATTGTTAATGAAATAACCGAATTCAAAAACTCAACATTTTTCAGCTGTCTTAAGCCAGTTGTAACTCAATAGCTTCTAGATATGTCAATGTAAATAATTGAGTACAAATCTGTCAGTACCAAGAATATCGATGCAAAACCTCGATAATCGATACAGACTCACATGCTACAGTCCGCCATCTTGTGTTATGTGCATAACGTCGAAGCAATCTGTGCAATGAATTACGTTGGCAATCAGTGACAAAATACAATGTGCAATAGTGTAATGTCAGTCAACAGCTCCGCCATTACACCAGTGATCCAAGTGAAGCAGCAAGATGATGAAATCGTGATCAACCGTCATATAAAAGCCTTTCACACTATTTTCGTAGCATATAACTGATGCAAATCTATCTGCAACCTATACAGCCTGTGATCTCACACATAGTCAAGCACAAGGAAGAAAACCAGCAGAAGACATTTCGATTTTCCAACCATACACTGCCCCCTTCCTCTCCCCCCCCCCCCCCCCCCCAAATGCCACACACACCAGCCGCTACAGTAACAAACAATGGACAAAGAGTTCTAGATTAATCTAGTTTAAGACTGTTTCTTTTTAAGTAACATTTCTCTGTATGTATGTATATACCCCTGAAGATGAACAGAACATGTTCGAAACGCGTTGTATTATGTTAGAATAAACATAAAATAAAAAAGTGACTGGTAGCAGAAAATAGAAATAAATAATGATTAGTCATCATCGCAACCACGTCGTGAAAACCTACCTGATCTGCCACGTGCCGGCCACACACACACAGCTGTAACGCCTGCAATATCAGAACGTGTGGCCACTCTCATACGAGGTGATGCAAACGAACGTCTCCATCTCCATGACAACGCAAGGTCTGTGCTCCCAAGAGAAGCTCACAAAATTTCACTGAACTGTTCTTCATTATCCATCCTACAGACCGGATCTCGAACCTTCTGACTTCCATCTGTTTGTTCCAATGGCGGATACACTCCGTGGGAAGCAGCACGTGGCTGAAGGGGAAGTAATAAATGCAACAAGACATTGGCTCCGACGTCCACCAGTAGACTGGTACCGTGCCGACATACAGGCCGTCTGAGTAAAGTGGCGCAAGGCCCTTGATTTGAATGGAGTGTACGTTGAAAAATAGAGTTTTGTAGCTAAAAGAGTGAGGAATAATACGGTGCATTAGAAACCTGAGTAAAACCAAACTGCTTTCAGGAGAAAATATATTGCGGTATTTATTGAACGCCGCTCTTAAATTGGCTTGTCAACTAGTAATTATATAATGACAGGTAATTATAAAATCAACTGTGGATGCTGCTGAAGAACAACATTTCTATGGATACAATAACAAAGAGGTACACACTTCAGAAATTAATCTACGAACCCAGTCACCTGACCTGGTCGTGTTGGCTGGTAAAGTTATTGCATGCATGAATCCTGCACACATGTTCAACTATGACGAGTGGTAATATATGTACCTCTCGAAAGCTGGCCAACATATGCACCCACTTCGTGAAGTCTCGTGTGTTCTATATTCTACTATATCGCCTTGTCGTTGGATGATATTGCTCGTGCCACATCGAAAAATTGTTTGCGTTGCCCGACGTCTCTACCCAGTCACTTCCGATGAACTGCGGAAACTTGCCTTTTAAGACCGAGAAACAATTGCGTGAAGAATGTTGAGGGTAACAGTTGGCGGAGACAGATAACTAGCAGAGCACGTTAGGCGCAGATAACTGCAACTACAGGGCGGAAATGCAGCTTTAGGCTGGACTCTCACCACCCGAAAGACAAAAAATATATGTGATGATGGTCGGAAAGTGACGGAGCTCCGTACGGGCAATAGTGATGCATTTTCCAACGGGGGTATCATCTCCTACAAGCATGAAGCGACTAGAAGAGACGAACAGAAGCATATCACACCACAACGCCCTCCATAAAGCCCAAGGAATTACTAGAATGTATCTATGGAATATAAGTGCTTTTGAGGACTGAACTACAAAAAATTTACTAACACAGCTTACAATGGATTTTGAACAGACTACAGAAACAGTAATGAAACTGGAGCAGTATTGGATATCGTTAACTATAGGAGTAGAAGCACTGATTAGGGCTAGAAATGGTTATGATGATCGCAAGTACACTACTTGCCATTAAAACTACACAATGAAAGACAGCAAGTAACGAATATTACTTATTCTAGTACTGCAGAAAGAATGCGTAAGTACACTCCTGGAAATTGAAATAAGAACACCGTGAATTCATTGTCCCAGGAAGGGGAAACTTTATTGACACATTCCTGGGGTCAGATACATCACATGATCACACTGACAGACCCACAGGCACATAGACACAGGCAACAGAGCATGCACAATGTCGGCACTAGTACAGTGTATATCCACCTTTCGCAGCAATGCAGGATGCTATTCTCCCATGGAGACGATCGTAGAGATGCTGGATGTAATCCTGTGGAACGGCTTGCCATGCCATTTCCACCTGGCGCCTCAGTTGGACCAGCGTTCGTGCTGGACGTGCAGACCGCGTGAGACGACTCTTCATCCAGTCCCAAACATGCTCAATGGGGGACAGATCCGGAGATCTTGCTGGCCAGGGTAGTTGACTTACACCTTCTAGAGCACGTTGGGTGGCACGGGATACATGCGGACGTGCATTGTCCTGTTGGAACAGCAAGTTCCCTTGCCGTTCTAGGAATGGTAGAACAATGGGTTCGATGACGGTTTGGATGTACCGTGCACTATTCAGTGTCCCCTCGACGATCACCAGTGGTGTACGGCCAGTGTAGGAGATCGCTCCCCACACCATGATTCCGGGTGTTGGCCCTGTGTGCCTCGGTCGTATGCAGTCCTGATTGTGGCGCTCACCTGCACGGCGCCAAACACGCATACGACCATCATTGGCACCAAGGCAGAAGCGACTCTCATCGCTGAAGACGACACGTCTCCATTCGTCCCTCCATTCACGCCTGTCGCGACACCACTGGAGGCGGGCTGCACGATGTTGGGGCGTGAGCGGAAGACGGCCTAACGGTGTGCGGGACCGTAGCCCAGCTTCATGGAGACGGTTGCGAATGGTCCTCGCCGATACTCCAGGAGCAACAGTGTCCCTAATTTGCTGGGAAGTGGCGGTGCGGTCCCCTACGGCACTGCGTAGGATCCTACGGTCTTGGAGTGCATCCGTGCGTCGCTGCGGTCCGGTCCCAGGTCGACGAGCACGTGCACCTTCCGCCGACCACTGGCGACAACATCGATGTACTGTGGAGACCTCACGCCCCACGTGTTGAGCAATTCGGCGGTACGTCCACCCGGCCTCCCGCATGCCCACTATACGCCCTCGCTCAAAGTCCGTCAACTGCACATACGGTTCACGTCGACGCTGTCGCGGCATGCTACCAGTGTTAAAGACTGCGATGGAGCTACGTATGCCACGGCAAACTGGCTGACACTGACGGCGGCGGTGCACAAATGCTGCGCAGCTAGCGCCATTCGACGGCCAACACCGCGGTTCCTGGTGTGTCCGCTGTGCCGTGCGTGTGATCATTGCTTGTACAGCCCTCTCGCAGTGTCCGGAGCAAGTATGGTGGGTCTGACACACCGGTGTCAATGTGTTCTTTTTTCCATTTCCAGGAGTGTATATTTGTGGGTGGCTTGGAGGAATAAAAGGTGTGAGAATTGATACATAGTTACCGGTTCTGGCAGCAACGAAGCCTCTAATACCGCCCGATGTCGAGTCGAACTGAGCTTGAATGACAGATACGTCGTTTGATCCATGTTGCCATCAATCACAGTGGCTCGCGAGTGATGACGTGTTTGTCTCACGACGCCCCATGACGAAATGTTCCAATTGAATAAGAGATCTGTAGAACGTGCAAAACAGGATGCCAGTCGAACACATTCTGGTGAGGACAACATGGGTAACACGCAGTGCTGCGTTATTTCGTTGAGCGAAAACTCCACGCAGATGTCGAAGATAGGGCACAACCGCCAGCCTTAACGCGTCGGAAATGTAATGGCTCCTGTCCAGGGTGGTTCATTAGGAAAGGCCACTTCTGATTTCCTTCCCTATCTGAGCTTGTGCTCCACATCTTATTCCTCGTAACTCACCCGAGCAAGCTGACACCGCGGTTAAGACACTGGTATTTTGACGACTGTAGATAAAACCTTGAACTGGAAGCGAAATCTAGTTTTGTTCCTTTGAAAATGACGTGGCCGACTTCCTTTCCCGTCCTTCGTCAAGCTAAATTAGTGCACCATGTGTACTGGCCCTGTGGTCGATAGGCTGTTAAACCTTAATCTTCGTTCCGTGTTCTAACGATCTAATCGTCGCTGAGACATTAAATCTTAACGGTTCTTCCTTACAAGGGAACCTCCCCATCGCACCCCCTTCAGATTTAGTTATAAGTTGGCGCAGTGGATAGGCCTTGAAAAACTGAACACACACCAATCGGGAAAACAGTAAGAAGTTGTGTGGAACTATGAAAAAAATAAGCAAAATATACAAACTGAATAGTCCATGCGCAAGATAGGCAACATCAAGGGTAATATGGGCCGAGGAGCACCGTGGTCCTGTGGTTACCGTGAGAAACTGCGTAACTAGAGGTCCTTGGTTCAAGTCTTCCCTCGAGTGAGAAATTTATTTTTTTTATTTTCAGACAATTATGAAAGTTCAAGCACTTACACATAATCAACTTCGCTCTCCAAAATTCCAGGACATGTTCAGATTTGCTTGGACATATGCAGGATTTGACGGTCTACACACGGAAAATTCGAAAACGTTAAAAATATGTTTTGACAGAGCACAGAGAAAACTGTGCGACTGTTGCATTCATTTGTTGCAGTTTATGTGACAAACTCTTGTTTTCATCACTTTTTTGGGAGTGATTATCACATCCACGAGAAAACCTAAATCGGGCAAGGTAGAAGAATCTTTTTACCCATTCGCGAATTGTAGAAGTTAGGTGGGTCGACAACATATTCTTGTCATGTGACGCACATTCCGCCACCAGTGTAGTATAGAATATATCAGACGTGTTTTCCTGTGGAGGATTCGGTTGACCTATGACCTTGCGATCAAATGTTTTCGGTTCCCATTGGAGAGGCACGTCCTTTCGTCTACTAATCGCACGGTTTTGTGGTGCGGTCGCAAAACACAGACACTAAACTTATTACAGTGAACAGAGACGTCACTGAACGAACGACAGATCATAACTTTGCGAAAATAAAGAAAGTAAAATTAACACTCGCGGGAAGACTTGAACCAAGGACCTTTCATTCAGCAGCTGCTCACGCTAACCACGGGACCACCGCACTACTGAGCGCATGCTATCATTGATGTTCCTATATTGCACATGGACAATTCAGTTTGTATATTTTGTTTATTTTTTTCATAATTCCACACAACGTCTTCCTGTTTTCTCGATTGATGTGTGTTCAGTTTTTCAAGGCCTATCCACTGTGCCAACTAAATCTGAGGGGGGTGCGATGGGGAGGTTCCCTTGTTAGTAAGTATCTCTCAGCTTTCCTCGACGTGGTTAATGCATGTGTGTTTTCGGGTGACCATCAGAGTTCTTGTATTCATTTTCTGCACAACATCTCGTCGACCGACCCAGTTGTCCTCTTTTGGTTCTTCCAGTTGTACTGTCGCGTGTACTCGCTGTCTGGACTCCAGCCGGACTGCGTCGTTTTATGCTCTTTTGTTTTTCAGATATTGCACTCATATTGAGCCGAACACACATTCTTTCCGCGCTTGTCAGTTATGTTCTATATAATGGCTGGCGAGATTCTAATAAATTGAGTGCCGGACCCCAAGACTTGTTTGAACTAAAATCCCTATCCCTGTTTATTAGGTCTTCCAATCTGCTTATTTCAATAGACTCCTTAGTTTCGCTGTCTCAGAAATTTAACGTTTACATTACGATGCTGGTCTCATTTGTTGATTCTGTTCGAGTCAGCTGCCAGCAACAGCTGGCTTGATTGGTTGTATTAGTGGGATGGTCGCTGATGTTTGTTCTATCTCTCCTCAACTGTTCTACAGGGTATCCATAAACTGACTTTACAACTTGATGAAATTGACCAAAATTGTCAGTTTTTGATTTGTATTTTATTTGTTATTACAACTCATGGACAATAAGTTCCCAAAGTTTCAATGTTGAAATCGCATCCGAAATGCCTGAAAATTAATTAAAATTGTGACGCGGCCTCCCTGCCACGCCAAGCTCAGAGGGATAACAACCCCATTCACAAGGAGAGTCTTCCAAATTGTATCCTGGATCTCGTCAAGCCCACTTCCAGGTTTCTGGCCGATCCTGCACTTCTCAAAAAGTGTGTTCAGAGCAAAATCCAAAATCCAAATCAGTCTCTAAATTCACTCACATGGAAACGATGCCCTAAAATCCCATTTGCATCTGTTACAGTAGTCAGAATTGCAACTTATGATTCAGTTACTGTATTTACCGATGGGAACGTCGGGAGGAAGAAGGTATTAGAAAGAATGAGCATCAAGATAGGAAATTTTACTCAAGACATCCTGATAAAAATAGATTTACAGCGCGTCTCTACATCTGAAAAGTCAGTTGAAAACCTGGTAAAGGAAAGAAGACAGACAACAAGAAACCAGAAGAGAAGCGCTGAAAGCAAAGACGACCCAGAGTACAAATGTGGTGCTTTCTGAAGAAGTGACATACGGAAAAAAGTTAGGTAGAACTTTAAATTGCATTTCCTGAAAAGTTTGTTTTTTTAAGTTTATGTGCCTTTTCCTTAGATTCTATGAACGCTACAGTTATGAAATTTTGTACACATATTTCTGTAAACCGAATAAGCGTAGTCTCAAGAGAAAATTTTGAAATTCTGATTGGAAGCTGTGATGTGGGGCAAAGTGCTTGGAATTTTGCATGAATTTAAAATTATGCTTGTCGTACTATAATTAAAAAATTATGAAAATTCTCCTATTTGACCTATTCCAAAAACCTCATGAGAGAAGCTTATAACATATAAAGAGATGAAACAGAGAAATTTTTGTAGGAATCTCTTGAATACTTTCTGAGAAAAAGGAACACACATTATTTTTTGAAAATAAAACTTCAAATTTCGTTTAAAAAAAAGTTGAATATATATAATCAAAGGATTTTATATGTAAATGTGTTACTTTCTTGCAAAGCTTGGCACAAAATTTCATTGCCATGTCTCCAGAACTGTGGATTTGGTGCATTTTTGAAATAGTGTGTGTTTTTCATCAACGTCCCGCCTTAAGACTTTAATACCTTTAAAACTATACTAGATATTAGTAAATGGTTTTCAACATGCCATAAGATAACTCATTAAGTTTTGTTTCCTCTTTCATACGCATCAACATGTGCACCTCTAGAGGCATATATAATGTGTTTTGGAATTCTATTTCTCTCCACGTCTGAGTCAAGATATCCACGGTGACATGTTCAGATCCAATGTGAATGCGTGCTGTAGGTCTCTAGCCTTAATTCGGCACACCAAATTATTTGTAAAATCCCACAGAAAGAATAGTTGTGTAAGGTCAGGATATCGTAGTGGCCATCGAATTAGACCACCTATACGGAAACTTATCATCCAGAAATAGAAATATATTTATGCATCAGGAGGATGGTGCAATTAGTGGGGTGGTGCCCCATCCTGTTGGAGTATGACATCAGGTTGCAGGTGTTCAATTGTGCACATTCTTGTAACATGTCCAGGTAAACACCACTGTTGACAGCAGACTCGATTAAAAAGAATGGACCAATGTGGCAATTGTGCATCAGTCCGTGCCAAACATTGACCTTGGGACTGCCTCTTTCCATTTCATGTGTTTCACGAGGACACTGCGAATGCCATATACGAAAGTTATGGCAATTCAGCTTGCCGGATACATTAAACGTCGCCTCACAGGAGAAACAAGTCTTTTCCAAAAGGTCATTGTTTGCGTCAGACTTGCCTATCATAACCACTGAAAAATGGTCGCGCAGAGGATTGTCCGTAGGGTTTAATGCCTGAAGCAGCTGCACAGTAAACTCTTCTGGAAGACATTGTTTATTGTTGATCGTTTCATTTCCAGCTCTCTGGCCGCCATTCGCATCGATTTTGTGGGACTCCTTGCAAACGCCTGGCGCATCTTGTCCACGTCGGCTCCTGAAACAGATGTCCCCGCCCTTTTTATAGCGAACACTATCTGTTTCCATAAACGACCTATGCGAAGCCCGAATAGATGGCCGGGACGGTACTTGCCTTCCATATCGTGTTCTAAAATTTCGTTGCACTTGGGTATCGGAAGTCGTCTGTATGAACCAAGCCACACACTCAGCTTTCCCTGTGGCGTCCGCAATTCATCAGTTTTTCAAGCTCAGTTTTACTTAAAATTGCGGCGTTTCGAAGATAAAAAATTTCAGGACAGTATCCTATCACATGTTGAAAGCCATTTTTTAATATATAGTATAGTTTCCAAGTTCTTAAAGTATTAATTTGTGGACACACCGTATTACTCTCCCCTCGTAAGACACGTCAAATTCTCACGGAACGTGGTACCCACCCGCCTTTCGGAGACGTAGATCTTCTTTAGCATTACAAAGAAGACTTATTACATCTGTCGATGAGAGCGAAATACTGAGTATATCATGTTACCGGTCATTTCGGATACTAGGGCAGCATAGGGTAGATAAGCGATTCTGGGCTTCCCCTTCCCTGTCTCAGTCTCAACCTCTTGCTCAGGCGTTCTTGATTTTACTGCAATGTCTGTTCAAGTTGACGATATGAGTAGCCATTCCTTCGGAACACTGTTCGTCTGTGTTGCCATTCTTAGGCAAAGGTCTCCTTGTCTGAAAGTGTTCGAGCCCATTCAACCAGAGTCTTTAGACCCGAATTTCATGGTGACTGGTGGTACTGACTGAAGGCTTGGAGGTAGAGGTCAGTGTCCGTGGGTTTCCTATATACTCTGGAATGTGTCCGCTTTTCTCATAACACGTCGAGAAAAGGTAGCAGGCCCTATTTCTCACTCGGAAGCACATCATTAGAGATGATTACAACCTGTGGTTAACTTGAAGGTACACTATGTGATCAAAAGTATCCGGACACTCCCAAAAACATACGTTTTTCATATTAGGTGCATTGTGCTGCCACCTACTTCCAGGTACTCCACATCAGAGACCTCAGTAGTCATTAGACATCATGACAGAGCAGAATAGGACGCTCCGCGGAACTCACGGACTTTGAACGTGGTCAGGTGATTGGGTGTCAGTTGGTCATACATCTGTGCGTGAGATTTCCACATTCCTTAACATCCCTAGGTCCACTGTTTCCGATGTGATAGTGAAATGGAAACGTTAAGGGACACGTACAGCACAAAAGCGTACAGGCCGACCTCGTCTGTTGACTGACAGAGACCGCCGACACTTGAAGAGCGTCGTAATGTGTAATAGGAAGACATCCATCAAGACCATCACACAGGAATTCCAAACTGCATCAGGATCCACTGCAAGTACTATGACAGTTAAGCGGGAGGTGAGAAAACTTGGATTTCGTGGTCGAGCGGCTGCTCATAACCCATACATCACGCCGGTAAATGTCAAACAACGCCTCGCTTGGTGTACGAAGTGTAAGCATTGGATGAGTGAACAGTGGAAAAACATTGTGTGGAGTGACGAATCACGGTACACAATGTGGCGATCCGATGGCAGGGTGTGGGTATGGCGAAAGTCCGGTGAACGTCATCTGCCACTGTGTGTAATGCCAACAGTAAAATTCGGAGGTGTTCGGTGGTGTTATGGTGTGGTCGTGTTTTTCATGGACGGGGGTTGCATCCCTTGTTTTGCGTGACAGTATCACAGCACAGGCCTACACTGATGTTTTGAGCGCCGGTCGCTGTGGCCGAGCGGTTCTAGGCGCTTCAGTCCGGAACGCGCTGCTGCTACGGTCGCAGGTTCGAATCCTGCCTCGGGCACGGATGTGTGTGATGTCCTTAGGTTAGTTAGGTTTAAGTAGTCCTAAGTCTAGGGGACTGATGACCTCTGATGTCAAGTTCCATAGTGCTTAGAACTATTTGAACCATTTGATGTTTTGAGCACCTTTTTGCTTCCCCCTGCTGAAAAGCAATTCGAGGATGGCGACTGCATCTTTCAACAAGATGGAGCACCTGTTTATAATGCAAGACGTGTGGCGGAGTGGTTACACGACAATAACATCCCTGTAATGGACTTGCCTGCACAGAGTCCTGACCTGAATCCTATGGAACACCTTTGGGATATTTTGGAAAGCCGACTTCGTGCCAGGCCTCACCAACCGACGTCGATACCTCTCCTCAGTGCATTACTCCGTGAAGAATGGGTTTCCATTCCCCAAGAAACCTTCCAGCACCTGACTGAATGTATGCCTGCGAGAGTGGAAGTTGTCATCAAGGCTAAGTGTGGCCAACACCATACTGGATTCCAGCATTACCGATGGAAGCCGCCACGAACTTTTAAATCATTTTCAGCCAGGTGTCCGGATACTTTTGATCACATAGTGTACGACGTTACGATGAACGAAAAATAAATGTCTTTCCACTCGGTGCAGCAAGTACTGATAGAGTCGCAGTCTTATTCTTTCAAGTGTTTATCAGCAAAAATTGTTCGACAACGCCCTTGGAAGGCCTGGACTGTCCTTGACTGAACTTTGTGGACTGCTAAACCTGTGTGTAGCGAACTAATTGCACAGCCTACGAACGACATGAAGATTTAACGACAAACAATTCTCCTGATTGTTCCTTCTTCCAACTTGCGCTACGGAACTTTACCGCAGTTCACCTGACAAATTGTGCACGGTCACCATTCGACCAAGCTGTTTGTCCTAACTGCTACCTTATAATCTAACACCATCAAATCAAACTATATGGTTCCAGAAACCTTTTCGAGTCTCAAACTTACGACGTATTCATGCAGACTGAAGTTACAAATGAAAATTTCTACAAGGCTTGGATTCGAACCTGGGTTTCCTGTACACTAGGCAGATGCGCTAACCACTACGCCACCCTGGCGTAGTAGCTTAGCGCTACTGCATGGACTACCGAGCACGTCTCCTTCCTCAGTCCAAATTCCCATTGACGCCTCTGCCCATTTGGTATTCCCAGCTTTGATATATATTTTCATTCGTCGCTTCAGTCTGCATGCATACATCATAGCTGTTTGCGACTTGAAAAGGTCTCTGGGACCACCTTGTTGTTATTGTGGTATTCAGTCCTTCTTGTCCAAACTATTTATCGTCCATGTTTCACTTCCATACATGGCTACACTCCATACAAATACTTTCAGAAACGAGTTCCTGACAAATCTATACTCGATGTTAACAAATTTTCTCTTCTTCAGAAAAGCTTTCCTTGCCATTGCCATACTACATTTTATATCCTCTCTACTTCGACCATCATCAGTTATTTTGCTCCCCAAATAGCAAAACTCGTTTACTACTTTAAGTGTCTCACTTCCTAATCTAATTCCCTCGGAATCACCCCACTTAATTCGACTATATTCCATTATCCTCGTTTTGCTTTTGTTAATGTTCATCTTATATCGTCCTTTCAAGACACTGTCCATTCCGTTCAACTGCTCTTCCAAGTCCTTTGCTGTCTCTGACAGAATTACAACGTCATCGGTGTTGAAGTGTTTATTTCTTCACCATGGATTTTAATACCTACTCCGAATTTTTCTTTTGTTTCTTTTACTGGTTGCTCAATATACAGATTGAACAACATCGGGGAGAGGCTACAATCCTGTCTCATTCTCTTCCCAACCACTGCTTCCATTTCATGTCCCTCGACTCTTATAACTGGCTTCTGTACAAATTGTAAATAGCCTTTCGCTCCCTGTATTTTACCCCTGCCACCCTGGGACCATACACTTTCATTTGATTAAGGAACATATGCCTGGGTTTCAGGCAGGCTCCCCCGTTATAGTTGGAGAGCCTCTACAATACTGTTGGAGTTCAAGGGGGAAATACCAAGTGGTTGTGAATGGGTATTGGGACTGAGGATTGTGGCGTGTTTGCGTAGTCCATGCAGCTGTGCAGTGTCACTGTGCGAGGGTGGGTTACTGATTGGTGAATCTGCCTAGTAAGCAGGAGATGCAGTTTTGAATCCCGGCCTTGGTAAAAACTTTCATTCGTCTTTTCAGTTTGCATACATACATCTAACAGCATCAACAGTCAGCTTGGCGTGACAGCATTAACCAGAACAATGCAACTCGGCTGGTTTTACCTGTGGTGTTTTTGGTTGCAGCAGTGTTATAAAAAGCTGCTCGAGTTTCGTGACAATTGCAGTACCGCTTTTGGAGATTGTTCCGTGGTCTGTGGGAACTGATGTGTATGTTTTGGCTTGCGCTGTGCAGATGTTCTCGTTTTCGCTGGACGGTCAGCGCCTGACGGAGCTGCTGCGTCTGCTGGCAGAGTCTCGCCAGCGGTTCCCCGACAAGGCCGGACACCGGGCGCGCTACCAAGCCACGGCCGTCAAGCTGCGCCGCTTTATGCAGGTGAGCTCCGATATCCGTTAAAATAAAAATCAATACATCGTCACTCACTAAATGTCGTTTATACAATCATATTAAATATAAAAGCAAAATGTTCGTATTTTCTATACACAATCTAGGCTGCCAATATCTTCTGCACTAAGATGATGGATTCCCTCTGTTGTGTGGCATCGATCCTATCGTTGCCTAGGCGACGGACAGCAGCGCGGCAGTGGGGGCAGCCATATTGCGCCGCTACCATAGCACTGGCGTCCATAGTACCTGGCTAGAGGGCTCTGTATATACAATTACAAATAGGCACACTTAAACTTGCTACGTTATTAAATAATAGAAATAGGATAAAAATAAGCACAAAGTCAATAGAATACAGACAGGAAATTGTTTCCTTCTCTCTTAGTATATTACGAATGAAGATAAGCTAACTTACTTACCTTATTTTATAAGTTTGACGTTGAAAAGTTATATCACATACTTTTTATGTTTATTTATATAACAGTGGTTTTTAAAATGAACCTGGTTTCTTGAAATTGTTAACTCAACACAAATTGTATTTATACTTCAATTTTTAAGCCTAGACCTCTACCATTGGTCA
The DNA here is from genome assembly GCF_023864345.2 of Schistocerca serialis cubense. Lineage (NCBI taxonomy): Eukaryota > Metazoa > Arthropoda > Insecta > Orthoptera > Acrididae > Schistocerca > Schistocerca serialis. The sequence goes on along the minus strand of NC_064646.1, from coordinate 393,768,608 downwards.
CCGCTGGAGGCGTTGCTTACGCTCATGTGCTCATAGCTTGCATAAGTAAATTCTTTAGTCTCCTGCCACGTCTTGGTAGACGTAACGCCACCAACAGTTGACCAGCGGGTAAAACATTATATTTACGTAATCCACTCTTATAAAAAGGTTGTTATTAGTTTTGTCTAAGATATACAGGGTGGTCCATTGATCGTGACAGGGTGAAATATCTCACGACGTAAGCGTCAAGCGAAAAAACTACAATGAACGAAACTTGTCTAGCTTGAAGGGGGAAACAAGATGGCGCTGTGGTTGGCCCGCTAGATGGCACTGCAATAGGTCAACTGCGTTTTTTTAAAAATAGGAACCCCCATTTTTTATTACATATTCGTGTAGTGCGTAAAGAAATATGAATGTTTTAGTTGGACCACTTTTTTCGCTTTGTGATAGATGACGCTGTAATAGTCACAAACTTATGGCTCACAATTTTAGACGAACGGTTCGTAACAGGTAGGTTTTTTAAATTAAAATAGAGAACGTAGGTACATTTCAACATTTTATTTCGGTTGTTCCAATGTGATACATGTACCTTTGTGAACGTATCATTTCTGAGAACGCATGCTGTTACAGCATGATTACCTGTAAATACCACATGAATGCGATAAATGTCCGACAACCTCAATGCATTTGGCAACACGTGTAACAACATTCCTCTCAACAGCGAGTAGTTCGCCTTCCGTAATGTTCGCACATGCATTGACAATGAGCATGACGCATGTTGTCAGGCGTTGTCGGTGGATCACGACAGCAAATATCCTTCAACTTTCCCGACAGAAAGAAATCCGGGGACGTCAGTTCCGGTGAACGTGCGGGCCATGGTATGGTGCTTCGACGACCAATACACCTGTCATGAAATATGCTATTCAATACCGCTTCAAGCGCACACGAGCTATGTGCCGGACATCCATCATGTTGGAAGTACATCGCCATTCTGTCATGCAGTGAAACATCATGTAGAAACATCGGTAGAACACTATGTAGGAAATCAGCATACATTGCTCCATTTAGATTGCCGTCGATAAAATGGCCAATTACCCTTCCTCCCATAATGCCGCACCATACATTAACCAGCCAGGCTCGCTGATGTTCCACTTGTCGCGGCCATCGTGTATTTTCCGTTGCCCAATAGTGCACATTATGCCGGTTTACGATACCGCTGTTGGTGAATGACGCTTCGTCGCTAAATAGAACGCGCGCAAAAAATCTGTCATCGTCCCGTAATTTCTCTTGTGCCCAGTGGCAGAACTGTACACGACGTTTGAAGTCGTCGCCATGCAATTCCTGGTGCATAGAAATATGGTACAGGTGCAAACGATTTTGATGTAGAATTCTCAACACCGACGTTTTTGAGATTCCCGATTTTCGGCTAATTTTTCTGCTACCGACTTGCGGATTAGCCGCGACAGCAGCTGAAACACCTACTTGGGCATCATCATTTGTTGCAGGTCGTGGTTGACGTTTCACATGTGGCTGAACACTTCCTGTTTCCTTAAATAACGTAACTATCCGGCGAACGGTCCGGATACTTGGATGATGTCCAGGATAGCGAGCAACATACATAGCACACGCCCGTTGGGCATTTTTATCACAATAGCCATACCTTAACACGATATCGACCTTTTCCGCAATTGGTAAACGATCCATTTTAACACGGGTAATGTATCACGCAGCAAATACCATACGCACTGGCGGAAGTTGCGTGATACCACGTACTTGTATGTTTGCGACTATTACAGCGCCATCTATCACAAAGCGAAAAAAGTGGTCCAACTAAAACATTCATATTTCTTTACGTACTACACGAATATGTAATAAAATATTGGCGTTCCTGTTTAAAAAACGCAGCTGATATCCGTTTGACCTATGGCAGCCCTTCAAGATAGACGAGTTTAGTTCTTTGAAGTTTTTTCGGTTGGTGCTTATTTCGTGAGATATTTGGCCCGGTCACTATCAATAGACCACCCTGTATATTGGTATTTCACAGTATGTTCGCCCTGAAGATGGTCCCTACGATGGGCTGAAAACCGTCGGCTCTAAAAATACGCGATTATGACTGTTTTCTTAGTACTGAGTTAATTTTATATCAATCGCTGTTACTCCACAACCATGTTCTCAAAACATCTGAATGATACTATTTATAAACGGAACAAGAATATGTATTAATCTTCTATTACACGGCTGGATAAAGGCTAAAGTCTGAAAAGTATTCCAACGTAGCATCCCTTTCCCCTATAGTAAGGCCAGTCCGGCGTGACGACAGAAAACAGCAAAAATGAAGCTTAAGTTTTAAATTTCGTGTTTATAAAAACATTCACGTAAGTGGATCTTACAGAATTTCCATACTTTGACTGACACAAGAACAGTGTGTGGATGACATAGAAATAGGGATCTCTTGCGTTTGAAAGCCGCTGAAAGAGCTGAACTCTCCGGGTCCAGATAGAATGAATCCCCATTAGGTTATATAGAGAGTGCTCTTCGACAGTGCCCGTATATTTGGTTTGTCTTTCAAGAGAATTTCTCGCCCGGTCCATATTTCCAAGCCACTCGAAGAAACAGTGCGTGACTCCCGTGCATAAGAAGCTAAAATACCCGACTCTCAAAAATGCAGACCGATATCTCTAACGTCGGTTGCTCTTGAGCATGTGCCAAGATCGAATATAATAAATTTCCTCGAGGGGAAAAAGGCTTCTAGCCACAAATAAACATGGATTTAGAAATCATAACTCGTGTAAAACTGAGTTTCTCACTTTCTTGCACTCTTGCACAATATTCTGTGAAATATGGATGAAGGGCAACAGGGAGATTTCATATACAACTTTTTTGTTTTTATTTTGATTTATTTGTTTACACCGATGTCCAAAATTAGAGCAACAAACAGAAATTTTACAAGTTTGCGTTTATTTTGCCACGAAAGAGTATGCACAGGTGACAGTAAAGTAGAAACAATGTACAGAATCCAGAACATAAACAACTGCATAACGCATGAAGGCAGACAAAAATGTTCGTTTTTTCCAATTTTAATGGTTTGTACACACATTCTGACAACTGTTAATATGTAAAGTATGGGGTGTGATCACCTCTGGCAGGAATCCAAAAATGGTTCAAATGGCTCTGAGCACTATGGGACTTAACTTCTGAGGTCATCAGTCCCCTAGAACTTAGAACTACTTAAACCTAACTAACCTAAGGACATCACACACATCCATGCCCGAGACAGGATTCAAACCTGCGACCGTAGCGGTCGCGCCGTTCCAGACTGTAGCGCCTAGAACCTCTCGGCCACCCCGGCCGTCGGCAGCAATACAGGCATGACAACGACGGGGCACACTGTGTATGATGTCATCATACTGAGGCAATTACGCCCGTTCCTCCTGCAGGCTGCTCAAAATTGCTAGAGAGTGGCTGGTGGATGCTGACGTGATGCAATCCATCTCCTTGTGCACCTCAGATATGCTCTATGGGCCTCAGATTGGGAGAGGGAGCAGGTCACGCCATGGTGGAGCATTTTCCGTTTCCAAGAAAACACCAACCACCTGTGGTCTTCGAGGTCGAGCATTATCGTCCATCTATACGAAGTCGGTGGCCACAGCATCTCGCAAGAACCGTACATGAGGTCCTAAGATCTCGTCACGATACTTGATGGCAGTTAAACCTTGCGGGTTCACCCGTACAATTTCTTGAAGAGGTGTACGCGTGGTTAACATAATCCCTGCCACATCAGTCCGTCTCTTTCCAGAAAGTGTGAGTTCCGAAATCGAGTTCCACGTTCCCTCCAGATGCGAATCCGTCGTGAAGCACTCTCGAGACCAAATGGGGACTCATCTTGTAACCTCCCACTCACTTATCGACCTTAATGACAGTGAAAAATTAAACCGCGAGCACCTAATGGAATTTTGGGAAAAGCAATCGTCACCGAAGTTAATTTGTCGGTAAAGAGGGAGGAAAGGGTTACATCTAAATGAAAGGAAAAATGCAAATGAAATCGGTGTAAATTAATTTTGAGAAAAGGGTAAAATTAACAAAGAAAGTAAATGTGCGGTCGTTACGTTAACAATTAATTGGCGTTAATTGGATATTTGAAATTTGGAGAAAATTACGTTCGCCAGTCCTATGGACAACTACTATAATTACTGAAAATGAAAGATTAACGCACATATAATTAGCACTAAAAGCGTGGCAACTGAATGTTGACACGTGTTGTATGAAAACTGAAAGTTTGCCAGAAGTAATAAATTTCGCTACACTCTGACTTAATTTAGCAAAAGAATTAATAAAACCGGAAAATTGAAAGTTAATTTAGTGACTGAAATTAATAGCGAGCTGTGTTTCTGAAGCACTGCGAAATTAAATTATATAAGGTTAGACTTGGGCTACCTCAACAATCATTTAAAAAGCTACTTGAATCTACGCAATTTAGAAATAAGATATTTAACTTTGAACCTGAATTAAATGATTCTGAACAATTAACAATAGTAAAATTTAGTACATACCAAGCTGAGCTGCAGTCACAGGTAAGCTAAAATATGGTAACAAAACTCGCACTCTTAATTTGTGCTTGTGTAATCTAAATATTGTAGCCAACTATGAATACTTTAACTGAACTTTGAAATTAAAGCAGTGAAATGGAATGATATTACTTTAATGCTGGCGTTTGAATTTCAACGACACTGGGGTTCATTTCGGAAAGGGAAGGGACCTTGCTTGGTAATGCAATTGGGACAATGAGCAACAAATGTTCATGCCAAGTTGCTGTAATTTTAGTTACGCAAATGGAACAGTTTGAATAGCTGAGGTCTACCATACAGTTCTAAAACTTTACGTGCTTCCAGTCTTCCTTGTTGGTTGATTGAAGGTTTGAAGCCGTCGATGGAGGAGGTGGCGACAGTCACTCATTGTCGGCCGTCGCTGTTGCAGAAGCTGGATGTCGGCGCATCTCTTTCTCGACATGGTCACCAGGCGAAACGGGCTCTTGATGTGCGCCAGCTAATGCTTCCCGTCCGCGACACCGTGTCAGAAACTATCTAAGCAAGTCGAGCGCAATTACATGCTGCCAAACACCGGAAGCGCGTCAACTCGCGGGAGCGTCACTCGACACACCTGCTCCACCGCCCTACTCCCGACAGACCCCTCTCTGCCCGCGCTCCATGTGGCAGAGTTAACACTACCAAAGATCCTAAACACTTTGGTTCTCCACACGACCTATCGATGTAATCGTTCGATAGCATAGTTTTCCCTAGGCCAGACCCAGCTTAAAAATACAAATAATATTTACAAAACAAACCAATTATACATCGACATATACATATACAAATAGCAAAATAATTACAATATATAAAGACACAGAAATGTCATATCTTCAGGTAAGAAAATAAGGAAAAAATTTATAGTACAATAGATGGAAATAGGAGGATATGCATTTCCAGCGTTACAATCTGTGAAAAGAACATTGGCCCCCTGTTCGACCGTCCAGCGGTATGCCGGCAAATCCACTGTAGATTTTCCCTTCTGTGAAGTCGCGTCAGAAGTACACAAACAGCAGATCTCCGACAATAAAGCCCACTCTGCCGAAGCCTTCTGTACACCGTTTGTCTCGATACCACAAGGCCAGTCGATGTTCTGGGGTCAGACGCCAGTTGCAGTGCACTACTGAGGCGGTACCGCCGTGCACTTACAACCAAATAACGGTCCTCTCTTTCTGATCTCACAAACAGTCGATCCTGCCCTGGTCTTCGGGATACAGTTTCGGTCTCTATAAGCTGTCGCCGCATCCGAGAAACGAAAGAAAGATTCACATTAAGCCATTGGGACACACCAGTTTGCTGCACTCCTGCTTCCATTCTTCATATGGCTCTCCACGGCCGAGAGTCTGGTAGGCGTCTTCTCTGTGCCATACTGCACCATCTGTGACTGTGTACACAGCAGTTGTGGATGAGGGATTACCCTACGAACACTACCCCGTTTGATAAATGCCCTGGCGATATTGTTGGCGTGGTTGTCCGTTGACTGGAGTGCCACCTCCCGCCCAGAACATAATCGTATGGACACCTGTTGTCAGTTTGCATGATTATATCGTGAATTAGACACAGAATGGGAAAATAGCGGTTTGTTGCTTTAACTTTGTATACCAGTGTATTTTAGTCATTAGTCTGCTGACTGTTTCAAGCGTTCCGTGAGGAATTCCTCTCCTGACCTAACCTCTTCACCTCAGACTTTCTGCTATTTTTGTACTATGAGCTGATTACAATACTAGTGTCATCGACAAAAATTACTAATTCTGATTCTGACTGTTGTACATTAGGTGGAAGATCGTTCACATGTGTGAGGAAAAGTAGTGGACCTAAGACTGGACCTTTGGGAAGCCCGAACATGATTTCTGCCTAGACAGAATTATGTCACTAGACTGTACTGGTTGAATTACCCATTGGTTAGATGTGACATTATCCACTGCTTGGCTATATTATCAATCCCATAAAACTTCAGTTTATCTAAGAGAATACCATGATTCACAAAGAAAATACCATCTGATTTTTTTTTAATACGTAATGCTTGTAAAATTTGGCGAATGAATATGTAAATGTCATTCTCAGTAGAGAAACTCTTCTGAAACTCAGATGTGATTTACCGAGGGTATTATTGCCACAAAGGTGAGACTCTGTTCTAGAATACATCACCTTCTCAAAAATTTTAGAAAATGATGTCAGCAGTGAAACAGGTCGGCAGTTATTGACATCTCTCTTATTATTTTTCTTAAAGAGGGGTTTAACAACGGCATATTTCTGTCGCTCTCGAAAATCTTTTGAGTTACTGATGCATTACGTATTTCAGATAAGACTGAGCTTATTATATTGGAGCATTCAATTGAAGTCATAACGTCAGAAAATGAGTCCGTGATCATATTTTTGGCACTTTATTTTACAGGTTCGTCTTCATCACATAAATTTTTACATTTCACTATGACCGGTTTCGGCTACTGCCATCTTCAGATCATAAAATATTCTGACGTGGTATCAACGTCAAACTAAACATGTAGGTACGTAGTACGTGCTGTATCCTACATGTTTAGTTTGACATTAATACCACATCAGAATATTTTATGATCTGAAGATGGCAGTAGCCGAAACCGGACATAGTGAAATGTAAAAATTTATGTGATCAAGATAGTAAGTGCTCTGTACCTACATGTTTAGTTTGACGTTAATAAATCAGAATATTTTATGATCTTAAGGTGGCATTAGCCGAAACCGGTCATAGTGAAATGTAAAATAAAATATTGGAACAAATCTTTAGTAATCTATCGGAAATACCATCAAAACCAGATGACCTTTTATTTTTTAGAGGATACATAATGTTCTTAAATTCAGAAGAAGACACTGGTGATTAATTCGTAAGACTTAATTTTAGAGAGTTACTTTTTCAACATACTTCTGTGATTGTTTGCTTCGGCTGTTTGTCCCTACGCTTTCTACTACATTTCAAACATGATGTTACACTGTGCTGAGGCTGTTACCCTGTCTCTCGTTTCACTACATTCCATATAGCCTCAAGTGTGTGTCGGAATTAGTGATTTCTGATAAATAGCAGGAAAAAATAGCATTTTAGATCAACAATGAAGTGTTTAATGTTTATTATTTAATTGTACAATTGTTATACAAAACATGATCGATTGAATTGATTAGGTAATAAAAATTACACGAATGAAACTCGTTTCAATACTGAACGCGATTTATTAACATCACAATGAAAATCCGAATTCTTTTTAAAAGAGGTTTAAAAATGGTTCAAATGGCTCTGAGCACTATGGGACAACATCTATGGTCATCAGTCCCCTAGAACTTAGAACTACTTAAACCTAACTAACCTAAGGACACCACACAACACCCAGTCATCACGAAAAGAGGTTTATGTCGATACAGACATCTGTGTTTCAGATTTAAAAATAAAATATTGTAAGTACAAGCAAACATGATTGTTAGACATGATAACATAAGGAACGTAAAAAAGAGAAAAAATGTTTTACTTATATTTAATTTGAATAAAAAAGTTGCCGACATCGTCTCCTTATATACTTATATGCTTTTATGATAACGAATCTGTTATAACATATATACTTATATGAAAATCCTGTAGGAATTAAAATACATGGAGAAGAAATAAAAACTTTGAGGATCGCCGATGACACTGTAATTCTGTCAGAGACAGCAAAGGACTTGGAAGAGCAGTTGAACGGAATGGACAGTGTCTTGAAACTACACTACTGGCCATTAAAATTGCTACACCAAAAAGAAATGCAAATGATAAACGGGTGTTCACTGGACAAATAAGTTATGCTAGAATTGACATGTGATTACATTTTCACGCAATTTGGGTGCATAGATCCTGAGAAATCAGTACCCAGAACAACCACTTCTGGCCGTAATAACGGCCTTCATACGCCTGGGCATGGGGTCAAACACAGCTAGGATGGCGTGTAGAGATACAGCTGCCCGTGCAGCTTCAACATGATACCACAGCTCATCAAGAGTAGTCACTTGCGTATTGTGACGAGCCAGTTGCTCGGCCACCATTGACTAGACGTTTTCAGTTGGTGAGTGATCTGGAGAATGTGCTGGCCAGGGCAGCAGTCGAACATTCTCTGTATCCAGAATGGCCCGTACAGGAACTGCAACATGCGGTCTTGCATTATCCTGCTGAAATGTAGGGTTTCGCAGGGATCGAATGAAGGGTAGAGCCACGGGTCGTAACATATCTGAAATGTAACGTCCACTGCTCAAAGTGCCGTCAAGGCGAACAAGAGGTGACCGAGACGTGTAACCAATGGCACCCCGTACCATCACGCTGGGTGATACGCCAGTATGGCGATGACGAATACACGCTTCCAATGTGCGTTCATCGCGATGTCGCCAAACACGGATGCGACCATCATGATGCTGTAAACAGAAACTGGATTCATCCGAAAAAGTGACGTTTTGCCATTCGTGTACCCAGGTTCGTCGTTGAGTACACTATCGCAGGCGCTCCTGCCTGTGATGCAGCGTCAAGGGTAACCGCAGCCATGGTCTCCGAGCTGACAGTCCATGCTGTTGAAAACGTCGCCGAACTGTTCGTTCAAATGGTTGTTGTCTTGGAAACGTCCCCATCTGTTGACTCGGGGATCGAGATGTGGCTGCACTATCCATTACAGCCATGCGCATAAGATGCCTGTTATCTCACCCGCTAGTGATACGATTCCGTTGGGATCGAGCACGGCGTTCCGTATTACCCTCCTGAACCCAGCGATTCCATATTCTGCTAACAGTCATTGGATCTCGACCAACGCGAGCAGCAATGTCGCCATACGATAAACCGCAATCGCGATAGGCTACAATCCGGCCTTTATCAAAGTCGGAAACGTGATGGTACCCATTTCTCCTCCTTTCACGAGGCATCACGACAAAGTTTCACTAGGCCATCCCGGTCAACTGCTGTTTGTGTATGAGAAATCGGTTGGAAATGTTCCTCATGTCAGCATGTTGTAGGTGTCGCCACCGGTGCCAACCTTGTGTGAATGCTCTGTAAAGCTAATCATTTGCATATCACAGGATCGTCTTCCAGTCGGTTAAATTTCGCGTCTGTAGCACGACATCTTCGTGGTGTAGCAATTTTAATGGCCAGTAGTGTAGTATATAAGATGAATATCAACAGAACCAAAACAAGGATAATGGAATGCAGTAGAATTAAATCGGGTGATGCTGTGGGAATTAGATTATGAAATGAGAGGCTTAAAGTAGTAAATGAGTTTTGCTATTTGGGGAGCAAAATAACTGAGGATGGTCGAAGTAGAGAGGATATAAAATGTAGACTGGCAATGGAAAGGAAAACGTTTCTGAAAAAGGTAAATTTGTTAACATAGAGTATAGATTTAAGTGTCAGGAAGTCGTTTCTGAAAGTATTTGTATGGAGTGTAGCCATCTATGAAAGTGAAACGTGGACGATAAATAGTTTGGACAAGAAGAGAATAGAAGCTTTCGAAATGTGGTGCTACAGAAGAATGCTGAAGATTAGATGGGATGGGTAGATCACATAACTAATGAGGAGGTATTGAAAAGAATTGGAGAGAAGAGAAATTTGTGGCACAACTTGACTAGGAGAAGGTACCGGTCAGTGGGGCATATTTTGAGGCATCAAGGGATCACCAATTTGGTATTGGAGGGCAGCGTGGTGGGGTAAAAATCGTAGAGGGTGACCAAGAGATAAATACACTAAACAGATTCAGAAGGATGTAGGTTGCAGTAGGTACTGGGAGATGAAGAAGCTTGCACAGGATAAAGTAGCATGGAGAGCTGCATCAAACCAGTCTCAGGACTGAAGACCACAACAACAACAACATGAAAATCCTTTTCACGTGTTCCATGTGCTCAAGAATACGCTTCTGTCTTCAGAAAGTGGATAAAATTTTATGGGGCCTTGTTTGGATGGAATGAGTTGCGAAAGAAATATTATTACTGCAAATCGAAGTACTATAATCCTGTTAACTATTCTTCTACGAGACTTGGCGATTTTCCTAAGTGCTGAACCATGACTTTGACCGGGCTCCACTGGGAATTTCAAGGCAGCAAGCGCAAGGTTTGGGAGGTGATAGTTGGCTTAGTACATATCAGCTACTTACAGAAAATTTTTCCGAATAAACCCATATGAATTAATTTGTCTACTTCTTGTCACCGATAACTGCAGAGGAATTACTTTAGTAGATATCATGTAAGAAATTCTAGCTATTTACCTATTAAACAGACTGATCCCAATAACTGGAGAACTAACTGGTGATCATCAACGCGATTTCCGAAGAAACAGATCCACATTAAATCATTTATTCACTCTACGGCAAATAACAGAGAATGCGCGGGGTTTCAGTGCAGATGCCCACATATTACTTTTAGATTTCAAAAAGGCTTACGGCAGCATATACCGGCAGAGAATCCTAAATATAATGAGGGAATCTGAAATTATCATAAAAGCTAATCAGATTAGTTAAAACATGTAAAGATAAAAAAGCCATGTCGTACAAAGACAGCCACAAGAGAAATTGGATTGAGAGAAGGGGACTACATTTCATTTATTTTATTTAACTTCGTCTTAGGGAAGATCGATATAGAATTTACTGAAACTAATCCATAACGGATCCAATTTCAGGGTATGAACGTCACTAAACATGCAGATGACGTAGCATTAATAAGTAGTTCCAAAACAGAATGTATCAGAATGATGCAGACTTATTACAAATTCATTGAGAAAACAGGATTACTGTTAATGAATAAAAAGCAGAATATCTGGTCATAACTGAGTAAATTCAAAGTGATACACTTTTGATGGATGTGCTTTCAAGACATTTGACAGCTTCAATTACTTAGTGAGTCGCTTTAGTAACAACGGTAGAAAAGATATAGAAAGAGACACCTATGTAGCAACAGCGAGAAAAATAGCTTCTTGTTTTATCAAAATCTGAATTAGTACTAACTTCAAAATCTGCTTCTATCAATCGACTAGTATACCGGTAACATTATACCAATGAGCAGCAGTAATATTTAGAAAGAAAGATAAAGAAAAACTGTTAATATTCAAAAGAAAAATACTAACCAAATTTCTTAGACCGACGTATGATGAAGACAACATGGAGCGGAGAATAAGAAAAAATGAAGAATTAAGAGGGCTGTACAATTACCGTAACATCATCGAAGTGCTAAACAAGAGCAAGAAAGACGGAAAGTAGACCATGTAAAATAGCGTTGTGCACGACACTATATAGAACGAGAGAAAGAGGCAGATCCAGAATTAGGCGGCAATATAACATTCCAGAGAACACTGTTAGGATGGACATCAACACGGAGTGAACAAACAGTGCACTCGACAGAAAGAAATGGAAGAGACTCTTAGAGCAGCCGTATGGTCGATAAGGCCCTTGTCACATGTAAAGTCTTTTACATTTGACCTCAGTCCTGAACTTAGATTTTATATTTTTGATCGACGTATTGTCTTGGGAAAAAACAATGCTGACGAACCAAACTTAAGGGATTGGTGTGATTCATCAAAATTGTAGAACATGTTGCAAGTGAATACTGTTTCTGTTAGGAAATAACAGAAATGTACACTACTCAGAAAATTTAACACCAAACACATAAAAATAATGAAAACAATGCCGATGGAATCTGAAAATATAGTTCGTTTACAGTCCACGATCGCTGTCGCTCTACCTGTCTGAGCCAGCGAGGATTGTCCACGGACCAGTAATGCATGTTCCGTAGATTCACTGCCCCGTGGCTTGTGAAACCCGCTTCATCGGTAAACAGGCAGAGCTGCAACGCATTCTCTGTTAATGCCCATTGACAAAATTGCACTCGATGATTAAAGTCATCACCATGTAATTGCTGATGTAGCGACACATGAAACGGGTGAAAGCGGTGACGATGCAGTATGCGCATGACACTACTTTGACTCAGTCCACCGGCTCTCGCAATGTCCCTTGTACACATGTGTGGATTCATGGCAACACCAGCTAACACACCAACTGCACCCGCTTCTCCTGTGACGGGCCTGTTACGGACCCGTTTACGCGCACCGACCATACCTGTTGCATACAGTTGGCGGTAGATGTTTTGCAATGTGCGGCACGTTGGATGCTCTCTGTCCGGGTACCGTTCTGCATACACCCTGCAGGCTTCAGCTGCATTTCGTCGACACTCGCCATAGATGAGTATCATCTCCGCCTTTTCAGAGTTCGAATACACCATGGTCACAGTTCCTACAACACTACACTATCACAGACGTCTGGTAACACGGTGTACTACAGTTGGTCTGCGTGCGGAGACGAATGCAGCATAACAATAGCAGCAAGCGCTACATGCGGACACTGCGACAGCTAGACCAAACCACAACAGTGCACTACAGCCACACTCGTAAACACGGTCGTCATCGTAAACATGTCCCTGCAGATGCTGCTCGCCGACCGTGGCCCGTGTTTGTTACAACACGCAACTGAACGTCGGAGGTTTCAAGCGTCAACTTTAGGTTACAATATCTCCGGATGTAATTAACATTTTACAATGCAACAAACGGCACTGATTACGTATTTGTTTATATGTTCAGATGCGCTAACAAAACTAACGTAGTTCCATTTAAAAAAACTATGAGTAGAAAACCGCGACCGAAGTGAACTATGAATCACTCGCTCCGTTCATCTTGATAAACCGTTCCTTTGGACCCGTTAGTTCGCGAACGGCCCATCTCTCATATATACTACAACGAACTGCAGCGAGTTTAATTTACTCCCTGAGATACAAAAACAATAAAATTTGGATGAAGCATACATGCTACGTGATAACTAAGGAGGTTAAAAGAGGTCCTACATTACAGTATTAAAACTACGACTTTTTTTAAACTTTGCATTTATGTGGTGCGGTCCCCAAGGTGGAGTGGCCTCCTAGTTTGCAGTTTAGATATGCAGCAATATTACCATCAGCAATTGTAGAAAGTGTTTTGGTTTTACAGGTGACGTACAGAATCAACACAGCGTACTGGCTGCTGGCTCCCATTGTCAGGAACATAATGGGTGCAATATCCAAGAATACTTCCTCCATCAGCAGAGATATTCCCGTTCCTATATGGCTGCCGTTCGATGCTCGATCCTCACCGGTCTATGAGATACTGTACAGCCTTGAACTGGCTTTTGGATTTGCTATGTCTGAGACTACAGTGCTCATCGACGGCTCCCTGATAGCCTTGATACTGCAAGTGGCCGCCGAACTGGCGGTCCTGAATGACAATCTCGCAGCTGGCGTTACTCCAACTCTAAAGCAGTCACCAAGTGGTGTTACCATCACTGAAAGTATAGTCCAGGAGTCATATGTCCAGGTACTGCCGAAATCATCGCCGTTCTTGGTTGATGGAGCCTTTTCTGATTTCCTGCACTGCAGAAGTTCCACAGTCTCGGAAGCCGAAATATATCAACAGCTGATTGGGAATATTCAGCACCACCAGACCATTATAAGGTAAGTAATTAATTAGTATCTTACGTTTAGATACTTTCAGTAAATGCTACTATGAACGGAAACATGGAAGTCGAAGAAATCGGTTCATCAACGAAGGTATTCCGTTATTATTCATCTGCGCCACAACTGAAATTTTCCAACAGAACGAGATTCAAATGCAGGAACTGGACTGCACCACATATGAAGGCGTATCAACAACCATGGTAATCCAATCCGTCCTTGACTCCTGACCGTCATAATCAGTGATTAAACTCTTGGTGGTTTCGTAGGCCTCAAATCTGACGTTCTTCTCCTTTCTTCCTTGGTCATAGAACGCCCCTTCTCCCATGTTTCGGAATTCTGTATTCGCTACTCATCCATTATAGTCACATGTCCTTTTCGCCGCAAAGTGTGGCTTCGCGGTTAGAGGCGCCATGTCACGGATTGCGCGACCCCTCCCGCCGGAAGTTCGAGTCCTCCCTCGGGCATGTGTGTGTGTGTGTGTTGTTCTTAGCATAAGTTAGTTTAAGTAGCGTGAAAGTCTAGGGATCGATGACCTCAGAACTTTGGTCCGTTAGGAATTCACACACATCTGAACATTTTTTATCCCTTTCGCTTCTTTCTGTATCTTACTTTTTCTTCTTCTTTAAGATCCCATCTGAGGCTTTTATTTCTCTTCATAAGCAGTGATGTACGATTAAAGAATTATAAATGAAAAATTGTCGATGTTCTACAGTATTATTTCGACAAATGGTTTTCCGTTTACAAGGCCATCATCAGTCTTTCATTGACTATCGTCTTCAATGAGGGTACAGTACTGATGAACAACATCAAAAAAGATATCACACATGAAGAGTGAGGTGCAAACACCAGTGACGTCTATACTATTTGAATGTGGAACCCCAGCTGTCTGAACGCCCCAGCCAAAGATGCTCTATTTCGTTTCTTGCCTAATTACAACATGGTTGCCACGAAATGTCACGAGAGCGTTCAATGAAAATACTTTTTGGTTCTGCTTCCACATCAGCCTATTACATCGGATGTTTTTTTGAAGTTCAAAGCCAGGAATAAGTAGCAATTCTTTATCACGTACAGACAGACGGAAATTTGTTTGCCTAGTCATAATATGGCTAACTATGCAGATCATAAGAATCTGTAGGCGCGCCCCTTGCTTTGAGATCAGAGTTCTACATCCAATAAGTATAGGGATCCCTGGCAAACAAAGAGTGAATGATATCTTTGACAGTGTAATAGTGACATACTCCAAAACTTTAAACAGTAAATAAATATATAGGGAACAAACCAGAAAAACATTGACACTATATAATCTTTCACAGTGTAAGGGTCATGCTCAAATGATAATGTTTCTTCCTAGTTTATTCCCTTTATATTTATTAACTGATTAACTTAAGGTATTGAATTACGTTATCATTACATTGTCAAAACTGAAATTGAGTCTATGTTTTCAGCTTACTCCATATGCACACGAGTGCAGGAAAGGTTATGCTGACGTTCTTCTTTGACCAAGAAGGCCCCCTTCTGATTCACTTCCTGCAGGACGGGACAACAGTGAATGCCCAGCGTTACTCGCAAACCTTGACCACCCTTCGCCAAGCGATGAAATCAAAACGACCAGGAAATCTCACCCTGGGGTCATTCCATTCTACTCCACGACAATGCAAAGCCCCATACGGCCAACACGGTCGCGGCACTCTTGCAGAAATTCAAACGGGAGGTTCTCGGTCACCCTCCATACAGTCCGGAGCTCGCTACCTGTGATTACGCCATTTTTGGTCCCCTTAAAAAGGCGCTGAGGGGCGAACGATTCACGTCGGACGACGTCGTCCAGCTGTACATGCGGATCTGGTTCACATTGCAGCCCCGGGAATATTATGAGACAGTCATCCACCGCCTTCTGTCACAGTGGGACAAGTGTTTCAATAGCCAGGGTCAATACTTCTAACATACAGGTAATGGTTTCTGTAATATGCCTCCGGCTCGTTTCTTTTTTTTTTTTTTTTTTTTTTTTTGAACGCCCCTTATACATTTCTTTTGAGGTTTGTCGCTACAAAAGAAGTGGAAAAATCCAGTAGATGCTTTTGTGAAAGAATATCGGAAAATCAGCAGTTTAAAAAGTGAAACTTTACTAGATGTACGTTTTTACTGAGTTTAACGAAAGCGATATTGGCCTGATGTATTCGACGATGTCCTTTGACTACACTGTCTAAAGGATCGTTGTAAGAAGTACCAAATTAAGATCAACCTGAAGATGCCTAAATAAGGCGAAACGCGTAGTTGAAAAATAAACTAAAATTGCAACCAAGACTGTTTTTAACCAATATTGTTAAGCACTGGTTCGCTGTACGCCACAGATGGATTGCAAGAATTTCGAAAATGTTTTTCTTATTAATCTATGTGCTTGATTATATGAAACCTCATGATATTAAAATATTGAAATAAAATAGTAATAATCTTCTCTGATCGTTACCAGCAGCTTTTCTTCAGTGTCTATTCACGAGTGCGTTTGGTATCATTCCAGTTATCGTTCCTCTAATTTTGGAAAGTAGTTTGTCGAAGGAAGACGTTCACATTCTGATGTCATTAAAAAAATATCCTCATAGTTTTTTACTCCTTGTAGAAAGCGATACAAACCCATTGGTATTTCTTTTCTGCAGGGAAGGATAGCGCCCAGTATATGTCTTTTCTGCTTATGCAGTGTCTTTCCTTCTTCAAACGACGCCCACCGCACCTTCCGCAGACACTTTCCTTTTGGGTTACTACTTACAATAACTAGAACAAAAAAAAATCCGTCCGTCGGTGGTATTTCGTTCGAAACAACTGAGACGGCAAGCAATGCAACGGGACCTGCAGAGTAGAGGGACAGACCAAGTCCACGCACCGCGGCTGTCGGCGGTCGTCTGCAGAGCAGCCCGCAGAAATGGCAGAACCACGTTCCGCACATTGTTCCCGGTTGGCGGACGAGTACGTTGTTCCCACCAATGACCCCCGCCACCGCAGCGGGCGGCGGCCAGTGCGTTGTTGCCCTTCGTTCTTCGGCTGGTCGCGACCTCCAGTCGCGCCGTATTCTAGCGTTATAGGATACCGCTATCGATTAATTCACTCATTTCGGAATTTTCATGTGCTCGACCTGTTTTCAACTGAATACGCATTGAATTTCAAATTTCCTACATTTGGCTTCCTCATAAGCTTTACTCAGAATGACTCGTGACTCCTCTGAAAATCGGGACAGCCCGCGAAAATTGAGAGATTTGGCAAGAGTACCAATCCCCCTCCGCGTCGCATGTCGAAAGCATTGTGCGTGCGGTATCTCAGAGGTGAATCGTCCTAAACGCCCTCCATTCACGATATGTCCACGTTCTAGTACCATGTATTCGCCCGCTTTGAATACGTAGTTACAACTGAAAAGCTGTGCAAGATTGGGGCTCTAATCCAGATTCCCTACTTATCGTGAACAGTCACCTTAATCACCTGGCTTTTGCCTCTAGCCTGGTCTCTGGAAATTTCTGAACGTTCTAGCAAAGAGCGTCTCGCACAGGCTATATGGGGGTAGCAATTCTGAGGTGAAAGAGATGGTGGAGGGCCGTGACTTACCTTGCAAGGCGTGTTCGGATGGTAAGGTTTCAGAGTGCAAAGCGATCATGTAGAAATGCCTAAAACAACAGTGTCTCCTTGACAAGTAGGTGGAACTGGTGAAAGATTTCGCCTGAAGCTCTGCAGCACACAAAACATAAATGTCATGCGTTTCTTTCTTCAAGACAATTTTCAGCCACGTTCTGCAGGGGCAATGAAGATGCTCCTGCAGCGTTTTAGATGGAAACTGTTTGATCACCCACAAGACAGCCTTTAATTGTCTTCCTCCGTTGTTCATCTCTGCTCACATGAACCTCTGTCTACGAAGACAACATTTTGGCACAAATAACGAAAGGCAAACCAGCGTAGAGAATTGGTGGAAAGCACAAAAAATGGTTCAAATGGCTCTGAGCACTATGGGACTTAACTTCTGAGGTCACCAGTCCCCTAGAACTGACCTAAGGACATCACACACATCCATGCCCGAGGCAGGATTCGAACCTGCGACCGTAGCGGTCGAGCGGCTCCAGACTGTAGTGCCTAGAACCGCTCGGCCACTTCAGCCGGCTGGAAAGCACAGGCGCCGGCTTTCTGTCACAAGGGTACTGGAAAGTCTCTACAACATCGCGACAAATGTCTAAGTCGGAGCAGCGACTATTTAGAGAGGTAGTTGGAAGGTGTGGCTAACTGTTGCAGATAAAATTTTTTTGATTTTCATTCGCGACCGATCTGACCTTACGTTCCGAACAGCCCTCGTATACATAGAAGTGATATCAATGAAGATGCTGTAACATTTAGTTATATCAATGTTAACAGTTTGTATATGCTGACTCTAAACTGTAATGACACTACTGTATATATTCAAGACATTATGATTTCAGTATATCTCCCTCACTGCCAAGTAACATTGTCCTATGAAACTCTGATCATACATAGAAAGATCCACTGCTGTATATTGCAGAAGGTAGCTGAAAGAAATACGCAATGAGGCGAACAGAAATGATACTTCTAGTCAAAGGCAATAATTACTGTGAAGTCACGGCGATTCATAATTCACAAAAGTGTCAATACACTGATGCAGTGATATCCCTCCCCACACAATAACACCCGGATCACCAAAACGATAATGTTCGACGATGCTTGACGTACCCTCGCATCGCGAGAGATGAGAACGCGCTATGCACACAGGAAAATACTATTTTACTCATTACTACTTATATTATGAACAGCATCCAAAGCGTCACTACTATCTCTTCAGTCCTGTTTGCATGCAGAGTTGTGGAAAGCGCCGACTAGAGAATAAAAGTATCATTTGTGTGCGTCTCACTGCGTATTCCTTTCAGTTTCCTTCTGTACCACGGCAGTTTCTCCTTTCATAAAATGACCCTTATCTCTGCTGGGAATGATGCGATTCATATGTAGTCTCTCCTCTGTCCAGTACTGTTGACATTTGTCAAGTGCCCAATCTCCAAGATGTAACGTATTAGTTATTCTGGAACCTGTTATTTCTTGTATTTTATTTATATTATCTCGCCGCAACTAATATGCTCTGTAATGTAAGCGGGGCATATTCCTAGAGTGACGAGAAGAGCCTCTGCCGGTATGATACTGAACGCTTCCGTCATCCTTAGGAGAACCCCACGGTGTGTACATCTGAGGGACGCTCTGTGCCGTACCAAACAAAGCCTGTGACCCCGAGCACTTGCTGCAAAGACCACAATGGGAGCGGCATTGCATTGTGATACAGCTTTACAGCCACCATGGGGTACCTTGGCAGTACAGCCACTGGCTATTTTGTGCATGATTTTAGAAGCGTTTAAATAGAGTGTATCTACAGGTTCCGAGAAAAAACTCCTAAATAGCTGCACCCAAGGCTTCGCGTAATTGGGATGTTAGGGAGAGTTTGCACTTAGGAAACATGTATGTAACTTTATTTGCTGCTGTTGCTAATTTATTGCTCCTGCACTATCACCGCAATAAATTAACAATATCTGATGTCGTTCACCACATTACGGTCCGGCACATTTAATACGAATCGATCTAGTCAATTAATCGCTCATATTGCCACACTTTTTTATTCGTCACGGTGACAGGACAGAAGCTATCTGTAACACGATTGCTTGTGATTATATTTTGAAATAATAACCGTACATATTCAAGAAACTTTTTCCGTGAGGCACAAATATTCCATACTTGACGATAGAATCTACCGTCCTACCTAATGGAGTTTAGCCTTTCCTGATTCACTTTGTCGTCGGTGGAAAAATTGTCTACCTCGTAGTAAATGTATCTTCTCTTTCTGAATACTCGAAGTCACACTGGGCCACATCCGGAGTATACGGGAAATAAGGCACACTTGTGGTGAGGACAGGTTGTTCGAAGCCTTAGACTACAACTCCAAGCGTGACGTGTGCATACCGGTTTGTCCACGATGTATAGTGTCCTTCACATGCCGAGCTACAGAAAACGAAAGTTCCACTGCGTTCCGAATTATGCAAAATCAAACGGTAAAACTATTTTTTACTTACACTCACAAAGGTAGTTTTGTTTGTGACATCCATGATGTAATCGAAGGGTAGAATTGAAAACGTTGACATAAAACATACGTCCACTCACTGCTATCTAAAACGTTTTTCCGCCATACGGTTTTAACAAGAGTAACAACAGGACAGTTTCTACATCTACATCTACATCTACATCTATACTCCGCGAGCCACCTTACGGTGTGTGGCGGAGGGTACTTATTGTACCACTATCTGATCCCCCCTTCCCTGTTCCATTCACGAATTGTGCGTGGAAAGAACGACTGCTTGTAAGTCTCCGTATTTGCTCTAATTTCTCGGATCTTTTCGTTGTGATCATTACGCGAGATATATGTGGGCGGTAGTAATATGTTGCCCATCTCTTCCCGGAATGTGCTCTCTCGTAATTTCGATAATAAACCTCTCCGTATTGCGTAACGCCTTTCTTGAAGTGTCCGCCACTGGAGCTTGTTCAGCATCTCCGTAACGCTCTCGCGCTGACTAAATGTCCCTATGACGAATCGCGCTGCTTTTCGCTGGATCATGTCTATATCTTCTATTAATCCAACCTGGTAAGGGTCCCATACTGATGAGCAATACTCAAGAATCGGACGAACAAGCGTTTTGTAAGCTACTTCTTTCGTCGATGAGTCACATTTTCTTAGAATTCTTCCTATGAATCTCAACCTGGCGCCTGCTTTTCCCACTATTTGTTTTATGTGATCATTCCACTTCAGATCGCTCCGGATAGTAACTCCTAAGTATTTTACGGTCGTTACCGCTTCCAATGATTTACCACCTATGGCATAATCGTACTGGAATGGATTTCTGCCCCTATGTATGCGCATTATATTACATTTATCTACGTTTAGGGAAAGCTGCCAGCTGTCGCACCATGCATCAATCCTCTGCAGGTCCTCCTGGAGTACGTACGAGTCTTCTGATGTTGCTACTTTCTTGTAGACAACCGTGTCATCTGCAAATAGCCTCACGGAGCTACCGATGTTGTCAACTAAGTCATTTATGTATATTGTAAACAATAAAGGTCCTATCACGCTTCCCTGCGGTACTCCCGAAATTACCTCTACATCTGCAGATTTTGAACCGTTAAGAATGACATGTTGTGTTCTTTCTTCTAGGAAATCCTGAATCCAGTCACAAACCTGGTCCGATATTCCGTAGGCTCGTATTTTTTTCACTAAACGTAAGTGCGGAACCGTATCAAATGCCTTCCTGAAGTCCAGGAATACGGCATCAATCTGCTCGCCAGTGTCTACGGCACTGTGAATTTCTTGGGCAAATAGGGCGAGCTGAGTTTCACATGATCTCTGTTTGCGGAATCCATGTTGGTTATGATGAAGGAGATTTGTATTATCTAAGAACGTCATAATACGAGAACACAAAACATGTTCCATTATTCTACAACAGATTGACGTAAGCGAAATAGGCCTATAATTATTCGCATCTGATTTATGACCTTTCTTGAAAATGGGAACGACCTGCGCTTTCTTCCAGTCGCTAGGTACTTTACGTTCTTCCAGCGATCTACGATAAATTGCTGATAGAAAGGGGGCAAGTTCTTTAGCATAATCACTGTAGAATCTTAAGGGTATCTCGTCTGGTCCGGATGCTTTTCCGCTACTAAGTGATAGCAGTTGTTTTTCAATTCCGATATCGTTTATTTCAATATTTTCCATTTTGGCGTCCGTGCGACGGCTGAAGTCAGGGACCGTGTTACGATTTTCCGCAGTGAAACAGTTTCGGAACACTGAATTCAGTATTTCTGCCTTTCTTCGGTCGTCCTCTGTTTCGGTGCCATCGTGGTCAACGAGTGACTGAATAGGGGATTTAGATCCGCTTACCGATTTTACATATGACCAAAACTTTTTAGGGTTCTTGTTTAGATTGTTTGCCAATGTTTTATGTTCGAATTCGTTGAATGCTTCTCTCATTGCTCTCTTTACGCTCTTTTTCGCTTCGTTCAGCTTTTCCTTATCAGCTATGATTCGACTACTCTTAAACCTATGATGAAGCTTTCTTTGTTTCCGTAGTACCTTTCGTACATGATTGTTATACCACGGTGGATCTTTCCCCTCGCTTTGGACCTTAGTCGGTACGAACTTATCTAAGGCGCACTGGACGATGTTTCTGAATTTTTTCCATTTATGTTCCACATCCTCTTCCTCAGAAATGAACGTTTGATGGTGGTCACTCAGATATTCTGCGATTTGTGCCCTATCACTCTTGTTAAGCAAATATATTTTCCTTCCTTTCTTGGCATTTCTTATTACACTTGTAGTCATTGATGCAACCACTGACTTATGATCACTGATACCCTCTTCTACATTCACGGAGTCGAAAAGTTCCGGTCTATTTGTTGCTATGAGGTCTAAAACGTTAGCTTCACGAGTTGGTTCTCTAACTATCTGCTCGAAGTAATTCTCGGACAAGGCAGTCAGGATAATGTCACAAGAGTCTCTGTCCCTGGCTCCAGTTCTGATTGTGTGACTATCCCATTCTATACCTGGTAGATTGAAGTCTCCCCCTATTACAATAGTATGATCACGAAACTTCTTCACGACGTTCTGCAGGTTCTCTCTGAGGCGCTCAACTACTACGGTTGCTGATGCAGGTGGTCTATAGAAGCATCCGACTATCATATCTGACCCACCTTTGATACTTAACCCAGATTATTTCACATTCGCATTCGCTAATAACTTCACTGGATATTATTGAATTCTTTACTGCTATAAATACTCCTCCACCATTGGCGTTTATCCTATCCTTGCGGTATATATTCCATTCTGTGTCTAGGATTTCGTTACTGTTCACTTCCGGTTTTAACCAACTTTCCGTTCCTAATACTATATGCGCACTATTTCCTTCAATAAGAGATACTAATTCAGGAACCTTGCCCTGGATACTCCTGCAGTTTACCAATATTACGTTAACTTTTCCTGTTTTTGGTCTCCGAGGACGGACATTCTTTATAAACGATGATAATGTCCTCTCTGGTAAGCCGTCAGGTATTTTATCGTTTCGCCCAAGGGGGGGTCCCTCTAACCTAAAAAACCCCCGTGTGCACGCCACACGTACTCTGCTACCCTAGTAGCTGCTTCCGGTGTGTAGTGCTTCGGAAGACACTGAAACCCGTTTCACTTTCGTCTCCAGATGTCTGTTTTCCCAAGAACCATTGTTCAGGCCTAAAATAGCCTACTAAACAAATTCTGCAATGACGTGCTCACGAAAAATGACCAGGTCTTTAGGTCTGGAACACATTAACACCAAATTTCTCACCAGTGACGTGAGGGCGTCTCGTTGCAAGATATGCTATGAGATAACTGCAACTAAAGAATACTTAACCAAAATACATTCCACGCCTAGCAACAAACACCGAACTTGTAACCTGGTAGGTAGAGTTGCACACAAGTTTTTATGCACACAAACCTCTAAGAACTGGTTATAAATTCAAAATAAATCAGCAGTAAGACAAAGAACCAATCCACTCAGCATTGGTAAACTGACGATATTAAAACCAGAAATAACGCAATAAACTGATTAACAACAGTTGCAGTATATTGGAAAAGTCACAAATTCTCGCCAATGACATACTGACATACATTACTAAGTAACTCAAAGGATTACGATGGTGGTCAAAATACAAAATGAAATTAATTATCTAGACGTTTATAGTTCAGCAGAATAAAAAGAAATAGCTATACAAGGCTTTTCGTGGGAGGGTAGTATTTACTGGATCTCCAGAATACGTTACCTGCAGATGATGAAAATAGATACAATTAGATGCAATGTGCGATTAAGACAAGTAGTAACAATTACATTTTATAGGTATCACAATGACATTACGAAGTTTTTTGGTGGCTATAAATATTCCACGAACGTTCAGACCACAGGAGAAGGTCGGTTGGTGTGTTGTAATTGCTAATCAGTGATCGAAAAGACTCTGGCTTGCTTGCTGTGCGGAATGAGTCATAGCAGTGCAAACTATATAATTGCAATTCTCTGCACAGGTAAACGGTGTGATTCCAATGGGAACGTCGTGATACAAAGAAGAACAAATGTTTAGGCATTACGAAGACAATAATTATTGCTGTGTCAGATGTAAGAGGTACGGGTTCTGAAGATAAAGAGATGAACATTGAATTAGAGAACAGTAATTCAAACATATCTGTCATAATTACGATGTTGGTAAACCGAGGCTTTTAATTGATGTGCGATAATCTGTTCTGAGATACTTCAAACTACGAGAACGTGTTGTAGTGCTGGTGTATAAAAACTGATCACCAGAGATATAGTCAACTATTGTTACGTAAATGAAATACGCGAGAGTGAGTTTTAGAATAGTTAGAAGTCATCTGTCAGCCTCTGATGGTAATAAGAAGGTAGGAACGAAGAATCCACACCATCGTACGTGAGTCTTCAAAAAGTTGAAACAACTGACAAATTTAGAACGTTAATTCTCGCACTAAAGCTACGGATTCGTTGATTCATTTTTTGCCTTCACGCATAAGGAAAGTTTCTGTAAAACTGTAGAAACTTGTGGTGAACAAAAATAAAATGATTGAAATTTTGAGATTATTTTGTCAAGAAATACTAAGATGCACGTATTTGTTCACTGCGTATTTTACTGTCTTGGAAGATACTCCTTTATTGCCAAATTATATGATGAACTCTGCCCGGCCGTTGTGGTCGAGCGGTTCTAGGCGCTACAGTCTGGAACCGCGCGACCGCTACGGTCGCAGGTTCGAATCGTGCCTCGGGCATGGATGTGTGTGATGACCTTAGGTTAGTTAGGTTTAAGTAGTTCTAAGTTCTAGGGGACTGATGACCTCAGATATTAAGTCCCATAGTGCTCAGAGCCATTTGAACCATTTGGTTTTATGCAGCTAATTACGCAGTGACAATCCTCAGAATACGAAATAATTCAGTTTCGAAATATTCAGTCTATAGAACTTCTTCACTCGTTCTAGAGAAGCCTGTAGTCTGAATTATAAACTGGGAAAAATTGTGTAACTGAAGAAATCACCCAAAGAGAAAGGAAAATGTCAGAATTTGAGACGTTGGTTTAATGTTAGAATAAAGGATCATCAGAAGTTCGAATAAATCTGTAACAGGGTCGCGGTTGGTTATCACGCAAGTACTAAGTTCTGCATTGTAATAGAAAGAAACTCATCTCTTATCCGTTCTCTTTTCCAGCTGTGTGAGACTCCTGCGGAAAGTTCTCAGCCGCGCCACTTCCGTACTGCTCTTCTGCAACACGATCTCCATCTGTTTCCAAGTCATCGCTACTGCTGTTGTAAGTACTACACATCTGGAATAGATTAAAATGCATGGCAATTTCTATCATTATAGCATTCTTTACTTCTAATACGTTGAGATAATTGTTGACAGACTTTCATCTTTAACGCCAACTGATGGCCTGAAACTGTGATTCATTGATAAATCACAAACGGCCATAAAAATCAACAGCCATTTGACATCAAATGTTGGATCATGGCGTC
This sequence comes from Schistocerca serialis cubense, assembly GCF_023864345.2. Classification (NCBI taxonomy): domain Eukaryota; kingdom Metazoa; phylum Arthropoda; class Insecta; order Orthoptera; family Acrididae; genus Schistocerca; species Schistocerca serialis. The sequence continues at coordinate 393,742,940 of NC_064646.1, read as the reverse complement.
CTCTAGACTTGCAATGCGGTCGTCCTAACCCAAATTGCTCCTGCATGTTTTCTTCTATCGTTTGTCCCCCTTCAATTTCGTCATCATCTCGACCTTTTTCTTATCTTCCTCCGTCACTCATCCATCCATCTGGTGACAGATCCCGCCCATCTCCGTTCCCCGTTCATAAGCCATGCGTGGTGGACTAAATGAAACTGACCTGGAAAATATTTCATTCACCTTGAGATAGGCAAGATAACTTACATCCTTCACATTTGAGGCAGATAATTTAAGCTGGGTTGCCTATCTCAAGGTGCATGAAATATTTTCTCGGTGATCTTTATTTTGTCCATCACGCAGTTACATTTCCAATCCAGTCTATTCCATGACACACTTGTTTGTCTTCGTGTGTCTGCTACTGATTCTCAATATGCTTCTCTTCATTATTCACATAGTAATTTTCTGAATGGGTTTTACAGTAAACAGTCCAAATTATTGTCTTCTGTGCATATAATAGAAAAGACAATAAAATGATTAATGATTAATGTGTGGTACTGCCTTTTCGATGTGCTGATTATACAGTATTTTAGTTAATTTCTCAGCAGGGTACGCTGCGGCAGATTGTCACACTTGTTTCCAGAATGAGATTTTCACTCTGCAGCGGAGTGTGCGGTTTGTCACACTTGTTGGCTGTCACAAGTCTCAGATCTCAGTTGCTGCTGCTTTGTAGCGATATAGACTAAAATCGCAATACGATCATAATATTCTGAATGTTATTGGTGTATTTGTGTTTCTTTTTCGGCTTGAAGTATTCGTTTATTGGTGTAATTAACTCTCATTATTCACTCTGTACTCAGTGAAGTCCCTATACTAACTACTTTCTATTATTTAGTAACAGTTTCACAATGTTAATCTTCTTCAGCATTGAGATTTGGATCACGGTTTGTTTTTCTAACTCGGTTTTTGTTAGTAATGTTTGTTAGAGATTTGTTTGTCACAAAAAATTGCGGGGAATGGTTGCCACATGTGACAATCTATCACACCATGTTCTTTAGTAGTTTTTCGCTTGTTCCACGTAAAAGCATCGTAAAATTATAAAAATGAGAAATCGACTACAGGTTGTACCACACATCAAGCATGTAGCACTAAGGAGGCAAAAAAGAGGGATTGTCAGTTCGTAAAGCTGCAGCTGATTATCAAATCAATTACTGAACTTTAACAATATATTGTAAGAAAATTCCCCAATGTGAAATTGATGCCGAAAAGATATGAAATGAATTCACATATTGTGCATACAGATTAGCAGCAACCACTCGCGACAAACGAAAATTTGTGGCGTATCGGTACTCGAACCCCGATTTCGTGCTTATTGTGAGCAGTCACCTTAATCACTTCGGTTATCCGAGCACGCCCCCAGTGCCGGTCCAACCTCCATACATCACGCCGTCACAATTCAAATGCTCTTGCATTCGTGAAATTAAGCATAGGAAGACCATTGTTATTATTTTGTATAGACATTTTAGCCCCGCTAGGCGTGATTATATAGTAAACGGCGACTGTATCTGCATGTCTGGAGGAAACTGCATTGTAATAAATGCAGTTGCTGCCTCAACACAGACACTGTCGCCATTAATGATGTGAAGATAGCTTTGCATCCTTCCACCACCGATTGTTTTCCAAATAGAAAAGTTTTTTTTCTGATGACGAGGGGAAGGAATTTAAGCAATGTGATCTTCAAGAAAACGATGTTTATTGCAGGCCAAAGCCAAAAGAAATCAAATTTGGCTTATGATCTTCTCATGAGATATTCTGTTAAATATCGTAACTCTTGGTAGGTTAATGGGTGTGTTGCAGATAGTTGATTCGCTGATTGTTAAGAGACATTCAACTCTCTCATTACGAAAATCAGGCGTAAGCAAGTTAGAGCGAGCTTCTAGCATAAACTGAACAAATTTGGAATATTTTTTTCAATTGGTTAACAACAGTTCTCGTAAGACGTAATGTTCTACCTCAGGAAATTTCATACATGGACGAAACGGGCCGTACGTCGGTGCAGAGCTCCGATAGAGTGGGTGGTAACAGTAAACCCATGGAAAATTGGGTCCAGTGCATATAATGTCAAAAGCAATCTCACGAATAATGAATCGTAAGGCCAAATTACTTTAATGCATATGAAAATTGTGAAATGGCGCTCGAAAGTGATTAGGCTAATGCGGAACTTGTCTTAAATATTTACTTAAATTATTATTTTAGTGTCTGAACGGGACATACATGTTTATTAAAGTTTCATCAGTAAAATGATTTAATTTTTCTACTTTTTAAAATAAATTTTCTACTCTTTTTGAACAAATAATTCCTTTTTCCTCACCTAAACAAATAATGTCTAACAACCCCAATATCTGTGGCCAACAACTCAGAGTCAGGACAGATTGTCACAAAATTTATTCCGACAGAATTTTCTTCTCTGAAAAGCGGAATGCTAGTATCGCTTCAAATCTGTTCAATTTAACCAAGGATACATGTTATGAGATACACTAATGATAGAACTGGAAACTGCAAGTACTTTCTCTTCTAAAATTGTAAATCGTAAGTTGTGACAAACCTGCCCCGGTTTCCCAACTACTCACAAGCTTGCTTTGTTAACTTCTTCCTCTTGTTTTTAGCTCCATTTGCTGCGAAGGTAAAATGTCAACGGAAAATGAAAATGGTTCAAATACGTTCGATGAAATATATTGATACTCCGTTTTATCGGTTTAAGGACCTGAAAACTACTTCCACGAATGATGATAATAGTTTTAGATTGATACAGTCTCCTTCGTGACCCATCACCAGTTTCTGAATTTTTCCCTATCCTCCTGAAATATTAATTCAATTTATAGCGTTCACGTATTTGAACTTCAGTTTACCAAAGTAGGTTGAATCAGTGCTTTGTTTCTGTGAGGCTCTTAGTATAGATTTGACAGAAATTGTTCGCACAACCTTCGTAAAGTCTGTGAATCTCATACTTGTTACCTCAAGCCATAATGGTTCCTTTCACACTTTGCAATTTATTAATAGGTCTATATTACTTCCAAAGTCAGCTTGTCCCTTTACTTGATTAAAAGCTAATGTTGATCCTGAGCGGTTGCTGTCAATTTTGATGACTGTCGTCTTCATAAAGGAGTGGAGATCGGTACACCAATATGTTTTTGTGTTTTGCCAGTGCAACGCTTGGCAGTATGTTTTGAAAGTAACATAGAATTTAGACTGAATGGTGATGTTGCGTTCTTCCGAAGACTGATTGTTCGGAAGTCGGGCCGCGTCACAGTGACTACTGCAGGAAGGAAGTATGAAAAATGTAATTAAAAATGGTAATACCATTTTGCTTCGGATGGTCTGCGTAGATTAATTGGGTTACCTGCGTGGATGGTCGTCTGGATCCACATCGCTTTTGCCGGACAGATGAGTCTGATGGCTGCGTACAGTATTTGTATGGATGTTTTATATCACATTAAAAGTCGTAAATTGGACTTCGCTGAACAAATTTAGACTTGAAGCTTCGACCTTTTCCCTACCGGGCAAATGTGTACGTGTTGACACGCAGATGATACGTGAATCTACCCGTCATCAAACTGATCCTTCCCAACGTAACTGCTACTAAAGTGCAGCAAACTTTGTATATCATTATTGTTGTATTTAACTTATTGATTAATACAACTTTGACTAAATCTGAATTTCCGGTTATTATTATTAAAGTCCTTACAAACAAATGCAAGAGATGCTTGCACTGTGAAATGGTGTAAAATACAGACAGAAGATAGGAGACGATTCGTGCCTCCCTTATTTCGCAAAATGAACATCCAAAATAGCAGCAACGATGGCTGTAGAAATATGTAAGTAGTAATATACAATTTTATATTTGCGGAGTGAAATAATTAATTATACCTGTCACCTCTCCTGCGAGGCAAAACAGTCACAGCTCTGTTCTAGTTTTAAGGAACTGTCTTCCTCTGCGGCAATTTTGCATAATTCTACAAGTTCCTGTTTTATTAGTTTGTATCCGGTTTTAACCGTTTCTAGATTTAGCGAAACAAGTTGACGATATAGAGCTGAATACATGTTTTGAAATTGTGAAGGCAGCAGAGATAAAATACAAGGACCGGAAAGTTGTTTACGACGTACTACATGTTCATTGTAGAAGTACCAAAGTTTTACCGACATGATCAACGAACTCCACTATCAAACGGTGCAAGAGCCTTCTACATCACAGTGTGGTTTATTAACTTCCGAGAGCGTACGTTCCTAGAAGATTCAACAAATATATTACTTCCGCTAAGTATATCGTGCAAAAAGACACTGAAGATAAAATTAGAGAGATTCGAGACCACGTGGAGGCTTACCGACGACCGTTCTTCCCACGAACTCTTCGCTACTGGAACAGGAAAGGGAGCAAGTGATAGTGGCACACTAAGAGCCCTTGCGGAACATAGACGTAGATGCAGATTTAGGTGAGTACAGAAACCAGACTGCAGTTATAAATGTCGAAGGACACGAAAGGGAAACAGTGGTTGAGAAAGGAGTGATACAGGGTTGTAGCCCATCCTCGATGTTATTCAATCTGTACCTTGAACAAGCAGTAAAGGAAATCAAGAAAATAAAACTTCAGGGAGACGAAATAAAAACGTCGAGGGTTGTCGATGATACAGTAGTTCTAGCAGAAACAGCAAAAGGCTCAAAAGCGCTGTTTAACGGAGAGGGAAATAACAAAATAGTATGAGATGAACCGCAATGAAAGTAAAACAAATTTAATAGAATGTAGTAAAATTATATTGAATGGTGACGATGTACTCCGAGTACAAAACAAGACACCAAATGAAGCTGATGAGTTTTTCTCTTTCGACAGCAAAATAAATGTGATGGCCGAAGCAGAAAGGACATAAAATGCAGAATTGTGAAGAAATTTGAAGATTCGATGCGTATAACTAGAATTTAATCTAAGTGAGGAAAAAGGAAACAGAATTTGACTAAAAGAAGAAATTGATTGATAGGGCCCATCCTGAGGCATCAATAAATTGTCCACTTGGTAGTACGGGGCGCGAGAATTGTAGGGGTAGACCAAGGCAAGTTCACTTGGATGTAGATTACAGCAGTGAATCAGAAACGAAGAAACTTTTACACGGTAAATTAGTGTGGCGAGCAGCATCACACAAGTCTTCTCAACAAACATCACAAATGTCTGTTTTCTTGATTGTGATTCGTCCCCTGAACGGTACAGACATTTTTTAACAACCGACTTCTTGTACAATTTTCTGTTTTTGTTTAAATATTGTTCCACCACACTTCTTAACGGATAAATTAACTATTTGCCTTCTTCATACTTTTATTGTTTCCCAAAATAATTTTCATTGTATATTCCGACAGCCCACCAAAAATACCGAAATACAAATCGAAGCAGCATTTGAGAATGTTTGGGCAAGACTCATCATCAAGTGTGGGCATAAAATTATAACAGTATTCTTCCATCGATCACCAGACTCACCTCGGAATGTACCGAAAACTTAAGAGAAAACCTCTTTTCGCTTGCACATAATTTTCCTAACCATACTGTAAGCTCTGGAGGAGACTTCAGTCATCCAACAATCAATTGGGATGGTTATAGTTTCGTTAGTGGCAAGCTTGACACGACATTACTAGATGCCTTCTCTGAAAACTATCTAGAACAGATAGGAACACCACTCATGATGGAAATGTGTTAGATCTAATGGCAGCAATTGGACGTGACTTTGAGAAAATCTACATCGAAATTGGTATTAATGCCTATGAGGCAGTTACAGCAATAACCAATACCAAAGTACAAAGGGCAACTAAAACAAGTAGAAAGATTTATATGTTCAGTAAACTGGACAATGAATCGCTAGTGTCGTATCACAACAGGGAACTTGAAACTTTTGGATTAGGACAGAAGCACGTAAGGGAACTACGGCTCAATTATAAATGGATTGTTGACCATGCACTGGGTGGATATGTCCTCAGAACAGTTCATATATATACCCAGAACAGTTCATGATGGGAGAGTTTCTCCATAGTATACAGTAACTGTAAAGAAACTTCTAAAGAAACAGATGCTTCTGTACGTTAGGTATAAAAGCGAAGCAAATAGCTATAGATAGAGAGATGCTGACTGAAACACGTTTGACAGTCAAGAACGCAATGCGTGAAGTCTTCAGTGACTATGTAGAAGATTATTTTCCAAAAATCTTTCACAAAACCCAAAGAAATTCTGATCTGATAGAAAGGCTGATAGAGGCACCAAAGTTAGTGTACAGTCACTCTTGGACAACAGGACAACACAGGAACTCAAACGGAGAGCGACAAAACAAAAGCAGAAACGCTTATCTCTGTTTCCGAATGTTCCTCTATAAAAGAAAACGCAGGAGTATTTACTTTTCTTGTCAGTGAAAAGATGACTAAAACAAATATTAATGTCAGCGGCGCTGAGTAACAGTTGAAATACGAGGGGAATCCAAAAAGGAAAGGAACTTTTACAATTTCTCGCCTTAGAGCTTGCTAACACGACTAGTATTCAGGGCTAAAGTACAGTCGTCTGCAACAGTTCTATGCAACGTGTTACTCTGTTCCTGTGTTAGTCGTTGTATTGTAGCAGATCATGAAACACGTCAGCTCCACAGTCGACCTGCATCAAGGAGGAAAGGAGAGTACTGATTCCCTTGTTGTTTGCAGAAGGAGTTAAATGTGCGGAAATTATTAGCCGGATGCAAGCTCATTATGGTGTCAGCTGTTTATCCCGAAGCAACATCTACAAATAGACAGAGCGCTTCAAACAGGGAAGAACTTGTCTATTTGACGAGGAAAGATGTCAAAAATTGAGGACAATTTAGAATGGTTCAAATGGCTCTAATCACTATGGGACTTAACATCTGTCCCCTAAACTTAGAACTACTTAAACCTAACTAACCTAAGGATATCACACACATCCATGCCCAAGGCAGGATTGGAACCTGCGACCGTAGCAGCTGCGTGGTTCCGGACTGAAGCGCCTGGAACCGCTCGGCCACAGCGGACGGCTAGACAATTTAGAAGTCGTTGAGGGTGTGGTGATGGAAAACAGACGAATCGCAGCTGACGAAATTGCCAATATTTTACGTATCGGTCATGGTTCAGCGTAATCCATCTTACACGACAGACTAAATTTTCGGTCAGTGAAGTATAAGGCGCAAAGGATGGACATCTCTCGTAAACATTTAGCCCGTTATCACCGCGGGGGTGATGGATGTTCACATGAAATCGTTACTGTAGACGAAACGTGGTTGCAGCATCACGTACAGGAAGGTATTGCTGGGAGCATGTTTTGGAAACAGCTATCATCGCCAAAGCTAAGAAATTTAAATGCCAGTCATCAGCTGATAAGATTATGATAACACTATTCTGGGACATAGGTGTGGTAGCCGTTCGTTTTACCCCAGTAGGCAAAACTGTGAGCAGTGAGAACTATTGTGATATGTTGCGAACTAAACTGAAACCTGCAATCAGATACAAACGTCGCGTAAAACTGTGTAAAGGCGTCATCCTGCAGCAAGATAACGCTCGGCCACATTCTGCCAATCGGGCGACCGAAACAATAAAGGAGTTGGGATTTGAATTGCTGGAACACCCGCCATACAGTCCAGAATTGGCTGTAACGAATTTCCGTATGTTTGAACCATTTAAGAAGCGGTCAGGAGAAGAAGATTTGCATCCTATGTAGAAGTCATTGATGAGGTGCAAAATTGGTTGCGGGTACATCAAAAAACTTTTTTCCGACGGAATCAAAAAACCTGTGAAATATTGGACGAATTGCGTTGACGTTCATGAAGGTTATGTCCAAAAATAATGTATGTTTCAGTTTTCTATTATGAGTATAAATATTCCTATTCTCAAAAATCCATTACCCTTTGACTTCCCCTCGTACTTAAAACTGACCAAAGTCGCAGGACCCGATGGAATCTCTATCCGATTCTATAATGAATTTGGGGCTGAGGTAGCCTCTATGTTAACTATAGTCTGTCGTAGATCTCTCGAACAAAAATATGTTCCCAGTAGTTGGAAAAAACCACAGGTTAAACCGGTCTACAAGAAGTATATCAGAAGCGATGACAAAACTACCGCCCAGTATCCTTGCTATCCATGTGTTGTAGAATCTTAGAACATGTTATGAGCTCAAATATAATGAGGTATATCGGACAGAACTACCTCCTCCATGCCAACAAGAATGGATTTCGAAAACAGAACACAGATGAGACTTTTCTCACGTAACATCCTGAAAGTCACTGATCAAGGCCGTCAGGGAGCATTACTCGATTTCCGAAAAGCATTCGAATCAGCACCTCATCTATGCTTATTACCAGAAGTACGGTCGTACGACAATCAGGCGAAATTTTTCCTATATTGATGATATCGTGACAAAGAGGACTCAGCAAATTATCTTAAATGGAGAATTGTTGACAGACGTAAAGAAATCTTCGGGAGTACCCCATGGAAGTGCTCTGGGTTCCTTGCTGTTCATGTTGTATATAATGACTTGGGACAATATTAATAGTAACGTCAGACTTTACGCAAATGATGCAGTATATATAATGTACAGTCTGAAAGAAGCTGCCCCAATACTCAGTCACACCACGACAAGACTTCAAAGCGGTACAAAGCCTGGCAACTTGCTATATATGCTCAGGAATGTAAAATTGTGCTCTTCAGAAAAGGAAAAAAAACATTGTATCCAAATAATACAGGGTGATTCAAAAAAAATACCACAACTTTAAAAATGTGTATTTAATGAAAGAAACATAATATAACCTTCTGTTATACATCATTACAAAGAGTATTTAAAATGGTTTTTTTTCACTCAAAAACAAGTTCAGAGATGTTCAATATGGGCCCCTCCAGACACACGAGCAATATCAACCCGATACTCCAACTCGTTCCACACTCTCTGTAGCATATCAGGCGTAACAGTTTGGATAGCTGCTGTTATTTCTCGTTTCAAATCATCAATGGTGGCTGGGAGAGGTGGCCGAAACACCATATCCTTAACATACCCCCATAAGAAAAAATCGCAGGGGTTAAGATCAGGGCTTCTTGGAGGCCAGTGATGAAGTGCTCTGTCACGGGCTGCCTGGCGGCCGATCCATCGCCTCGGGTAGTTGACGTTCAGGTTTCATAACTAACCTTTTTCGTAGGACTCTCCATACAGTTGATTGTGGAATTTGCAGCTCTCTGCTAGCTCTGCGAGTCGATTTTCCCGGGCTGCGAACAAATGCTTGCTGGATGCGTGCTACATTTTCATCACTCGTTATCGGCCGTCCAGAACTTTTCCCTTTGCACAAACACCCATTCTCCGTAAACTTTTTACACCAACGTTTAATACACCACCTATCAGGAGGTTTAACACCATACTTCGTTCTAAATGCACGCTGAACAACTGTCGTCGATTCACTTCTGCGGTACTCAATAACACAAAAAGCTTTCTGTTGAGCGGTCGCCATCTTAGCATCAACTGACGCTGACGCCTAGTCAACAGCACCTCAAGCGAACAAATGTACAACTAAATGAAACTTTATAGCTCCCGTAATTCGCCGACAGGTAGTGCTTAGCTCTGCTTTTTGTCGTTGCAGAGTTTTAAATTCCTAAAGTTGTGGTATTCTTTTTGAATCACCCTGTACACTGTATATTATCACTGAGCTACAGTCGTAATCCGTAAACTCACGTAAATTCCTGCGTGTAACACCTAATAAGAATGAAATGGAACGATCACGTATGCTCAGTCGTGGGTAAAGCAGGTAGCAGGCATAGGTTTGTTGGTAGAATACTAGGGAAATGCAGTGGGTGTGGAAAGGAGAATGGTTACAAATCACTCCTGCAACCTGTCCTACAATATTGCTCCATTGTGTGGGACCAGTACCAAATAGGACTAACAGAGGATGCTGAACTTATACAGACAGCACGAATGGTCATAGGTTTGTTTGATTCGTGAGGGAGTGTCGCAGAGATGCTGAAAAAACTGAGATGGCAGACCCTTGGAGACAGACGTAAACTATCCGGAGAGAGCATACAGAGTTTCAAGAACCGGCATAAGACGATGACTCGAAGAACATAGTACATCCCCTATATAGGGGTCGTGAGCACAAAATAGTAAACAATCATTCTTCCCGCTCTCCTTACAAGAATGGAACAGGAAAAAACCGTAATAACTGGTACAGTGGGACGTATCCTCTACCATGCTCTATCATGCGCTTCACAGTTATTCTACATTATCCCATTTATCGTTCGCTTGAAAGGTTTTCTCGCGTAGCCCGTCGAATTTCGTATCACAGCTGTTATGAAGGTGTTTGTGGAGCAATTGTACCGCATAATCGACCGTGAAGCATTTTTTGGTAAAGTGCTATAGCTTGCGGGTGAGTACATAGACCTATTGCGCTGGCAATTATTTTCTCTACAATATTTCTGTCAGGCATGAGATCCCAAACTTAAATCAGTTTTTCTTATACTATTCTGGTACTCACTTCTACACCTATTGCTCTGGAATCTGATCGTTTAGAAGTGCAAGAGGAGCATTACACTTATTCTATGATAATTATTGCAACCCCATCTATTACCCTTTCTACAGACGGACGCAATACCGACTTTCTCCAATTATGTCACATGACATTTGCTCTTAACTTCACATATTGTTGTTATTGTTGTTGTTGTGGTCTTCAGTTCAAAGACTGGTTTGATGCATCTCCGAATAACTACTCCAACAGAATCCTTCTAAATACGCTTACTGTGCTCATCCTTTGGCCTCCATCTACAATTTATACCTCCCCCCACTCTTCCCTCTAATACTAAATTGGCGATCCCTTGATGTCTTAGAATGTGTCCTATCAACTGATCCCTTTCTTTAGTCAAGTTGTGCCACAAAGTTCTTTTCTCTCCTGTTTAGTATCTATTTAGTGTATCCTACATAGTATCTAAACTGTTAATCGTCCATGTTTCACTTCCACACTTGGCTACACTCCATGCAAATGCCATTAGAAAAGACGTTCTAACGTACAATATATGTTCGATGTTGAGAAATTTCTCTTCTTCAGAAACGCGGTTCATGTCATTGCCTGTCTACATTTTAAGTCATTTCTAATTCGGCCACCTGCCTTAATAGCAAAATGCATCTTCTAATTTAAGTGTTTCATTCCGTGCAGCCGCTGCTCAAGTTCTTTTCTGTCTCTGACAGAATCATAAAGTCATCGGTGATCTTTAAAGTTTTCGTTTGTTCACCCCGAACTTTAAACCGAACTCCAAATTTTTCTTTAGTTTCCTTCCAGCTTGCTCAATCTGCTTATTGAATAACGTCGAGGATAGGCTACAACGCTGTCTCACTCACTTCTCAACCACTGTTTGCCTTTCGTGGTCCTCTACTTTTATAACTGCCGTCTGCTTTCTGTGCAAGTTGTAAATAGCCTTCCGCTCCCTGTATTTTATCCCTGTTATCTTCAGAATTTCAAAGAGGACATTCCAGTCAACATTGCCAAAAGCTTTGTCTAAGTGATAGTAAAATACTATTGATAATACTTTTGACTGAGATAAAAAACTGTCATATTACAAGAAAATGGGATGAGTGGGGTCAAAAAGCATAAAAGTTTTAACTAATAAAAAAAGTAACACTCTATCAAACATATTTCTATCTATTTTAACATTTCCGTCTTTTGGAGATGCCTATGTTGTTGTATTTTTGTTAAAGTCATTTTCACACTGCGAAAAATTTGTAAGTAAATATTACTTTAGCTGTTGCAGAAGGACGGGGATATAGCGCAAACTCTCAAGATGCTGATGGGTTCATCACTCTATGCATACCAGGTCGCACTCTTCTGCCTCCTCGGCCAAAGGATCATCAATCAGGTCAGTGACCCTCACCCCGACCACCAGCATCTAACAATGAAGATATGGGAGAGATTTAGCTTTCAAAGGAATACGGAATCAACGCCGTCGCTCTACCTTGTCTTAAGAAAGTCTGGAGCCTCGTGCAGGCCCATCTTGACTCTAAAGAGATGTTCTTCATGGCACTAGTAAAAATTATGAGACATAGGGAAAGCGATCAGAGTGCATTGAAAGTCGAAGTGCAGCTGGATTAGAGCACTAGAAGTAAGTGAATGTGGTTACAGAGAAATCACGTGCACCCAGGCGTAGCTGTGGGCTCTCTTGTGTGAGTCGAAAGGAGATATCGGAGGTAGTTCTTGCGAAGCCGTGATGGTAAATTTAGCCTACATGTACGCGAAGAAGGCTATGCGGCTATCATGCTGCCAACGTCGTTTAGCTAATGAGAATGAAGTGGAAGATATTAGGGCACATACAAAAGCATGTAGACAGTCATTTCCCTCGATCAATATGCGATCGGAATAGAGCAAAAACTCGATAACCTTGGTTTGATGTACCCTCTCTCATGGTATATATACACCGCCTGACAAAAGAAAGTGAAGCATCCGCATGATGAAGAGGAAACGAAATGAAACTTCATGGAATGAAAGGGAATGGGGTGTTATTTCGGTGAAGATACTAGCGAGTCAGATTTACAAAGAACATGGTCGTACAAGCTCACTTTTTCAACCTCTCTGGCCTCTGCACTGATTCAGTTATCCAGTTGAGAAGGGTGACAGAAAACCGTTGTATCGTCTCCTGAAGCAAGCTTGCTCACAACTCTTGTAAATGGTCCTTGAGATCTTGGATAGGATACAGTTAGCGTCCGAGCTCTTCCCACACACGTTGGCTTGAGGACAGATATGGGGCTCTTGCTCACTGTTACTATTGGTTTGCTTTTGCAATTTCTCACATTTATTTTAAGACAATAATTCCAGACTCAGCAATAAATAAAAATATCACACGTTAATAACAGGGAAGAAACAACTGTCTAATTAATAGTACTTTCAGTAAATTAAAATTTACCAAATGAGCATAAAATACAGACACAGCAAATAATATTTTGAAAACAAGGCAACGTGGTCGCAATTAGAATTTTAAGGCAAGTAACCACAGTCACGGCTGAAGGCCTTTAACGCCAAGAGTGGCAATTATAAAAAAAAAAAAAAAAAAATGTAATAAATATATATAAAATACAGACACAGCAAATAATGTTTTGAAAACAAGGCAATGTGGTCGCAATTAGAATTTTAAGGCAGATAACCACAGTCACGGATGAAGGCCTTTAACGGCAAGAATGGCAATTATTTAAAAAAAAAATTTAACAGACATACTATCATACAGCAATACTATAGCAAAAGTTAATTTAAAAGACAGGCAACTGATCACCAAACAGGTGAGATAAACGATGGTAACTTGGTAATACAATAATAAAACAATAACACAATAATAAAAGAATCATACAGTAATAAAACAATAACACAATAATAAAACGCAAGGGCCAATCATAGACGGTGCTCCAGTAACCGACCTCTGAGTGCGTCAGGCCAAAAACACTTTCGCGAGCGATGAGAAAGGCAGCCAAGAGCTGCATCCACATCACAAGATGGTAACTCAGACTAGTGACAGTGTAACGAGTGACTAATGATAATCTTGGTGAGGCTATCTGACGTCCACTGAACCAAATGGAAAGATGTAAAAATACGCGAAAGCCGGAACCGGCGGTCTGGACTCTGCCCGCAGAATACTGTGCTTAGAGCGCCCGGAACACGAAAGGACCACAACCACCATAGTAGAAGTATCGCCAACCAATCTACAATCAAGAAGGCTGTCAAACTTACACGCCTCACCGGACAGCAGCGGCAAGGTGAGGAAACGTACACTGCCGTTACATACACTAACCCCCAGGGCAGGTGACTGGTGCGTTAGTGGCCACCAGGCAGGAAAACACCACTTGTTGAACTTAACAATTATAGCAAGCTGAAGGTAGTAAATAGTAATTAGAAGCCCAGGGAAGCTAATCAGATCCGCCTTCCCCAAGCACTCCACTCGCTGCTCTTCGCCTTGGCGACACTAAGAGCAGCAACACGAACCCAAGTCACTGGAGACTCGTGAGATTTCAGAACAGTGGAGGTTCCTCCACTCAAGTTGAAACGCACTTAACTTAAAACTTGCAGGATCCGGTTTCGACGAGATCGTGCCCCCTCGTGACCACAGCCCTTCGATCTGGCAGTCCATGCGCGCCGCCAGCAGTCCTGGCGTGTTATCGCTCTGCGCAGACCTGGCTCCTCCTGCGTCTCCAGCCGAACTGCTCACTCACACGATCCGGAAGAACAACGATGTCACCCCAAAGATAGGGCCACAGATACTACATATCGATAACGCCGCTGCTGCCACTAGCTGACAGGCAACGCTTGCGAAACCAAGTGGCGCCAGTCAACAAAAGAAGAAGACAAACGACAGCAACCGTGTCAACTAAACGATACTGTCTGGCCTCCAGCAGAGGACGGAAACCTACAACAGCACCAATGACAGCATGAGCACGGCTCAGTCGTGTTGGAAAGTGGAACCACGCTAGAGGTGACACATGAGTATGCCGGATGTCCCTGACGAACAGTTTTATCTGTAGAGTTCTCTCAATCATTAACACCTGTAACCAGAAGTCACACCTGATGGTTCCCCGCATCAAGACTCAAGGAGTCACGTCGCTATTACTCTCAAAAATATTGGAAAAATACACTACTGGCCATTAAAGTTGCTACATCACGAAGACGACGTGCTACAGACGCGAAATTTAACCGACAGGAAGAAGATGCTGTGATATACAAATGATTAGCTTTTCAGAGCATTCACACAAGGTTGGCGCCGGTGGCGACACTAACAATATGCTGACATGAGGAAAGTTTCCAATCGATTTCTCATACACAAACAGCAGTTGACCGGCGTTGCCTGATGAAACGTTGTAACGAGGAGGAATGCGCACCATCACGTTTCCGACTTTGATAAAGGTCAGATTGTAGCATATCACGATTGCGGTTAATCGTATCGCGACATTGCTGCTCGCGTTGGTTGAGATCCAATGATTGTTAGCAGAATATGGAATCGGTGGGTTCAGGAACGTAATACGGAACGCCGTGCTGGATTCCAACGGCCTCGTATCACTAGCAGTCGAGATGACAGGCATCTTATCCGCATGGCTGTAACGGATCGTGCAGCCACGTCCCGATCCCTGAGTCAACAGATGGGGACGTTTGCAAGACAAAAACCATCTGCACGAACAGTTCGTCGACGTTTTTCAGCAGCATGGACTATCAGCTCGGAGACCATGGATGCAGTTACCCTTGACGCTGCATCACAGACAGGAGCCCCTGCGATGGTATACTCAACGACGAACCTGCGTGCACGTGTGGATGAATCCAGGTTCTGTTTACAGCATCATGACGGTCGCAACCGTGTTTGGCGACATCGGAACACACATTGGAAGCGTGTATTCGTCATCGCCATACTGGCGTATCATCCGGCGTGATGGTATGGGGTGCCATTGATTACACGTCCCAGTCACCTCTTGTTCGCACTGACGGCACTTTGAACAGTGGACGTTACATTTCAGATGTGTTACGACCCGTGGCTCTACCCTTCATTCGATCCCTGCGAAACCATACATTTCAGCAGGGACATCCGGCATCCTCATGTGTCACCTCTAGCGTGGTGCCATTAGAACTACTGACGGCACTGGGAGAGCCAGTCCTGACAAAACTCTACTATCTGGTGAGCAAGATGTATGAGACAGCCGAAATACCCTCAGACTTCAAGAAGAATATAATAATTCCAATCCCAAGCAGGTGTTGACAGATGTGAAAATTACCGAACTATCAGTTTAATAAGTCACAGCAGTAAAATACTATCACGAATCCTTTACAGACGAATGGAAAAACTGGTAGAAGCCGACCTCGAGGAAGATCAGTTTGGATTCCGTAGAAATATTGGAACATGTGAGGCAATACTGACCCTACGACTTATCTTAGAAGAAAGATTAAGGAAACGCAAACCTACGTTTCTAGCATTTGTAGACTTGGAGAAAGCTTTTGACAATGATGACTGGAATACTCTCTTTCAAATTCTAAAGGTGGCAGGGATAAAATACAGGGAGCGAAAGGCTATTTACAATTTGTATAGAAAGCAGATGGCAGTTACAAGAGTCGAGGGGCATGAAAGGGAAGCGGTGGTTGGGAAGGGAGTGAGACAGGGTTGTAGCCTCTCCCCGATGTTATTCAATCTATATATTGAGCAAGCAGTAAAGAAAACAAAAGAAAAATTCGGAGTAGGTATTAAAGTCCATGGAGAAGAAATAAAAACTTTGAGGTTCGCCGATGACATTGTAATTCTGTCAGAGACAGCAAAGGACTTGGAAGAGCAGTTGAACGGAATGGAGAGAGTCTTGAAAGGAGAATATAAGATGAACATCAACAAAAGCAAAACGAGGATAATGGAATGTAGCCGAATTAAGTCGGGTGATGCTGAGGGAATTAGATTAGGAAATGAGACACATAAAGTAGTAAAGGAGTTTTGCTATTTGGGGAGCAAAATAACTGATGATGGTCGAAGTAGGGAAGATAAATGTAGACTGGCAATGCCAAGGAAAGCGTTTCTGAAGAAGATAAATTTGTTAACATCGAGTTTTGATTTAAGTGTCAGGAAGTCGTTTCTGAAAGTATTCTTATGGAAGTGAGACATGGACGATAAATAGTTTAGAGAAGACGAGAATAGAAGCTTTCGAAATGTGGTACTACAGAAGAATGCTGAAGAATAGATGGGTAGATCACATAACTAATGAGGAGGTATTGAATAGAATTGGGGATGAGGAATTTGTGGCACAGCTTGACAAGAAGAAGGGATCGGTTGTAGGACATGTTCTGAGGCATCAAAGGATCACAAATTTAGCATTGGAGGGCAGCGTGGAGGGTAAACATCGTAGAGGGAGACGAAGAGATGAATACACTAAGCAGATTCAGAAGGACGTATGTTGCAATAAGCACTGGGAGATGAAGAAGCTTGCCCAGGATAGGGTAGCATGGAGAGCTGCATCAAACCAGTCACAGGACTGAAGACCACAACAACAACAACAACAATGCACGACCGCATGTTGCAGGTCCTGTACGGGCCTTTCTCGATACAGAAAATGTTCGACTGCTGCCCTGGCCAGCACATTCTCCAGATCTCTCACCAAATGAAAACGTCTGGTCAATGGTGACCGAGAGAATGGCTCGTCACAATACACCAGTCGCTACTCTTGATGAACTGTGGTATTGTGTTGAAGCTGCATGGCATTGGCAGCTATACCTGTACACGCCATCCAAGCTCTGTTTGACTCAATGCCCAGGCGTATCAAGGCCGTTATTACGACCAGAGGTGGTTGTTCTGGGTACTGATTTCTCAGGATCTATGCACCCAAATTGCGTGAAAATGTAATCACATGTCAGTTCTAGTATAATATATTCGTCCAATGAATACCCGTTTATCATCTGCATTTCTTCTTGGTGTAGCAATTTTAATGGCCAGTCGTGTAGGACCTCTTCCAAGAGCACCACCTAATCGTTTACGATGGTCATTGTGGCTAGTGAAGAGCCACGATTAATACCTGAACCCAATGCCACAACGTTCATCAGCCCTCACTGCTTCTTGGTGACAACCGTTGTGTTGTAGTGCAGCTTCAGACGGCAAGTCCCTAGTCTGGCTACTGCTAGTCTCTGTCGAGTAGTGCGGAAGACACAGAATATGGCAGGGTATCCATTAGTTGTTCTCAGATGGCACACACACAGGAAGCGAAGGGGTTATGAGTCGCTTGGTGCACAATATGGCGATACCCCTTGCGATGGTCATACGCTGTAAATCGAAAAGTTGACCAGCATGCCTGCCCTCACATTCACATGCAGTCCCACTTCAGCCCACTGTCACAAGTGAATGCCCCACAAATCTGGATGTTGCACGATTGGACCAGCTGGACAAATGGAAATTCACAATGAGGCCTTCTTCATACTCTGGCACTGCCGTGCGTGTGATCATTGCTTGTACAGCCCTCTCGCAGTGTCCGGAGCAAGTATGGTGGGTCTGACACACCGGTGTCAATGTGTTCTTTTCCAGGAGTGTATTTCTGTCGGCTACACTGTAACAGATTCAGAACTTAGTGTCTGTTCTGAAGAACATAACATATTACTGTTTTTAAGTATCGGTAACGAAATCTGACGACGGGCGGGAGAGCAGTGTGCTGACCGCATACCCTTCCGTATACGCATCCGGTGCGCCTAAGGACTGAGGATGACACGGCAACTGGTCGGTACCATTGGACCCTCAAGGCCTATTCGGAGGGTGTTTTTTAATTGTTTTTAAGTTGTAGAATGCAAACAAACAGCTCTAATAATCGAGTTCGCAGCTTCAAGACGTTCTATTCCATTCATAAATTCCTATCCAAAACCCAACAAAATGCTTTTATAGTCACACCGAGCGTATTGGAAAAGATCAGAATCTGTGTTAACGCGAAGGTGACCTGTGTTACGGAGAAAGTAATAGAAATTAGTCTTAACTAAGTTACTACAGTGTGTTCCAGTCGCAAAAGACGTTCAGACAGCAATTAAAACGATGTTACATCCATTATGAGGATATGTTGCAATAAAGAATCACTGTACCAATTTAAATTTTATTGAGAAAGTTTTGATCTTATATATCGGATATCTTCACTGGGTTCTACCATAAAACACATATATTTTAAAATGATGAACACATAATTTATACATAAATGTTACTATTATTGTTATTATTATTGTTATATTTATTTTGTGTTAGCTGCGAATTATTTGCTATCTCTTTCGACTTATCTTTTTTTTTTTGGGGTCTGTGTTGTGGGTGCTGGATTAGCTCCCTATTTTATGATGAGTGAATATCTCATTCATTGGTCAGCTACGAGGTTTGCAGGTGTGAGAACAGTAGCATCTCCTGCAACATAATTGTATTTCCTTTGAAGTGTGATCTGTGTACAGTAGCTCAAAGCTTAGATATGCTTCCAGTAACTTCTTTAGAGAAATGATCTTCACGTTATGGTTGATTCCTGTGTTTGGTGCTTTTCTGAAACGAAGTTTTCTGCATAAAATGGGTGATCAGACAATTTGTAAATAGCCTTAGGTGCTCTTCGAGCACTTCCGTACTAGAGATAAGGAATAAAATTGTCTGCAAAGAACTAGCACATTGTAAGAATGTACAGTTCAGCTTCTGCACGGTAAAAGCAAGATGAGTCTTTCTTATGTACCTCTCTTCAGTGTCCATTTTTATTTTTACACTACAAAATTATTACGCTTGAGAGCAGCATTTGCATTTCAGACAAATAAAGGGGATACGTGTATCAGCAGCAGGATCTTAAATACTACACACTATGGTCAAAATAGGAAAACAGTAATATCTTCATTGTATTAATAAAAATGCTAGTCCTGTCACTACCAAAATCCAATAAAAATGTTCGGTCTTACTTCCTCCGATGGCCTCGTCAGTTAGAGAGTGACATAAAACTGATGAGACTAAAGAGCTTCACGATAAAATCATGAAAATTTATTCTGAAATGATTGCTATTCGGTGTTTCTTGACAACTGTTTGACTCTTGAAACAGCTGTTTTCCAATATCTCTCTAACATCCACAACTACATTTCACAAGCCACCCTACAATGTGTGACACTTCAGATACCGTAATCATTTCCTCATTTCTACTCCATTTACGAAAAAAGGAAGGAAGAAGGATTGGGTTTAACGTCCCCTCGACTTCGACGCCATTAGAGACGGAGCACAAGCTCAGATGTTGTTAGGATGGGGAAAAAATCGGCGGTGCCCTTCCAAAGGAACCATCCCTGCCATTTCCTGGAGCGATTTATGGAAATCACGCGAAAAATAAATCTGGATGGCCGGACACAGTTTTCAGCCGTCGCGTCATCCTCCCGAATGCGAGTCCATTGCCAGGAAGGGAAGAGCTGGGTTTGGATTCGTTACTTGCAGTCGCACAGGACATCGTTGTAATGGCGAAAGGTGAAAATTTTTGCCATTTACGAATGGCGCGTGAAAATAACGGCAGACGGTCAGTCTCTGTTTAGCTTAAATTTTTCTGCTTTTCTCGCAGTGATCATTTTGCGACATATATGTGGCAGGAACTAATACACTATCTGACACTTCTTGGAAAGGTTCTCTTGGAGTTTTAAACTCCTCGTGACGCACATCACCTCTTTTGCAGAGCCTGCCACTGGAGTCTGATGTGCATCTCCGCAACTCTCTCACGTTTATTTAACGAACTCGTGACGAAATGTTACGGTCTTCTTTAGATCTCTAGGAATCCTACATAAAGTGGGTCCTTGTTGATGAGCTTTACCCAATATCGGCCGAATGAGTGTTTTTGAGATCACTTCTTTCATGGATGAATTACATTTCCTTGAGGTTCTTCCAATAAATTTCAGCCTGGTATCTGATTTAACAACAACTAATTTTATCGAACATCAGTGAGCCTTTCCACCTACTTATGTGCGTTCAGCTACATTTATTTAAGCTGGTAGTCAATGTCAGTGACTTGCACCAACTGTCGATCATCTGCAGGACTTACGGCATTTCCGAGAAAGTTCATGGTACTGAAACTTGCCTATTTACATCCTCGCGAAACATTTGACGTTATTCACCTGACCACTGACATGGTCCTATATTCCACAAGGCCGCGTTTTGAGTGTAAACTGTGTCAACATCCAGTGTGGAATTCATCTTCTATCAAAGTCTTGAGTGCACTACCTGACAAGAAATGTGAAGCACCCAGAAAAGTTGGACGAAACGAAATGAAACTTCACGGTCTGCGAAGGTATTTGACGTTATTTCAGTGATGATAAAACCGAGTCAAATTGACGAAGAATTTAGCAGTAAGAGACCAGTTGAAATTATGATTAAATCAAGACCCTAAGCTGTCGACAGGCGTTGATATACATCAACGGGGACAGTTGAAAATGTGTGCCCCGATCGGGACTCGAACCCGGTATCTCCTGCTTGCATGACAGACGCTCTATCCATCTGAGCCACCGAGGGCACAGGGTATAGGGCGACTGCAGGGATTCATCCCTTACACGCTCCCCGTGAGACCCACATTCCCAGGTTAATGTCCACACACTACATTCGTAGTGGCCCTGCCCATTACAATCATTACTCGCGGTAGACAATCTTACCGAGTCCCGTAAGAGTTCGGACAATGCGTGTGCATCCAGCGCAGAAGAATGTCACTGTCCGGTTAGTCTTAACTACATGAAGATGATATCTGTTCTTTCGGATATGTCCGAAAGAACAGATACCATCTTCATATAATAGACCAGTTATTAGTATGACACTGTACCACATATGGTCTGCATGCACGAATTGAATCGGTTCTAAAGAGAGTCATAATGCCGTTGCACTATACGTGCAAGCTGCGAGATGCGTTCAATAAGTAATGCAACACCTTTTTGTGTCGGCAAATTTCGGTTGAAAAAAAATCGGAATTTGTTGTGGGACACCGTGGAACATTCCCGCTTCAGCCATGATGTTCCGATAGGTGGCGGCCCTATACGTAGCCTACAAAATGGCGTCTGTAGCGGAGGTCCGTTCGAAGCAGAGAGCTGTCATTAGTTTTCTTTTGGTGGAAAACCAGAGTATCGCAGATGTTCATAGGTTACAGAGACCTTTCACAGGACAAAAACACGGTGAGTCGTTGGGTGAGGCGTCGGTCATCATTGGAAAAGCTCGCGCAATCCTGTCCCATCTTCCACGTGTTGGCCAGCCGCACACGGCTGTGACTGCTGCAATATTGGAACGTGCGGACACCGTCATTCGAGGTGGTCAACGAATCACAGTCAGACACCTCGCTGCTCAACTGAACGTCTCTGTTGGTATTGTTGACCCAGTTGTCCACCAGTCTCAAGGTGTGTGACCCCTGGGTTCCTTGCCACGCAACAGAAGACCATGAAGAGCTTCCGTTTGGCCCAAAAAAGGACGCACTCCGCGGGAAGCAGTGCGTGGATGGTGGGGAGGTAACTGATGCAAGACATCGGCCAAAGGAGTAGTACCATGTCGGCATACAGGCCCTCCCAGTAATGTGGCGTAAGGCCATCGCATTGAACGGAGATTACGTTGAAAAATAGTATTTTGTAGTTAAAAGAGTGGGGAATATTGTAGTGTATTGGAATCAAGGATAAAACGTACGTGGTTTCGTTAGTTGTTGAGCGCCCCTCGTAAGTTGACAGAAGGTGCGGTGGTTGATTATCCACCGAACCGAATGTCAACTTAGTTTGCACGTGGCAAGCTGCCCCTAATGGTTTTAACTGGTCGCTGGTATCATGGGTAGTGGAACTGGGGTAGAGTTGACGGTCGAGATGGTTCCACGCGTGCCCTGTCCTTAAATAGCTGATTGATAACTGTCTAACTGAGTATAAAGAATATCCAACTGTTGTTCTAGATCATAGGTTCGCTGCCGACATATTAGGACATAACTCATAGCCGCTATATCCATAACGCTCTGTGTTACAGAGCGATCGTCTAATACGGTCGGCCTTCAGCGGTGACTGGCCGGATGGCGACGTCCGCTGCTGGCGCCTGGTGCACATGCTCTGCCTCAGCACCTCGAGGGCCCTCAGCCTCAAGATCTGCGGTATCTTCACGCTTTCCAGGATGACTGTGCTGCAGGTATGTATCAGTGGACAACGAAAGTTATGTTTCTCGCCTCAACGTTACGAGCGTAGGAGGTAGGTCAGTAATTTTACTGTAGGCCCTGCACCATACTTGTTCCACAAAGTACGCAAAACTTAATACACGATAAAAATTATTATTAAATGTATGATAATCATGGATTTTTTCCTTTTTGGGGGATTGATATGGACTCACTCGGCTCCGTGAGGCCAACTGAGGAGCTACACGACCGATTAATTGTAGTTCAAAGGTCATGAAACCCGACACCGAGTAGGAGAGCCGTGTGCTGACAACCGCTCCATACTGCTCACGATGACGCCATTGGGCAAGTATGACACGCTGGTCAGTCGAGCCTGACTGGGCTGCCAGAACGCGGCACATTAACATTACCTTACCTTACATATAAGCTACTGGGATAATTTTCCAAACAAGCACTGCGTTTGATAACACGATGTGGTAGGATTACAGCTGTTGACAAATCCAATTATGATTCAGAAATGAGCAGCTGGAATTAGGACAATGATGTCTTTTGTACGACGGCGTCCGGAAAGCAATGCCTGCGAATTTTTTATGTGGTAGCTCTTAAAGCTTCTTAAATGAATGCGCTGCCTCAGAAATTTGAGTCCTACTAGCTTGTTGCTCTTGGATGCCTCCGTGTTCTGAACTGGTCCCTTCAGCTTCTAAATCCAAAGATGTGGCTCTAACCTGTAAACCACGCACATGATCCATAACCCACTCAACTTCTCGTTTCTCTGTATCCTTAAGCTCTATACTACCCAGGTCTCTCAAACGGTTCATGAAATGAATTAACTGTTCTTGAACACGACATACTTGTCTGTGTACCGGTTGATTATCGCCCAAGGAGGTAATATTTCTATCCATCTCATCCATGGCACCCACAAGAAGTTGCAAGACGTCACGTACCTTGCCAATGATGTCGGGGGAGACAGAAACCGGGCGATCTAAAGCCGCGCGCAACCTAGCCGCTAATTCCGAGACACTTCCCGTCATCGGTTGCTCCCTGATCTTGAGCTCATACTGCAAAAACTCTTTCTTTAAATACCCAATGCCTGGACATTCCCTCAAAGCCATATCGGACGTCAAGCACCAGTGAACAGTAATGTTAAGTTAAAGCTTACAACAACACTAAATAATAACAACAAAGAACGAGTGAAAAAAATTAAGGGAAGACAATCCTACCCCTTACCCCTTGCCAACAGAACGAAAACACGCTCTGGGAATACCAGTAATGGTACGGGTTAAAAACCGGACACAATAGGAAGGACCAGGCCCCTTTGCTTTTGTTCTTTTATCACTCGTTTATTACATCAGAGAAAAACACATTTTAAGACAAAATTTAACTACATGAAATATTACTCCCAGTAAAGGTTAACATAAGCAGTGACAAAACTTAGTTCTCTTAAGGGTTTCTGCTCGCAACAAATTTTAAGGAGGCAATGTAAGGTTTATATCAATTTAGCTCAAACACGTAGCTACTGATTGAATCACGACAGAGACACTTTAACAATTTCGGCAACAAATAAATAGTGTGAATTTGTACTCACAGTAACCAACTAATCAACAGTCTTACCACTGAATAAGTAGTAGGCCATTTGGAACGAATTAGCAACACCCAGCAACTAGGGGAGTTAATATCAACAGTCTTTAAATGTCTTGCTCCCCATTAAATAAACAAACTTACAGTAATTAAATGAATAACAAATCAAATACACTACGCTCCACTCAAATTCTTCAGTGGAAGCCAAGCCAAAATGAAGATTCCATTAACTGACTAGCACTAAAGTCACACTAAAGCTCATCTCTGTGTTCCCAGACACACATGGGGCAAACTTATACAAGACAAGGTTTTGAAGGCAGCACAACAGTAAAACCGGTAGTGGAGCTAACTCGTGTCACTGAAAATTAAGGTACTACACCGGGGCACAAGGTGGTATACAATGAGATTGCCTTAGCGCTATACTGCGCTCCAAAATATTAGTTCAAAAGGCCAATTCTAAATTAAGTACACATAAACCAGCATTAATTAACGAGGAGTGACACCAGGTCGCTCGAAGGGATGACAACCCTTAATTGAAAGGACGAATGCCGGAGGCGGCAGTAACATCAGACACCTTCTCCGAGTTTTAACCAGGAGTCACTTCCCGTTATACAAGTAAACATTTAACCAAGCACAAGGAAGGAACCCCAAAGAGAAAATTCAAATAAAACCCCCAAAAGATTATAAAGGACAGGGAACCCCAACTATTTAAAGTTAAAAGAATTAGCTCTCCCCAAAGGTAGTGTAAACGCTAAGGCCACACTTAAGAGGCCACCAAAATTGGTTACAAAAAGTCTTATACATTTGCTCATTTTCTTTAAACAAAAACACAAGGCTGCTTAACTTCTGCTGGACGGCCGGTATGGCTCGTGTAGGATACACCAGGCAGCAACGCAAGCTAGGCGGTCGCAAGGCACTGCGAGCAAAATCAGGAGAGCAGACAGGCAGGCAGCCAACACATATGCTCCGTCCTGAACCGGCAGACCGCGTACAACCAACTCTACATATACGTGGTTGCTCCCCACCTCGTATCTCGCGGCGTCTCAGTAGGTAGCCCGAGCAAACGTCAACTGCCACTCGCCCCGCGAATGCGGAAAACAGCAAGACAAGCAAAGATAAGAAACATCGAAGGATCGATAATGGACATCCAAGAGACTGGAGCGCCACGGCTCAAAACTTTATTCTACATCTTTGTTCTTCATGTCTATACATAGTCATCTTGGCAACAAACACATTTCTCCCAACGACAGACGAATTTGTTGATACCATCACTGTAAAGTGATTGACATTGTTCACGGAGCCATAACCATAATTCTGCATACACCGCTTCATGACTATGAAAGTGAAGTTCTCGAAGGAGTTCTTGAAGTTTTGGAAACAGATGTTCTCTTACTATCTGGCTCAGACTGTTGAACCCAGCTTTCATTATCTGTCACAATAGGGTTAAGGACCCCATCATTCTCATGCTCGAAAAGCAAAAGAAATTGCTGACAGATGTCCTCTCTCCTCTGTTTCATGTCAGTAGTGAGCATTCGAAGCACCCATCATTTATGTACCGCAGTTCTGCAACGAACTCGTGATATGCCGCACTTACCTGAGAGTAGTCTGTGTTATCCGACGACTTTCGTTGATGAGTTCATCATCCCAATTCCGAAGAATCTCGTCGGTTGCCGTACACGGTCATCCACTGCGAGCTCTGTCGCATACTTTGAGGTGTTCGATTCCTTCGTTACGAGCACGAAAGATCCAACGTCGCAAATTACTGATGCTGATACCACCATCATCGATCACAGCTTTTATTTTTCTGTGGATTTCAATTGGGGTCACATTTTCTTCTGTTAGAAACTCGATGCAGCACGCTGTTTCTCACGGACCGACATACAGTGTGACAATTAGTGAACTACATAAAATAAAATCGTCACAACCTCTAAACGGTTTGCGTTAGGACGTTCAAACGGCACGGTTGGCCCCGGAGCATAATGGGAAGTATATGCGAATGTATGATTTGTTTTAACGGCGAAACCCACTTTGATTGCGATACGTTCGTCAATAAGCAAAATTGGTGCATATGGGGGACAGAATATCCGCATTTCGCGGGTGAGAGGTCTCTATCCGTCAATGAATAACAGAATGGCGCGCAATGTCCAGTCACGGAATAATAGGTGCACGGTAACTACCGAACGGTACGTGAAAATTTTGCAAAATGATTTCATATAGTTCAATAATTGTTACCCTGTACACACCACCGTGTTACAAGCTATAATTCGGAACCCTCCAGCGGCAGAGTATGGCTGGCACCTTACATCGGCGAAGCTGGAAAGTGACTGAGTGATAAGCACGGCATGTAATAATACCTCAACCGATATTAAGAACATATTAAAAAAACTCGGAGGCATTGCTTTTCAGTACGCTGTCGTATCTGACAATATGAAAGACATTGCGGTAACGTTTTCCACTGACTGTGTAATTGCATCATCAGTCTCTTTTTTTAAAGAGAGACTGCAGTATTGAATGGCGACTCAGTTTGTGTGTTCCATCGTCAGTACGAGGGTGCGAGGGTTACAATAAACTGTCAGTGGTGCATCAGAAACAAGCAATTTGACTCCCAGGAGAACGTCCATCCAGTGACCATAGCCGCGTTAGTCGCTTGGAGAGAAGTCGGATGGGGACTGAAGTATTGAATCGCGACGCAATTTGTGTGTTTTATCGCCAATACGATGGTGCAAGGGTTACAGTAAACTGTAAGTCGTGTGTCGGAAGCAAGTAACTTGTCTTCCAGGAGAACGTCCACACGGTGACCGTAGGCGCGTTACTTGCTTGGAGAGAAGTCGGCTGGATACTGTAGTATTGGGTCGCGACGCAATTTGTGTGTTTTATCGTCAATACGATGGTGCGAGGGTTACAGTAAATTGTCAGTGGTGCATCGAAAACAAGGAACTTGACTCCCAGGAGAACGTCCATACGGTGGCCATAGCCGCGTTAGTCGCTTGGAGAGAAGTCGTCTGGAGACTGTAGTATAATAGCCGAAGTAGACATTAGCTCTTGCAATACAAAACGGTTGCTCATAAATTATACGAGCGTTTCCTGTTCCTTAAACGTGACTATTCCGTCTCTTTACTCATCCGCTGTTGTAAGAATGGGTTCCATCGCTGAAATTTATTTTACTCCCTAACTAACTAACGAATTCTCGGCGCTTCATAAGATCGCATGTCTTAAGCAAAAATGGAATTTCGTTTTTGTTTTTACTTAATTATATTTTATGATTTACAGTTTTGAGTCATTTATAATTCATAGCTACGAACACAGAAAAAGTTGTTCTTTGAATATCTGGCGCAGAATGGGTCTTGGAGCTTTCAGTTGTTGTTATCGATGGTGAATGGACAATGGACTTTATCAACACTATCTGCCAGTCTATTACGTTTTCAACAATGTGAATTCTGCGTTCGTCATAAGAATAGACCTGATGTAAACAAACGCAAACAGGACGATTTGTCAGATTTCTGGTAAGGTCTTATAGGACCAAACTGCTGAGGTCATCGGTCCGATTGGTCAGAAGCCGTAGCACATGTACACAAGCATTGTTACGCTCTTTGGAGTAGGTGTTACTTATGTATTAGCTGTCTTATTACTCAGTTACGGTAAATGAAACTTTAAGATATGCTAATGTATTAACAGCCATCAACGTGTTTGTTAATCACCCTTTAGCACTATAGTTTTTGTTTAAAAAATCGTGTACATTCCTAATCTCTGTGCTGTTGTGCTCTGATTGTTCGCGCTGTTAATACACAGTTTGGAGATGGCTGACGCCGCATCATGCTCAGTACACGCGCGTGGAACACCATTAAAAAGTGGCAAGAAACCGATTATTCTCGAAGTTTTTCACAAGTTCACAGGGAAAAAAAATCAGCTTTGAAATGTTGTGGGTAATTGTATTTTCTACAGTTTAGACGTTTACAACAACGGATGCATAGTTGCATAGGTAGCATTATAGAATGGTACTCTCATATACTCCATCGATCAATGGTTCGAGACTCGCTTTGGTTTTTCACTTTTTTTTTGTTCAATTTGGAATACCTATAGCTTTTAAATGTAAAATTCATCAAATTGGTGCTAATTAACACGTATCTAATCATCATTCTTATGAAAAATGTACGTCTTCTTGTTCCTCGCTACATATTGAACACAGAATTCCAGTTTTCATTGAAAATATAAATTCTTAGATAAATATAACTAATTAAATTTTTAGGACAATAGTCAAAAATCAAATACACTTTATATGGACTCTGTTTTATATTACATGTGTGGTCTCACACGAGCCAGAGTGACCAGCGTCGTAGAAACTTGAAAAACAATTTCACAACGTCGAGTAGACTGCAAATGCTGCATTTTTACAGTTGCCACAGTACCGTTGCAATACAACCCCAACAAAACTGATCTGGATCCAAGTTAAGGGATTTGTCGCGAGAAATAACAAAACATTTAAGGTGCCAGAACTAATGCACAAGGCTTGTCACACGTCAATGCTGATCGCTGGTGGGATACAGAACGGCATATCAAAAGAAGAGGTAGCGTGGCGCTTGGATGGCCTCGTGGATTCTGTTGTTGACCCAATCGTTATCAACGTAGCAGATGACAGTTCCAGTCTAAAATGTATTTCTCAGATTCGGATATGAAGGTTCAGAGGTTACCGAACGACTAACTTACGCAATACCTACAGTGGCTCCAGTATTTAAGTATACGACAATACGCTTTTTCGTTACACGTAGCTCCGCCAGAAAGATTACCCTATGTTTAAGTTAGAAATATTCAACACTGTTATTTGTAATTACGGTACAATACTACGTTAGCTAAGAACGGGAGAATTTTATGCTTTCCATCTGATCCCCTAACAAGAGTGCGGTAGCGCTAGAGTTTTGCTAAATATTATTACACACTCTTTAAAAATTAAGCGACATTCGAAGCTATATTTATTCTCTGCTCGTCTCTTTTTAAGTTTTAACTGATGCTGCTCAATGCAGATTAGTTGCACAAGGTAGCTGGCCAGTGCTGTCCGAGGCAAATGTGCCGGCAAAGCAACTGTCCTGTATTATCGCACAGACCAGATGTGCGTAACCCACTGCATAAACCGTATCCTTATTACCGCACTAGACTGAACTCGAGACAGCTTGGAGTTCGCTCAGCGAGAAACGAAATCCATTGGGATTCCAGGTAACGTGGAAGAATACATGGCATAATATTTAAATCAGGTTTATTCTTATGATGGACGCAGTGTAGTACCATGATGTTTAAGCCGTTCAACATTGGACGTGAACATAGAGTTGCCAGAGTAGTGCATTTCATCGACAGAAAATTCCCAACAATTTATAAAACGTTTTTGCATAACTTTCTTGGTTCATTTAGCAATTTTTCACAACAACAACTTCCTACTGTGTTGTTTAACGCTCCATAACGACTAATGGCGGCTAACAGCAACACAGAACGATGGAAGTCGCAGTGCTGCCAATCTAATAATGCAGGAAAAGCGCGTAATCGAAATCCTGCACACTTCTTTCGATATATCACCGAGTCGGTCCTTACAAATTTCCAACAAAAACTATTGTTATGTCGCTGCATCTCCAATGTGAACTGATTTATAGAACATACGTTAAGATATTCCACATATAAATGTAGCGTACAAGATCCATGAGACCAGGCGACGAAGATATCACTGACGCACCACCAAAATAGAAAGCTTCAGATCAGTTAGCGGAAGTGCTTTATTCATTAAGTTTTCTATTGAATGGTTCGCTAGTGTATTTAACTTAGGGTTGTTGTTAGCAAAAAATTCATATTGTATACCTGTTGATTAATAAAAATTTCTCTAGATAACACATCTCTAAAAAGCGAATCACATTTTTCTTTGGACTCATTCACAAAATACTTAAGACGCTGTGTCAAAACAGAAACAATGTCGAACCTTATCAGAATATCGGAAGATCCGAGTCAAATATTCTTTAAATGAAGTGTGCAGTCCTTCGGGTTTCCAATTTGGAAACGAAAATTGTTCTGAAAAAAAAAGAAAAAAGAAAAAGAGATGTAACTGATATTCGTCACCGGTTTAAGACAGTGAAGACCCCAGTCTTAGTGCCTAATGAGTGACTTAAACTTTACAAAGCTTCTGTCACACTTGGGGACGAAATTCGAAACAAAATTTTTTTGTTATCTGAGATCATCCTAAGAAATCCGTGGTTTTCTCGCTCTCCACGTTGGCTTTTTACAACAAAATTCGATATAGGTTATTGGATTGATGACCATTTTCACCTCATAAATAAGTTTTTAATCATCTTATCGGAAGTTAAATAATCCAGAACGACAAGATTCTACATATCGCTAGTTGATTAGTGTTACATACAGTCCAGTAATAGATCGAAAATAAAACTTTCAAGACAAGTCACTAGCATTAATATTATTACACAATTAGAGAAAAATCTCAGTTTTTTTGAGACATATTGAGTCCTCGAAACATAAATATGTCCTAAAACGTCAGTAACATTATTCAGAGGAGACAAACGAAATAAAAAGAAATTTCTTTTTTCAGGAACTGTATACAACAAAATTATTTTTAAGGAAATAGCATGTTTTCTGGAAACATCCACGGGAAACTACTTATTTGGTCTCTTTGAAATGAAAATAGTTAACTTAGCGCTTTAGAACTGTTCACTGCTGACAAGGATTCACTCACTGGCACTGCAGGATCAGAAGTAAAGTTCTCCATCACTGACTTTACAGCTTCAAAGTATATAGAAAATCACCGCTTCAATCCATGTTGCCGCCTTGTAACCACTGGCTCCGGAGGCAGAGGTACATCAGGTAGCGTTGTACGCAGTACGGACATTTCAAGAAAACCATCTTCGTCGCTGGTATCAGTGTATGTTACTATGAACTGATGTCAAACTATCTCTGCCAATTGTTGCAATGCTTGAGTCGTACATGTAATACGCACTAAATTTGGATAATATACTTAAAGCGATTTACCTGCTTTCAACATATATGGAGTTTTCTTTATACATCAGTTGGACCTTTACTTCTTTTAAGGGGGGCAGGACGTCAAACGGGCCGACTTGGAGCAGGATAGTCACCACAGGACATTTTAAATTCTAATGTCTATACTTTTACAAATAAATGCATAAATCTCTGTCACCATGACCAGAAAGGATTGAGGACTCACACTCATCGCAGTGGAAGTTCAAAACCGTAGCAAAATACCTTTTTTTACATGTGAAATTTCATCATTTTTTCACTTATTACTGGCTGCGTTTGTTGCTATAGGTACACTTTTCTTCCTAAGTAAGAGAGATTCTTCGATGAATTTTTCATAGCATACAAACAGTAGTTACAGGTGTATGAAACTCTAGAATTTTCCAAATCTATTAAAAACTGTGGAAAAATTGAGATAATTAACTATAAAACTTGAATTTTTTCTAACATGAAGTTTAAAATGTAACAGTTCATTCATTTTTTCATAAATTAAATAACTTCTAGAGTTTCATACACCTGTAACTATGGTTTGTATGCTGTGCAAAAGTCATCGAAGAATCTCTCTTACTTAGGAAGAAAAGTGTACCTATAGGAACAAATGCAGCCAGTAGTAAGTGAAAAAATGATGAAATTGTGTTTTGTTACGTTTTTGAGCTTTCACTGCTTTGAGTATGAATCTTTCCTGGTCATGCTGTTAAAGTTTTATGAATTTATTTGTAAAAGTATAGGCAGTGGAAATTAAAATGTCCTGTGGTGCCTCTCCTGCTCCAAGTTTGACGTCCTACCCCAATTAAGTTATCTGAATCTAGCAATTGTTGAACTATTTGTTGTTACAATAAATAAAAGATGGCTTAGATGCAGCCTCAGTGTCCAACTTAGCAACTTAGATTAGCGATTAAATGGCCTACAGCATCCATCACCTCTGAGCAGAAATC
This sequence comes from Schistocerca serialis cubense, assembly GCF_023864345.2. NCBI lineage: Eukaryota > Metazoa > Arthropoda > Insecta > Orthoptera > Acrididae > Schistocerca > Schistocerca serialis. The sequence goes on along the minus strand of NC_064646.1, from coordinate 393,710,804 downwards.
CGTATAGGTGTTTTGCCAATGATAACCCAATTTTTTTCTAAAGTGTCGGCACAGCAAGAATCCCGTTAATACTTCCTGAGAGTGGACTCGTTGGAAATATTGCGGTTGCAGTATTTCTGTAAGAAATGTTTAACATCAAGTGCCTGAAGTTCGTTCCGGGGTATGTCCCCTGAAACGAATGCAAAACACAATTTTTTGTAAAATTCACTATTACATGATGTAGGCTGTCCCTGAAACTGTGTTTAAGGAGAGCCTGTTTCTTTCAAGAAATCCGTTGTTTATCCCTAATATGTAGATTGTTTCGTAAATGATGTTCAGCTTGACATTTCATCGTGTATCCTATACGTTTATCACTAGTTTTTTTGACAGAGGTATATTTTAGCGTTATTGGTTAAATAACTGTCGATAGAAATCCATATTTTCAGCTTTGGTGACAACGAAGATGCATCCGGCACCGTGGTTAATTTAGGTGGAAGTGAGTGTTGTAAATTGGGAAGCGTTTGAGAACGACAAAGTAAAGCGTTTCAAACGAGCCGTTGTTGTTTGCATTAAACTTGTGCAGTATAGCTTTGAGTGTAATGGGACTGACGACATTATGAGAAAAACAAGTAAAAATAGTGTCTGGTTGTGCCAAACGGGGTTTTACTAGGATTTGTAATTCAATAAACCAAGAGGAAAATATTATCATAACTTTTCGTCATTAATGTCGGTATTAGGGAGGGCGGGTAAGGAAGACTCCCTTCATAGAATGACATTAAGGAATAAATGTAAATTTATAACCTTCCAAAAGCAAACATCCTCAATCACCACGTCAAGTGAAATTCTATTTCGTGTCCAGCAATAAGACACTTTGCTTTCTTTGTTAGAAGGGGCGATATTCTACTAGTCTTCCGGCAGGGAATTGCTTGTAAAGAAAATCGATCGAGTTCTTTTCAGAGGCATCATCCCGCCATTTGCCTTAATTGATTTAGGAAACAATGGGCAATCTAAAACTGAATGCGTCTTTGATCTTACGTCCTCCCAAATATTCAGTGCCTTGTCAACGCGTAACATCTTGTTTAATTACCACTAGGAGAATCCCACGTAATTGTTCACTGTAGTTTTGAAGGCAAATGTTAGGGCTGTGACGATCCAGGCAGTAAACAACAGTCTCTGCACAGTTAATCAGGCCTATAGGGGTCCATTTAGACCAACAGTACACACCGCGCAGTACCTTCCTACACGAGGGAGGTAGGTGAGGGAACAACCTGCACGGGACTTCAATCAGTGATGTCCGGTTCCGCTCAGCGACCAGTGCAAGATTTGTCTGGCACCTTATTATCGACCTGGAAGTGTTTGAAGGTGGCTACGTGCTAATTAACTTGGAAGGAATGCCCTCTGAATTGTTTCACTGAGGAAAATCGCAATGTGATTCTTTCTTTAAATCGTCGCAAGAACGTCAAAATGGCAGGGATCTAAATTAGTGTCCATGGAATAGAAGATCTACTAGAAGCACTGAAGGCTACTTATCGCGACGCTATACCAATGCGATTCTGCATAGAGCACGCGAAATTACTTTCTCTTCTTCTATCAGTTGTGTACTTCTGGACGCTGAGAAACTAAGAGTTCATAATGAGTGGAAAAAATGCGTATCATTGTCCTTTTCAAGATGTGTCGTCGTACACAAGCACAATACTGTAGGCCTATATCTCTGACGTCAGTCTGTCGTAGAACTGACGGAGTTCAAATCTCCGTCTGGGCATTTATATTTACGTTTGCTGTAACTTTCCTAAATATGCTAAGCTGAACGCCGTATAAAAGATCTTTTCTGTTTCCTTTCCTTTCTGTTTTCTGTCTAAGCTTGTGATCTGTCTTCAGTGAACTCGGAGTCAACCAGGCGTAGAACTCAGGTCCTCGTTCCCTTCTTTCTTGCTAAACTTGACAAGGAGTGCCTCATTCAGAAACCCGTGTTTATCGTCTTTAGGCTTACAGATAATGAAGTGTTGGCAGAAATGCCAACACCGTTTTGCTAGAGGAGGCCGAAATGCACGCGTTTAATTACACGCAGACTGGCGTGAGGTCTGGAACAGGACAATGTCTTGAGAATTGCAATAAAGTACGAAAATCTTGTAATACTTAACTTTAATCCATAATTGTAGAACACCGCTCTTGATGATACATGCTTCATATTATAAATATCAAATGCTAGGGTGCCTTGCTAGGTCGTAGCCAATGACTTAGCTGAAGGCTATGCTAACTATCGTCTCGGCAAATGAGAGCGTGTTGGTCAGTGAACTGTTGCTAGCTACGTCGGCTGTACAACTGGGGCGAGTGCCAGGACGTCTCTCTAGACCTGCCGTGTGGTGGCGCTCGGTCTGCAATTACTGACAGTGGCGACACGCGGGTCCGACGTATACTAACGGACCGCGGCCGATTTAAAGGCTACCACCTAGCAAGTGTGGTGTCTGGCGGTGACACCACAGATAATATTAGCAATCTCCGAACGACTAGTAGATAATATTCGCAATTCCAGAACGACACCACAGTTTTTTTTTTTTTTTGTTAAAATTTCTGCTTTCATAATTTCCCCCCGTCAATTAACACATCACACACACACACACACACACACACACACACACACACACACACCACACACGAACACACACACATTCAGTCTTAATTTTTGTTTTCGACGACGTTGTCTCAAAGCCAATTTAAAACTAGTTCTAATCCAGTGGGTTTTCGGTTAGTAATCAAGCTAAGGCCGGAACTGGAAGTCCGTTTCCCATATTCCCAGTTGAGAACTCTTATTCTCCACTCATAGCTATAATTGACGGAAAACAACCAAGTTCTGCAACATATGAACCTGGTCTCGTGCGAACGATAGGTGAGGCAATTGTCAACTGCGTTTTATCTCGACGCGAACCGTGTATGACAAAATTGTCTCCGTATAAAATATACAGGGTGAACACAAAGTCTTGCCCTGATTATAACGATTTATTACAGAATAACCGTTTGACATAATAATTTACATTTGATGCCGTTACATAGGTTAGTGTTACTTTTTTTTTTTTAGACCACTTACGTTAGTAAACCTCAGCGTGTGCACCCTAGGTAGCGCGGAGAATGTCGAGGCGGCATTGAGAGTCACCCACATGCCTTGCTCATACTGTGGCATCAAGCAGTCAGGCCTGCAAGATGAGTGGTCTGCCAAGCGAGTGGATTCATTCTTATTGATCGAGTAACATGAACTCTAGTACTCACAATTAAGTTAAAAATTATTCTCCTGTATGAATATTACGCAACGGAAACGCACATCTGACAATTAGTAATTTACACTACTCTGACTGTTCACTACGCACTGGCAATACCACATTTTCTTTTTTTATTTAACGGCTTTTATCAACACGTGGCCATCGCACTGAATATGAATGGCGCACACATTATAAATTCTGGATATCGTGACAACATACAATTCGAAGGAAAAGGCCACCAATCTTTTTCTTTTCACTATCTCATGTATTCAGATAAATTCTATAACCTAAACACACAAATTCCATAACCTACAACTATAACATATGAGAAATTCCGCCCAGTGGGCATGGCTTTACATTGGTGATTGTCTATCTTATGTTCTCTTAATTATTTAATGCTACAGTGCACTTTCTGGATAGGATGGTGGATCTTTTGCTATATCTCACACATCGACTCTCACAACCATCATCACGAAACTTTCCTCCAGACCGAGAGGTACAAAAGGAACATGCATAACCCACTACCCCTGAAACAAGCTTGCTACTCTCCCATGCAAACCATACATACTTAAATTACATGACATACACCACACTGCAACATGGAATACAACACAAGGAATAGTCACAACATTATAATCACATCACTTTCAGCTTTCCCACTTCAATTAGTATTTATCCCAGTTTCACACGACACTGCCCCACTTCGTAATTTTTCTTTCCTACTATGAACTCTGGAGGATACATGCACGTCTTCCTGTGCAACGCAAGCCAAGTGGCGTTGCTGGATAGACGGCTGACTCACCTTGCTTCTCTCTCAGAGTATTATAGTTTGAATCAAGCGTCACACGCAAACATAACGCGCAAAGTAATATTAAGAACATATTCATCACACACGCGAGTCCTCAACTGATACCATGGACGAGTACTTCTCTTTATCCTTTGTCTCATACACATATTGAGACTCACACAGTACTCACCACGCGGAATTACTCGTCTCTAATTTCAAGTCCTGCACACGCCAATTCTTAAATACACTCCTGGAAATGGAAAAAAGAACACATTGACACCGGTGTGTCAGACCCACCATACTTGCTCCAGACACTGCGAGAGGGCTGTACAAGCAATGATCACACGCACGGCACAGCGGACACACCAGGAACCGCGGTGTTGGCCGTCGAATGGCGCTAGCTGCGCAGCATTTGTGCACCGCCGCCGTCAGTGTCAGCCAGTTTGCCGTGGCATACGGAGCTACATCGCAGTCTTTAACACTGGTAGCATGCCGCGACACCGTGGACGTGAACCGTATGTGCAGTTGACGGACTTTGAACGAGGGCGTATAGTGGGCATGCGGGAGGCCGGGTGGACGTACCGCCGAATTGCTCAACACGTGGGGCGTGAGGTCTCCACAGTACATCGATGTTGTCGCCAGTGGTCGGCGGAAGGTGCACGTGCCCGTCGACCTGGGACCGGACCGCAGCGACGCACGGATGCACCCCAAGACCGTAGGATCCTACGCAGTGCCGTAGCGGACCGCACCGCCACTTCCCAGCAAATTAGGGACACTGTTGCTCCTGGGGTATCGGCGAGGACCATTCGCAACCGTCTCCATGAAGCTGGGCTACGGTCCCGCACACCGTTAGGCCGTCTTCCACTCACGCCCCAACATCGTGCAGCCCGCCTCCAGTGGTGTCGCGACAGGCGTGAATGGAGGGACGAATGGAGACGTGTCGTCTTCAGCGATGAGAGTCGCTTCTGCCTTGGTGCCAATGATGTTCGTATGCGTGTTTGGCGCCGTGCAGATGAGCGCCACAATCAGGACTGCATACGACCGAGGCACACAGGGCCAACACCCGGCATCATGGTGTGGGGAGCGATCTCCTACACTGGCCGTACACCACTGGTGATCGTCGAGGGGACACTGAATAGTGCACGGTACATCCAAACCGTCATCGAACCCATCGTTCTACCATTCCTAGACCGGCAAGGGAACTTGCTGTTCCAACAGGACAATGCACGTCCGCATGTATCCCGTGCCACCCAACGTGCTCTAGAAGGTGTACGTCAACTACCCTGGCCAGCAAGATCTCCGGATCTGTCCCCCATTGAGCATGTTTGGGACTGGATGAAGCGTCGTCTCACGCGGTCTGCACGTCCAGCACGAACGCTGGTCCAACTGAGGCGCCAGGTGGAAATGGCATGGCAAGCCGTTCCACAGGACTACATCCAGCATCTCTACGATCGTCTCCATGGGAGAATATCAGCCTGCATTGCTGCGAAAGGTGGATATACACTGTACTAGTGCCGACATTGTGCATGCTCTGTTGCCTGTGTCTATGTGCCTGTGGTTCTGTCAGTGTGATCATGTAATGTATCTGACCCCAGGAATGTGTCAATAAAGTTTCCCCTTCCTGGGACAATGAATTCACGGTGTTCGTATTTCAATTTCCAGGAGTGTATTTCCAACTTATAATACAACCGCTAGTAATTCAGCTTAACTTAAGCACTTGGAAGTATTTCAACTTATTGCTACACGTGCCTTCATTGTGACCGTTGGTCACTTCCGAAGATTACTACGATCCCCTTAATATTACCTGCTTGACATTTAATTCTCCCCACAAAAGTTCCTGAAATAGAGAAATTATTATTCCAAACTACTCTTAAGTATTTCACATGCATTCCATGTCTCCACTCTTTTGTATTTACGGAGCACACCTAAGACAGGTCTTACCAACACTAGATCCACCGGCAGAGTGCTGAAACATGGCCGTTCTTCAGGTTCTCTCGCACCTCTGCAGAAGTGGGGGAGCACCTTGCTACTGTATTGGTCAGCCACATTTCAGGCGCTCAAAGCTCAGGTAAATTTCATCTCTTTGGTCCCACCAAAGATGACCCAAGTACCGTCTCAAAGATGATCATATATTCACATTCACTATCTGCGGTTAGCAGACAACCATACATTCATTCATTTCACAGATCTCACCAAACTGGATGTTTGTGGGAGTGCACATGTGATAAATTAAATAAATAAATTGTCCTTCTTTCCCACACTGGTATCCGGCTTCGCTGTATTAATTGAAATTGAGTTATTTTTACAAAAAATGTGTTGTTCTGACAAGAATAGTGAAGTGTGTTGTACCTATTTTCAATGTCGGGCGGTACTGTACCCTTTCACCACCGGCTCCCCATGCAGAAAAAAATGGCACAGTACTATCCTTGCAATGCGAGGGTAGTTCTGAACATTTTTTAAAGAAAGCTGTATTAGAACAAACGTAGCAAGTCATCATAATGACCAGGAGGAGCCCTTAGCCCCTCGTGTCCTGAAATAGACGACCAAATGCTGTTACATTACCAAATTATTGACTCAGTTATTGCATTATTGTACTCTCCATAATCCGGAGTAACGTACACATACAAATTTACAACAATCCACATGACAAATAAAACATTACATCATACAAATAAAAAATAATGTTGAGATTAAAATTTGCTTAGTTATTTTTATGAGTAATCCAAACGTCACTAATTCTATAACAAATAAAAAAATACTAATTGTACTCATGAAATTTTAAATAGCTCACCGTCCAAACACAGAGCAAGTAATCTGACATTCATAAATTGTGGGGTAAAAACCTTTACACACCAAAGTCTAAATACAAAACAAAATCAACAAAAGAAAAACATTGCGTACACTAGTTACATGTAGAATATCAGGCTCCATACCATTACTCTAAAATATACATCAAACCTACAGAGAAATAAAATTGAAAAGAAAAACAATGAAATATACTACAAGTTACATACTGGTTACGTAATATAGTTCATCTAAGACATCATGTCATACCTCATTAACTATCATCACTTAAGCAATTGCCACCACTACTCGACTGTGAGTTTAACCTTATCCTTGTCCACCAGTACAAATACCTGCTGCTAAGCTAGTCAGTCCATCAACTTTGATCAATACACGCATTAAATAGTTAGCAATAAGTGCTTGAGTCCACCAGTAGCTCTCGTATCTTACTCTACTGCTCAGTTCTCTGTTGTTACACATTTAGATGACAAGAACTTTCATTTCGACTAGCCTTCGTTACACTTTAATGTGAAATATCACCACTGTGATAATGCAAATAAGTGGCTTCAGTCAACACACCAACAAGATCATTACTGTCCACGACATCAAAATGCATCAGTGAATTCCGATATTTGTTGTGTAATGCAAACTCTTGTCCCCTGTGACCAATGCAACAAGAGCCACTACGTTAGTATTACGCCACTGGCTAATAATTAAAGCATCATTGTACCAAATATTCTAATAAACATGCTGCGTGAACTTGATAACCCAGAACAAACAAAAAAAAAACACTAACTATTCTAAACACAAATGTTAATGAAATAAAATTACACTTGCTGTCCCTTCAGGAATGAAACATATAAAAAAAATTTACACAATTACAAATACAAATACATTATTCCCTATCTTGCGAGTCACATGGAATCATTTCATTCTGTGATTTTCTTGGGGTCAAAAAAGTTGCTGACAGGTTCCCTAGAAACACTGTCTCGGTGTCAAAGCTCTCCCATGGTTACCCGGACGAAAGTCTTTAAGTCACTCAAATTGGCATTTTGAACACATTAAACACAAATGTCATAGTCACTCTCAGAGTACCATCCACACGAATCTGGTCATCCAGAAATGGCCCTACAACTACTATTACCCACGGTCCTGTCCTTTCAGTTAATGGTGTAATTAAAAGTCGTAAATTCCAACAACCAGCACTTATTCCCACACCACTTAAAGAAATGTCTCCTACTACAAATGCAAAAGTCAATGTCCCACTTTAGTTTCTTGCGTTCATACAATAATTAGTCACCAAACGACAACTGTCCTCTTTAAGAATACCAAGCGTCCCACATGCAATTCGCAAAGCACACTTAACAAGTCACTGCCAAAAGTTTATGGACTCCACCGTTCAGTGGTCAAGACGAAACAAAACAATCGTCCTGTCTACTAAAGACAAAATCTTTTCCACCACTCACAACGTGGAAACACCAGTCCTTCATTTTCCACCTTATGGAGACATAACGAGCAGTCATCTTGTTTCACGGCTCCACAGTCCAGTACTAGTTAATAGTTGCTGGTAAAAAAATGCCCGCCGGACTCTGCCGCGTGTCGTTCATTCTGCCGTCGCGCGAGCCGTTTAGCAGAAAAAAACCACCCGCTGTTGCCTCCGCGGGATACTGTCTCCAGTCGTAAGGGTGGTGCACCTTATGAATGGCAGCCAGTGGTAGGTGCGTGTCGCCCCAGGCTGTTGACCTGTTGTAGCGGGCGCGTGGAGTGTACCCCGGCCGACAGTGGAGTGGGGAGCGCAGCGGCTCTGTCACCTCTCTCATGGCGACGTCAGCTTGGCCTCCCACTAGCGGTATGGGCGCGTTCTGCGTAGCACCTCAGCGCTACGACACCCAATCAGTCAGACCCTTCTGTGCATCTCGCAACATTACAGACAAAAGGTTATTCTTGCAGTATTTAAATACTCATTGATTACATGTATGATCTATTAGATACATTGGTAATAAAAGAATCTTTGTTCTAAAAAAACATAAAATCATAGACCCTAGTTTTCTACACATACAACATCAACATTTATCCCTTTTCTATATACAGCCCACACTTGTGCTATTGATTGTACCTGTCGTCCCTCATACAAAACATGAAAGTATCAACAAACAAAAAAAAAAAAAAAACGAATGAGAAACAATCTATGCAGCTCATAATTACAACATCGAATAGTAGACTACTCTAACATCCTATCACAGTGAAAATATTAGAAAATGTTGATTCTAAAACTACAATATACAACGCACCTTTGTGCTTGTGACAGACTGAAATTAATACCCCTTGAAAGTGTTCTAACAAAAAAATAAGAAACAATCTATACAGCTCACAATTACCTACCACATGTAGTTAAATAGTAAACTACTTTAACATCCTAACACAATAAACATTTTAGAAACTGATGACTCTAAAACTACAACATACAATGCACCTTTGTGCTTGTGACAGACTGAAATTAGTATCTCTTTACATATTTTACCTTTTATTATATATAACAACATTTCTAGGACATATATGTCCCACCCACACGATGTCAGATCCTGACCTGCCATCGAGGTTCATCCAAATCAAACAATAAAGCACAATAATGTTTTAGTTATGGATCGGTAGCATCCCCTTTACAGGAGTGTGTGCATTGATCACACTACTCTACGACTCTCACTCAACTGACATCACATTTTCCGTCTCATTCAATCCATTAATACACCAACAGAATAGGTCTAGAAGTCAGCTAACCTTAACACCACCACACTCACGTCAACATACCATACCTTCGATCCCTTATGCTCAACCACATAACACATGGATTTGTTTCAGAGATAACATTCCAGTCTCCGATTACGTCCTTTCACTCTGGCACCTCTCTCCATTGGCTTACCTCTGCATTCACTTTTCCGATTATTCATCCTGCTAAATATCACTTTAGAATTGCGACATTTCATCTAAGAACAAAAAATACACAAGTTATTCATCCTGCAAAATAACTGTACACATTTTTGGTACCGTTTTGTTTAGTTATACTGGTACCAGGCTTCAACAACAACAACAACAACAAAAGTTATTTTTTTTATATTGCAAATGTTACGGTAAGAATTAGATTTACACTTATATTACATCTTACGTTCACCATCTGGATCTCATACTCCCTTTATGTCCCTTCACGTTGTGCAGTTGTCCTCATCTCTTCATTCGTATTTCGGCTCTCCGTCTTTCCATTACTCCATCATTTCCTGGTCTTCCTTCGCCATTCGCATCAATCTCGATTGCAGCATACACAGGCCTCTCTGTAACATACATCTAAGACATCTCCACATTAGTAATTCTACTCACCTTTATTTACCACTGTTTCATCACGTCGAATCTCTATTAATCACACTGCTTCACGTCGCTTCTCTCCTTAAATATCACCTTTATCCACTACTATTTATCACGTCGCTTCTCTATCTACCATCTTTATCCACTCATTAATCATCACATCGTTTCTGCTTGATCCTTATTCATATGACAAAAAATACGTACATACACCACTCTGTCGACTCCTGTTCATGACTCATTCGACCAGTCTATTTCGTCATACTTCCTGACATCCCGCCTAAAAATTGTTATGTTCGATTTGACCCTGCACAACGTTACACACCACAAATAAATACACTGACTATCTACCATAAATTGCCTACTTTCGATCTATCCTTAACTTTTCCATAATTTGATGTTAGAAATATGATGAAGCCCTCGCGATTGTTTTCCCTTGATCGTCTCAATCAGTACAGCATTTTCATGGACAATCCGCCTCACTCTAAATGGTTCACTGTACACAGTAAATAATTTGCTAGTTAGGAATCTGTGCTTACATGAAAATTAAATGTGTGCAGAGAATATACAAGCTGGGAGAAAGGTACGGCACAAGTGTTAGAAACTTTGGTGCTAGTGGCCTCTTTCCCTAACACCAGATTCCGAACAACCATACACAGCACTTCATTATAACTGTCACCACGACAATGACATACTATACATCAGATGGCATCTAATTTAAAAACTTCGATTACAATGTTGACTTTTTACATTATGTGTTAAGTATCTGCAATAGTCAAATTGCACTAATTAAACTGGACTCATTGGCACTATTACATAACACTTTTTTTAGCAACTGGTTTGTTTTGAGGAAACAGTCCTTTTACTTTAGTGTTCGAAATAAAAATTTGCAAATTTTGCTCTGAGAGACCAGCCTAACAGATGCCATTACTGGTGTTTTATTCTCTGATCGGAAGTATGGTATTTGCATTCCTACATATCAGTCGAGTATGTCTGCTACATAGACAATTTTCACTGCCAGCAGCATGTGTTTTAAAGCGAGATGTTAAGGGCTGATATGTTGGATTAGTTTCTCCTATCCTTCAATCCATTATGACACGAATGAAATGCCAGGATTCTATGCTCTCCTGTCATTCTGATAGTTTCTGCCGTTCCTGTCCTCGACACTATCTGACCTATGAGTCGTGTCTCCGTTCACGATATTGCTCTCATTACCCAATTCTTGTAACAAGTGCTGAAATGACGCAGAATCGTCTACGCCTCTGCCTGCTATCGCTATATCTCTGCACAATTTCACTGGCAACTTCGTTATACAGATCCTAATGAGCTCCTCAGGTTCGTATGGCACATCCAAATACCTATTTCGTCTCAGCATTTCCTGATAGCACGCCACTGGATCTCTTATACTACCTTCGTTACAATTTGGCATCATCAATATGCTTTGCTTAACCTGGTCCTGCTTACTTTTCGGCCAGAAGTCATTTAAAAACTTGTCACAAAATATCTTGTAGCTACTACAGTCTTTAATAACTTCCTGCATTTTTGCTCTAGCCTCGTCCCTCAAATGGTTACACACAAACTTCATTTTGAGGAGCGGTCCCCACGATGCAGGTAATGAATCTTGAAATTGAGACAGCCACAGGCATGTATGTTGGTAGTTATCAGGATCCGGAAAACAAGTCAACGTTTGTACTGACACGAAGTGCCTCCTACATTCTTCTTCCGCTTTTATGTTTTCCGACCTTGGACTATACCTAGTTGGGTTTGCCACCTGTTTTATCCGACACAACCGTTCTTCTAACTCTCTGAGTTCGTCTTCCTCTTTCTGCCTATTTTCGTTTTTTGAATTTATCTCACTCTCCCTCTGCAATCTACCGGGTGGTGTTTCACCTTCGCTACTGCACGCTAATTGCAACTGTGCTAGTTCTTCCCTATGTTTCCTATTTATTTCTAATTGTGCCTCTTTAAACTGTAATATTGATTGTATCTCCTCCTGGTCAGCATAAACCTCTCGCTGCGTACTGTCTGAGCCTGTTTCGCCTCTTATACTGATCTACGCTAATCGTATTCATTCTGACCACTACCTCCGCAACTTCATCCCTGTGTTTATTTAGCGCCACTTCCTGCCAGGTGACTTGAGCTTCCACGCTGTCTAATGCCCCTTGTTTATCTGCAAGTAAATCCTCCACTATCTCTTTGATTCGCTCATCTGGCAACACGTCCCTACGTTCTGTAATATCACTCTCTATTGCACTTATTCGTACCTCCAAATTATTGGCTTTTTCTTTCACGGCATCACATATTTGCTTCAATGCATCCAGATTCTTCTCCCCCTCGTCTAACCGATTATTAACTGCGGACAGACGCTCATCGATAACTGAGAGTAGCTTCCTCATTGCCTATTTATTTCCCTTATGCATTGCCTCCAATCATTCCTTACTATCTTCATCCATCGCCGCCAATCTTTCCTTATTGCCTTTATCCATCGCTTCCAATCTTTCCTTATTATCTTTATCCATCGCTTCCTATCTTTCCTTATTCTCCCAATCTCTCTCCTTATTATCTCTATCCATCCTCTGTAAAAACTGCAGTAGCACATTGTCATTTGCTACTTTCGGTGCGCTCACCTCGTTCGCCTGAGAAAGCGTAGCTTCGCTAAGGGTAGCTACACTTTCACTTCATACCTGACCTAGTCCCGGCTCGCCTGCGTCGTCGGGAAAAGCGCCCGATTGTGGACAAAGCCCGCCGCTTAAAGGATCACCTCGCCGCAGTCCGCTGACCAATTCATCCCCTTCCGAGTGTTTGCCGTTCTCGCTCATTAACCCAAGGTCGACACCTACTTCCTGTTCCACTGCTACGTTCACCCCAGTATCACTATTCTCCATGGTGACTACACTTTTCGACTGCGACCTAGTTTCTACGGACATTACGCAAAAAATATTTATGCAACGATCTTCCAACCTTGGATGGCGTAGCAAGCAATTACATAAAAAAAAATAAAAGATCCTCACCAATCCAGAAAGAAATTGCAAACAAACAAAATTTTACTTCTTAGCGCTATCACAATACATTCCATAAAAAAAAAATCTTAACAGCAACCCCTAACAGCAAAATCCTGGCAGGGTCGAAATTATGAGAGGCACCCACATGCCTTGCTCATACTGTGGCATCAGGCAGTCAGGCCTGCAAGATGAGTGGTCTGCCAAGCGAGTGGATTCATTCTTATTTAACGAGTAATATGAACTCTCGTACTCACAATAAAGTTACAAATTATCCTCCTGTATGAATAATACGCAACGGAAACGCACATCTGACTATTAATAATTTACACTACTCTGACTGTTCACTACGCACTGGCAATACCACATTTTCTTTTTTTATTTAACGGCTTTTATCAACACGTGGCCATCGCACTGAATATGAATGGCGCACACATTATAAATTCTGGATATCGTGACAACATACAATTCGAAGGAAAAGGCCACCAATCTTTTTCTTTTCACTATCGTATTTATTCCGATAAATTCTATAACCTAAACACACAAATTCCATGACCTACAACAATAACACATGAGAAATTCCGCCCAGTGGGCATGGCTTTACATTGGTGATTGTCTATCTTATGTTCTCTTAATTATTTAATGCTACAGTGCACTTTCTGGATAGGATGGTGGATCTTTTGCTATATCTCACACATCGACTCTCACAACCATCATCATGAAACTTTCCTCCTGACCGAGAGGTACAAAAGGAACATGCATAACCCACTACCCCTGAAACTATCTTGCTACTCTCCCATGCAAACCATACATACTTAAATTACATGACATACACCACACTGCAACATGGAATACAACACAAAGAATAGTCACAACATTATAATCACATCACTTTCAGCTTTCCCACTTCATTTAGTATTTATCCCAGTTTCACACGACACTGCCCCACTTCGTAATTTTTCTTTCCTACTATGAACTCTGGAGGATATATGTACGTCTTCCTGTGCAATGCAAGCCAAGTGGCGTTGCTGGATAGACGGCTGACTCACCTTGCTTCTCTCTCAGAGTATTATAGTTTGAATCAAGCGTCACACGCAAACATAACGCGCAAAGTAATATTAAGAACATATTCATCACACACGCGAGTCCTCAACTGATACCATGGACGAGTACTTCTCTTTATCCTTTGTCGCATACACAGATTGAGACTCACACAGTACTCACCACGCGGAAGTACTCGTCTCTAATTTCAAGTCCAGCACACGCCATTTCTTAAATATTTCCAACTTATAATACACACGCTAGTAATTCAGCTTAACTTAAGCACTCGAAAGTATTTCAACTTATTGCTACACGTGGCTTCATTGTGACCGTTGGTCACTTCCGAAGATTACTACGATCCCCTTAATATTACCTGCCTGACATTTAATTCTCCCTACAAAAGTTCCTGAAATAGAGAAATTATTATTCCAAACTACTCTTAAGTATTTCACATGCATACCATCTCTCCACTCTTTTGTCTTTACGGAGCACACCTAAGACAGGTCTTACCAACACTAGATCCACCGGAAGAGTGCTGAAACATGGCCGTTCTTCAGCTTCTCTCGCACCTCTGCCGAAGTGGGGGAGCACCTTGCTACCGTATTGGTCAGCCACATTTCAGGCACTCAAAGCTCAGGTAAATTTCATCTCTTTGGTCCCACCAAAGGTGACCCAAGTACCGTCTCAAAGACGATCATATATTCACATTCACTATCTGCGGTTAGCAGACAACCATACATTCATTCATTTCACAGATCTCACCAAACTGGATGTTTGTGGGAGTGCACATGTGATAAATTAAATAAATAAATTGTCATTCTTTCCAACACTGGTATCTGGCTTTGCTGTATTAATTGAAATTGAGTTATTTTTACAAAAAATGTGTTGTTCTGACAAGAATAATTAAGTATGTTGTACTTATTTTCAATGTCGGGCGGTACTGCACCCTTTCAGCATTCCAGTTCCCTCCTGGTGTTTCGTAACATGTGTTCTGTCATAATACCCACAGCAGCTTCTATCCTAGCTTTCAGGTCGTCGACGTCAGCAACTGGTATAACGAAGACTCTGTCCTTGATAAAGTCTCAGAAAAAAAGTCAGGGGGCGAAGTTCTTGAGAGGGGAGTAATTTCTGGATCGGTGGATAGGAAGGAACGGTCCAACACCCTGGCCACCCCTGATCAGTGGATTGCCAGGAACAGTACAACACCCTGGCCATCCCGGATCGGTTGATTGGAAGGAATGGTCCAACACCCTGGCCACCCCTGATTGGTGGATTGGCAGGAACAGTCCAACACCCTCACCATCCCGGATCGGTCGATTGGAAGGAACGGTCCAACACCCTGGCCATCCCTGATCGGTGGATTGGAAGGAACAGTCCAACACCCTGGCTATCCCGGATCAGTCGATTGGAAGGAATGGTCCAACACCCTGGCCACCCCTGATTGGTGGATTGCCAGGAACAGTCCAATACCCTGGCTATCCCGGATCGGTCGATTGGAAGGAATGGTCCAACACCCTGGCCACACCGCTCTCCAGAAATTACTCCCCTTGGCTTTTTTTTCTGGGGCTATATCAACGACAGAGTCTTCGTCACACCAGTTGCTGACGTCGACGAACTGAAGGCTAGGATACAAACTGCTCTGGGTACTGTGACAGAACACGCCTCGACATTCTCCAAGCTACGAAGGGAGCACACATTTACGTTTACTAAAGTAAAAAAAAAAAAAACTAGCAATACTAACATATGAAATGGCATCAAATGCAACTTATTATGTCAGATGGTTATTCCATTAAAATATTTTATAATCAGAGCAAGACTTTATGCTCACCCTGTAAATCACAGACTTGTTATCTTCTTAATTTCATTTCATTTATATGTAGTAACATTTATAAGAGTTAGTACCGCTTACGGAAGTGTCTACAGATTTTCTAACAATTGGAATCTTTTGTTTCTCAGATACTAAATGTTTCGTACAGTCTGTTGAACTTCATATACCAGACGAAGGCAGAACAGAACGTTGCCGAAAAGGAGCTATGACACCACAAGGAAGGAAGAAATCTGCAGGATAAAATTAGTCGTACTAAGGTTCTCTACAGGAGCAGCTTCTGAATGTAAAACTCGCTACTCATGAGTAACTCCAAGATTTCTCTAAAATGTATGCAGAAAACGCTGTTTCTGCGTAAATTGGTCAAATGCTGTAAACTATCGACGGTAGGTGCAATATAGACATTGTTATATTTCTCATTATGTAACAAATATTATAATTTTCATGTTTGTGAATAAAAACTCATCACAACACTTTATATACAAGAATGCCCTTTTTATTGTTCTCTATTTCTATAATTTGTGTTTACCATTCCTTCAGCACGTTACGTTTTAGCAGATTTCAGTCCTATATTTGATATGTAACAACTATTGTTAAGGAAGACCCAGAAAAGAGAAGGGAAAACTGTGTTGTCTAAATAGTGTGCGGGATGTACAGCTTATAGTCAGCTAACATAATTTAGCTGTTACTACTTCTTAACGGATGTGAAGATGGGACGTATATTGTCTGTGGTGAATTTGTAGGACAGTATGCATGAAGAGGAAAATCACTATTAGCAGTTCTGTCAGTGTGTGTGTGTGTGTGTGTGTGTGTGTGTGTGTGTGTGTGTGTGTGTGTGTGTATGTATGTATGTGTTTGTGTGTATGTGTGTGTGTGTGTGTATTTGTATGTGTGTGCGAGTTTTGTTTTGTGTGTGTATATTTATGTATCAGTACTCTGGTCTTTTATATTATGTAGCGTTGTTGGTTCCTCTGCAAAAGATAAACACAGATGCAGCTTATGTTTTTGATTTATTTTGCCTGAAATAATGACCAACCAGATAGCAAAAAATAATAAAAAATTGTACTGTGTAAGCATATAGAAAAATAAATATAATTTGTGTTTACCATTCCTTCGGTACGTTACGTTTTAGCAGATTTAAATCCACCATTTCATTAAGATACGTAACAACTTTTGTTAAGGAAGACCCAGAAAAGAGAAGAGAAAGCTATGTTGTCTAAATAGTGTGCGGGATGTACAGCTTATAGACAGCTAACTTAATTTAGCTGTTGCTACTTGTTAACGGAAGTGAAGATGGGACACATATTGTCTATGGTGAATTTGTAGGACAGTACTCGTGAAGAGGAAGATCACTATTAGCAGCGCAAAGGTGTAAGATATGTACGCCATTAAGTACATTACTGACAGGAACGACAACTAGTTTTCATTCTCCATATACAGCTGTATGTGTAACGAATATTTTGTATTTGTTGAGTCGGCTAACCGGATTAGGTCCTCCAAAGAAGTCTTCTCCGTTTTGACGCCCACATCGCGTTATTCGCAGTAACATTTTCTAGCTGTCGACTGCTGTCTTGTCTAAAGGTCCAAAACCGCCAACTATAGGGTTGACTTTTTTATGGTATTCGTCGCTCCCCGCCACGTGGGAGCTTGTCAGTAGCCGTGCTGCCGCTTTTAACCCAACAAAATTAACATAGACGTGGCTCTGTAGCTGTGGGGTCAGCGTAGATGGCTGCGATGAGAATGATCCATGATCGATTCCCGGTTCTGCCAAGGATTTTTACTAGATGGGAGGACTGGTACGGGGTGCACTCAGCCTCATGGTGCCGACTGAGGAGCTATTTAAATTAGAAGTACTGGTTTCATGGTCTGAAAAGCCCACAAAAGGGCTGAAAGTGTAGTGTACTGAGTGCGTGCACCACCATACCGCGTCCGCATGATGTAGCAAGGCAGAGGACGACACAGTGGGCGGTCAAAATCCTTTGGATCTTCAGGGCCTGGACGAGGAAGCTCCCTTTTGCATAGACAAAATGAATAATATCATGGGATTATATTACATTAATGAATTAATAATGATTTTGAAGATACTACTATAAAATCACAGAGAGTGCTGGTGTGTGGTGCCGCAATATGTATAATGATGCTTCTGGAAGTCCGTGACATTATTTCGCAATAAGTGTTGTAAGAGAAAGAAAAGAGGATGGACGGATTAGGGGCAATACCGGTGGACTGCGATATGTGAAAGAAGCTGTTGACCTGGGAAGTATCTAATCGATAAGTCGGGGCCGGAACGGGAGGAAATCATGGTGGGGACCTGGATGCCACGAATCTGGGAGGGGTACAGTAGACTCGACCCGAGGAAGAAATTGGGGGATGGGGCTGTAATTGGTGACACGCATAAATGGCAGCAAAGAGTTCTGCGTCAGGGAAAGAGGGATCGTTGAATTTTCCTTAGTTCAGGGTAAGGAAGGTGTGTTGGTAAGGCTATATTCTTTCTCAACAAAAAGTTTCGAACGCTAGGCATCTTTTTTTAGTTATAGAAGGCGTTTGATTGTCTTGATCACAAAATACTGCTCCAGAAGTTTGACCATTATGGAATATGGGGGGCAAAAAATGGTTCAAATGGCTCTGAGCACTATGGGACTCAACTGCTGAGGTCATTAGTCCCCTAGAACTTAGAACTAGTTAAACCTAACTAACCTAAAGACATCACAAACATCCATGCCCGAGGCAGGATTCGAACCTGCGACCGTAGCGGTCTTGCGGTTCCAGACTGCAGCGCCTTTAACCGCACGGCCACTTCGGCCGGCCTATGGGGGGCAGCTCACAATTAGTTCATGTCTTACTTTAAGAACACACAAAGAACATTCTCCACAGTACTGAGAATAGCTATGATGTGGGGTCTGAATGGGGTACAGTCAAATGGGGGATGCTCCAGCAATCTGTTCTGGTGCCACTCCTGCTAATTATTTATATAAATGCTATGCCTTCTAGTACTACATGTGATCCTAAAATATTTCTGTTTGCTGATGACTCTACCTTGGTAGTAAAAGATATTGCGTGCAACATTGGCACTGTTTCAAATAGTGCAGTTGAGGACATAAGTTAATGGCTTATAGGAAATAAACTGCCGCTAAATCACAGTAAGCCTCAGTGTTTACAGTTTCTGGCACACAATTCAACAAAACCTCCGTTCTAACTACACAGAACGCTCATGTGATTAGTGAGAATGAACAGTTCCAATTTCTAGGTGTTGAAATAGATAGCAAACTGTCGTGGAAAGTTCATGTCCACGATCGTGTTCAAAGACTTAATCCTGCTATTTTTACTATTAGAATAGTACCTAAACTAACTGATAGTACGACACAAAAAGTAGTGTACTCTGCTCAATTTTATTCGCTTGTGACGTATGGTATTGTATTTTGGCATAACTCTTCTCATTGCCATTTTTAGCTCAGAAACGGGCGGTTCGGGCGATTGTACGTTTAAGTTCGCGAATCTTTTACCGACTTTTGTTCATTAGTCTGGGTATTCTGACATTGGCCTCTTAATATGTGTATATATTGTTTAATGTCGTTTCTTGTTAACAGTATCAGCTTATCCCCAAGAATTATCAGCTTTCACTCAGTTAATAGTAGGCAGAAATCGCACATCCTTGACTCCTGTGCAGAAAGGCGTGCAGTCTTGTGCTGCAACCATTTTCAGCAATTTACCACAAGAATTCAAATATCTTAGCAGTAATTCACGCCCGTTCAAATCTAAACTGAAGACTTTGCCTCATGGGTCACACCTTCTGGTCTGTGGAGCAGTTCCTTTAAAAATTAAGCTAACTTATGTGTTAAATTGTTGATTGCGATTATATAAGCTTACAACTTGTCGTCTTTTTAGGATTGATAAACGTTTTTTATCTCTTATGCATTGGTAGAGAAATATTGCAATATATTCCACGAGTAATGAAAAATGTGTCAAAGAATTCAGTTTGCTTGGCATGTTGATTACTATATGGAGCAATATTAAAATAAGTATTCACATACCACTGAACATTTATTGTTAACTAGGAATATAGCTTTTTAATGGTTTATAAACAGATAGTCACTTGTTTTAAATTATTACTTAAATTACAATAGGAGCCCTTCGGGGCAAATTAAAAAAATGCAAATTACTCTGTGAAACGGTAGTGATATACTTTTACGCAGAGGTAGTTACGTTGCAAAGTTTGGAACAATATAATGAACAAATGGTAAATTAATACATCTGAAATCTAGCTTAGCTAGGCAGTGTATTAAGTATATTCGTCTGGTCGGGTGGGTTAGGTCGTAATATACCTGAGTTTACTATCTTGATCCACGTAACGCACAGTTTATTTCAATTATATAGCATATGGTACATACAATTGATATAAAAGTAAACATTTTTTCCAGAATATTTTTGTCTTAACTATGTTTGTAATGGAGGAGAGGATAATGTGGTGAGTGATTTATACAGATGAGATGATGAAATGCTTTCCAATACTTTCTTCGTTTTGGGGGAAGTGCTTTGGTGAGCTTTTCTTTGTTTGTAGGAATGTAATATAACCCTCTACATGCGGTTCCCGCAGATAGCGTGAGGACGAGATAAGATTAATTACAGGATGCACGGAACCATTTAAACAACCATTCTGCCTGCAGTCCATATATGAATACAAAAGCGCTAATAACCGGTACAGAGGAACTTACCATCTGCCATGCACTTTACAGTGGTCTGCAGAGTATGGATATAGATCTAGATAAATCAAGGAGTTTCTTTGCCTGTCGCTGCTTACCGTATTTTGGAGTTTTATGTGAAAGTGCCTCTAGTATGAAGGAAGGGTTCAAAGAGTCGACAGGATTCTCTTAGGAGCAGGAATGTGGGGCGAGTGGAAGCTGGTGGGGATATACTGGGTGAGGAGGGATATGAGTGGGTATGGACTAAGACAAGGTATGTTTCAGGGAGGTTGCAGTGAGGGGAAAATCATCAGGTTTTGCAAGATAATTCGTTGGCGTTTGATCTGGTTACGGACAGAGTTCCAAAAGGCATTCCATTACTTGTAAGAATAGTTAATTCACTCAGTCGTCGCCCTGACTACCATACTAAAAGTGGTTTCTGCAATAGTACGTGTTGGGTATTCCCAGGCAACAATTTGTTCGATTTATCTTCCTCCACAGGAAACACTAGACAGAGAGATGCTCTTTAAGATGATCGACGATCTGTCCCCCTCCTTGCCCCGTCTCCTCCCTCCGTCCGCCCCCTCTCCCTAACATTAGTCCTTACACGGAATATCAATGCCCAAAGTGCTTTATGGGCTGTTCATTCCACTTGCCTCAGTAGTCGAGCGTTGAGAACCTCTTAAGATCGGAAGAATACGCCTCCTGAGTGCCTGCAAAATAACATATTTTTTTCCCTTCAGCGGGGGTCTATTTCCGTCATTGATCTCTGGCTCTGGCAGGTTCTGCTCAGTGTGAAATGGTAAACGATGCCAACTCCAGTGACCACTTCCCAATTTCTGTGCACCCTGTTCAAAGAACAGAGTCAGAAATTAAACCAACCGAACTGATGCTCAATAAGGCAAACTCTGCACAACAGGTTAGCCGTACCTGAGAAGACGTCGGCCAGAATTTGGCGAATCACATTACATATGAGATGCCCTCCACCGCTGATTCACCCACGCCAAAATCTTCAGGACATTATTGAAGACAGCTTGTCTCTTGGTGAAACGGATAGCGTAGTTCGGCAATAAGGAACAGGCGTACAGCACTGTGAAGATTCAAGCGCAGTCCATCTACAGATAATCCTGAAGCCCTCCGTTAGCGAGAGTAAAGGCCCAACGGATAGTTGAAGCTAGCGCGAACTTCTAAAATCCATCAGCAGGTCAACATCTGCCAATGCAGTGTGGGGATCACTACGGAAGACATCTATAAAAAGGATATGTTGCCTATTAGCTGTTATACAGGTCAAAGGAGTCTTAAATGTCACAAAAGTGGAAACAGCTTTATCCATGACGTGGTACTTTTACCACTTTCCATGAGTCTAATTCCAAGTTTCCAGAACAACAGAGAAGCTAGAGAGAGAGAGAGAGACAGAGAGAGAGAGACAGAGAGAGAGAGAGGAAAAGTAACTGAACAATGAAGAGGCTATAGAGCCTATCCTCTTCGATGTGGGAATTGGTCACAGCGTCACTTGAAACGCGTGGTACTGCTTCTGGGACAGTCATAATAAATTACGCCGTTATGCGGCACCTTAAATCTGAATCTAAATAGATCCTCATTGAATTTATAAAATAAAAGGGGGACAATGGTCAACATCCCGACTCTTGGAGGGAATCAATAATGACTGCACTTCTTAAACCAGGGAAGAACCAAGCATAGCCAGGCAACTCTCATAGTCTCACTCTTGCTAGTTGTATAGAGAAACAGAAGAGCGGATGATCAGTTCCCATCATGTCTGGACACTACAATGTACAATGTAGATGCCTCAAAGGTCACTTGCAATGTGGATTCAGGAAATATCATACTACTCCTGATAACCGAACCCTACTGGAGGCAGCTTACCAATATGAGCGTCATCTAAAATATTTTGCGATACTGAGAATGTATACGGCACTACGTGGAGACACAATATCAACTGTCAATCACGCGAATGAGGATTCAGTGATCGGTGGTCGTCTCTCCACTTTTGAGGTCTTTTTTTGCCGGACGTCATTTTAGGTACACGTCAGGAATCAGTGCTAAAATGTATGCTCAACCGCTTTTCAAACTGCAAAAGCATTAAACCTGACACATTTCGGAGGAACTAGGTTTAATCTTCAGAAAGATTGCACAAGAATGTTATAAAAGCGATAAAGATCAAAATAATGTAAATTCGAGGTCATTTCTCTTGTAAACGTGTCTTCCGAAACCGTACATCAAAATTACTGGTTCAATCCATAAAATAAACTAAAATGAACCGAAGTATGCAGTCCGTGAGTATCGCCAGCGTCATAGCGACAGCTATAAACGTGCACAGTCCATTTACCTCCAAGAAACACACACCCAGAAACGTCTGCACACTTCCTGAGGCCTCGGTAGGAATTCAGAGAGACACCAATCATCAAAGGTAAAGCGTACATCTACAGAGATACTCGGGATTTCGAACTTTCTAAAGTACAGAATGTTAGCAGTATTTGTACAATTGAAATAGCTAACTGAAGACTAAGTTTAAAGCAGTCCACAAAGTATTTAAAAAGTTGTTTGTAGTTTCATTTTTCCTCAGTATATCCTAATCTCAAACTGTTCCTGTAGATCCAGTTTTCTACACTTATCCTCTGTTTGCAAAATTGTCAGGTCTTCTAGAATTCCCAACAAGCGGTTGCCAGTTTCACAGATGTGCGTGGCTACAGTCGACGTTTCGAAATCATTAAACCGAAAAGTGTTGCTGAGTTCCTTGTGCCGCAGCTTGAAGAACCTACCTGTCTCACATACGAGGGGCGACAATAAAGTAATGAGACCGATGTGAAAAAAAAATATTGCTTACCGTTTTAATCAAGTTTAGTGTTGCCTTCTTCAAAGTAGTTCCCTTCTGATTGTACACATTTTTCCAGTGCTTCTGCCATTGATGTTAACATTTCTGGAACTCTTGCAAATAGAAAAAAGTCGCATGGAGCGATATCTGGTGAATAAGGTGGCTGTGGTAGTACTGAAATTGATATTGAGGTTAAAAATTGCTGTACTGACAGAGTGGTATGGGATGGCGCATTATCGTGATGCAGAATCCAATTATCAGCAATGTTGGCACAGACACGAAGAACTCTTTTACGAAGTCTTTCTAAAATTTCTCTGTAGTAAATATGGTTAACTGTTTTTCTAGGAGGAACCCAATCTTTATGAACAATTCCCTTGGAATCAAAGAAGCACACGAGGATGCATTTCACTGTTGACTTTGACATGCGAGCTTTTTTGGTCTGGGTGATCTCTTTGAGCACCATTGCGAACTTTGGCGTTTTGTCTCTGGATCACACTGAACAAACCAACTTTCATCACCAGTGATAATACGTTTCAATAATTCTGGATTGATTTCCGTTTGCTCTAACAGATCGGCTGCCACATTTCTCCGTGTTTCTCGCTATTATGGTGTTAGATTTTTGGTAACCATTTTTGCGCAAATGTTTCTCATGCCAAGATCTTCATTTACTATTAGACAAACCATTTCTCGATTGATGTTCAGTTCTTCTGCAATCATTTTCACGGATAATCTTCGATCACATCGTACGAGTTCACGCACCCTGGCGAAGTTGACATCCGTACGTGAGGTTGACGGTCGTCCACTGTGGTCTTCATCTTCAACATTCGTTCTGCCTTCACTAAACATTTTATGCCAATGAAAAACTTGAGCTCTTGACATAAACTCCTCTCCAAAAGCCTTCTGAAGCTTACTGTAAGTTGTCATCGCGTTTTCACCCAATTTAACGCAAAAAGAGATGGCATACCGTTGCGCAATATTATACGGCTCCATTTCTGTGACGAGTGACAGAAACACGTGTTAATTTATTACAGCACAACTCGGGACTGAACAGTTGCATCGATGTGCCGCTTGGATTAGAAGCAGTTTATAGACCAAGGTCAAAGATATTGTGCCTATGCAAGCCCACAGGGTTGCCACATCTTGCAAAGAAAATCAGTCTCATTACTTTATTGTCGCACCATGTATGTAGTTCTCATTACCAGTGTTACATTGATTTTTGTGGATACCAGCTTTATCATATTTATTAAACATTTGTTTTAAATTATTTTTCAATACACCAATTAGAGTTTTGTTGGTTTTAAATGGGAATTCAGTTTTAAAAACTTATAAATGTTATGTAATTTTTGAGATAAATTACTGAATTAAGGAATCATGTCATTTTTAGCATCCTGTATGGACGTTCTATTTATCTCTAAGCGCTGTTTCTCTTGTATTTATTTCTCCACGGTATCCATTCATTCAGGCTAACTGTCATAACACCATTAAAATTCTTCTTTGCTTTCGACCCGCGTTATAAAAATGTAAAATTGTCCGACGTTTTGGCCACTTGCAACAGTGGGCGACACATAAGACAGTTTTATATATTTACAATGCGCTCAAGCCTACACTTACATTTAGCTATCATACTATTTGACTCAGTCATTCTGTCCTATTTTCTAATCTAACATACATCCCTACCATTTTCAGCATGCACAGAGGAGACTTTGCAGACATGACTTTCCTTACTTTAGGTACACCTTAATTTCTTAAACTGCCTAATGGACTCTAATACCTATTGTCAAATTGCTTTTCGTGACAAAGTTGTCAATAAACACCTGAAATAGAAGCTGTGGAAACTTATGTTCTGTGCTATACTCACTTACCAGCTGTGACACCTAACATATTTGATGCTGTGGAGTAAGGTCAGTATGATCCATATTGTTTCTGTTAAAGTGTAACGTTTCCTCAGACATATAATTATTGACTTGTGAAGAACTCTTAGAGCTTCCCTCTTCTTTTTCCTTTATTCTTATTTTATTCCTTCGCCTGTCAGGGGTCTAGCAATAATATATAGCCACCCTCTTCTGAAATCTTTCATGATTAGTGTTAATTCGATTGCTTTGTTTTTCATTATGTCACAAATAACTGAACTGATTGAAATGTTCCTTGTTTCTTTGCAATGAGAGGATTTTGTAATGTTTATTTTGTGAAGCCTTTCGGAGTTTGATTTCTCATGAACGATTTTCTTTAGAGTAAAACTCACCTCGGTGATTCATTGTAAACTTATGAAGAATTTGTTGTGAGTGCATTGCACCTTACGCCACACGAAGTGACAGACTATATCTGACAACCAAAAACGAAGAAATTAATTGGGGGTAGTGTATTTCACTTTGGCTGCTGCACTTACTGATTTGCATTTGCTTTCGAGAACGTCAGCACTCCTGACAAAAAACAGGATGCTGAGCAAGATGTAAGTCATTTCTATTTCAGGCAGATCTCACCTTGCATTCTTGAACAAAGAGCATGTAGCCAGGATTGTCAAGTGTAAACTAAATAGTACATTAATTTTCAACGAACAATGTTCGTTATTTCAAACAGTTATTTTCTTTTTTTGCGTGTGTTCCAACTCATACATTGCACTTCAAATCATGCAACGTTCATAAAGTACTTCGGTACTGAGTTTCGGTTATACACTCCTGGAAATTGAAATAAGAACACCGTGAATTCATTGTCCCAGGAAGGGGAAACTTTATTGACACATTCCTGGGGTCAGATACATCACATGATCACACTGACAGAACCACAGGCACATAGACACAGGCAACAGAGCATGCACAATGTCGGCACTAGTACAGTGTATATCCACCTTTCGCAGCAATGCAGGCTGCTATTCTCCCATGGGGACGATCATAGAGATGCTGGATGTAGTCCTGTGGAACGGCTTGCCATGCCATTTCCACCTGGCGCCTCAGTTGGACCAGCGTTCGTGCTGGACGTGCAGACCGCGTGAGACGACGCTTCATCCAGTCCCAAACATGCTCAATGGGGGACAGATCCGGAGATCTTGCTGGCCAGGGTAGTTGACTTACACCTTCTAGAGCACGTTGGGTAGCACGGGATACATGCGGACGTGCATTGTCCTGTTGGAACAGCAAGTTCCCTTGCCGGTCTAGGAATGGTAGAACGATGGGTTCGATGACGGTTTGGATGTACCGTGCACTATTCAGTGTCCCCTCGACGATCACCAGTGGCGTACGGCCAGTGTAGGAGATCGCTCCCCACACCATGATGCCGGGTGTTGGCCCTGTGTGCCTCGGTCGTATGCAGTCCTGATTGTGGCGCTCACCTGCACGGCGCCAAACACGCATACGACCATCATTGGCACCAAGGCAGAAGCGACTCTCATCGCTGAAGACGACACGTCTCCATTCGTCCCTCCATTCACGCCTGTCGCGACACCACTGGAGGCGGGCTGCACGATGTTGGGGCGTGAGCGGAAGACGGCCTAACGGTGCGCGGGACCGTAGCCCAGCTTCATGGAGACGGTTGCGAATGGTCCTCGCCGATACCCCAGGAGCAACAGTGTCCCTAATTTACTGGGAAGTGGCGGTGCGGTCCCCTACGGCACTGCGTAGGATCCTACGGTCTTGGCGTGCATCCGTGCGTCGCTGCGGTCCGGTCCCAGGTCGACGGGCACGTGCACCTTCCGCCGACCACTGGCGACAACATCGATGTACTGTGGAGACCTCACGCCCCACGTGTTGAGCAATTCGGCGGTACGTCCACCCAGCCTCCCGCATGCCCACTATACGCCCTCGCTCAAAGTCCGTCAACTGCACATACGGTTCACGTCCACGCTGTCGCGGCATGCTACCAGTGTTAAAGACTGCGATGGAGCTCCGTATGCCACGGCAAACTGGCTGACACTGACGGCGGCGGTGCACAAATGCTGCGCAGCTAGCGCCATTCGACGGCCAACACCGCGGTTCCTGGTGTGTCCGCTGTGCCGTGCGTGTGATCATTGCTTGTACAGCCCTCTCGCAGTGTCCGGAGCAAGTATGGTGGGTCTGACACACCGGTGTCAATGTGTTCTTTTTTCCATTTCCAGGAGTGTATAATTTTCATTGTGCATACAATTAGTGTCTTTTGGTATTTAATTTTGTTCATTTTCTTTATTTCAAATTTTGAATTTCATGAAGTTCAAAGTTTTATTTAATGACAATGTTCACATTTGCAACACAGGTCCAGCCAAAAGTCAGCTTTGCTCAGCAATTGAATTCGATACCTAAAGAGCACCTTATATGAGGAAAAAGTTTTGATAACAATATAGTCAGTTTCCTCAGATACAGTCAGTTTTTAATGGACAACTTCCAAATACGTAGATAATTAAGGATAAGCTTTGTTTTTTATAACCTCTTCTTCATCTACCCCGAGGTGCTTGAGAGCAACATCTATCAGAGCTGTATCTTGGCTAGGGATCTTGACAAGCAGATGAAGGGCGCCTCTCTTAGTTTCATAAATGTTTCATGCGATTTCTTTTGATTATATGTGCCAGGTGCACGAAGAGGAAAGAAATAAACGTTTAAAGACGTCGGTGCTATTCAC
This sequence comes from Schistocerca serialis cubense, assembly GCF_023864345.2. Classification (NCBI taxonomy): domain Eukaryota; kingdom Metazoa; phylum Arthropoda; class Insecta; order Orthoptera; family Acrididae; genus Schistocerca; species Schistocerca serialis. Next base: position 393,682,685 of record NC_064646.1, on the reverse strand, counting down.
CATAAGAAAATCGGCCTAGTCCTAAGTTCCTAATGAGTAGCCCCATAGCCAGTTCTAGGCACGTCTCATTTAATCAGCCCTAAGTGTCTCCTTCGCGTCTCTGAGAACCCCTACACTCACTTGTAAGTATTTGTGATGTACGAATGTAATGCATATACAGGTGAGGGCGCTGCACCACTTAATATGTGGTCAGACACAACAAGCTTTCATTTGTTCCGATTCCCTGGATACCAGGCCGTGTCAGAATCTAAATAAAATAACTGAAAGAACCTGCAACCAAGAAAGCATACAATTTTTACTGTGTCATTCTGTGTGCTATCACCTATATTGCTTTTATTAATTATTGTACAATGAGCGGCTGGAAATGATAGGTTCAAAATCCACAACGTAGCCAAAGTGAGCAAGAGCATTCAAGAACTCTTTTGACCTCTGTGTGAAATCTCAAGTCATAGAAAAAAAATTACCAGTAGTTATACATATTATGTTAATTCAACAGCCTCACTAAAATCAGTCAACATTATGCACTTTATACGTGTTTGTGCGATGTATTAAGCGTTTCGCTTTTATATTAAACATAATATTCATTTTCTAAATATAATATATTAGGATACAGTTGATCAGCTAAGGCATTTAGCTTCAGCTGGTCTTGCCCTAAGAATAATTTCGAGCTTTGGGCACACAGAAATCAGTAATTTTACATAATTTGCCGACTTCAATTCAGTATCGTAATGCGGGGTAATATTAAGGTGTAACTCCCCACTTAGGTAAAAATTATTCGTGACACAGAAGAACGTAATTTGAATCGTCTGTGGAGTTCACACATCTACACTGGGGAAAGAGATCGCAGCACCAAGAACGAGTTGTGCGAGCTGATGTCTACTCTGATCTCACGCCACTCGCATAAGAGTGGCGCTAGTGGTGCAACTATGAGGATGCAAATCAGGTTTGTTTTAAATACACACTCTAACGGTCGTGAGTGTTAGTTGGCGCGTGTGAATCACTCCCACGGCTCACCAAAGGTAGCTCATGCCTGTCACAGGTTAATTACAAGCTTCCAAATGGCCTGGCATGTGGGTTGCAAGTTTCGTTCAACTGACACATTCCATTTCATAACGTTTATCGTAGCTACAATCTATGAGAGATGGGTCTAACTCCGTAATCATCGGTCGCCCCTGCTGTGCTCTGCTATTTGCGCTAATGACCTTACAGTCTTATGCCAAGCAGCAATAACGCTGGTGAAAACACCCATCTGTTAATTTGTCAGTTCAAAACGCCAAATAGTAGTGGGCTGCCCGATATTGACTTTAGAAAGGGCAGTCAGTGGTTTGAATAAGATTTATTCTCTGTTTCAGGCACGGCGCAAAACTCTCGAGCATCTTATTAATTTCTGCTTCTTCTCGCGTCTCATCCTCAAAGTCTTACATTTTCTAATGTAACTGACTAATACTAACATGAAACACGTATTTTGAGTCTCAGAATTCATTACGTGTTTTCACGGATTATTGTTTCATGCTGTAGTTTTTAAAAATTTAGATTGAAAATCTTATTGTTTTTTTGTTTTTCTTTTGCTTTGAATGGTGTAATTCACAGCCTTATTTTACTTAAATGTGATAGGGTGTTGATGACAATGGAACATACGGCTACCGATATCCATAAAAGCAATACACACTAAACTATTTATTAGTCAATAACGCTCTTAATACTTACAGTGATTGGCTCTGACCTCCAGTTGACGTAGTAATGAAAAACTTCCCCTTCAGTTCTGAGCAAATAACATCTCATCCAGCCATCATCATTAAGGTACTGAAGTTTTCATCAACATCACATTACAGCTCAACATTACCCAAATATAAGAATTTTTTTGTTGTTCTGTACATTACTCTATGTTAATGTAAATGATTTATCATCCATGTTCCAATTGTAAAAAAATCCCCCAATACTCAGTGAGAACCCAATTTCTTCTTCTGGACATCAAATGTTGATCACCAGTACAAGAACACACATAGCCAGCACACTCAATAAACTCTTAAGTCCAACAGCTTTACGTATTGGTACATCCATGCTAGTTACATCAGCCATTATGAAGATGTCACTGTCTCTAAAATCTGTCAGATAACTAGCAGTCCTCTCCTGTTAGGATAATAACATAGTTCGAGTTGAACCAATTGTAACTGTCAACTGGTACACAGAATCATATTTGAGTGCTTTTGAGAAACGTCAGAACTGGTTGTAGCTTCTAACATCACGAACTGGGACTAACTGACAGAGAGAAGCATTCTTTTGAAAATCCGCTTGCATGAACACGTGGTCCCCAACTAAAGACTTACTTGTGCTTTCTCTATATATTGGGAAAACTAAATACATTTAAACCAACACTTATTTAGTTGATTTAATTCTTTATAAAAGAAAAGTTACTGCAGTAAAGAACAGAATGGATGAAAACTCATTTAGCTTCTCGATTAGAGTGAGAAAAGGATTGCTTCCTTCAGGGAGATCACTTGTCTTGAGAAAAGTATGTCTGAGGCAACACTTCCAAATCATAAAATACTCTATACTTAGCAATGCATATTTATTTTTCATCATGTAGCTGTGATACAATATACATAAAACTTTTATAAACACACATCGATTTGTTATTAGAAGATGCAAATTTTTAGTATCAACAGATTTTATTTTTAAAGCAACAAAAATAAAGAGGAGTAATAACACAATATATTGAAGAAGACCTATCATTTTACATGATTTACTTTGCAGTGCCTAGGATAGCTGAGCTATGAATGTGTGTGTATGTGTGAGTGTGAGTGTGAGTGGAATGAGGAGTGGGTGTGTGCAATCGATTTTTTAAATTCAGTTACATTGAGAAAAGTTCATAGTTTTGGATAATTTACAGGGTTTAATATTTTTATGCTTAGAAGCATTTTTAAATAAATGATACTGAGAAATCAATGTGTCACATTGATTAGTAATAGTTCATTTATTTACAAAAAATATGTAGTAGGCTGAATGTATAATAAACGTGACCTCACGCATATCGTTGTTATTCCCATTTAGTGACACTTTGATCCGACTTTGTTTGGTATATGAAGTTCAGCAAACTGTATTAAACGTTCAGAATCTGTGAAACAACAAATTACTGGAATAAAAAAGGCAAAAGTTATCAGCATTATTATTATTACTTATATATTTGTATATAAATAGGAATTTACAAGCTTGCTTCTATTGTACTTATATAAATGTATATAACAGTAAATTACACAGTGGTGTCTGTGTAGGCAGCTCTCACAACTGCGACTATGATGTCAGTGGCTTAATTGTAAATATTGTTGTTTCAATCCACAGATCATCTGTGCAATTCTCAAAGTTCTGTTGAAATATTTTCGATTATAGTCGAGTCCAAAACATTAGTTATGAATTAGATCAATTGCTTTATAATTGTTTCACTCAATCATTTTCACTAACTTTAATAAGAGGTAGATACAACTGAACTTTATCCTAGATTGTAAGGCACTCAGTATCACTTCCCAGATTTCATAATAGCTTTCTCAAATACTTCTTTACTAATTTTTTTACATCTTTTATCGATAATTTGGTTCATATCTTCTCAACAATTTAACTCTCAGTTATCTGTCTTTTATATGTATTATTACTTCACTGATTGAGGTCACCTGTTTAGCCCATTTTTCATGAGAAGTTAATATGTCATATTAACAATTTTTAAATTTCGTATCTCTTGGCATTTTTGAAGTTAACATTACATAATTTAAGAATATTCAAAAATTTAAACTGCTCTACTATCCCCATAATTACAAATCCCTTTTATATTCTAAAGTATATAGTAGCATATTCAAATACATACTTACATTTTTCTGCTGTCTGTGTTTGTAAAGCTGTCTCTGAATTTTTGATTATCAGTTATTTATCCAGTTATTTTTTTTAAACAAGAGTTGTTTTCTTCATGAAATGTAGATAACACTTTCTTTATAATGAAAGAACGATTCCTGGTGAATTTATTCACAAATAACTTCATTTATTTGCAGTAAATATTTTCTGCTACTATTTTTTCCCGTTTTCATAAAGATAATCCAAATAATACTTAAACAACGCTTTAATTATTCATTCTGAACTTTACTCACATACTTGAACAGTAAAAGAACTAAACTGTTCTAAATGTATAATTATTAATACAGGCTTTTAATGGAAACAAGGCAATGTCTAACAGCATTCTGCAGTCATTACATTTTTGTTTCTGAGAAAGATTACGTTAATATACTAATGAGGGAGAAATTTTTATTTTAATGTGTGACTGATTTACAGCTTTGCTCCTGAAAAATAAACTCGGGGAGACTAATACCATATTATATCCGAAGATTCAGTGAGTTTTTCTATGATGTAGTCTTAAAACTGCCCTTTTTTAAAGGCCATTCAAGTGAGTTCTGTAAAATAAAATAACTAGACTGTTGTAATGGTAATAAACGTAGGTACTTCTGAACTGTATGAGGTGTGGTAAACTTATCCTCTTGGTAGTAAAATGCTATGTTATGAATTATTAGTGGCTTTTGTTCACACATAGTTTGAACAATATGCATCACACATATTAAAACTGTGTTCAGTTGTACTTATTACAGTATATTTACATACTTATGAGAGATTCCTGGTCATGCACAGACCATATACTCTATAGCTGTGGTAAGTTATTGAATGTGAATATCATTCAGTTTGGTGCAATTAATTGCAGTATTATTCTAAGTGCTCTCAACACTCTAGCTGCTAATTCTGTTTCGTGTCTGGAGACTTCAGCAGAAATGTGTCACCTAATTATGCCTTTTAACAATTAAATCATTAATGTGTACCAGAAACTCTGCTAAAGTTATATAAATCTACAGTATAATCAGAAATCTCACATAACAGAGTTTGAGCAGCAGATTACAAAAAAAGCCCTGCTTCATTTAGTGATTATCAGATCATTATCACACAGTGCTTGTGATTTTAGACAGGACATACAATAGCACAATATACATTATTTCCTCATTTGGGTCATCATATTTGGTTATTGTGAAATACCATTTACAAAATTAATAAACACTTTCAAAGAAATTATCTTTTAATTAACAGACAGCTGCAGTCCTGATTTCACTCAACAGTTACATAAATGCTGCGTTGCTGAATAAGACACGTAAAGTAACTGAAGAAACACTGCCTGTGTCATACAGGGCATATTGTAGCAATGAACTTTAAATTCTCTTTGCTAGCTGCTTTGCTATATCTATCACATTTAAAACTAAAATCGACAGAATTTGATCTCTTAATAATAGGACAAATTAACGTTGAAGTGGACAGTGATATGGCATAATGTTCGTCATCAATTTTCGTCACACTTATCCTGAAAGTAATAACTTCACAGCCTATTTATTGAGGCAGATGTGCGATTCTAATACTTAACAAATTATAGCAATTTCACCCATGGGTATTGTTATGGTGACTGATAATGACACTGCTCATTATGAGAATTCTTGGTATAAGATTTTTGAAAACAGTCAGCAAGTTTAAAAGCAGTTAAAATTAAAATTTAAAATAGTACTGGTCGCAATCTTGTTAAAACATTTTTTTATTGGAGTGAGTGACCGGTTTCGACTCTATGAAGGAGTCATCATCAGACTCTAAAGATACATTGCCAAAGTAGAATAGATGTTATAATAAGCATATAAAAATAAGCTAAATAGTAATAAATTATACCCAGAGCGGTGGATGGACACTTCTAGATGAGTTCCGTCGACCCTCGACGCTCGTTTAACTGCTTACTGTGCATGGAGGGAATGGGTATCAATATGGCTGGTCACACCCACCGTTGTGAGTATGACATCATAAGTATCGAATCAGAAAACACGTTCATGATTAGATAACTTAATACATAACTACAAAGGAACAGTTACAGTTGAAACACATCGTAACGTCAATTATTGATCATTATTCGTCAATGCATATAAATTATAGTATTAAAATAGTTCATTAGTATGAAATAAGGCTTAGAGTATGCTGCCCTCTAAACTCAGAACTACAAAATCTGCATCAAAGATTGTCGTTGCCCCAGCGTTTACGTGGATAATCGAGGGTTACCATGGAAATGCTGTCCTGTTCCGCTGTGGGCGTTAGTGGTGCTGTCAAAGATTGTACTTGGGGCAGATACGTCATATGTTACGGTTATGTGATGCAATAGAAATACGGTTAATTTTGCTCTCTTCTGATGTCAGTGCCATGGAAAATAACTCAACTATGGTGGAACCACACCAACATTTCAGTAATAACAGCCGAACGATGTTACTAAAGAGCACCGATAGCTGCCGTGGAAACGGCGTCCTAGCCCATTGACGCAGGCATCAGATGATCAGGGATTATTGTGAACTGCGAAAGATATCTCAACTGGTGACAATTCGACCACGAAAACAGTGTTTCCATAGATATGTCGGCGGTTGCCACGAAAATAGCGTCTTATTCTCAATGTGACAATCTGTGGTGCTGTAATAAAGTTATAATTGGAGGAATTTGACGCCTTTGTCAATATTAGCATAGTATACAACATTACGACAAAATTATACATCACAAAAGGATAAAATTATAGGTTTATAATCAGCTTAAAATTGCGTTTTCTTCTAAAATCTGTTCACAAGAAATTGTCTGTGTCAGGTTGGATATAGTACAGGTTCTAATATTGGCAACAGGATGCTAATAAAAGTGTATGGTGATTGGTGGGGACCAGATGCCTGATACGCTATGGCAAAGTACAAAGCGGACATAAAAAATAAGAGACGATTAGCATCCTTTGATGGTAAAATAGGGATAGCAAAATAAAAAATAAGAAAAGTGTGAAGTGACAGTTTACGTGTTTGAGCCGTAGTTGTGTCCGGCTCTTCGAAAAGCGCGCCAGGCGAAGTGCATTTGCTTCGCGTTTCGTGTTTGTGGGGCCACTTTCGGTTTGGCGCGCTGTTTGAATCGCAACCGCCCTCTGGCGGGAGGTGGAGCAAGTGTACGGTCGTGTGACAATCGAGGAGTAGGTACTGGGCTGTGACTGAGAGGTGGCGGCGCGAGAGGGGCCCTGTTGTTGGGGGTCGTCAACTGCTCGCCACGTGCTTTGGCCGACCTCTTGGCAGTCAGGGGTTAACTCTGCCTTACCCGCATGTACGTGGCGTATGAAGCTTAGAAGCCGTGGTGCAGGAGACCAGCGTGTGGGACCATATGTCTTCCTATCGGCCGTTGAAACCACTGGCAGCGGTTGGCTCTGACGAACATAAGGAAGTGCGACATGTTTCCGGCGCTGTGGTGGAGTGTGAGAAGTTGAGTACTGTTTTTATGTGAAGTGTATGAGTTTCTTCACCAGTGTTTTTTTGGGTCTTCCCACCACAGTTTTCGTTTGCCTGTCTGCGGGAATGTGGTAATTGCTTCTTGGTCGGGCCGTTTCATTCACACCTTGATTGGTTGATTTAGGGTCGGTGTCGTGTGCCTCTGTGGTTCAGAGTCTGTACAGGCACCGCCCTTGCTACATCTTCTGGTTTTGGGTAACTCAGGGAGATGGTGGCTTGTAATACAAGTTTTGGGGCTGATCTGCTGTGGCCCTGTAGACCACCAATAACTATTCCGACTATTGTGATCTGGGCCCCTTTAGACGTGTCACTCACTTGCTGAGCTAAGGAAAATTTTTTTGATGAACTACCTTTAATGTGAAGGTTTGTGTGCTGGCTTATTCACATTTATCTTGTAACAACTGACAAGTGTAATATAAGTTATTTAATTGGCAATTGACAACTATTTTAACTTTAGTACAAACTAGCTACTTAAAGGTTTTTGTTTTAGGAATTGTTCCTATATATATATATATATATATATATATATATATATATATATATATATATATATATATATATATATATATATATATATATATTTGGAATTTTTTTTAATTTTTTTTAAATTCCAGACATTAAAATTTATTATTGAGAAAGTTAAAATAAAAAGGTATCTTCAGCAGTGTGTGTTATTTCACCAGCACCTCCTGGCCCCTACTTCCACGGTAACGTTTTTGAATAACGTGTACTTGAGTTGTTGTTTGTGAACCGCCCTAATTGATGTTTCATGTGGTTCATGTGGTTGTGCTGTGGTTTTTAAAATAAGAACCATTATAAAAATGAGATACAGATAGTTAAAAACATAGCTGGAAAATACTAACAATAAAACAAGTGTCAGCATAATATAAAAATATATATGAACATAATAATACGAAAACGAAAGAGCAGTTCTTAATAATAGGTTTTCAAAAAGGACCTAAAAATGTTTTCCCCTAAAGTTTAGCTGTTCATTGAGTAGAGCTAGGGGTTCACTTTTACGATGTGCATAGATTACAATTTCCTCTAATGCATTAAGTAACGGTCCTTCCAGGGCAGAGTGAAGGATTTTTAAATTTGTATGAATTAGTCCTTCAGAATGGTTGCAGTCACTGAAATGCTGGCCAAACAAGGATTTACTATGACTGGTACCAGCCACATGTTCTTTAAACCGAATAGCAAAGTTACGGCCAGTTTGTCCGATGTATTGTTTTTCACAGTCATCACATTGTATTTTCTATACTCCTGAATTTTGATATTTAGTGTTGCTTTTTTTATTAATATTGTGTCTGATTATATTTTGAAGCAGATTATTGGTAATGAATGCTATTGTGAGCTCAGTATTTTTAAATAATTCATTTATTTTATCGGATATATACCCCATTTATGTAATTTTGGAGTATTTTCCATGACCGGATTCAGGTGCACTATGCGTATCCTGTATCTTATTAAACATGAAGACAATGTCATTGGGATTGAAATCATTTACACTAACAATTTGCTTCAATATTAGTCTCTCTTTCTGTAGTTCCTCTGTGGTGAGTGGTAATTTATTTAGTCCATTGATCATTGACTGGAAGAATATTTTTTTCTGTCTGGACAGATAGCACAAGGTGGCATTAAAAATGACATCTTTTGTTGTTGGTTTTCTGTAAATTGCCAATTGATATTTATTCTCTTTGTTTGTAATAGTTAGATCTAAAAAGTTTATACTTTGTGAATTTCATGTTCAACTGTGAAGATCAGTAGCAGGTGGATACTATTTAAACAAATTTTCAAGATATCTATTTCATCTATGGTCCCATCGAAGAGTAAAAGTGTATCATCTACATATCACCTATAGCAGATGATTTTATTATCAATTTCTGAGTTTTGTTCCAAGCATTGTAGTTCAATGTGATTAACAAAGATATCTGCTATGGTCCGGCTAGGAATTACCCATTGCCAGGCCATCTTTTCGAAAATAGATTTTACCATTGAAAGAGAAGTAGTTAAAAGCTAATGTGTGTTCTAGTAGATCGATGAACTCTGTAGCTTCTTCTGTGTCCACAATTTTATGTTGTAATAAGTTATTTTTAATAAAATCAGTTGTTTCTTTTATAGGTATATTAGTGTATAAATTTTTTTATATCTAGTGATAAAGGAGGAGTAAGTACCATAATGCTGTATCACTATCAGCAATTGAAAGAGATAGTAACAAAGCTTCACAAGTGTGAAGCAGAATATATTGTTGGTAATTATAGACAACATAAAAAAGGTCACCTCTGTGGTATTAAAAGTGAAGAATTAACAGCAAAATTTCAATAATGCTGTACAACACGTTAGGCAGGTTGTTCCAAATGAGGCTGTGGGATGTGGAATCCTTGACAAAGCTGAATACTCATACTACAATCACAAAGACAGCTTCATACCAGATACAAACAATGCCTTCTTTATGTATGGAAGCTAAAGAATTCTTCATTTTAAATGAATCACACAGAAAAATGGTTTAGAAAATAAATTTAGCTACCAAACTAATGGAGTACTCAAAGCAGTTTTGTCCTCAATTAAAGCCATAAAGGGTCAACATAGTCAGTTTAGTGCTTTCTTTACCATGATAGTACAAAAATTGATGATGATAGAGAATGGGTCTAAATACAGAATTTTGCAGTCAAAAAGATCGTAAAAAAAAGAACCATTTCCTATTTTTCAGTTGTCTCATTATCACTGAATATATACTTAGATCTCTTTTGTTAGCAGGATGTTGAAGTCCAAATAGTGATAATGATATGAAGGTAAATGAAAAACAGGGTTCTGGACTTCACTTTGTTTACAAAATGGGTACTTAGCAGATGAGATTAAATAATATTAAATCATGCCAACATAAGCTTATTTTATGCAAAACAAGAAACCACTCTCTGTGCCAGTTCCTAGATTGTTTTTTTTCATACTGGCTTCACGTGATCGAGAAGTCTCTTCACCCTCGACAAGTGACTATGTGGTGTGAACTGTCCAGTCGCGGAATAATCGGTGCGGTATTCCTTGATGCCACAATGGCTACCGAACTGTTTGTGAAGGTTGTGGAAGATGATTTCGTTCAAAGGGATGCCACTGTTCTCCTTTACAAGCTCTTCCACTAGCGCAATTTCTCAACCTTCACTATGAGGTGAGCCTACCCTGGTCTTGAGGCATCTTCCACAAAAGTTACACAGCTTTCAAACTTACCACACCACTCATACACTTGCTGCAACGAAAAACATAAATCACTGTACTTCGCTGTCATTCTGCTATGAATCTCGATTGATTTGACACATTCTCTACACAAAGAACGCAATACAGATCACTGCCCAATCGTGGTGCGTGTTGACCGCAGGGGGTCCATCTTGTTGTAGACGCTGCTGCATTCTCCTGCATTGTAGCATTACTATGCTATCTGTCGGTCACTTTCTATACCTCAAAGAACACTACAGTCACCTAACAAATGTATCACACAAATTTTCGAAATTTTATGGAACTTTTAAGGTTTTTATTTGAATCCTTCTCATATATCTATACATACAGTATGAGAATTCTTATTGCAAATTAATCCAAATACAGTAAGAGTTTATATAGACGTAGGATTTAATGGTGTTTTCTCCTGTGTTTCAGGAAATCGTTAAACTTTAAGCTGAGCTGTAGCTTGTTGGTGTAGCTAGTTCATAGTATCTAGCATATCGCTTGCTCTCGACCCATGCGAGTCAAATTTTACATAGTTCTTTGAGCGGACGTGATAGTGTGTCAAGCTCTACAGTATATCAGGAAATCTCGTCATTTCGGACGTGAGTATTATTTGCTCAGATGTAGGGGCTTTTGGAAACTGAGTGCAACAGGATATAAAACTGTTGACAAATTGTACCCTGAGACGACAGACTCGAAGATAAATCGCAAGCCTGATCGAAGGTGGGAGTCGTTAAGAAAAAGAAATTGTGAGCAAGACGGTGTTTCTTCATTTATTACAACAAATTTGGTCATGGTTCTTGTGATATGGCGCCAGTTATGAAATCCCTCACGACAGTTTTAATTACTATGGTGATGATAAGAACATAAGAACGTTGTAAACAGTCACTTCCACAGAGACCCCCTGACGCAAACCTGTCTTTATAACACAGCTGTACGGTGACAGATAAGTCACTATGTTCAATGACACGCACCTGTAACAGGGTCTCCCTGGACAGCATGTAGAGTCCACCTATCTTGAGCTTGAGAGCTCTCGAGGAGCCTAAACTGAGCAGGAGGACCAGACGCCAGGAGCGGACATCTGCCTGGTGCCAGTCGCCACTGAAGACTGACCGCGGCAACTGCTCACTCTGCAAACAAAGAAAACTGGTCTGCACTTCCCTATGGTGATACTAAATTTGGCACAGAAAGAATTGCAGTACTCAGTTATAATATACTTTGATAATGTGCCCATTGAAATAAAATATCGTTTTCAAATACATAGATTTCTCATTAATAGCTCATTCTGTACCATAGAGGAATTCTTGAATAGAGATAAGTGGTAAGTTATAAACCATTAAACTGCATACATGCAGCTATACCTTAGCTCCATGCTTGGTGGAGAGGTTCGGTTTAAGAGGTTCGAAGGGAAACCTCTTCACCATGTGTCCCATCTGTGGCAAAATTAATTATTATTTCCAATGTCAATGTTGACTGCGTAAAGCAATATAATTTTCTTCCCTAACTGCAGATGGTTCTAAACCGATTCATTTCGCCACGAATATGCTTCGCACAAGCACAGTTCCAGCCAATAATTCGCTGCAGATAATCATAAGCAGAACCCTGATACTCAAGGGAAACATCCACTGTTAACAAAATTCTAAAAAAAAAAAAAAAAAAAAGTTGTGGATTCATAGTGGCAGACAACTCCGTTCGCCTATGATGATCGTTATTACGTTAATTTTACCTCCGTTATAACTGACAAAGATAGGAGAAGTATGAAATACACTGATGTCCAAAATTAAAATAAGAAATGGAAATTTTGCAAGGTTGCGTTTATTTTGCCACAATACCGTGTAAATTATTGACAGTAAAGTAGAAACAATGTAAAGAACACAGGACGTAAACAACTGCAGCATGCACAACGGTAGACAAAAATGTTCTTCGTTTTTTTCCGGGTTAACAGATTTGAATACACATTTCGACAACTGGTTGATGTGCTCAGCATGGGTTATTATGTATGGCTACAATACAAGCCTGACAATGACGAGGAGTGCTGTAAGTGACGTCATCAGTATCGTGTTGATGCACTCTTCCTACAGAGCTGCTCACAAGTCTTGGAGAGTGGTTGGGGGAAGCTGACGTGATGCAGCCGGCCTCCCAAGTGCATCCCAGACATGCTCCATGGGACTCAAATCGGGAGAGCGAGCAACCACACCATTCATCCAGTATCTTCCGTTTCCAAGAAAACATCAACCACACATGCTCTATGAGGTCGCGCATTATCGTCCATCAATAAAAAGTCTGGCCCACAGTATCTCGCAACAACTGCACATGAAACTTTCTGGCAGATTAAAACTGTGTGCCGGACCGAGACTCGAACTCGGGACCTTTGCCTATCGCGCCAAGTGCTCTACCACCTGAGCTAACCAAGCAAGACTCACGCCCCGTCCTCACAGTTTTAATCTGCCAGAAAGTTTCATATCAGAGCACACTCCGCTGCAGAGTGAAAATCTCATTCTGGAAACATCGCCCAAGCTGTGGCTAAGCCATGTCTTCACAATATCCTTTCTTCCAGGAGTGCTAATTCTGCAAGGTTCGCAAGAGACCTTCTGTGAAGTTTGGAAGATAGGAGACGAGATACTGGCAGAAACGAAACTGTGAGGACGGGGCGTGAGTCATGCTTGGGTAGCTCAAATGGTAGAGCACTTGCCCGAGAAAGGCAAAGGTCCCGAGTTCGAGTCTCGGTCCGGCACACAGTTTCAATCTGCAAGGAAGTTTCATTTCAGTGCACACTCCAATACAGAGTGAAAATCTTATTCTGGAACTGCACCTGAAGTCCCAATATCTCGTCACGATACCTGGTAACCGTTAAACCTTGCCGATTCACCCGTACAATTTCGTGAAGAGGTGTTCGTGTGGTTAACATAGTCCCTGCTCACACCATTAGGAGCCCTTCTCGATATCGGTCTCTTTCCAGAATGTTTGGGTCCCGAAATCGAGTTCCACGTTCCCTCCAGATGCGAATCCGGTCGGGAATCACGCTCCAGAGCAAATAGGGACTGATCTGTGAAAAGGACACCTTCGTTTGTCGAGGTGGCATATTGATGACTCCACCCCAGACGTTCCCTTCTATGAAGACGCGTGAGAGCTATACATACAGCAGGTTTCCGACAATAAAGGCTACTCTGCTGAAATCTTCTGTACACCGTTTGCCTCGATGCAACACGCCCAGTGGACGCTGCGAGTTCGTATGCCAGTTGCTGTGCAGTACTATGGTGGTACCGTCGTGCCCTTACAGCCAAATAGCGGTCCTCTGTTTCTGATGTCACACGTGGTCGGCCCTGCCCTGGTTCTCAAGGTATAGCTTTGGTCTCCTTGTCACCACATCCAAGAAACAACAGAACGATTGACATTAAACCATCGGGTCATATCAATTAGTGACTGTTCTGTTCCCATTCTTCCTCTGGGCCTCCACAACAGAGTCTGGTAGGCGTCTCCTCTGTGCCATACTGCACAGTCTCTGACCGTGTACACGACGAATGTGAACTTGGGACTGCCCAATTAACATTTCTACTTTTGATAGGCACCCTGCCTTCTTCTTTCGTGTGGTTGTCCGTTGACCGGAATGCCATCTGCCGTCCAGAACACGGTACTATGGACTTCTTTTGACAGTTTGTATGATTATATCGTGAATTAGACGCAGGAATGGGAAACAGCAGCCGGTCGCGGTGGCCGAGCGGTTCTAGGCTCTTCAGTCCGGAACCTAACTGCTGCCATGGTCGCAGGTTCGAATCCTGCCTCGGCCATGGATGTGTCTGATATCCTTAGGTTTGTTAGGCTTAAGTAGTTCCAAGTCTAGAGGTCTGATCACCTAAGATGTTAAGTCCCTTACTGCTTAGAGCCATTTGAACCATTTGGCAAACAGGGGTTTGTTTTAATTTTGGATACCAGTGCATTGTTTCCAGTGTCAGTCTTGACTACATAAGGCGATCGAATTTTCTTCGCTACTTGCAGCTGGTTCTAAAACGATTCACATGGCCACGATTATCCTTCACACAAGTCGGGTTGCAGCTGGCAGTTCATTGAAGATAACCATAATCAGAACACAGATACTTAAGGGATACAGCCATTGTTAGTAAATTGCTAAAAAAAATAGCGGTTTCATAGTTGCAGACAACTCAGTTCGCCTATGATGACTGTAATTACGTTAATTTCACCTCAGCTATAAATGATAAAAGACAGGAGAATGTATGAAATATATTGCTGGACGACCGGACGAAATAACAAGTATGGTTATTTTTCTTGTGCTAATTTGATACAAAACTGTTGTAGAAAGAGATCTTATAATGATGCCATGCAGTATTTGAAAATTACTGGGGGAGGTGTTGTGCCCGGCCAGAATTGCTCATGGGGTGACGACGGAGCGACTGTACTCCTGCCAATATAGAGTTTCGGAATATCACTATTATGAAAACAATATGAAATTTATTTACTTGTAGCTCATTTTGCGTTTGCGTAACTGCTTGGATGACGTAATGCATTTATATTGCGCTAGGCCAAGACTTACTGCAACTGCTGTTGAATTTGCATTATTTGAAAAATTTAGGGATGGATACGGAACACGAAGCATGGTGCTTGTAATAATTGCTGGAAGAATATATATGAAATACATTACAGCAGTTATCTTATTTCTCATTAGTAGCTTGAAGATGTTCTATTGGAAGTATTACAGTGTGACTATTAATCTGAAGAATCATTTGCAGTAAAACATTTTCGTTTAATGTGGAATAACGAATATCGTGGGAGCCATCGCTGCCAAAGCGATGTGCGCTCAGTGAAAGTAGGTTTTTAATCTCTGGAAGAGACCCAGTTGGAAGATCATTTTTCCTTTGCATTTGTTACTGTTCTTTGGTTCTTGTTATTTTGAGTTTTCTTTTGACAGATGATACCTAAGATTGATTACAAAGTTTATAGCAATCCTGATGCGTGGTAATTATTTGGATACGACATATAAGTAGCCAGGCTACTTACAAAATAGTGACCCCGCCAGCAACCATAGATAGGCGAACAGACATGCAGTGCCAAACAAACACTACGTCCACACGCGACACATCTTCCGAAAGACAAAAACCGAATTCCGAAAACCGTTTCTCGCTGTTGTGTTTACATTTTAAGGTCTGAAGTGGATTTTCTGGCCCAGTTAAATACAGCGCCTGGGTAACATCTGGTACAGTTTCTGATTTAGTCAGCGCAATCACGGTTTTTCTTCATTTAGACGAGGCGTAAACAGCTTTAGTCTAACATTTGTTCTTATTGTTCACTGTACAAAAAGCCACTCCGTCCATACTAGCAAAAATATTTTTAAAAACAAGATGAAACCTGACAGGCCAAGCACGTTTCAAAACCGGCTGCGTTTACATGGGAGCGAAACTCGACTGCCGAATTAGAAAATCGGCAGCTAGAAGCGGTTTTCCACAATAGATTTTGAAATGTTTACATGACCACCCAGAAGCGCTACTGGGAAATCGGTTTACGTAATCCGGTTTTGGGAGCCCCACATAAATGGCGTGAATATCATCGGGTCATGGGACGACGAGCTTGTATAAGAAAAACCAGTTGGCAGACCGCAGATCTCCGAGACAAGTTGCAGAGACAGATTGAGGAGCTGAAATTGGTACTAGAGTAACAGGAGGGTTCTGTGGCGAGCCGAAGTATAGCAGTCAGCAGTAGATGTACAGCGACAAGCAAACAGAAGTTGAAGGCGCGGACGCCTCATTTCCTGCCGGACAAACTGGAAGTTTAGTGGGCGATGCTTGAGCTAGTATCTGAAGACAATCAGATAGCCAATGAACGCGTGAAGTTTGCAATGGCAGTGAAAGCACTAAACGCCAGGGCGGCTGCTATGGCCGCGCACATCATACGTAAGCCCCCAGCAGAATGGCAATATACGTGCTTGAAGAAATTGTTGATCGACAGGATGTGTAAACCTCTAGATCGTCGTATCCGACAAGTGCAGACGATCGAGCAAATGGAAGACAGAACAACCGCCGAATATTGGACGTACCTACGGAGCATCCTCAGAGAAGCAGAGTTACCAGACGCGACGCTACACCACACACGGCTTGTGCAGCTGCCGGGGACAGTCAGGACAGCGATAATGACCTGTGATAAAGACGACGTCCATATTGTTATAACGTTGGCAGACAAAACTGATGCAACATTTGACAGTACACGTACAGCAAACGCGAAAGTGGTTACAGACGGTTGCGCACAGCACGAGACCACAGCCATACGGAAAGCCAGAATGCTGATATCACTAAACAACTATACGTGCGTACAGAGCAATTTGATGCACTACACGTCAAGTGTCAATATTATTGCAAAACAAGAACTTACCCAGGCGAGAAACAAGTGGCAACATCGGAGCTGCCAGAAATACGTAATAGGAACAGATTTGTTGGTATTACTGACGGTTCAGCGTCAGAGCAGCAAGATGCTTCAAATCATGTGCATACCCAAATAGCTACAGTGGCCGGCAGTAGGTGTGGCAGGTTGCAGTAACTAACAGGAAAGCCTTCAGCAGAGAAGTGATCACGGTGAGGAAATTCGCACGGTGATTTACTTGTCACGCCACAAAGGTTATACGTTAAATATGTGTGTGTGGGGGGGGGGGGGTGCGCTTCATTCAGGGTCAGACGTCACTGCACTGCCAGAGACGATAGAACTGCACCCAAAACTTCGCAAATGCGCTTCATGACAGCGAATAAGTAACCAAAAGCAACATACGGGAAGTGTGAAATGGAAGTAGATTCAGAGTTCCAGCAGAATTACCGATGGACTTTTGTACTAGTGGAAGAGGCATGGGCCATACTGGGTGCCGATTTACTTTGCCAGATGGGAATAAAGATTATAACCTACCCCCAGTTTCGCACCGAATTTTACTATTCGCATACGCTGAAGATGAAGTTACATGTAATTAGTTTAGCATAATATGTAATAGCTCCTTTTCGTGAAACTCATTGTCGTGCACTTCTGTTCTTGTGAAATCCAAGGAAAACTACTAAATGATAAGATCTCCTTTGACAAATACTGGATTTTATTAATTAAAACACCCTTTTGTAAACCAACATTTATAAACACTCAACAGAAATCCTATACTGTGTGCCATTACGCCTATATTCTGCCACTCATCTCTGGCCTCGTTAGCGAGCAACCGTCTCTAGCCTTTCGCACACCCGACTTCCACTCACGGACTCCAACACTCGAATCTCGCTCCCCCACCCGCACATTGTTGACTGCATTGCAGTCTTTGCATTAGTTTATGATCGCTGCATAGAGTGTATGATCGATGCTATGTAAGGGTGCGGTAGCCTTACATATCGCCACCGAAACAACACTTTAATATGATAAAACATAATGCCGACATTAGATTTGAATTTTAAAGTTTAAAAATATATAGAAAGACAAAAAGGAGAAAAATTTAAAATTATAAAATTACAGTAATTAGTCAAAACTATGTCCTTATCGGTGCAGAACCTCAATTGATTAATAAAATTCTCATTTGAGTCCCTGTTTACAAAATTTGTTTACATTTATGTATGGAAAATGGCATTTAAGAAATTAAAGTTTGCATCACTTAATTACACTGCATTAGTCAAATGGAAATGAGCGTTTGGCGTCACTGGCCGCGAGGCCCCTTGCGGGGCAGGTCCAGCCGCCTTGGTGCAGGTCTTTTTACATTCGACGCCACATTGGGCGACGTGCTCGCCGGATGGAGATGAAATGATGATGAAGACAACACAACACCCAGTCCCTAAGCGGAGAAAGTCTCCGACCCAGCCGGGAATCTAACCCGGGCCCGTAGGACGGCAGTCCGTCACGCTGACCACTCAGCTATCGAGGAGGACATTCGTCAAATTACATCATTAGCTCATTCAATCAATCACTGATTAGCAACAAGATAAGTCAGGTTAACAACAAATGCTTATGCATACTGCATTAACTTATTGAAATAACATGGCAACATGAAATCCAATGCTGTAACGTCCCACTGAAATAGCATGGCGAAAAGTGACACATTAATAAACAATTGTCCATTAGTGTTGACTGTTCATTGTAATTTGTCATAATGAATTGAATACTAACCATTATATAAAGTGCTATACCCTTACAAGGCACATATCAGCACCGCACATATTAGTAAATATGGAGACGTCGTCACGGACATGCCAGTATAAAAACAAATCGGATCACGAGCTATACACACACTGTTTAGTGATAATTGGGGAAAGCAGAAAGCAGCAGCAACATTGCATTATACCAAAGGTGCCGCATAACACAGTGCATCACATTAGGATGACTTGGGGTCAACCAGCCTCGCAGTGGCCACAGAGGTTAGCCATAGATAAATTATTAGCATCAGAAGTAGAATTTGAGGGTCTGTTGAAAACTAGAATCTCTGAGAGATCTGGGACTTTCGATTTCGCTTACGGAAGAATTGTAACTGCAACAGTCAGATCAACACACAGGGGGCCAGTTTTTAACGTTTCATTGTAACCATTCCACGTGCACTGGCCATTAATGTTAGGAACCTCACTCGGATAGGAATTTGCATGTCGAGTATCGGGAGAGTGTGAGAAGATATACTTCAAAATACAGCCTACAGTATCAGGAATGCCACACAACATGGGTTACTATAGAGATAGTTAAACCTCTACATAGCAGATACGTTGAGGGGAAATCTTTCGAGGTAAACAATAGAAATCAGAGAGATCAAAGTACTCAGAAAAATTCCGTTGAGGCGACAAACGGGGATGGTTGCGCTGTCTTCTTTCCACATGGCAATATCGAAGATGTCTTGCAGTATCCTGCAGGCTGTTACAACACTCTTGCCCGAAACACTTGTTCGCGCCCCATTAAAACGATGATGCTTTATCGTGACAGTCGTTGCGCGCCGCTGCCTAAGGTAATCAAATAGAAAAACTATAATGAGAGTCCGCGTGGCTAGTAACTGAGCACGAATGTGATAACCGTTGGTGTCATCTAACTGCAGCCTGTGACGTCCCAACAAGGAAGACGGTCGCGATACGACCACATTACGGATTTCTATCAGCACTGAGTGACTGCTGTTCAGCGAGCCTTCAAACTAAAAAAATAGGCGTTCCGCCAATTGATGACAAAAGCAGTAACCAGTTTCTACATGCCGGAACGCAGAAATCAAATAATGCGTTCTTTCCTCAGATGTTTCCCATCCTGTCTAAGGGCAAACTGTTGCAAACGACTGTTTTTTCTGTGTTGAGACGCCTCTAGGGAAAAGGGGCTGTTCAGATTTTGATGGAATTCTAGCAGTTGTCACCATTTTGTAGTAATTGCTGAGTTGTCTCGTGGTGGTTGTTTCATAGATGAAATTTGACGTTATTGTTCCAGAGGATGTCAGGAATCTGAGTACGACTTCTTCACTCTACAGTTCTTCTTTGAGGTATAAATCGCAGTCTAATTTTACACAAACATCGAAGTAATACTAATATTAAAATGAAAATCACCAGAGTGTCAGTTGTAACGATGGGATCAATACACCACAGCAATAGATATCTGACTGTCACTAAAGGTAGTTGTATCCTACGTTGAGACAAGCTGCCCCACAACTAGCTGGTCCTCGATGTCCTGTAAAATGGCACTTGGACTAATTTGTCATCCTAGCTGGTCCCACACACGTTCAGTCAAGGGCAGAATTGGCCATGGAAGTACCTCAACATCACGAATAAAATTCATAGACACATATGTCATAAGCATTCTTATGTTGAAAATTGGCACTACCATTCTGTTGCGATAGAAGTAACACATGACGAACCAGAATGTCCGTGACTGACCTCAATTATAAAATGGTAGACTATAAAGTTATTACCCTTCACATATTCACATAAAATACAAAAAATAAAAAACAAAAATAAAAATAAAGAATATAAAAGCGCTATACAGTGTAGACAGTGAAGGAAATTTGTTTAACCAGAAGCTATAACCTCTTAGATTAGTGTAACTAATGGTTCTATTTTATGGGGCGGAATTGTATCTATGAAAGCCTGCCAAAGATCTTCTGGAAAGTTAAATTTTCTAATTTCAATATTTCGTTAGTAACAATAACATGTTGTTTGAGTAAAAATAGGGGAGAGCAGAGTGCATTTATGCAGAGAAGTTTTATACGGAACCAGTGTTGCCAGAATGCTACCGACAGTGGAAGATTGGTGCTGTCACCTACTGAGGGCTCTCACAAACTTCACGGCACGAGTCACAGCCTTGATGCGAAGAACATATCTGTGTTTTTGTGCAAAGTGAGTAAATTTTGTTTCTCATGGAGCGAGCATACGTTTCAGAATTGAGACTAGATAAATACATAAATGTTATTGTATTTTACAAGGTGCAATAGTGTAATTTGAAAGCCTCGGAATTTCTACCGGAGTTTCAAAACTAGTTCAAACATGGCGATGGGGCACGTTTACGCATTTATGTAGGGGCATCTCTAGCACTAATTTGAAGTTAAGGTGCTCCAGTCAAGGAAAATTTAAGGCAACAGCAGTTAGAAATGGAATCTAAAAGATGAATGGGAAGGAGAATAAAGGGTAGAAATTACTAACACAGCAAATGAATCTCAGGCAGAAGGAGTTAATTCTATGAGAGTAAGGACAATAAAAAGGAAAATGCCCACCCAAAGGCAAGTTTTCACATTATAACTCTCTATGAAAGGGGCGCCCGTATCAGGGAGTAGGGGGGGCCGCTCTTTCAAGAAAATGATTTAAAAGTCGATATTACGCAGGGTTTTAACAGGGTCTGAATTACATTTTTATGGCTACTAAAAAGTCATTATTCACCTTCCAAAATATTGAAAATACTGAAAATAGTAGTATGGCCCACAACAATATCAAAAATACATTGAATCAAACAGAAATTTTTTCATGTACAAGACAGTTTCATTCTATAACGACTGAGGTTTAAATTGTTGCTCACTCTTTAGGTAATTTTAACAACCATTGTTTGTTCTTAAAGTAATAATGATCATATTAATAATAAATAAAAAATATTTAGAACAATATTCATGAGGTTTCCCTCATTGGATGCAAAATGATGAATGGGAAGGAACGTCGTTTTAAAGCTTCTAGCATGCGTTAAATTGTAGAATGCCACTGCCTGTAGATTGAATCCAGCTATGATTTAACTAATGTTAAGTAAAACTTTTTTTTCAAATAACTTACTTCCCATATTAAATTTAGGGAATAATTTCGAAATTTGGATTTTTATATAAGGTGATAGGAAATCTTAATAAATTCTTCACGTGAATAGATCGTTAACCGCACAATCAAATGTTCATTGTGGTTTACTGGACCACTATCACACGGCCTTCCCCTTAGGTGTCATACATGGACAAATTAAAATATTTGTTTAAAATTTAGAACCTGTGCTCTATACTCAGTTATGTACAATTAGTTTTTTTCATTGCGAACATGCGTCCGTGGTCACCAACAGTAAGAGAAGGCGACAACAATGTGTGAGTTGTTTGATCGCTGCACACATATTGTTATAGTCAAATTAATTTGAGTTGAAATCGCTGTTTTAGGACATCCATTAATTAGTAGGAACATGCAGTATCTGTAGCAGTCACGTCAGTGGATCCAACAACATCTACCACAAGGTTAATCCTGGCTCTCCATGGACCACCTCATTCGTATAGAACTAGTGTCTTGGAAGCACCAGCTTACGTGCTCAGTCAGGACAAGCTGTATAGGTCCTATCTCTTGGCAGGGTGCACTCATGGGGAGTGGTACTGACCTGATTGATGATCCTCTGACCGAGCAGACAAAAGAGCGCCACCTGGTAAGCATAAAGCGTCGAACCCATCAACATCTTGAGGGTTTGCATTACCTCTCCGTCCTCCTGCAACAGCTGAAGCAACAGTCTTTAGATGTGCGTTGCTCTCAAAGAGATTAAGATTAATTTTTTAGAGATAGTCAGGGTACAGAATTTTCTTTTATAATACCACATAAAACTATTTGTAATGACTAATGCTACAACGGAAGTAATCACTGATAATCTGGATTCCTTCTTCTTGAAAGCAAGTTGTAATATTTAGTTTTCTGGCAACAAAATACTTTCGAGGAATTACTTCAGGTATGATAGCTTACTTGAAAAATTCTGTGTTTGTTACGACTCTACATAAGTAAATTTATTAAACTCCGTTGCCTGTAAACGTGTAAATGTGTAACATTTCATAGTGCTTACAACTGAAGTGTTTTCAAATATGCAATCCCCTCTTCTGTGTCCCGTTATCCACTATATTTAATTTCATGTTTTATTCTGTTTATAAATGAACTATGACGTCTGTTGAAAATGTGAAGACATTTAACTTTACATAATGATAAGCTGCGTGACAGCGAGCAACCAGAGATTACATACCACATACTATTGCAAAAGAGCGTTGCGCTCTCTGGAAAATGGAGAACATTCACTCTTTGTATTTTGTTCATACACTCCTGGAAATGGAAAAAAGAACACATTGACACCGGTGTGTCAGACCCACCATACTTGCTCCGGACACTGCGAGAGGGCTGTACAAGCAATGATCACGCGCACGGCACAGCGGACACACCAGGAACCACGGTGTTGGCCGTCGAATGGCGCTAGCTGCGCAGTATTTGTGCACCGCCGCCGTCAGTGTCAGCCAGTTTGCCGTGGCATACGGAGCTCCATCGCAGTCTTTAACACTGGTAGCATGCCGCGACAGCGTGGACGTGAACCGTATGTGCAGTTGACGGACTTTGAGCGAGGGCGTATAGTGGGCATGCGGGAGGCCGGGTGGACGTACTGCCGAATTGCTCAACACGTGGGGCGTGAGGTCTCCACAGTACATCGATGTTGTCGCCAGTGGTCGGCGGAAGGTGCACGTGCCCGTCGACCTGGGACCGGACCGCAGCGACGCACGGATGCACGCCAAGACCGTAGGATCCTACGCAGTGCCGTAGGGGACCGCACCGCCACTTCCCAGCAAATTAGGGACACTGTTGCTCCTGGGGTATCGGCGAGGACCATTCGCAACCGTCTCCATGAAGCTGGGCTACGGTCCCGCACACCGTTAGGCCGTCTTCCGCTCACGCCCCAACATCGTGCAGCCCGCCTCCAGTGGTGTCGCGACAGGCGTGAATGGAGGGACGAATGGAGACGTGTCGTCTTCAGCGATGAGAGTCGCTTCTGCCTTGGTGCCAATGATGGTCGTATGCGTGTTTGGCGCCGTGCAGGTGAGCGCCACAATCAGGACTGCATACGACCGAGGCACACAGGGCCAACACCCGGCATCATGGTGTGGGGAGCGATCTCCTACACTGGTCGTACACCACTGGTGATCGTCGAGGGGACACTGAATAGTGCACGGTACATCCAAACCGTCATCGAACCCATCGTTCTACCATTCCTAGACCGGCAAGGGAACTTGCTGTTCCAACAGGACAATGCACGTCCGCATGTAAACCCATGCCACCCAACGTGCTCTAGAAGGCGTAAGTCACCTACCCTAGCCAGCAAGATCTCCGGATCTGTCCCCCATTGAGCATGTTTGGGACTGGATGAAGCGTCGTCTCACGCGGTCTGCACGTCCAGCACGAAGGCTGGTCCAACTGAGGCGCCAGGTGGAAATGGCATGGCAAGCCGTTCCACAGGACTACATCCAGCATCTCTACGATCGTCTCCATGGGAGAATAGCAGCCTGCATTGCTGCGAAAGGTGGATATACACTGTACTAGTGCCGACATTGCGCATGCTCTGTTGCCTGTGTCTATGTGCCTGTGGTTCTGTCAGTGTGATCATGTGATGTATCTGACCCCAGGAATGTGTCAATAAAGTTTCCCCTTCCTGGGACAATGAATTCACGGTGTTCTTATTTCAATTTCCAGGAGTGTATAAAGAGGGAGAGACCTATAATGAAGTGGACCTAATACATTCTGAGATTTTTATGGAGATACTGAATACAATTGCTAGAATATGTTATTTGAGAGGACACCTTGATACATTTGTAACTCACAGAATTGCCGCCGATTGTTGCCAAATTTCGAACTGCGATTGTGACTAATAAATTTCAGGTATTTGTTATACCTAATTTTAAGAATATACGGTATTAAATTTCAGGCACGTCTCTAGAGTTTTTCTTTCAGTTGCCTGAATCTCAGTATTCATGTTTAAAGATTTATTTCTACGCAAGTTGTTGGAATGTGTGAAGGATGAAAGTTAAATAGGGACTGCAGCACGGTTGCTGCCTTTTGAGCAATTTGTCTGATTAAGTAATTTCGTTTTGTAAGTACAACTAATTAATAACCCGTTCATCCTCAACGCAGAGAGCCGCATTCACACAGTTGTAGACTCCTAGCTACTTATAATCACGACACAACACAGAACGGAAGAGTGGACGCTTTTCATAATGTAATATGCATTTCATCTCTGATACATTACAGCTTCACCGAACACATGAAATCACACACACCTTAAGAAGATGTTCAGAAATTGGATTTTAACTGTCAGAACGAGGTTCCAGTCGTAATTTATAGAACTGAAGTGGTCTGATTCATAGGACAAAACTTTTATTCAGTCACAATATTTTGCAGTAGTTAAAGATTTTTTAGAGTTCCATTTTCAGTCACATACACAAAAACATTTCCGTCAGGTTATATAAATTATTGTTGTAGGAATACAATACAGAGCAGAGCAAGTTCCAAGCATACTTGAAGGTTCACTCTTGTTTCATGACAGCATACCTTTCTTACTTTTGAACGAAGACTGTTTCAAAACACTCTCCATCTTTTTAATCAGTATATTAAATCATTTTGCAGTAAAGTTAAATAATTAATACATTCTTGTTACAAATATATCTTACAAACTACATGTGTTTATCATGTTACACTGGTGAACGTAACAAGCTTCTCACGTATATCTAGGGCACATCAATCAAAATGTGTTCTGCATAGAATCTGAATGCCTTGTAAAGTATACAGATATGCCGTTTCAGATACTTCAGTGGCATTATTTCTTTAGAAAAAGTATGTATTTTTTGTCCTTCTATTATCATTTGTTTATCGCCTGTCTATGACTGACCTTTGACTTAGGCATATGAACAAAAATATTTAAGGAGTAGGACAATGGAAAGTTCTTGCTTTAGGTCGGTGCATATGACTTGATTCAGTAGCCACGCGCAAATGTGAAACCCACGTTCCCATGCATTTAATTTTTCTTTGTATATTTTAGGTTACATTCCCACAGATTCCTAGTAGTTGAGAAGATTACCAGCAATCTAACGTCAAGAGTGACTTATCAGAAATTCCGTTGTACAGGGAAAGTTTTCTGCTTTTCCATGATATTTATCAGCTAAATGACCTTTTGATTGCCAGATACAATAAAACATCTGCCTGGTATGTTTTAAACTGTTCCTTTATTTTCAACAAATGTAGAATCCTTCGTGAAAGCAACACAGCAAAAGTATAGGATTCTTATTGTATATGAATATGTTGTTGTTCTGGTGTTGAGTCGAAAATTTGATTTGATGGCGCTCTGTATTCTTTTCTATCCCAGATAAGTTTCATCATCTCTGTGGAGTGACCACAAGATGCATCCGATAGAACCAGCTTACTGTTGTAGTTAAGTCTTGGTCTTCTCTACAATTTCTACCCCCTCATCCCTCCCCCCCCCCCCCCCTCCCCACACAAACACAAGCTTTTCAGAATTATCAAACAGAACTCTCTCTTAATGCCTCATGATGTGCCCTGTCAAAATTTTCCTTCTTTTAAAGTCATAACATGAGATTTAAAAAAGTTTAATGTTGGTGATCATCAACAATTCAGCTCAAGATTTTGTATGAGGCACAAACAATGTCAACACTTATTCACATTTGGCTAAAGACATCCAAGCTTAGAAGAGCCATATAGAAGTTTAATTTCTGGATTCTCATTCAACACTGTGGGTGGAAAATTCTTAATTTGCTTTTTCACGTAGTCCTTAAAACTGACACTCTCAACAGTTTATATGGCTACCTCCGTTATCTAATAGCGAGAACCTAATGACTTGTTTGTCCTAGATGAAAACAGCAGTGGCAGTCTCATATTATTCTGCAGTGGAAAGATCTCTAATGGAGTCCTATCAATGGCTTAGTAAAATACAGAGTGTCTCTGACAAGCAAGCCGTTGACGTGGCATGTAATCAAGGTGCTCTCACAACGTGACGTAGGAGGCACATGACATTATTTCTTCATTCGTATTTGTGTTTCCACGCCTTCGTAAATGTGTACCATACTTAGGGTCACTACAAAATTGTTTCTTTTGGACTGGTTTATTTTATATTACTTTATATTTATCCATCTGTGGACGCTAATAACTACCCATACCTGTCCCTCAAGAGTTTTTTCTATTCTCAGGTGATACAAGTATGAGAATGTTAATCATAATCGGTTCTCTTATTGAAAAGGCAGTTAATGAAATATTTAAAAAAGTTAGCTGTTTCAAAGCAAATGAATTGTCTTTACATTCTGACAAACGTCATTACAAACAGTTCAGAACTTCTTACATAACTCCTCCAACTATAAAAATAGTCTATTTAAACAATTAAATACTTATCGGAAGTAGAATATATAACGTTTCTGTGAGTACAGATGGATCACAGCCTTAGTTGGTAACATATACCATAGAATTAATGAAGTACTTAAGTGCAGCTACACTTGCAGTATACAGGATTACTGCTAAAGGTAATTTAAAAACGAGGATAGTTGTTCATTTTGCAGGTTACCGTCGCTAATGAGTTAGAGAATCATTTTTTTTCGGAACCTTATCTTCCAGCAGTAGTATTTTCATAATACATAAGTCTGATTCAAGAATTATATCTGAGTTAGTCTTCAACATCCTGCAAGGATCAGTTACAAAATAAACTTGATATTTTGACAACTGCTTCACAATACTTATATCGATCAACGTTCGTTGTCTTGTAAATATTTCCCTTTTCTCTATAAATAGTGACAAGCATGAATATACCAACCTCTATGAGGACTTTAAGAACTTAATATTTGTACAGAAATGATTCAAATGTGTCACTACACACTTTTTAACAACCTGCCAGAACATATTAAATAAGTTATCTTCCTAGATATCGTGATGGGGTTTATGACTGAATTAAAGAACTATGTGTTACGCAACTCATTGTGCTAATAACAGACCAAAATTATGGGATGCCTAAGTCAAACACAACTATCCATAACATCCTCAGTTGACTCACAAGTGCGATCTTATCTCTTTTTTCGCCAACAGTTTTGAAGGACGGGATTCACGTGTGTTGGACTAGCACGTTACACTAAAGTATTCAAGAAAAACTTAATACTGTTCCAAAATAGTTCGCAACCTATTGATACATTATTTGTTTATTTCAATGTAGAAGTTTTCGGTCCTAGAATTTTTTACACTATAGATTCACTTTGCTTGAGTTATAACAAATGCCACATGGTTAGAATACTTTTCTAAATGTAATTTGTGTAATATTTTACGTAAATTTATTGTTCATTAAAAAGAAAACTAATACGTTTAAAAATACACTTAACTTTCTTGTAAATAATTCAGTATCTTGTAAAAGCTAAACACACACTGTCCTTTACACGTGGCACATTTCAGAATCCCACAATTTAAAATTTTGCAACTTTATAAAATAACTTTTAGCATTATTTTAATGTTTTTATGTCTACAAGAATGAAAAATGATAAGTTTGTATAAAATTGTTAATAATACAAAAGCATATGTCATTATAGTCATCAATTTGGACAATATAACTCCTAGAGCATTCTAGAAGTTCATGTTTTCATCTATAGAACAGAAAATAGTTTTATTATAGACAACGTATCTACAACTTACAAGTATTTTTAACATTTAAAGTAGTATGGCGGTAAGAGATTTATCGTGCATCCAGACACTGCCAGATACTTCACACTCACCACTGCGGTAGCGATGACCTGGAAACAGATGGAGATCGTGTTGCAGATGAGAAGCACCGACGTCGCGCGACTTAACACTTCCTGCAGGAGGCCTGTGCAACTGAAAAAACAAAAACAAAGGAGAGGCGTTGATACGAGTTTCAGTGTGTGAACCAATGTCAGTGTGTCTGGCACGACGACGCTGAAGTGGCAGATTTATTCAGGATATCGAATGCTTGATTTATGTAATAAGCTTGTGTAAAGCCTGTCAAACTGACTTCAGTTCCAAATAATTTCGTCCGCGTCTATAGCTGAGTGGTCATCGCAGCTGGCTGACATGCTTGAGACCCGGGTTCGATTCCTGGTACTGCCAGGGATTTTTCCTCGGTGGGAGGACTGGTATTGAATGCACTCAGTATCGTGAGGCTAACGGAGGAGCTACGCGACAGATTACTTGCAGTTCCAAGGTAAAGAAGCCCGACAACGATAGCGAGAACCGTGAGCTGTCCCTCCATACTGTATCTAATGACGCCATTGGTAGAAGATGAGAGTTTTCTCGGTGGGGCCTGAATGGTCCGTCTAGAACCAGAATTAGATGACTTCTGAAAGTGCCTCGATAAAGATCTTGATAACAGACGTCATTTATCAAACCCCACTGTAACATGTGTATCCGCCATTCGCCCCATTCATGGTGCTGTACAATGATTGACTATTGCACCAATGGTATAGCAATAGTGTCTAGGATTAGTTATGTAAACGTCCTCGGTCCAGGTTCGACCACCGCCACTGCTTAAATTCTGAATAAATTCATCAGAAATGGCGGCTGAAGTCTTCCGGCATAAAAAGTCTCCCTCGTTCTGTCAATAGCCTTGGCCAAGAGGGCGGACGAGCAGACGGAGTTTCGGGGCACTCTCTTGCCCTTCAGGTGATAAATTGCCCTACAAGGCCAAAGACTCAGCAATGATCAACGGCATGACGATGTAGAAGTCAATGGAAATCTCTGCATTAAAGACACATACTGTGGTGCGTAATTGAAAAAGTGTCGTAATGATCTCTGCGTTGACGAAGGATTCCGGACTAGTCCCACATTCAGATCTCCGGAAGTGATCATGAGGAAAAGACTGAATAACCAACGAAAGGATAACGTTCTACTTAGGAGGATTTAAAGAGTTTAAACGTGATAGGTAAGCTAGAAAATGTGAAGAGGGAAATTCTAAGGCTCAAACCAGATATATTGTGGCTATGTGAAGTTAAACGGAAAGGAGAAAAGATTTTCTGGTCAGACGAACAAAGGGTAACATCATAAGCGGCAGAAAATGGTGTGACGGGAGCAGGATTTCTTATGAATACGAGGACAGGGCAGAGAGTGAACTAGTGAGCGGTCCACTGATAGAGTTGTTATGATCAGAATCGACAGCAACCCTGTAAGGTGCACCACAATCAGATTTAGAATCAGATCGCAATTTAGTAATGATGAAGAGTAGGCTGAAGATTAAGAGACTGTTCAGGAAGAAACAGTGTGCAAAGAAATGGAATACGGAAGCGTTAAGGAATAAAGAGATTCGCTTGAAGCCCTCTGCAGCTATAGATATTGGTATTGTGAGTATCTCTGTAGGGACTTCAGTTGAAGAGGAATGGGCATATCTAAAAAGGGAAATCACAAAAGTTGGAAAGAAAACCATAGGTACTAGGAACCTTGGAATACAGGAGAAATCAGTTTAACGACGAAAGAAGTAAGTACAAAAATGTTCAGGAAATTTCAGGTTCAAATGGCTCTGAGCACTATGGGACTTAACATCCATGGTCATCAGTCCCCTAGAACTTAGAACTACTTAAACCTAACTAACCTAAGGACAGCACACAACACCCAGTCATCACGAGGCAGAGAAAATCCCTGACCCCGCCGGGAACCGAACCCGGGAACTCGGGTGTGGGAAGCGAGAACGCTACCGCACGACCACGAGCTGCGGACGAAATTTCAGGTATACAGAAATACAATTTACCTAGGAATTAAGGAAACTAAGGAGAAATGGGTACATAAAGAATGTGAAGAAATCTAGAAAGAAATGATTGTCGGAAGGACTGACTCAACAGACAGGAAAGTCTAAACAACCTTTGGTGAAAGTTAAAGTAAGAATGGTAACATTAAGAGTACAATGGGAATTCCACTGTTAAATGCAGAGGAGAGAGCGGATAGGTGGAAGTAAAACACTTTATGAGGCGGAAGACTTGCTTAATGGCGTGATAGAAGAAGAAACAGGAGTAATTTGGAAAGAGATAGGGGATTTGGTATTAGAATCATAATTTAAGAGAGATTTTGAATACTTAAAATCAAATAAGGCAGAAGGGATATACAACATTCCATCGGAATTAGTAAAATCATTGGGTGAAGTGGCAACAAAAAGACTATTCATGTTGGTGCGTAGACTGTATAAGACTGGTGATATACCGTCAGACTTCCTTAAAAACATCGTCCACACCGTTCGGAAGACTGCAAGAGCCAACAAGTGCGAGCATTATCGCACAATCAGCTTAATAGCTGAAGCTTCCAAGTTGCTGAAAAGAATAATATGCGGAAGAACCGAAAAGAAAATGGAGGATATGTTAGATGACGATCAGTTTGGATTTGGTAAAAGTAAAGGCACCAGAGAGACAGTTCTGACATTGCGTCCGATAATGGAAACAAGACTGAAGGAAAAACAAGATACGTTCATATGTTTGGCGACTTGGAAAAAGCCTTCGACACGGTCAAATGGTGCAAGAAGCTGGAACTTCTGAGAAAATTAGGGGTAAGCTATACGGAAAAATGGGTAATATGTATGAGAACCAAGAGGAAACACTCAGAGTGGAAGACAAAGAAAGAAGTGCTAAGATTAAAAACGGTGTATGAGAGGGATGCAGTCTTTCGTCCCTACTGTTCAATGTTTACATAGAAGAAAACAATGAGGGAAATAAAGGGAAGGTTCCAGAGTGGGATTAAAACTCAAGGTGAAAGGGTATCAATGATAAGATTTGCTGATGACATTGCCATCCTCACTGCAAGTGAAGAGTACAGGATGTCTTGAGTGGAATGAACGATCTAATGAGTACAGAATATACACAGAGAGAAAATCGAAGAAAGGCGAAAGAAACGAAAACTAGCACAAATGAAAACAGCGAGAAATTTAACATTAAAATTGATGGACGGAGCAAGGAGGATATAGAAACCAGAGTAGCACAGGCAAAAAGGGCTTTCCTGGCCAATGGAAATCTACTAGTATCAAACATAGGCTTAGTCTGAGGAAGAAATTTCTGAGACTGTACGTTTGGAGCACAGAGTTGTATATTAGTGAAACGTAGACTGCGGGAAAACCGGAATGGAAGAGAATCGAAGCATTTGGGATGTGGTGCTACAGGAGAATGCTGAAAATTAGGTGGACTGATAAGTTAAGAAATGAGAAGGTCTCCGCAGAAAGGGCGAGGAAAGCAGTATATGGAAAACACTGACAAGAAGAAGGGACAGGATGATACATCTATTAGGACATCAAAGAATAACTTTCATGATACTAGAGGGAAAATGTAGAAGAAGAAAGAGACTGGAAAACATCCAGCAAGTAATTGAGAACATAGGTAGCAAGTGCTACTCTGAGATGAAAAGATTGGTGCAGGAGAAGGATTCGTAGCGGGTCGCATCAAACAATCAGAAGACTAATAACTGAAAAAAAGAATTCTAAGAGTAGTATTAAATTTTGTAACGGTTCATGGGTTGTCTGCATTTATAATAAATTCGTAAACTGACTCCTGTTGTAAACTGCTGCATTTGTATGTAGCGAAGCAAAAAAATTTCCGCTTCTTTTACACTTGGCAACGGGAAGGCCATCCATGATCCAGGGAGTAAACCACGTCACACAGCAAAAAGAAAGTCTTCACAGACCATGTTTTCATAAACAATGGCCGCCATCTGAAGATAATAAATGAACAAAAGCGGCCAGCAAAGCATTTATAGGATTACCTTTCATCTTTAACAGATTTTACTTTTTGTTAGAAATGATGATATACACTGTCTGAGCAGATGTATCCGGAGACGTCTACGTAATGCGAAATCGACCACTAGATCTCACGAAAACCTCACACACCAGTGTAGAAGGAGACGGGCAGTCTAGTGTTGTCAGCAGATAAGCAGTATCAGCAGAATGGATCAGTCATGAGTGCTCAGTGACTTCGAACGTCGACGGGTCATTGGAAGTAACCTAATTAATGTTTCCATCAGGGACATTTCAAAGCTCTGAAGGCTACGCAAGTCGATTTTTGGTGATGTGACTGTGAAATGGAAACGAGAAGGGACAACCGGATTCAATCAAGACCACGTGACCTATTACACTTATGGACAGAGACTGTCGAGCATTACGGAGGGTGTTCGTCAATAGTAGCATGAAGGAATCACCCGTGAGCTTCTAAGTCCTATGACTGTGCGTGGGGAGTAAAAAAAATATGGCGTACAATAGTCGGGTAGCATCTCATACGCCGAAGACATATGTGGTAAAAGCGGTGCCACTGGGCAGTAGATGCTTGGAAACGAGTGACATTGAATTATGGATCACGCTGTGCCATGTGGCAATCCAGTAAAGGAGTTTGGGCTTGGCGAATGGCCAGGGAGCGTTACCTGCCATTGGGTGGAGTGCTATTAGTGAAGTGGGTAGGATGTGCTGTTACACTGATGGGATGTTATTAGTGGCTAGGGTGTGAATCCCTTATCGTGCTTAAAAAACGACAAATGCGAAAGGATATGAACAGTACAATAGCGGAACCGTTCAGAGACGATGGTTGTTTGAATCAGCGTGACAGTGCACCCTGTCATAAGGCAGCGCCCGTGACACTGCAGTTGGTGGCAATAACATTCTTCAAGTAGACTAGCCTGCCGAGAGTCCCAACCTGAACCCAATGGATGACACTTGTGATGAGTTAGAACAGCCACCAGATCCCTAGCATCGAACATCATTACCTTCTCAGGTCTCAGAGACGAAGAATGGCCTGCCACTGCTCCACACACATTCGGAGACCTCATTGACAGTGTCTCCAGCTGATTTCAAGCCGTCTTAAAGGCTAAGAGTGGATACACCCCATTTCAATGTTCACTAACAGGCGTCCTGACCCTTCTGAGCAGATGATGTACATTCATTCTTAGTCAGATCGTAAAGAAAACAACCGACAGTAGATTTTCGAAACGGCCGGCTGTAGAAGGTGTAGGAATGTATTCACTTAGAAGGCGGTGGAATGTATGCGCTAGTTAGAATTAAAAGCACAGTCCTCCTCTGATAAATTTTGAGAGCAGTTTCTGTGAGCTTTAAAGTTGCTAGAAACAGCACGCAGATGAACTCAGTAAAACAAAATGACAATGTATCCGATACGATACCAGCGTGTTGGGCGTCAATTAATAAAACAGTGTTACTACTAATCAGCCGAATTTCTAAACGTATCAAGCGTATCAAGCATATCAAGATATTATGAATCCGTAAAGGGTGCTACAGGAAAGAAAACTCTTCTACTCTTAAAACGATGCCCTGGCTATGAGCTAGCGAAACCTAGGGTGGTTGTTGTCGCCTGGAGAAGAGTTATCGACAGATAGTGTCCACTCAACTCAGAGGAGCCAGTGAGTTTGACTTTGTGCGCTGCCCCCCCCCCCCTCCCCCCCGCCCCCACCCATTTCCCCGGTTACGTCCGTAATTCCGTGGGTGGTGACAAGCTAATCGGAAGTCGACCAGAGTAAATGGCGCTATACGACAATTTTAATTACCTAATTATTCTGAAATTATGTATGGAATATTAACTGAGTCGCTTGTTATGTTGTTATGTTGATGTGACTCCTGTTTGGGCGAGAACAGGGGTCTGGGGGACTGTTATGCTGACGCCCACACACGCCGGTCACTGTATCAGCTATTGTTTCTATGGTAAACTCATTGTTGATTTGCACAATATGCATATTTTGGCGTTTTATTCTCCTTGATGGCATTCTTTTCGGGGAAGTTTAATAATCCTTTTCTTAGTTATTGTCTGTGGGTATTCTGATTCTATAATTTTTCGCATACTCGCATGGCGGTGAACGTATTTTAAAGCAACTGCATCGCGGTTTCCGGTGATAGTTTTGACCATTTATCCGGTCTTGTCTGTAAATGACATAAAATTGTTGTACGTGTCCGTGTTCATTATCACCAGTCAATGTAATTTTCCGTGTTGAGCGGTCTTGCATCTTTAATTTTCAAGCCCGCCGGAGTGGCCGAGCGGTTCTAGGCGCTACAGTCAGGAACCGCGCGACCGCTACGGTCGCAGGTTCGAATACTGCCTCGGGCATGGATGTGTGTGATGTCCTTAGGTTAGTTAGGTTTATGTAGTTCTAAGTTCCCAGGGATTGTTGACCTCAGAAGTTAAGTCCCATAGTGCTCAGAGCCATTTTACTTTTCAAAAATGAACCTTAACATATTTCAACCACAGCCATAATTAGAATGATATTTTTAAAAAAACTCAATTCACTGTCTCTTCTCGGTTCACATGTGCGCTCGTACCGTGATAATTCACTGTATCTAATCAGTTCACAAAAGTATATGTGCTGAATTGACGAAATATTGAGTTGATGGTACCTATGACCGAAATCGGCTAAGGTGTATTTCTAAAAAACACTCAGGAGGGTACAACTCAGCTGGATGGTATCATCAGGAGAAACAAAACTGGTGTCCTACGGATCTGAGAGTGGAATGTCAGATTCCTTGATCGGGCAGGTAGGTTAGAAAATTTAAAGTTAGATATAGTGGAAGTTAGTGAGTTTCGGTGGCAGGAGGAACAGGACTTCCGGTCAGGTGAAAAGAGGGTTATAAATATAAAATCAAATAGGGGTAATGCAGGAGTAGGTGTAATAATGAATTAAAAAAAAGGAACGCGGATAACCTATTATGAACAGTATGGTGAATGCATTATTGTAGCCAAGATAGAGGCGAAGCCCACACCCGCCACAGAAGTACAAATTAATGTGCCATCTATCTTCGCAGGTGAGAAAAGATTGAAGAAACGCATGAAGAGATGACGGAAATTATTTAGGTGGTTCAGGGAGGCGAAAATTTAATAGTCATGGAGGACTGAAATTCGATAGTAGGGAAAGGATGAGAAGGAAAAATAGGAGATGAATATGGACTTAATAAAAGGAAAGAAATTTTGCACGGAGTGTAATTTAATCATAGCTAACACTGTTTAAGAATCGTGAGAGAAGGTTGTATACGTGGAAGAGATCTGGAGACACAGATAGGTTTCATATTGATTATATAATGGTTAGACAGAGATTTTGGAACCAGTTTTTAAATTGTAAGACATTTCCAGAGGCAGATATAGACTTTGACTGAATTTATTGGTTATGAATTGTAGATTAAAACTGAAGAAACTGCAAAAAGGTAGAAATCCAAGGAAATGGAAACTGGATAAACTGAAAGAAATAGAGGTAGCAGAGAGTTTCAGAGGGAGCATTAGGAAACGATTGACAAGAACAGGGGAAAAGGATACAGCAGTAGGAATACGGATAGCTTTGAGAGATGAAATTGTGAAAGCAGCAGAAGATCAAATAGGGAAGAAGGCAAGGGCTAGTAGAAATCCTTAGGTAATACAAGAGATATTGAATTTAACTGATGTAAGGAGAAAATACAAAATTGTAGCAAATGAAGCAAGCGAAAGGGAATACAAACTTCTAAAATACGAGACTCACAGGAAGTGCAAAATGGCTAAGCAGGAATGGCTAGAGGGTAGATATAAGGATTTAGAAGCATATATCACTAGGGGAAAGGTTGACGCCACCTAAGGGAAAATTAAAGAGACCTTTGTAGGAAAGAGAACCTCCTGTATCAAAATCCAGAGCTTAGATGAAAAAACAGTCCTAAGCAAATAAGGGAAAGGTGGAAGGAGTATATAGAGGGTCTTTAGAAGGGAGATATACTTGAGGACAATCTTATGGAAATGGAAGAGGACCTAATTGAAGGTGAGATGGGAGATGTGATACTGTGTAAAATATTTGACAGGTCACTGAAAGATCTAAGCTGAAATAAGGCCCCAGGAGTAGATGACATTCCGAAAGAACTACTGATAGCGTTGGGAGAGCCAGCCATGAAAAAACTCTTCTATCCGGTGAGCATGGTCTATGAGGCAGGCGAAATACCCTCAGACTTCAAGCAGAATGTAATAATTCCAGTCCCAAAGAAAGCAGGTGTTGGAGGGTGTGAAAATTACCGAACTATCAATTTAACAAGTCACAGCTGCAAAACACTAACACGAACTCCTTACAGACGAATGGAGAAACTGGTAGAAGTCGACCTCAGGGAAGAACAGCTTGGATTCCGGTGAAATGTTGGAACACGCGTGGAAATACTTACCCTACGACTTATCTTAGAAGATAGAAACCTACGTTTCTAGCATTTGTAGACTTAGAGAAAGGACAACGTTGGCTGGAATACTGCAAAACTCTAAAGATAGCGGGTGTAAAACATAGGAAGCGAAAGGCTATCTACAACTTACATAAAAACCAAATAGCTGTTATAAGAGCCTATGGTGTTCAACATCTAACCACATGGCTCTCTCCTCATTTTAGAATTTTTTATATTTTGACGACTATGCAGAGATGCACCTTGGAAGACACGGCTGCAACAAGGGAAGTAGCCACGATGTTTTAATTTTATTATCAATTGTATTGTGCCTGGT
Organism: Schistocerca serialis cubense; assembly: GCF_023864345.2. Lineage (NCBI taxonomy): Eukaryota > Metazoa > Arthropoda > Insecta > Orthoptera > Acrididae > Schistocerca > Schistocerca serialis. The sequence continues at coordinate 393,645,452 of NC_064646.1, read as the reverse complement.
GCATGTTACATTTTAGCGAGTTTTAACAGGTTCTTTTACTTCTTATTATTTCTGATGATGGAAGCTTGACTTCCGAAACGCGTCAATCTTAGTTATAAGAGCCAAGCGGCATGTAAGGGAAGCAGTGGTTGGGAAGGGAAAGAGACAGAGTTGTAGCCTATCCCCGATGTTATTCAGTCTGTATATTGAGCAAGCAGTAAAGGAAACAAAAGAAAAATTGGGAGTAGGAATTAAAATCCTAGGAGCAGAAATAAAAATCTTGAGGTTCGCCGATGACATTTTAATTCTGTCAGAGACAGCAAAGGACCTGGAAGAGCAGAGGAATGGCCAGTGTCTTGAAAGGAGCATATAAGATGAACGTCAACAAAAGCAAAACGAGGATAATGGAGTATAGTTGAATTAAATTAGGTGATGCTGAGGGAGTTATATTGTCAAATCAGACACGTAAAGTAGTAGATTTATATTGATATTTGGGCAGAAAAATAACTGATGATGGTCAAAGTAAAGAGGAAATGTAGACTGGCAATGGCAAGAAAAGTGTTATGATGAAGAGAAATTTGTTAACATTGAGTACAGATTTAAGTGTCTTTTATTTATTTATTTATTTACACTCCAAGTTCCGTAGGACCAAATGAGGAGCAAATCTCCAATGTCATGGAACGTGTCAGCACGTGAAATTACAACATAAAAGTAATAACCTGTAAAAATAAAATGTTTCTGAACCAGAAAAAAGTCTATCTACGAGTTTAAGTAAACGCAATCAGCAATACAACAAGAATCAGCTATATTTTTCAAGGAACTCCACGACAGAATAGAATGAGTGATCCATGAGGAAACTCTCCAGTTTCGATTTGAAAGCGCGTGGATTTTTGAATTCGAGTGGTAGATTATTGAAAATGGATGCGGCAGTGTACTGCACACCTTCCTGAGAAAGAGGTAAGGAAGACCGATCCGAATGCAGGTTTGAGTTCTGCTGAGGATTAATTGATTGAAAGCTGCTTGTTCTTGGGAATAAGCTAGTGTTGATATCACGAAATGACAGTAAGGAGTACATATATTGAGAGGCCAATGTCAAAATACCCATACTCGTGAACAGGAGTCGACAAGAGGTTCGTGAACTTACGCCACTTATTGCCTGAACCGCCCGCTTCTGAGCCAAAATTATCCTTTTAGAATGGGAAGAGTAACTCCAAAATATAATATCATACGACATAAACGAATGAAAATATACAAAGCAGCCTAATTTTCGTGTTGAACGCTCACTCACTTCAGATACCGTTAGAATGGTGAAAATGGCAGTATAAAGTCTCTTAATAAGGTCCTGAATGTGTGCTTTCCGCGACAGTTTACTATCTATCTGAACACCTAGAAATTCTAACTGTTCAGTTTCACTAATCATATGCCCATTCTGTGAAATTAAAATATCAGGTTTTGTTGAATTGTGTGTTGGAAACTTTAAAAACTGAGCCTTTCTGTGATTTAGCGTTCGTTCATTTTCTACAAGCCATGAACTTAGGTCATGAACTGCACTGTTTCATACTGAGCCAGTGTTGCACACGACGTCCCTTGCTACCAGGCTAGTGTCACCAGCAAACAGAAATATTTTAGAGTTACCCATAATACTGGAGGGCATATCAGAATGGCCCCAACACTGATCCCTGGGGCACCCCCACTTGACTGTACCCCACTCAGACGCCACATCACAGCCATTCTCAACACTGTGAATAACGACCTTTTGTTGTCTGTTGCTAAAGTAAGAGGTGAACCAAGTGTGAGCTACTAACTGTATTCTATAATGGTCCTCCTTCTGGAGCAATATTTTGTGATCAACATAATCAAACGCCTTAGTTAAATCAAGAAACATGCCTAGCGTTCGAAATCTTTTGTTTAACCTGTCTAATACCTCATAGAGAAAAGAGAATATAGCATTTTCAGTTGTTAAACGACTTCTAAAGCCGAAATGTACATCTGATAATAAATCGTCTCATATAAAATCATCAACTATCCTTACATACACAGGCTTTTCAATAACTTTAGCAAACACTAATGGCATAGAAATAGGTCTAAAATTGTCTACGTTATCCCTTTCTCCTTTTTTATAAAGCGGCTTTACTACTGGGTAATAGTTCAGGAAACTGACCATTCCTAAAGGAAAAATTACAAATATGGCTAAATACAGGGCTAACATGTGCTGCACAGTACTTTAATATTCTGCTAGGCACTCCATCATATCCATAAGAGTCCTTAGTCTTCAGTGATTTAATTATTGACTCAATCTCCCCCCTGCCTGTATCACAGAGGAGTATTTCAGACATCAATCTCGGAAAGGCATTTGCCAAGAAAGTTATATGATTACCTGTAGAAACAAAATTTTTATTTAATTCGCGAGCGATGTTCAGAAAATGACTGTTAAATATATATCTTATTAATCAGCAGCAGAAATATTTTTTCTACGAACTGACTTTATATCGTCAACGTTGTGCTGCTGACCAGACACTTCCTTCACAACTGTTCAAATGTGTGTGGATTCCTAAGAGACCAAACGGCTGAGGTAATCGGTCCCTAGACTGACACAATACTTAAACTAACTTATGCAAATAACGACCCACACACTCATGCCCGTGGGAGGACTCTAGCCTCCGGCGGGAAGGGCCGCGCAATCCGTGACATGCGCCCTAGACCTAGGGCGTAGTGCTGGATCTATCTCTCTGAGCGACCTTCAAGAAGAATGGGTATTCCAACAGAGAGATAGATCGTGCACTACGTCCTAGACTGACAGCCAGGACGGACGGCGACCGACATCAACCCAAGGGGAAAGTGTTCTTACCATTCATCAGTAAGGTCACTGACCGCATTGGAAAAATTTTAAGCAAGTACGATGTGGAAACTAGTTTCAGACCCACCACGAAAATAAAAGAATGTTTAAAATCCGCTAAAGATAAACGACATCGTCTAGCTACGCCAGGTGTCTATAAAATTCCGTGCAGTTGTGGAATCGTCTATTTAAGCACAACAAAAGAAGCGTCAACATCTGGCTGGGTGAACATAAAAGGAACTGACGCCTCGGACATATTGATAAATCGGCTGTAGCGGAAAATGTGTTTCAGGAAGGTGATCATGTAATGTTTAGTGAGACGACCGTCATAGCAAAGACGTCCCACCGGGGACTGAACAGCACAATAACGATGAAAGAGTGGTTCGGTGTGGGGCGGCGGAGTTTTGAAGTGGAATGCGGTAGTCGTCGTGGGGTTGTGGACCACTGCGGCTGCGGCGGGGACGGAGCCTCTCCAGGCCCCCGGTTAACATACAATACAATACAACACATCCACGAAGGAAGTCGCTTACAAGGCGCCTGTTCGATGAATTCTTGAGTATTGTTCATAAGTGTTGAATCGTCACCAGGTAGGATTGATAAAAGAAGTAGAGAAGACCCAACGAAGAGTGGAGCGTTTCGACATGAGATAGCTTTGTAGGTGCAAGGGTGTTATAGAGACGCTCAACAAACTCCAATCGCAAACGTTATAAGAGCAGCGTTGTGAATTACAGAGAGGTTTACTACTGAAATTTCGAGAGAGCACTTTCCAAGAAGAGTGGGACAACATATTACTTCGTCTCACATACACCTCGTGAAATGATCACGATGAGAAAATTATAGAAATTAGTGCTACTGCCGAGACTTGCCAACAATCATTCGTGCCACGCACTGTACGCAAGTGGAACAGGGAAGGGGGCGGTCAGTTAGTGGTACCGAAAGTATCCTCCGCCACACACCGTTAGGTGGCTTGTGGAGCATGATGTAGTTGTAGATGTCTTCCTATGTTAAGACCATTGCGCAACAAAAGTGACACATTGTCAGGAAAGAGTAAATGCACAGCAGTTTTCAAATGGCTCAGTGACCAAGGGGTGGATTCTTACCATCGAGGAATTGAACAATTGGTAGACCGCTCCGTGCCTATATTGAAAAGTAACGTCAAGTATCTATGTCACTTTGAAGTATAGCGCAGCATTCGATAAAAGTTACTTGACCTGACACTATTATGACAGGCCAAGTAACTTTTTAAAGTGTTCTCGTAACAAACTGAGTCTGTATGTAGTGCCTATAGGTACTTCTCGTGGTAGAATCCAAATTATAAATCTTACATGAGCACTGTAGTCGTGTACCACTGTGTCTATCACTTTGGAGTCGGCCACTTCAACCGTTTCTTAAAATAGGACTGCTTACCCGATAATGATATGATGGTGCTGAACGTTGATCAACGGCTGTTGATACGTCTCGTCTTTCGAACTGTCTGTATGAGGAGTTCTTCCCTGCAGAGAGTCAGGATATGGCAGTTCCAACGACGATGGTGATTTTTTGGGCGACTGGAGCTTTGAGACGCTGGTGTCGCACTCTGAGGCAGGTAAGAGCAGCAAGGGCGGCCCTGTGCCAGCGGCGAGGTTGTCGTTGAGGACCGCCAACTCTGCGGAGACCTGCAGCATGAGTGCGATCAGCGAGACGTCCACGAGCACCGTGGTCTCAGACACGGCCCATCCAAAAGCGAACTGTAGGCAGTACAGGATCTCGTAGACCGGCGACGGTTGGGTGTCGAATGGCACTCACATAGGAATGGGCAGATCTCGCCTGACTGGTAAACCATCTTCAGACCTTGGAGCCGTTATGATCCTGATGATGGGAGCAACAAACCAGTACGCTGAATTGACTCGGTAGGTCACCCGGAGAGGTAAAAAAGTAAGGCACATCAAGCAACGATTAAACAAAAAATACGAGAAATAGGCACGATCCTACATTACTGAATTGTGTATATATTGATACCTTTCGTTAACAAGTATTTGTAACATTTGCGTCAAAAATGGCTACCTTCTATTCTGTAATGTTGTACAATACGGTGCCAGCCTACTGTAGAAGACAGAGGGAAGGTGGCGTTGGATGACATTGCACTTCCAGCATGGAACATGGGTGATGTGGTTGTCAAGAGTCACGCAAGAGCTAGGCAGCGATATATATATAGGTTAACTAAATTTATGGGGCACCGACTGGCCGAAAGACAAGGCAGCAGATCTTGTGTCGCAAGTTGCAGACCAGAGCTGGCAAATTAGTCGCGGAGGGGAGGCCACCAGTAGCAGACTATGTCGATTGTATCTCCTGCTCCTTACAGTATTTGTTGAATGTCTTGCACTAAAAGTAGAAACGGTATCGGTGGCCTTGTTGATTAACAGATCGGAAGTGGCTGTCGTTAATTACTGTCAGTCTTAATGTTTGTATCTGCATATTCGCTATCTGTTATTCCGAGGTCTTGTTGAGGGTCGTTAATAGGTAACGAATGAAGTGTAATGCTCCGTGAATGTGATGACGACGCTACAGTATACACTGATCAGCCAGAACATCATGACCACCTACCCAATAGCTTGTATGTCCACCCTTGCCAAGGATAACAGTGGCGACGCGTCGTGGCATGGAAGCAAAGATGTCTTGGCAGGTCGCTGGAGGAAACTGGCTCCACATCTACACAAACAAGTCGTCTAATTCCTGTCAATTCCGGGGAGGGGGAGCTTGAGCTCTGACACCACGTTCAATCACATCCCAGATGCGTTCGGTCGGGTTCAGATCTCGTGAGTTGGGGGGCCAGCACATCAATCGGAACTCGCCACTGTTTACCCCGAACCAATTCATCACGCTGTTGGCCTTGTGACGAGACGCATTATCTTGCTGAAAAAAGCAACTGCCGTCGGGAAACAAGATCGTCATGAAGGGGTTCACGTTGCCTGCAACCAGTGCACGATAGTGCTTGCCTTGCACGAGCTCCGTTGCACCCGTGGATGCCCTTGTGAATATTTCCTAGAGCACAATGTAGCCGCCACCAACGTGTCTCCACCCGCGATACAGACGTCAAGGAGCTTTTCCCCTGGATGACGACGGATCCGCACCGTCCCATCGGTATGATGAAGGAGGTATTGGAATTCATCGGACCATTCAACGCTCTTCCCCTGCGCCAACGTTCAGCGTCGATGGTCACTTGCCCATTTCACTCGTAGCTACCAGTCTCGTGGTACACACACGTAGGGCGTCGGCTGCGGAGGCCCTTCGTTAGGAGTGTTCGGTGCATTCTGTGATCAAACATACTTGAGCTCTGATATTGGTTCCACCATAGTTCGCCGCCTTTCCTGTTTTATCTGTCCGCCCAGCCTACGACGTGAGACATCTGTAATGAGGAATGGCCTCCCAACCCCACGACGTCTGGACGTGGTTTCACCTTCGTTTCTCCAAGTGTCGAAGACTCTCACCACAGCACTCCTCGAACACCCGACAAGTCACGCAGTTTCCGAAATGCTCTTGCCGAATCTCCGTGCCATCAGAATCTGCTCTCGGTCATAGATCGCGCTCCTTTCGAATGCTGCACACGGACAGCACCATCACTGATACTGCATGCACCGTGCGTGTGTCTGACTAGTTCCTCGTGCCGGCCGGTGTGGCCGAGCGGTTCTAGGCGCTACAGTCTGGAACCGAGCGAACGTTACGGTCGCAGGTTCAAATCCTGCCTCGGGCACGGATGTGTGTGATGTCCTTAGGTTAGTTTAAGTAGTTCTAAGTTCTAGGGGACTGATGACCTCAGAAGTTAAGTCCCATAGTGGCCAGAGCCATTTGAACCAATTTAGTTCTTCGCCAGGTGACTCTGCTATCGGCTGGACGGTTTTATAACGAGAGTATGTCGATCGTCACAATGTTTTGGCTGATCAGTGTGATTAGATAACTATACATCATCCCTTTTTAAACCGTTGTACGCTCTTTACTGTCATAGTCAATAGTTGAGGATTGCCTTCATAATTCACCATTGAAGTTATACCTCCGCCTTCAGATCGCACGAGCCCACGACCAGCATTTCCACTGCAGTGAAAGGGTCATCATCTGAAAGGAGCAAGTTAGTGCATTTCAGGTCAACAACCGCGAGATGTGAAGGACTTCTGTATCTCCAACGACGATCTCGCCGTGTACAGTCTCTCTGGTACGAATCTGGTTGCCAAAACAAGGGGAGTACTGTATATTTGTTAAACTCATAGTACCGCAAGAAATATCAAGGGACTTTAAAAAGTAACTTATTCGTCATTACTAAAACAGGCCAAGTAACTTTTACTGAACGTTGCACTACACTTGAAAGTGACACAGATATGTGACGCTATTGTTTGAACATAGTCAGCAAGTCTTTGTTAACAATGGTAGAAACGCTCAACCAATCATTCAGTTCATCGACGATAGAAATCCGCTCCTTGGTCACGCAACCATTCGAGAACCACTGTGCGAACATCCTCATCATTGGCAAATGTCCTTCCACCCCAAATGTTCTTTCAGCCTCCTGGAAAGATGGGAATCTCATGCTGCGAGACCTGGACTACCCTATCAGCATCAAATGGTTCAAATGGCTCTGAGCACTATGGGACTTAACAGCTGTGGTCATCAGTCCCCTAGAACTTAGAACTACTTAAACCTAACTAACCTAAGGACATCACACACACCCATACCCGAGGCAGGATTCGAACCTGCGATCGTAGCGGCCGTGCGGTTCCAGACTGAAGTGCCTAGAACCGCTCGGCCACCAGCGGCCGGCCTATCAGCATCACCCAAGTCTGTGCGGCCTTAGCCAAACTGTTGGCATCATTCCACTCCAGCTGGGCGCAACGTTGCATCTGGTTCAAATATCGCCAGAATATCCCTGCGAATCTCTGTGAAATTCACCATTTCTCACTACAAGAACCATACTGTCTCATGTGCTTCAAACGTTTCCATTTGCCACGCAATGGCGGTCGCACATTGTGATGCATGTGCTATAAGTATCGCAGCAGAACTGCTTCTGGAGGAAACCCGGAAAGATGTACTGTACTCTCTGCTGACAATGTACCACCCTGTTGCGTCAATTGTCTTACCATGGGACGACTTATGTAACTTTCTTTGTGATGTCCTTACGTGTCAGAGTGTTGGTTATGGGATGGTATCCGGGCATAACTTTCTCGTCTTTAAAAATTGCTTATTCTAAACCGGTGCTTTTATGATAAATAAAAGTTTGGAATGACGTTGTGTAATAATGGCACGTATAGGTAGCATAAAACTTATATGAAGATTTACATCTTCTTACAAGATCTATCTGAATTACTGCATACTTTTGTGTTTCATTCTCTACTCAAGTTGGTTCTTGAAACCACAGTAGCACATAAAGCAGCATGTCTTCAGTGTGCCAAATAACACAGCAACTGGAAGGGCTTAGTGTGACCCGAAAATTCTCGATTTCGCCTCTTTTCTAATGATACAAGGTGTCTAACGACCCAATGACACGCTCAACCCACAGTGTGTTGAGTGTGTAGTTCGGACTGGAGGTCATTTTGCGATGTTATGAAGGTGTTTTTCGTACCACGACCTAGATTCCACTCACTCAAGCTACCGTGAACATACACCAGGGTGTTTATTTCAATATTCTCCGTGACCAAGTCTTGTCCTTTCTTTTCCTTCTTCATGATGAGCCTGCTATTCACACTCCCTTCTTCTAAGGTGACACTACCCATCTTCATAGGGTTGAACGAATATGTTCTTAGTTTGGCAAACACTCAGGTACTCTCTCATACCTCTTCTCACCAGCTAAATAATCCAATGAATTATGCCACAGAAAAAGTCTCGTATTGTTTTGAACAACAGGTGACACCTGGCAATCACCATCCTCGAAATTCGCCCGCTCTACGAGATCTGATCGTCAATGAGTGGCTTCATCTGGTTAAAGAACTTGTTGAAGCTCTTCCTCCCCGAATTGAAGCCTTTATCAAATTCAGAAGCAGTGGTACAGGGTACTGGAGTGAAAACTTCTTGCGGTGATTAAATTGCTTATTTACGGTGATCTACTACTATTGTTCACCTTCCCTTTTTCCATTTTCCTCTTTTGCCAATCTTGCCCAAAATTTGGACAGGAACTACCACAGAGTGGGGCTTACCTGCAGAAATCGATGCATTTTGACAGCGGTAGCGTGGTTACGGGCCCTGTGCCCTGCACGGTCAGCAAAGCGCTGACGGGACACAGCCAGCTGCCGCAACAGCTCCGTCACGCGAGTCCTGTCCAGCGAAAACGAGAACATCTGCACAGTAACAGTAAGCGCGAGACAGTTAACGAAGACACACTATTCCACATCTCGCTCCTGCTTTTGCTGGTGGAAAATATAATGGAAAATGAAACACATATTATTTATTTATCTCTGTATATTCTCTGCAGACCGAGTTCCCGGGTTCGATTCCCGGCGGGGTCACGGATTTTCTCTGCCTCGTGATGGCTGGGTGTTGTTAGTTAGGTTTAAGTAGTTCTAAGTTCTAGGGGACTGATGACCATAGATGTTAAGTCCCATAGTGCTCAGAGCCATTTGAACCATTCTCTGCAGATACATGAACTCGAGACACTGTAGCTTGCGTTCCATATCGTCTTCTCCACCTCTACAAGAAACATTTCAAAATATTAAGAAATTCCCTTCCTTTCCCTTACGGAACATCTACGGATTTCCGTCTCTTTCGTTAAATTTGACTTAATCACATAAACCTTTCCTCCTGACTTCCAATCATTGGAAGCTGACGTGTATCTACAGCCCCAATCTCGCACATGTACACTTTCCACATCCTCTTCAAAAGAAATTTTAATCTGCTCCCATATCCGAGCATGAAATCTTCCTAGAGTTACAGCCACCCTCCAAGATTTATCAGAATCCCTATTCTCCTCTCATTGCGTGTACTGTTCTTCTCCTCACTCCTCCCATTCTTTCCAGAAGACAACTCACTTCTTTTCGCATTTCAAGGCATCAATAACTAACCCATATCGTACTCCATCACTGGACTCGCATTGGGGAGGACGGCGGTTCAATCCCGAATCCGGCCATCCTAATTTCGGTTTTCCGTGTTTTCCCTAGATCACTTCAGGCAAATCCCGGGATGGTTCCTTTGAAAGGACACGGCCGAGTTCCTTCCCCATCCTTCCCTAACCCGAGCTTGTGCTCCGTCTCTAATAACCTCGTTGTCGATGGGACTTTAAACACCAATCTCCTCCTCCTCACACTTCACCTCAAAATCTATAAAATCACACCCTTCATCCATCCTTATTATATGGTAGTTCTCATAACAATCACTTGCATCCACAACAATATAAAGTTGTGAAATGAGCATATAACACAAAAGTTTCGTTATTTTTCTTCTAATATATCATCAAAAAATCGCTTTCCACTCAACTGAGAACAAAAAACTCTATTTTCAGTTAACATTAAAAAATAGCAAACTGTTATTGCTGTTGTCAAAAATATTTCATACTAACTCTCAACCTTAAACCAACCTGGCCACTGGCTACTCAACCTACAAAACATCCAATAGAAGGCCAACCCTAGACAGAAACAACTAACACAAATAAATGTCCGCACATCACCCTTGCTTCCTTACCTGCCTCCTCCACAGTCACCCGTTCTCCTCTCCGCGAATTTCGTCTACATACCTCCTCCGAGCAAATTCTCGATCTCTCTCCAAACTCTTCAACGTCGTGCCATCAACATCACTTTTTCATCTGCTCCCACATGAATCATTCAACAGCTCTTCATATTTGGTTCTCTCACCTTGCCTACAGTGAACACATGTACACTACATATCTCTCAAATTCAAGTAACACATCTACCGCCTCACTTATTTCCAGTGAGGATAAGCTGTCATTCGTACACCAACGCATAGCCCTCATGCAATGCTCTCCTAATACAGCTTCAACAGATTAATTAGGGAACGGCTTTGCAAAGTTGGTAACACCGGTTCCCGCACGCTCACCGAAGTTAAGTAATGTGGGGCCCGGCTAGAACTTGGATGGGTGACCGTCCGGGGAAAACCGGGTGTTCGCGGTATTCAGGACATACAAGTCGCCGAAGTGGCGTCCAATTGAAAGACTTGCCCAACAGCTTAGCGCCACACTACATTCATATATTTAACAGAGACATTCTGTCAGACGACTAAACGGTCCATGTCACGAAATTCTTTTGTTACATGTCACACTTCCTTATCGTTTCTAAAATAAGGACTCCCTATCTTCCCTTACCTTTCCGTTCCTCGCCATGACCTTTGCCCAGCCTTCTTATCAGACCCACGTTCATTTATCACACCTATTACGTTTTCCTTCCAGAACTGCTGAAATCAGTAAATCCTGTGAACTGCACTCGACGACATGGTCGTCACAAGACTACAACCTTATCTAACACATTGCGTTACTCGGAACAACAGCCTATTCTTTTAGCAGGTCAGCTACAGTTTACAATATAGATTATTAAAAAAATACTTCATCACCTACTTACCTGGAAAGGAATATGGCAATAGGTTAAGTGGGAACGACACTGTGACGGGCGAAAATATTGCACTAATTCAGGGTTTTTTTTATCGAACAGGAATGTAATACACAAATGGGGTTAGCTGAAATGAATAACGCATACATTGAAGTTTTAATTGATGTTTTTCTATTGAAAATTAATAATATTTTCACTGTGTAGTTGGGATTTTCCCGAGGGAGCTCTGAAAGGAGGTAGATCGACGGTTATCGCTGTAACTCCGGTTGTAGTTATCTGAAGCATGAAATTAACATATCACCCCGATCCTTATAGATGTAATTTTAGTTCATCATAGAGATCTGTAAAATAAAAATAGGGTGAAATTACAAAGATTTGTAAAAACGTCCATTTTTGGCGCCTCTTTTTTCGCCGACAAAAATACTAAAATCGGCTACCTTGAATTGAAGAGAATTCAGTTTGCTTCAAGAGAGACGAAGAACCATTAAAATTATCTGAAAATTGTAGCGTGGGCGACGACAACCTTGCCGAAAAAACATGGTTTTGAGAAAAACGCGATTAAAGTTTGACTAGTATTTATCACATAAAAAAGGGACAAAGCTTGAAACTTACGGGATATCATCGATGCCTCGTCCATAATATGCACTCCGTCTTCAGGCCACAAGTGGCCCACCGGGACCATCCGAGCGCCATGTCTTCCTCACTGAAGAAGCGGATAGGAGGGGCATGTGGTCAGCACACCGCGCTCCCGGTCGTTACGATGGTTTTCTTTGACCAGAGCCGCTACTATTCGGTCGAGTAGCTCCTCAATTGGCATCACGAGGCTGAGTGCACCCCGAAAAATGGCAACAGCGCCTGTCGGCCCGGATGGCCACCCATCCAAGTGCCGGCCACGCAGGACAGTGCTTAACTACGACGATCTGACGGGAACCGGCGTATCCACTGCGGCAAGGTCGTTGTCCTCGTCCATAATGACAGGTAGGATTGTTAGAGGAGATAGAGATCCAACGAAGAGCGGCGCATTGCGTCGCGGGATCGTTTAGCTGGCGAGAGAGCGTTACGGAGATGCTAAACAAACTCCATTGGCAGGTGTTACAAGAGAGGCGCTGTGCATCACGGAGAGATTTACTATTGAGATTTCGGGACAGCACTTTCCAGGAGGAGTCGGACAACATATGACTTCCTCCCAAATACATCTCGCGTATTGACCATGAGGAGAAAAGTTGAGAAATTAGAGCCAATACAGAGGCTTGCCGTCAGTCATTCTTCCCACGTACTTTCGCGAGTGGAAGAGGGTTGGAGGGATCAGATAGTGGTACCGAAAGTACCCTCCGCCACGCACAATTAAATGGCTTGTGGGGTATGATACAGATGTAGATGTATCGCCCCGGCTAGTGGATGGCCATTTTCTGCTACTTTCACCTGAAAATCCCTCATTTTCGTCCTCAAAGCCAGTTTCGTCACTGAGAGCATCGCCGCTGGCGCCTCTGTCTTCACGGAATCGGCGCATTTCATCGCAGATTTTGATTTGAAGGGTGTTTGTAACGTGCATTAATGCAGTATGGCCTACATTGAATAAACCTATTGCCAAATTTGAAGCAATGTTGACAATTTGGCTTCGGCTGGATGTTATGTTTCGAGCTTATCGCCAAATGAGGCTATTGTCACTTTCGTTCACGTTTTGAGTGCATTGGCGGCCTGTGAAGATGCGGCTGGTAGAGATTGAGGGAATTTTGATGGCACACCACGAGCACCCTGCGTTCTCGTATGTTACTTCTCAGGCCACAGTACTGTGGTGAATTTTTCAACACGACAACGCTCGTCCACACACGGCACATATTTCTACGATGTGTCTACGCGATGTTGATGTACTATCGCAACCAGCAAGATTCCCAGATCTCTCCCCAATAGAAAACTTGTGGGACCACCTCGGACGTCCCAGTTGCCAATGTCCAGGATATCAAGGAAACAAGCAGCTTGCTGCAGGACAGGATACAAATACAAGCAATAGTCTAGTGGTATCTTGTTGAAAGGTTCACAGAGAAGATAGGGCTCAAACACTGGCCTTAACGTATCAGGAATGTAAACGTCTAGTGTCCAGATTACCAGCTGTGCTTGTGAGAAGTGTCCAAGTTGTGTACCCAATGAAACCCCATACCATCCTAGAAAGTGCTGGGCTCATATGAGATGCTGAATGTAGTATGTCAACGTCTGTTCTCCTCCGAGTTTCCACACACGGATACGTCCATCGCAGTGCTGTATATGGAACAGCAACGCGTCTGAAAAGACGACGTGATGACACGCCTGTGTCCACAGTGGTCGTTGGACACAGTTGTTGGCGCGCCCTCTCTGCTGCCGTGTCGAGGGAAGACGCAACAATACTCGCCGAGGTGACACTCCGTGGTACTCTAGACGCACTGCCCATGTGGATGCTTGTGTCGCTAAAAACAAGCCTAGTTTTTGACTCAACGTACAGGTACGTGACATGGCTGTACCATCCCGCAAGGCGGAGTAAACACAGGATGATGCAGCTACGACAGTCCACCCCGAATACGAAGGTAGTTCGGTATGTCTAGTACTTTTCCGTAAAAGAATGGAACGTTTTTGTTGTGCCTTAGCGGTTGGTAAGCTTGATTACTCCAAGGATCCTATAAGGTGTCTCAGCAATGTACAGGGTACGATTCATTGCTGACAGCTGTCTGAATTGGTCAGTGTGTCGATTGCAATTGAAAACTGAGAAAACCGAGTTTACTACTGTTATTAAACATTTTCATTTGAGGGGTTGGACTGGCGCACAGATGGAAATAGAACTGGATGAAGTTCACGCGGTCTCTGCACTATAATTGGAGATCATTTACTTCCGGATTAATGAATTCAAACATCGTCGGACAAGCACCGAAGACGAAATGGATTCCCCATCCAATCGAGGTCACCACAAAGAAACCGTAGACGAAATCTATGACATAGTAATGCAAGACCACCAAATAAAAATTAGTGACTTTACTGACACTGTAGGTATCTCAGCTGAGCGAGCAGATAATATCCTGTAGTGAGAAGTAGCTGTGAAGAAGCCATGTCTGAGGTGAGTGCCGAGATTGCACATTGCCTGGTGATGTTTCATCGCAATCCGCAAGACTTTTTGCACCCATTAGTGACTGCTGCTGAAAACGTAATTCTTCATTACACACCAAGAGTCAAAGCGGCAGTCAAAACAAAGGACAAAGGCTGGTGAAAGTGCACTAAAGAAGGCAAAGATTATATTGGCAGCTAGTAAGGCGATGGCCATTGTTTTTTGGGATTCCCAGGGAATAATCCTCACCCATTATTTAGAAAAAGACAGGACCTTAATTGGACCCTATCATGCTTCATTATTGGATCGTTTGACGCATTGACTGC